>NW_028258343.1:13834865-14459865 GCF_053883595.1 Heterocephalus glaber | reverse complement strand
TCTCGTTATCTATCTTTTACGTTGCTCTTTATTCATATTTTTGTATTCCTCAAGTAAGAGAAATCATTCCTCTTTTCATCCTTTAGCACAGGTGAGGGCCCTGAGGAGGGAGGGTTAAAAGATTGAGCTCATCCATTAAGTTAGTGAAAAGGCAAAAATAGAAATGGGGGTTTTCGGAGTCATAGCCCAGTTTTCCAGCAGGCAGCAGACCCTGTGCTGATACAGAAGGTCACATTAACTCACAACATAACTGCGGGCACTTTTCCCCCGAATCCAGGTCAGGCAGGCAGTGCGTGGCCCAGTGCATGTGCAAATTAATTTTTGGCAGCAGGAAGCCCTGGCACATTTCAACTCCACTGTACAAATCATTAAAACCAACAGAGACACATCAATTTTTTTCAAGGGGAGAGAGCCAGAGTTTTAGGTCATGTCCAAAAAATTTCTGGAGTTTGGAGTAACTTATAATGAGAAGAAAACATCAAAGTGCTTCATTGGCTGTCCCGGTATTTTTGATATGAATCTCTCCCATCCCTGAACCTTCTCTTCATACATAGGCCAGGCTTGGATGTACAGAGTCAATCAGTACTAGGAATATTTGTTCAGAATATAACTCTTCATCCATGCAGGAGAATGGCTTGTTCCCCAAATAAAGGAGTTTGGGGAATTAGGGTCACACGTGGAAGTGTAAGAAAGCTGACTATGTGATTAACTTAAAAATTCCTGGTGTTTTATTTTTATAAACTGCTTTGTATCCCTTCATATGAAACCAACCATGGAAGCAGGTAACCTAAAAATGATCCACACAGAACTGAAAGCTGTGATTATTGCCCAAATGGATCAATAAATAGAGATTTTGAAGGTAGGGGCTATGAAGAAACTGTCTCAAGTCCTAGAGCCCAGTGAACTCAGCCCATGGATGCTCAATGGCACCAGATTTTGGAAATAACAATATTACTAACTCATTTATTTATGTATTTGCTTAACAGATACTTACAGCACTCCCGTTCCATGATGGGAGCAGCAGGAGGTGAAGATACAGAAGTAAAACACACGCACTCTGCCTTCAGGAACCCGGGGTCGTCTGCTGAGCAGGCAGCCAGCTAAGCATTGTAAGATTCTATAATGTTGAGTTTCAGGAGCTCAGCCTGTCCTGAGGATTCAGATGAGGGAAACCCGGCTGAATGTGGTCTAAGCAAGTGGGACAAGGGCTTGCAAAGGAAGAAGCTGACACCAGCCTTGCTGTGAGCAAAGAATGGGAGAGATTCTTCAACCAAGCCAGGACAGAGAGAGCGTAGAGTGCGGGAAACTTAGCTTGTTGCTTTTTTAGCACTGAATAATGTACATGCCCATGTCGTTGGATAGCTGCTGGTGTATAACAGTATGTTATCTATTTTATCTGGAGAGAACAGAAAGGTGAGGGCACCTGCCCCATGCAAGAGTTGGAGAGGCATCTGTGGAGGACACACACAGGGGAGTGTGGCAGCTCCCAGAGAGTGGCGACACTCAGTTTAGAGAGTCTCACAACTGGTTTCCTGGTAATGATGTGAGGGAGGAAAAGTGCTGAGGAAACTGGGACTTTGGCAGATCATGGAATGAGCCACTGGGGTCTGGTTTGTTCCTCGGTCTCTGGTTAAAATGTGAACTACTACTGTGGACATTTTCAAACACAAAGTAGGATGGAAGCTATAATGAACTCCCGTGTATTCACTGCCTGGCCAATAATTAGAAAACGGCAGCCTTGTTTGCTGTCATTTTCCTGGCCCCCTTTCTCTTTTTCTTTCCTGGCTGCTTTTAAAGAAAATCTCAGGCATCATATCATTTTTGTCCCCAAATGCGTCCATTTAATATATAAAATAGGGACTTTTCAAAATCATAACTTCTGTCATAGTTGACAAAATTAACATCAGTTCCTTAATGTAATCAAATTTTTCGTAAATATGTGTATTTAAGTTTCCCTAATTATTCAAAAAAAAAATTTAGATCAACTCTTTTTAAACCAGGAACTAAATAAGGCCCACACATTCTCTTTGGTTAATTTTTCTGAAATCTCCTTTTTAATATCATGATTTTAAAGTTACATATAACAAAATTTATCTTTTTAAATTAGGCTGTGTAATGATGGCACATGAGAGCATAGGAGAGTAGACACATGTGTTAAAGAGCAGCTCAAAAACGGAGTCAAAAAGGTGCCTTCAATTTTATATGAGGGTAGAGAGGGTTAGGACACAATGTCTGAGCTCTCCTGAATCCCACATGGGGCTTTCATCCTCAGAGCCAAAGCACAAGGCAGATGGTCACCGGGGCATCCCAGGTAGAAGCAGCAGCGTGCGACAGTCATGAGGTGGGAAATGATGTGGCACATTAGAAACGAATTGGGGCTGTGGGCATTAAAGCAAGATGGAGTATGTGGAAAGAATGGTGGCCACCTAAGCTAGCTAAGAAGTCACCCTGCGTACACGTTAAGAAGCTAGGAGAAAGGAGACACCTGGAAGAGAATTGACATTTTACAAAGATTGCCACATGAACCCTGTGGATGAAGGATGGGAGGAGGCTGGCACAGGCAGGTCAGCTGACTATTGCAAGGGGCCAAAGGAGACAGGATGGGCAGTAGTGGCAGACAGGAGAGCTAAGGACTGAGAAGAGACAATTAGCAGCTAATGGACAAATCTTGGTGGGCGACTAAAGGAAGAAGAGAGGATAACACAGGAGAGTTCAAGAATAATCTAGAATAATTCCTGACTTTCTGACTTAGGAATCTCCCACAGAAAGTGAATGTGAGCATTGGCTCTGGAGTCAGATGGAGTTGGGTTCAAATCTCAGGTCTGACACATGTGTATAGGATGAGCGATTTGGTGTACCTTTCCTCTAAAATGAAGATCTAAAATGAAGATCAGATACTTCAAAAGGTGTATGTGAGGATAATGTGGCATAATACGCAGTGCCAATCTAGTGTTGGTACACAGGAAATGCTCAGTAAATATTATTTATTAGAACTACCCAGTTCTGAAGTCCCTGGTTGTAATATGAATTTTTGAATAGGATAAAACACAAAACTATGAATTCATAGTTGTAGGACCCTGGGAAAGGGAAAAATCCAAGAAATTTGTACACACGGTGAAACTGGGTGTCTGGATGTTGGTTAACTGCAACTGACAACTGAAATCGGACTGTCTGCTTTAAATAAGAGGGATGTGTTTGTGTCTTTCCGCATGTCAGAATTTACCAAATAACAATAAATTCATGAGCTACATCAATCTAATCAGTCTCATCAGGCCAACTACTCAAGGTTCACTCAGTAGCCAAATGAACTGGGAAATCACAGGTTTTTAAAATTCAGACTTAATTCCTAGTAACAGTCAAGTCACAAATCACACTTAACACAGTAATATATAGGTTCCAGAATGGCAAAGAAAGGGTTAACAGTGTCTGCAGGATTCAAAGAGGAGCTGAAAACCCAGGTAGAGAGTCTATAAGGTGCAAAGTCACCTTATAGATACGACCAGAGACCATGTGCAGCTGCTCCCAGGAGTTTGTTCCAAGCCTAAGTCCGGATGATAGGCAGCTGGAGTAGACCTCTGCAAGCTGAGGGCAGAGGCCCCAAGTTCATGGCCTGTCAACCTTGTGATGTATTCGCAGGGTGGTCTGACCAGATTACAGTTCGGTGTGTGTCACTGCTGTACCCCCATTGGGGGCTCCTCCTTCTATGTAATTCAGGTGAGGGGGTTGCACCATTGGCTGGTCTGGTGTGTCCGATAAGCCCATGGATCTTTTTTAAAAATATGGCTTAGATACATCATGTGTCTGTGTGTCCATCATTTAATTTGATGAGTTTATAGGTGATAGGGTTTTTTAGCAAGATTATCTATTAGTTTATGCCTTACGATTGTTCTATGTGCTTGGGAGTTGTTTTTGTTGATAAGTTTGGTGTGTCCAACATCTGATAGTTACCTGTTTACATAGACAAGTTACCCAGTCATTCTACCTTGGCACTGGCACTCAAAATGGAGGAAGCTGTTGTCCTATAAAATGGAGTCACTGAGGGCAAAGCACAGTATAAAGACTACTATTCGGTAAAATGCAGAGTAACTTACAGCAGGGCCCAGCCTGCTCTATACACTGACACACACCAAGAGATATGCAATGATAGCATGTGATGATATTCACATTGTGCTTTTTCATAGTCTCATTAGTCTTATTAACAACCTTAAGAAGCCATGACTTACTGCTGCTTTCATTTTGTAAATGAAGAAATCTCAACAAAATTAAAGCCACATACCAGTAAGGGTGGAACCATGTTTTTAAATCCTGGGATCATTCAACTATATCTTCACCATATTAAGAGCTACTTCCATGTGCCAAGTACTACGTTAAATGTTTACATACATTTTCTTACATATTTTTCATGACTAGTCTATGAGCCACACCCTAGTCTTCACCACATTTTACATGAGACAACAGAAGACATGGGAAAGTTAATTCATTTATTCACGGCCACACGTCTGACCAGTGATGAAGCTAGGATTTAAAATTGAGCAGACTGGCTTTAAAGTTCAAGCTTTTAATCACACTGTTATAGTTCCAGTAATCTTTGAAATACACAGTAGAAGCTCTGAGCTTGTGCTAGAGATCAAGAATTCAAGGCAGAATGTGAACTTGTAAGAAATTCTAAGTTATATCATTTCACTTTTGAAATGAAATTAAACTGATTGTGAAAACATAAGCGAGACATGGATAACAAACAGGGTGGTGGAGAACAAAGTCTCAGGTTTCAAAGGGAAATTAGATTTACTGAGAAACCAGAGTTGTCCCTTCAGAACAAATTCTTTTCTGTCCTTATTAAATTGTTGGTTTCTGCCCATGATTTTGTCTGGATGAGATCCTAGTTTCAGTTATTGTTGAATTAGCAATCCTGAGTTTTGTGTTCAAATCTGATAGGTCTCCATTGTCTGCTCTACCCCAGTCTGAGATAAAACCAATGGCCAAGGTCAAATCCAGCACCCTGGGCCTCTCCTCAGCTTGGCATTAACCTCCAGTCAGTAGTCTTCCGGCACTATCATTTCAGCAGAGGAGATAGCTGTCTTCCCAGGCAGTAATATTAGATGGTACTAAGAAACAGCCCATGGGGCTTAGTTCCCAGGAAATACACTTAAAAATCAACCTACAAATACAGCCTGAGAATAGTATCAAGAATAGCTAATCTGGCTTTTCCTATACCTCATCATTAATGGTAACTTTTAAATGTAAGTTTATCTAAGGAAGGTGTATGGAGCTAAGTAAGAAGCCCCGGGCACAAGATGCCCAGGATGGGAAGATTTTTGGTCCCTGTGAGCTTGAGATTTGCCTCCCTTCGCCAAAGACACCAGCATGGGAAGATGAGGGGCCCAGTGAAGGAAGGAGCCTGGCAGCCTGGTCTACGACATTTCTTTTTCAGCAAGGGGATATGAGAGACAGTGATGGCCCAGCCTGGGGAGCTTCTCTCATCTCCTTCAGCAGTACCAGCAGGGACAACTGGGGCCCAAAGTGGAGCCTGATGCACCAAGAAGACTGAAATAACACCACATAGGCTCCAAAAAGTAAACTGCCACTGGACGAGTAGTCCATGACAGTAGGCCAAGACCCACATGCTGAGCCTGAGTAATCATTGCTGTGGGGTAAATATAAAACCTCCAGTCTTCACTGCTTCAATTTCAGAAAGAGAGGGAATGGAGCAGAAAAAGTATTGAAGAAATAGTGACTGAAAATTCCCCAAATTTAGCAAAAGTCACAATCCTATACATGGAAGAAGGTGAATGAGATCCAAGTGGGATAAACACAAAGAAATATGTACCAAGACCATGATAATTAAAAAATTAAAATGAAAGAAAAATATCTTGAGAACATCACCTATGAAGAAACACCATCTAAAGTCATAGCAGATCCTCATCTGGAGCCATGGAAGCCAGAGGAAGGGGCATGGTACTTACCAGGTACCAAAGAAGAGACTCATCAACTGGAAAGCCTACACCTGGCAAAATCTTTCAGGAATAAGAAGAAATAAAACATTCTCAGGAGAAGGAGAACTAAAAGGATTTGTTTCTAGTAGACATTACCTTAAGGATTCACTAAAGGAATTCTTCAAAAAAAAAGAAAAGAATGTTTTAGCATCAGAAAGGACGCGAGAACCATGAGAGGAAAGAAATGTAGATACATACAATAAGCTATCCTTTTCCTCATGAGTTTTGTAAGCTGAATTTGATGATCGAAGCAAAAGCTATAACATCATCTGCCATCCAAGACAATGATATTCAAAAGGAGGAAAGATAAAGAAACTTGAATAGAAGGGAGCTTTTCATTCTTCATTCAGTGTGGTAAATGTTGATTCAGGTAGACTGTTAAGTCATGCATTTATATTTTTGATGGCCAAGCAACCACTATGAAAACCACAATCAAAAACACTAATTTCATATTACTATTTAAAAATTATTAGTAGTCAGGGTGGATGTTGTACCTTGTATCTTTTCAGACCTGGCTGGATCTAGCCAGCTAGTGTGTGATATTGGGATTAAGGGTGTGTAGTACTGAATTAGTCCATTGATTGGAATTAGCATACTTCTGGGTGTGGCTGAATGGATTTACTGAAGACAGAAGACTCATCCTGGATGTGGGTGGCACCACTCAAAAGGATTGTAGCCTAGGTTTGATAAAAGGGAAAGGCAGGCTCCTTGCTGCCATTTGCTGCCTCCTGCCTGTCTTCCCATGGTCTGTTTCTCCTCTTCCATTCCCCTCTACCATCCCACCCTGCCTTAGACCCAGCCGACTATGGACTGAAATGCTACAAAGAAAGAAGCTTTTCTTCCTTTACTTTGTGAGTGTTGGGTATTTTGTCCCAGTGTCAAGAAAAGTAAGACAGTGGAATTAAAAAAAAGTTCAATTAACCTACACGTGGCAAGAAAAGGGAAACAGAGGAATACAAGCCAGAGGAAACAAACAGAAAATAGGTAAAGTGGCAGAACTGAACCAAATGCTAACATATCACTAGTTTATATGGAAAGGGTCAATCTAAATCACCAACCCAAAGACGGAGTGAGGCACGAATAGGTGGAAGATAGCTGTTTTTGGGGGGGGGGGGGTGGCACCAGGAATCAATCTCAGGTCCTTGTGCTTGCAAGGCAGGCGGCAGAACCACTGAGCTAAATCCCCAGCCCCAATAGCTATGTTTTTAAAAGGACAACTCAAGAGATCAACATGGTGCTGAAACTGTTTGGTATCCAAATCTACACAAGTAACGAAATGATATAGAATTTAGCCACAAACACACAAGTAAGCCTAGAGAAATCTAAATGGTAGAGGTGAAATATATTAATGTGAATATTTCAGTTTTGATATGCTACTATAACTTTATAAAATGCTTCCTTTGAGGGATATTGGGAAAAATGTACAAGGGCTTCTTTATTGTTTCTTAGAACTGCATGTGAATGTACAAGTATGTCACCAAAAAAGTCAATGAAAATATCTGTATTATGTTTTATAATTTTACCTGTGTTTGTTACACGTTGCAAATCACAGTATAATCCATGAATTTAATTAATTATAAAAACAAAGATAAACTAGTATTTCCTGCCACATATATGGATATGTTTTTGGCATATGGGGAAAAAAAGGACATTCTCAACTGGTTTTATAAATCTTCTGACATAATTTTCATTATAGAAAATTATGAGAGAATATTTGACTAATCTTTCATCACAATCTTTATACCATTTTCTTTTCTTCTCTTTTTTTTAACGATGCAAAATATTTATTCCAAGTTAGTTATTTTATGCAGTAGTTTCTCCCCCTCAACAGACTTGTGATAACCACATCTTTTCAAAATCTGTAAATAATGTTATCAAAATAATCTTAATCTTTGAAATCTCACAAAAATTTATATTTTGCAATCCACCCTGAATATAAAGGCTGCAAGAATAACACATTTCCTATATCCAAATATTTTACAGCTGTACCCACAAAAGGAAAACAAAAACAAAAACACCATATGCTTGGTTAAGGGCTAAGTTACCTGAGCAGCCAAAAATAAAATACAATATCCAAATTATTAGCATTATTTTAATACAATTATAACTTCAATAGTCACTTTGTCATTGGCAATGATTGCTTGAACACAAGGGTGCGTGCCCCAAGGGCTGGTAGTAGAAGCTGCTGCTGCGGGCCAGCGTCCGCTCCTCTCCGTCTCTGCACTGCCAGCTCCCACCTGTGCATTGCCCCGTATGTTCTGTGTGTGTATTTTAAAAACCTTTCCCACCACACAAACATTAAGCAGGTATCAGGAAAGGACAACAACAAAAGCTCAACAAGCCAACTGCTCTCTCTTTGGGATATGATTATTTTCCTTGTGCATGAAGTATTCAATGTAAGAAAAGGAAAAGGAAAACAACAATTTCTTTTGTATATTCCTGAAACACACAAGCTGAGTTTACTGGTTCAGATGAACTGTGAGCATTTCTGTGCCTACTTCCAGGCATCGTCATCTGATGTCTCCCTGCAACTTGCTTCGGTGTCTGATTCCTCAAGCTCAGCTTTACAAGTGTTTCTCCAAGGGAAGAAGAGCCTCAAACTGTGGCTCTGTAAGAAGTCCTTCTTTCCAAAGCCATTTCTTCTCAGCTGCTCTGTCTTCACGTGGAACTCCTTGAGCTCATGCTCTGTGAGTGGAAGGCAATTCTCATCATTTTCAGGATATTCCTTCCATCCCATTGCTTTCAATAACCTGTGCTCTGCTTCCAGAGAATGTGAGAGGACCTCCCCTTCTTCCACAATGGGGAGAGAGAGAGACCATTCTGAAGACAGCCTTCCTCCCCATTTTCCTTTGGTTCGGGTGTGCTGTTGTCCTCCAAATCCTCCAGCTTGTCACAGTCTCTGTTCTCTGAGAAGTCTCCATTCTGGTCATCCTTCAGAGTCTTCGGGAACTCACTCTTCCTGTCGGTGGTTCGGCGGGTCAACCTGGTCAGACGAGAGGAGCTGATCTCACCTGGAGGGATAGTGCTGGAGGGACTCTCTTCGGGAGAGCTTAGAACTGCACCACCGGCCAGTATCACTGGTTTGGTAACAGAGATTGGATTGGTAAAGGGGGACTCCCGGCTAGAAGAAAGGGATCCTGATTTGTGTTCCATTCTGTTAGCTTTCCATGCATCGGGCTTGGAAGGAGGTAGTGCAGGCTTAGGAACCAGGTTCTTATAGACACTTGGAACCATGGTTGATGATTTGTTTCCATTTGCATGGTGAGATCCTGGTGAGGTGAATGCAGCAGAGAAGGCAGCAGCAGGATCTTCTTTGGAAACTTTTTTGATTACTAGCATCTTGGAAGGTTGCTTGGCACTAGGTGGGTTTTCCCACACTCCAGAAGGGGTCCCAATAGGTCTGCATGGCTGATTGTGTTTGCCAGCTTCTGGATTCAAAGAAGGAAAGTCTTCCTCTTCAAACTGCAATTTTCCTACCTTGTCTTCTTTTTTTTCTTCCCGAACCTCTGTAGGTGGCTTTTCCCGAAAGGCACAGCCTTTCCGGGAGTGGAAGCTGCCATTCCAGTGTCGATGGTTCCCGTGCCACCTCCGCTACGCTGCCTCATGCCATCATGACCCCGAGAAGAACTCTGCCAACCAGATAAACTCCCTGAGATTCCAGCGTACGTTCCCTTAGAGACACCAGAGTCCACAGAATCGTGGAGGAACAGGGAGAGTTGGTGCCAGGAATCTCCTGTAGTTCGTAAAGGTCCATTGTTAAAAAAGCCATCAGAGGAATTGTGTCAACCACGGCTTACTCCAAATCTACCTTCTCCTCGGGGTAGGTGGTCTCCGTGTTTTTCAAAAGTGGTTGTAGGTGACTTAGCTGACTGTGGTGTTGAGAAATTTAGCCAAGCAGGAACAAAGTCGTGCTGCGCCATTTAGGTTCAGGGTCTCTTTTCAGCAAGGCGAGGCATCCAACCTCATGGTCAGGATCCCAGAGTGTAACCTCTGTGGTCCTGTTTTCCGACTCCTTGAGGTTACCAGCTGGATTTCCCGAGAGCTTTTCTTGTTAAAAGGGAGCTTAAGTAGCCTGGCCAGCAGCACACCTTGTGAGGAAGCACAGAGAAGGCCGGCTCCTCGCGGCTCACTTTCTTAGTCCCTTCAGTTGCCCATTCTCAGCTACCTAGTTCCAGACACGTTTCCAAAAGGGGGAAGGGGGAGGGGAAGGGGGAAGGGGAAGGGGGAGGGGAAGGGGGAGGGGAAGGGGGGAGGGGAACATAAGAAGTATTTGTTACCTTTAAAAAGAGGGGTAAGGGGAAAAAGCTACGTCTATGTTCACCTCATTCAACTTCCTTGAGTAACAGCACTATAATGCTGCTTAAATAGGTAATACGTGGACATCTGCACACTGAGGGCAAACACTTCATAAATAGGTCATAGTTAGAAAGACAGGTTGATTGATGTGCAGGTAAGCAATGTCATCAAGGTGACAGATCGGAAATATAATATTAAAACACAATCAAAAATCTTTGGAGCAGTCAACTCCAGTGGTAAACCCTCCACATGACAAAGCCCTCAAGACATAAATTTCATTATTTTTACACAATTGCTAAAAATAGTGTGTAGATATGTATAATTAATTGTCTTAACCTTCAACATCTAAGAACCTAAGAAATCTTGCTTTAAAAAAAGGATCAGACAGGAACTTGATAAACTTTTTCCTCTACAGAATAGCAGCTTTCAAGGCAAATTTTTTGGTATACAGCTCTTAAACATATGTTCTATTTCTTTGGTTTTCACTATTTATAAATGCAGCAAAATTAAAGCAAGTAGAAAGTAGTAGGGAGTAAGGGGTAGTCAAGGAGAAAGTTCCAAAATGAAGTTTTCTTCACTTCAGTTTTCAGTATTTCACTTGTTCTGCTCCTTTCCAAAAACTGAACTGAGTCACTGGAAGGTGATGTGAAGAATCTTCTACTGCTTTGGTGGAGAAGTAACTTAATGTTTTGGATCCATTTTCATCATTATTCAATTATTAAAAAGGTCACATGAATCTACCAATCGAGTTTAGTAATCTTCCCTCATATCCTCCCGCCGAATAGGCAGGCCTGGGCACCCATGAACGAGTGGTAGTGTACGTATGCAGGTATCGGTTCTTCGCAGACCATTCAATCTTCAGCCTCCTACATCCCGCCTCTGGCAAAGAACACGTCGCTAAACTACCTCTATCCGTACTACCAACTCGGTTTCGAAGGCTTTATACCATTTTCTTAATGCACAAAAACATTCTTATAAATCCAAAACAAAGTGTGTTGAAATGCTCCATGCTACCAAAAGTCTCCCTTGAATTGAACAGCATGAAGAAAGGAAAGCTAGTTTGAGTCCTGTTCTCTTGAGACTCTTTATTGGCATTTACTTTTCAAATTTGAACTTTGCACTTTAGCTCATCTTTATTTGCAAATGTTCCCCCAGTCTTCTTAGGAGGTCTTTTTGGGTATTTTGTATGGTTTGAGTTTGGATAGTGCTGGGGATCAAACCCAGGGCCTTGAGCATGCTAGGCAGTGCTTTATCATTGAGCTACTTCCCTGGCCCTTGATCTCCAGTTCGTAACTCCTGCTGATTGAAGTGAACAAAAGTAATGTAGATATTAGAGCCCACATCACAGAACAGTGCTTATTTGGGGACCTGGACCTCACTGAGTGGGAGAAAGTCTTCTGGTACTTCCTTCATTGAATCAATGAATGGGTGGTACAAGGTAACTTTTATCAGATACAACCACACTGAAATCATACTTTTCTATGCCTGGAATGTGCCATTAAATGTGAAAAAAGTACATCAATGGATTCTCCAACTTTGAATATATCAAAGAATTCAGCCCTTGTTCATCTACGTCTTCTATCACCTTTAAAAACTGAGATGCGTTCACAGTGGAGCTCTCTTTTGTGTAGTGTTTACCTAAATAGTACATTACTATCTCAGGGTTGAACCAAGGCAAAGGCTGTCCAGTTCAGCCTTCTAGCCCACTCCTCGGTGGTTTTGTGTTTGTGACATAATCTGGACATTTTACTGGTAAACTTAAGAGATTGAAAGACTAAAAAAGAACGCTAAGAAAAGTAACTACTTCAGTGCAATCACTCTCATTTATCTAAGAGGGCTCTCTAGAATCTACAACTGCTTCCACGGTAATCATGCTTGGTTGTCCTTCAGCGTCATCTCTGTTGGAGTGAAATTACTTAGTGCCCTGACCATGCCTCCACTTGGACCCACAAAGCAATGTGCTCTTTTTTTCCTTGGAAGTGCAACCTTTTTTTTTTTTTTTTTTTGCCTCTTATCACATGCTTGCAGGAGTCTGAACATTTTATTCTACTTACCACTAGCCTTTATCTCCCCACCAGTTCAGCTAAATGGTCTAACAGTGTAAGATTTATGCTCAGCTACAGTTTTGTTTAAAAGTGGTTTTTAAGCTTTATTCATCAAAATGTAGTCACACAATGAGATGGGATCCATGGTCATACTTCTGAGCTGTAGTCTAACAAAGCAAATTGTCCTATGACCAGCAACACTGGCAGAGCTACTGACAGTGAGGGCTCAATCTTCTCTTGAGTTGTCCTCATTCCAGGAAGCTCACAAATCCTCAGTGGCCCTGTTCTGAAAACGGTGCTGGTGCCATTTTTCAGCAACTCTGCTCAGGGCGCTTTCACTGTGCTCTGATCTGCCATATGCTCTGGTTCTACATCCAGCCTAACACAGAACAAGTCTACACTCGGCATCAACCTCGAATGCCAGAGAATAATGCTGTTGTAAGTGAGAAAATTGTTGGTAGAGACATGTGAAAAAAATATAACTCCTCTTTTAGAAGACATATAGGAAAAAAAGCCCGGTGAAAAGTTGCAATGGCTACACCTCAGTTTGAAGAAAAACTGAGGATAATAGTGGTGAAAACCAGACTTAAAGCCCTGCATAACCATTTGCTGCTATAAAGGGAGACAAGATTTCTAGTTGTCTAAGGGAAGTCGGGTAAATGAGGACTTTAGAGTGAAAACCCATGATTTAAGAATTGGCTGCTAGCTGAAAACATTTGAAAATTTTATTTGGCCAACAGTGTGCTGTCTGAGTGCATCCTTTGACCACCACCTTGTCACTGCAGTCCCAAGGGAGCTCCACATCTCCACCTTTGCGCCTTCGGTGACTGACACTGGATCTCCAGAGATGCTCACACTTCTGGATAAAACTGAAGGACCTTAGTTAGCAAAACAGACTCCATATTGCTGCTGGACGCACCACCTGCCTGCCCTTTAGATGAGCTTAGAAGGAGGAAGCTTAGAAACCTCCTCCCCTTAGAAAGTCTCTTAGAAACAACAATTAATCAACTATTGTTTTACAAATGTTCTAACAGCAGGACGTTCCACTTCTGTACCTTTCGCTTGCTTTGCTAGTTCTATCCCATAGCGGGGCCTAGAAACTGTTGGCCTCAAAGGTGTATAAAACATGTTTGTCTCCCCCCCGAGTTGGGGCTCGAGTCCGATGCTCAGCTCGGTCCCGGCCGGTAATAAACTCCTGTGTGGATATAATATCGGTCTCTGGTTGATTCTTTCTCGTTGGGTCTAACAAAAATGACACCACCTCATTAATCTTTCTCTGCATGTGGGGGTTTCAGGCTCCTGTCTGTCCTGAAGAACTTCTGCTTGTTCCTGCTTGCTTAAAACTGTCCTGGTGTGCAACACTGAGGGAGGAGTGGAGCCCTTCCCTGGGCCCCTGGGCCCCAGGCAGGAGGGCGTCCTCACCCAGGAGCCCCTCCCCACCACCCCTGTGCATGTTTGTAACATCTCTGACCATTGACTGGGAGGCTCTCTGAACGCTGTTTTTCTCATAACATTGATGGCATGATCTAAACGCCCTTTATTATTGCCTCCCACGGTATCTCTTCAAATCATCTTTCTTTCTGAAATCTCTGGTAATAAATTCATGCCTATTTTGTTTCAGAAAATTTTTAAATCTAAAATCAGAAATGCCATCAATTGTTATGCTCACAGAGCCAAACTGTATTTTCAGGAGCCTGTGTATACCTAGAAGTCCCTTCCTTAAGATTTACTAACATACAAAAAATCACTTCTCCCTAAATATTCGAATTGCTCCTAATTAAAAGTGTAGATATCCTTTTTGTATTAAAATACAAACCCTGTCTGTGTATGAACTACTTTATCTCACTTAATTACTCGAACAACTTCAGTTCTATAGAAGAGAAAATTGAGACATGGAGAGATTGAGAAAATAGCCTTTCTCATTAGCTATCGTTCTCCACATAAATGTGCACTCACGGAAGACAGAGTTTGAAAAGTGCCGTAAGGTCTGGAGAGGCAGAAAAGCTTGGCTGCATGGCTCATCCAAGAAGCCCAATGCCTCAGGACCGTGGAGGGGGATGGCACAGCCCCCAAAGTGAGGCTGAAGCCTGAGAGACTTCAGAGTGCCCCAGCTGCAGGTGCCAGGGTTCAAGGCTGAGGAGCCTGCAGTCTGATGTCCACGCAGGAGAAAACACACCCAACCCCAGGAAGGAGAATGAGAGAGGGAGATGCAGAGAGATGAGTGGCACATCTTCTGCTTCGGTGTCCCATCGGGGCCCCCAGACGATGGGATGGTGCCCACCCAGCGGGGCCACTCCTCCCCACTCAGCTCGCTGACCTGCACACCGGTCTTCTCTGGAAGCCCCCTCACAGACACACCCGGAGAGGTGCTCTACCCATTATCTAGGCATCCCGCAACCCAGGCAAGTTGGGTAAACCTTTGCGAGCCCACCCCTTGGCACCATGCCTAAACCACACTTAATCTCCAAAGACAGACAATAACAAAACCATAATTCCACCTAACATGATACCACAGCTACATCCACAACCAGAGATGCATTGATTGCATCCCCAGTAGAAGAGGCAAAGTTATTTTGAGTGATGCTTACTCTTCTCTTGATAGCTCAAAACTTCAATATTAAGGTGTAAAATTAACAATACTTAAATACTGATAAAGTCAGTGAATACTATGTTACATGATAAAGAAATAAGAAAACAAATGTTTACTTAATATATTTGTATATACATACACAAATATATTCTTAGCAAAATAGAGAAGAGATACTAATGACAATTACAGTTCATGTTTCTGTAAACATGGTTATATTTATAATTACCTTGTTCTATTACTCATTCTATAGTCCCTTGGCCCTCACAAAGTACCTCAGCTGATCTTGAGTCTTTACCTGGTAGAGTGACCTAACTCTTAATTTCTGAAGGGCCAGGGATATTTGTATTCTTGCCTGCATCAGATCGTTATATTGTCCTATTCACCTTAATCATGGGGAAGGGTAATACTAAGAGACACCTTACAAGGTTTCTTATACTCCAGACATAGCCTTTGTTACTTCCCTGGTGGAATCATGGCCCAATTTCCACCTGGCAATGTAGACAGATCAACTTAGCCAACATTGTCAGTCCCTTCTTAGTCTATTGACTGAAAGGCATGGGGAGACCAAAGCACTCAGGGGGAACATCCAGTTCAATGTCCACGAGCTAATTTATAACCTTCATTTCTGCCATTGTGACCACTTTGTTCATGAGCCCATTGGGCAGTGACAGAGGTAACTGGGGAAAGAGGCTGAGTGGTATTCTCAGAACAGGTCATCCTATCCATATGATTCTTAAACTCCTCTTCTGCTAAGGTGATGTTCTGGTGATCATTCACATGGAATACAAACATCTCCATGTATTCATGTAGCTCTTCCTCAAATGTCTTTGTGAACAATTTCACAATCATGCTCCTTCCAAGTCCCTGACCATCCAGTCAAACCATTGACTACAGAACATGAATCTGTGTATAACCACATATGTGGCCATTAGTGTTTCCAAGCAAAGCACAAAACCAATTGCATGACATTCTCCTCACTGGGAAGATTTCCCTTCATCACTGTCCTTCAGGTATATGGCAGAGGTAGCCGGAGTACTGCACATGACCTTTGAGTGGTGCCTGCCTGCCATGCAGAACCATCTATAAACCCAGGCCTTCATCTTCCCTCCTCTGTCAGCTGATTAGGCAGTGCTACCCATGAGGCCCTGGGTGTGTAGTGGGAAGAAGGTGTGGTAGCAGGAGTAAAAGCTGTGGATATTTGGGCCACTTTTTCATGTAGCTTATGCCTTTGGGACTTGCCCAGGATTGATCATACGTATACACTTCTATCTGATGACAGAGTGTTGCTGTCCACACCTGCCTTTATGCCTTGATGGATCAGATAACATCTAGTTCAGAATGGGCAGCTCATGTTGTGTGTTCAGCTTTCTCACTGCTGAGACACAATACCCAATATCCCCATATTAAAGCAGGAGAGGTGTATTTCGGCTCATGGTTTTCAGTGGGTTTAGTCCAAAGTCAGCTGGCTCCAAGGCAGAAATGGCATGGTAGGAGGGCCTGGAAGAGGACAGCAACTCATCTCATGGCAGCAAGGGGCAGAGAGAGAGAGAGAGAGAGAGAGACAGACAGACAGAGAGAGAACCCTTCCATGTCACACCCCCATGACTCATCTCTAACAAGGCCCCACCTCCTCATAGCACATACAGCTATGAAATCATAAGACTGGTGAGTATAGCACCACATCATCCAATAACCTTTGAAGAGCCCCAGCTCTGAACATATGAGACTTAGGGGGTACATTGTAGATCTGAACCATAGCAGGTCACTTGGTAACTTGGTGGCCCATGGTCAAGCATTCAGTTTCTGTTAATTTTAGTATATGTGCTGCCAAAGCGACCACTCAGTTTCTGTTAAGGCCCAATAACAGGCTGTGTTATGCTGAAACAAAATACCCGACACTCAAAGTTAAAGGAGGAAAGGTTTATTTAGCCCACAGTTTGTAGAGGTCTCAATCCATAATTGGCTGGCTCCAAGGCAGGGTGGCATTGCAGATAGGCATGAAGAGGCAACAAAGCAACAAGGTACAACCACAGCTCTTTCTGCCCCTTATATCTTATCCAGGCTACCTACCCTTAGGGTGGGTAGCACTCACACCCTTAATCCTGGCATCCTTGATCCTAGCATTGCACTGTGAATCAATCCCAGAGTCACACATTCTAGACACAGCCATAACACAAGCCAAGAGCTGTTTCTCAAATCAAGCAGAGGTATCCATAGATATTATAAAGGGTTTGCATGAAAATCCCAATCCTTGCTATTTTACTATCGAGGCCTTTCTCAAAGGCTCCAAATAGCTCATGTGTTGCTGCCACCTCAAATACCAGTGGATCTGCTGGCTCATTTAGCCCAAGTGGTAGCAATGTGAGCCTGTTGCAGAGCCCATTGTTCTGGACCCCACTCAAAACTAGCAGTAAATGGGGCAGAGTAACACAGCCAAGTGAGGAATGTGTTGCCTCTAAAATCCAAATAAGTGGACTAGGCAATGTGTGTCTTTCTGTATTGTGGGAAGGAAAGATGCCACGACTTACCTTTTACCTTTGAAAGGCCATCTCAACAGGCTTCACATGAGTGGGACCCCAGAAATTTCATTGAGATAGACGTGAAATTTTAGTTGGATTGATTTCCCATCCTTTTTGGTGAAAGTCTTACCAAAAGTCCAGGTGGGACAGAGAAAGTGCATTCTTGGCCTTGCCAGCTGAAAGCAAACTGCTTCTGTTGGGCCTTATGGCCAGGTATGGAGAAAAGGTAGCTACATACCAGTACCAGGAAATGTGTTCTTCTGTTGTGGCTGGAGCAGTGAGGTCAAATATTTCCCCAGTGTCCTGTCTCACAGGGCTCTGTGGTGTGCAGCCTGGAGTCCATACACTTTGGCTTCTGATTTGTCTCTGGCAGAGCAGGCAAATATGAAATGAAAGCAGCAGGTTGATATTTGCACATGAGCAGGGCGAAGGTCAAATGAACAAGTCAGTGTTTTCTCCATCTTTGCCTGCTTGTCTTCCCATACCCAAACTCACCTATCATCTTTCCACTTTACATCATTGCATACACCAATGTGGAATTAGCTGTTTCTAGAATTAATCCAATTCTTTCTCACCTAGTTAGCAGCTATCATAATCAACGGATTCATCTTCAAGTCAGCAACATCATAGACCAACCACAGGTCACTTTGTCGTTGTGGTAGTGACTTTTGTTTTTTATCCTGATGATAAATTTGCATTTGACCCTAGCTTGTGGTTTGTAGTCCAATTTATAAGTCGATTGCATTGACTTTGACAGTTATCTGTCACATTTCAATAATTAATGTTTTTCTTAATCTGCAAATTAAAGGGTATGAAGGAAATCCTCCCGGTATCCCCTCTCCTTGACATATTTACAAATTTACTAGCTTCTGAAATAATAGACTGGTCTGTTCTGTTACTTCTAAGCATTGGTTTTAACAATTCACAGGATGACATTTTTCTCCTTTCTGTTGCCAGCAAGTGCAGGGTACTGTGTGCTTTTTTCATGCTGTTAACATGCATTATTCAGAAAGCAATGATCAGATTGATGCAGTTCCATTCACACAGGAAGTGGCATTTATGTATAATCCATGTGCTGCTTTTTAAAAATGTAAATTGGTGAACCTCAAAATAAATGAAACTCAAGTCTAGTCTCCTGATTGAAGCTTTAGTTCTGTCATCAAAATGTTAAACTGTTAATTTTCTTAATAGCTGTATAATAGTTGCATGAGCACACTGATGCCTTCTTAGAGGTATCACATTCATGTCCTCAAGCCCTCCTTCTTTCTGACACTCAGCATCTAATTCACCGCAGCACTCAGCAAGGTTATGGTCACAGACAGTCCTGGGGTCATGATCTTTCTGGGTTTGGTCTACCCTGGTGCCTCCCTTTCAGTGAAGCCTTCCTCATGGAGGTCCACCACAAGGCTTAGAGGCCATTTCAAGACTTCCTTGGAGCCCATGACTGCCATTAATCAAACCTTCCAGAGACTCCAACTTGTGTCTTGGACACATGAGTCATTCATTAACTAATTCCTACAACAGTTGTTGAGGACAAATGTCAAATGCTTTCCTGTATTGACTCTTTTATCTTCAGCTAAACCACTTCTGAAACCTGATTTCATGCCACCATCCCTCTGAGAATGCCTTCTTCATCTGCTCCCCAGCTATTTTTCCTTCTCTTTGTTAAAAAAAACAAACACATTGAAGCTTCATTTCTTTTCCTCTCTGTGCCTAAGTAGGGAACTGGGTCTTTTTTAAAAACTGGCAAATTCTTCTTGCCCTCATTCTTCCCAAGTCCTCTGATTATATTGATGCTTTCGTATTAAGTGTTTTGAGGTTAAAGGGACCACGGTGACCAGAAAAGTGCTCTACATAGAGTCATAAACCAGTGTTACTGATTCTCTAAAGAGAAACAGATTTGTTATCCTTAACCTACCACTGAAAAATAAAGCTGAGTTTTACAATTAAATTAAGCAACACTTTTGTAAAATATGTGCATTCCAAAATAAAATAAAAAGAGTTGAATTTCAATTTGATCCTGGCTGCTCTATTGAATCTTTTCTGCATGTTCTCTAGTAAGAGCTGTCAAATAACCTGTGCGACATGATAATGAAATAGATGTTAGCCTTGGAACTCATCAAGAGGTATAGATTGGATTTTCATCTTCAATTTCAAAATAAAAAAATCTACCAATGACATCGTGACTAAATAACTAATGAGCTTCTAGTGGGACTGAATGAGAGATCCTAAGAGTTAGATTCATGCCTGCTTACTTCTATTTACGTAGTTTGGAGAATACATATTGAGCCAAGAAAGGGTCTAATATATCAGCATAATTTTATTGCTCTTAAGTGATTCGTGTATGTGCACACACATGCAAATAACCTCATTGCTTTTTTAAAAAGTTAATTCAATTACATAATAAATTTTCAGAGTATATAAAAGCATATTACAAAGTGTCACATTCCTGTGTTCCAGTTTTCGATTCACCTTTCTCAAAAACATTTTATCAGCTTTCCCCTGTATTATAAGCTTCACTTTTTTCAATGAGATTTACTTCCCCTTACCCCCTATTTAAGATTTCAATCCACATAGACTATGAACTCTGCATCGTACTCTATTTTTTCTCTTACCATAGAGTTTAGCCCCTTCTAACATATGCATCTTTCACTTATTAGTTCTGTTTTTGCCTAGTATCTCTCTTCCACAATGAAAGCAAGTTCTATGAGGACTGGAATATCATATATTTTGCCCATATATTCTACATGCTTAAAAATTAGGTGTTGGTGTTCAAAAAGTAGTTGTTGAATTGAATGAATAAATAACTGATTATATCCACAAAGTCTCTGCTAATTCTTTCTACACAAAGCTTAATATAGATACATAATATAATAACTTTTACTTCCTTCTACAAATAAAAGTTCCCAAGATGTTTCCTAATTAGTATATGTAATTTTATTTAATTCCTTTCTAGCAGTTCCATAAGGTTTTTTAGTTTGTTTGTTTGTTTGTTTGTTTGGTACCTGGGATCAAACTCGGGACATTGGGCTTGCAAGGCAAGCAGCGGAACCACTGAGCTAAATCCCCGGCCCTACATAACAATTTATTACATCTAACAAAATTTATTTTACTCTTCATTCTTGATGAACAAGTTGACTGTGTGAAACAATTGGCTACTGCAAACAATGCTGCAATGAATATCTTTACGTCAGTCTTTATGTATATGTAACATTATACTTGTAGGGTATTTTATATAAAATGATATGTGCATCTTAAATTATGATGAATGTTGTCAAATGTCTCTACAAAGAGATTATCTGATTTACCAAGAATTATCATTGTCCCTGTTTTCAATCTATAGACCACATGGTATGTCATGAAAATCTGACAGGTTAAGATGGTATATAAGTACAACAATAATTTGGATTTCCACATTATGAATGATGCTTATCCTCTTTTCATAAGATATATTGAATATTATAGATCTTTGCCTTATTGACATATTGAAGTCTTTATTAAAATTACTGTCTTGTTGGTCTTTCTTCTAGTTTATCTTTTATAGTTTATTCCTTGAAGAAATTTTCTATTTCTTTAAATCAAAAATACCAAGTTTGTATAGGTTTTGAGTTTGGTCAAGCTTTACATATGCCATCATAAAATAATTATTTTTAAATGTATATGTAGTAATTCTACTACTCTCATGGCTCTTGTCATCTTTATTTTATTTTAATTATCTTTGTTTTGTTTTTCTTGGCTTATTGAGGTATAATTGACAAATTAAAATTGTGTATATTACACAATATAACATGAGGTTATATACACATGTATATTATGAAATGATTACCACAATCAAGCTAACTAGCATAAACAAAATTTGAAATAGTTCTTATATTTTTAAGATGAGAGTATCTAAAATCTATTCTCATAGCAATTTCCAAGGATATACTACTTGGGAGGCTGAGGCAGGAGGATCGCTGTGAGTTTGAAGCCAGCCTGCACTACATAGTGAGTTCAAGGCCAGCCTGGAATGCACTGTGAGACCTTGTCTCAAAAAATAAAAAATTCGAAGGATACAAATAAAAAATTCGAAGGATACAATGCGTTATTATTCATGTTAGTCACTATGTCCCCAGTACAGCTCTGGAACTTTATTCACCCTATCTTATACCCTGGATCAAGTTACTTTGGTTAGGAATTCTTAACTTGGAAATGTATTTATTTCCAAGATCTCCAGAAGCTTAGCAGTTTTCAGCATGTAACTATGTAACTAAGATGCACATTAAAAACAGAATAAACATTTTGTCAACCAAGAAAGTTGTTATGAATTAAAGTATTCAAAACAGAAGTCTTTTTAAATTGTGTATATTATTCACTGTACTTCTATGTCTGAGAAAAATAAACCACGCTATATCATCCCTATTTCACAATGCTTCTATGGAAGAAAATAAGAGTACATGTTGGAAAGCATGACAACTTAAGAAAAAGCAGGTAATAAGAGGTATAAAGCCATACTTTGAACAGATAACTCATTTTCGTTCTTTCCTATTTTACATTAGTAGATATAAGTAATACATAATGTTTATATTCCTTAGGAGGAACTGGTACAACACATAACATGTCTTAATCCCTCTTTAAAACCCCCTTTGTTCCCCATCCATCTTTGGTTCCCCTTCTCCTTGCTTCCTAGAATATATAAAGAACTCAAAAAATTAGACCCCTCAAAATAGAAGATCCAATCAAAAAATGGGCAAGTGAGGTGAATACAGACTTCTCAGAACAAGTACAAATGAGCAATAAACACATGAGGAAACACTCAACATCACTGGCCATTAGAGAAATGCAAATTAAAACAGCACTGAGATTCTATCTTGCCTCAGAAAGAATGGCCATCATCAAGAAATCAAATAATAACAAATGCTGGTTCATTTTATAGTGAATAAATATTTTGCAATAAACTGAAAATGTATTTTTAAAAGAAACCAAGAAAAAAAATTCCAACAACATCTGGGATTTATTTGATGTCATTAATGTAAAAACAAAGCAAAATGGGGCTGGAAATTTAGCTCAATGGTTCTATCGCCTGCCTCGAAAGCACAAGGTCCTGAGTTCGATCCACGGTACCAAAAATAAAAAAATATATATATAAAAAAAGCAAAACACCAACAACTGAAAGTACATTAATTTCTGTGCTCTTTCATTAATTCCCATTGCGTAATCTGCAATCTTATAGTGATTTGATTCATTTACACTGGTACCTCAGTTCATGAACTTAATTCTTTCCATGATTCTGATTGAAAACTGTATTGGTTGAGAACCAAATCAAGTTTCCCTATAAGGTTGAACCTAACCATTCGGTTCGCATCCAGTTTGGTTTGCAATCTGAATCTTGGAAAGAATAAAATTCATGAACTGAGCTACAACTGTATTTCCAAAAGGAAGCCAAGATATTTCCTTGTAATCTTACGGGATTGTAGAACAGAAATAAAGAAAAATTTCAAAAAAATAATTTGCATAAGTATACACATTTAAATGTTCAAGATATTTTGTACCCAGCAGCACTGTAGCAGTTTGGAGGTTGGCCTCAAATGTGAAAATACTGGTCAAAACAATAGGGGGAAAGCAGTTTGGAGAAAACAGACCCTAAAAGATAAAACATACTGTTACACAAGGAAAATAAAACATCTGCAAGGAAGGAATAGCAATCCTGGTGTCCTGCATGGCTCACCCATCAACATCATCTACATGTTTATAATGATTTAAACACTGAATATTAATATAATCAAAGTGTATGTATCTATACTGGCAGGTATATTCAGTGGAAGAGAAATCATCTTCCATAAGAGACAGTTGACTATATATGGCCTGGGAAATATTTTTTAAAATCATCACACTTGGGTAGAGATTCAGAAGTAAATTCCCAAGAAGTTCAAAGGCGTGAAGAAGTCTGCATGTGAGGAGCAGAAAGTAGGAGCAGGGACTGAGGGCTGTGAGGTTCAGTCAGTAAGGGTTAGAGGCCTCCTTGACTCTTCAGTCTTGGTAGCACCTATGAGTTGAGACATTTTTTCCAGAAAATTTTAATGTATATTAATAAAAAAATTGTAGCAAAAAAAGGAGGGGTTAGGAAGAACTAAGCTTATTTGAAATGGAGGAAGTATATATCATATCCATTCCCTCCTGTAGGTTGGATTTGCCTTTAGGATTAAAATGTAATGTAATGGAGATGTGGTTTAAGAATCTGGTGCCTGGTTTTGAATAAAATATCTGAACACACTGTTTAAAAACACATCTACGTAAGCCTGGAAGAGTGGCGCATGCCTGTATTCCCAGCCCTCAGGAAGCTGAGGCAGGGGGATCATTGTAAATTTGAGGCCAGCCTGGGCTACCTAATGAGACCCTGTCTCAAAAAAAAGTGTCCACAGAAAAGCTCTATAAAGTAAAGGAGCAACACAAATGTCTTTAATGAGTTTTTATTTGAATCAGGTTAGCAGTCCTTAGATTATTACCAATCATCAGCATGTCCAAACCACCATGAAATGAGTTCTATTTGAAGGGATCTATAGTCCTTGTAAATCAGATACTGTTAACTTTGCCTAAGTCATCTGAAAATTCTTTCTATATAATTTCTCCAAACTTCAGTACCTGAAATTAATGATCAAGCATCAAGTCAACCATTCGATAAAGGATGGACAAGGGAAATGAGGTAATATTTCTCAAGTACCAGACACCATGCTAAGAGCTTTACATATTTTATCACATTTAAATCCTCACACTAACACTCCTGAGTAGATGCCATTATCCTTGTGTTTAAGATGAAAAAGCTGAGAAGTTAATGAAAGCCATGCAGTAAAAAAAGGAGGGAAGCTGAGACTAGAGTCCTCTGTGCCTGATTCATTGTATGATATTTTATTTGTCCTTTTACTAGCTGTAAGTTCAGGCACTTTGGAAAACTAAATGTGATGAGCATTAACAAAAATGCATCTTAAGGTGATGTGTGGAGTATTAAAAATGAATTCATAGCAGATCCCCATCAGTCCCAATGAGTCGAGGTCCCATTGCTATAACAAAAAAGCCTGAGGTTGGGTACTTTGCAAAGAAAACTTTGTTTAAATCAGAGTTTGGGAGGATGAAAGCCCAAGATTGGGCAGCTTCCTTCATCTGACCTCTGGTGAGGGCCTCTTTGGCTGTGTTACAGTATGGCAGATGGCATCATGTCAGGAGCAGATGCAAGAGAAAGTGATCCTGTGCCAACACTGGAAGTGAGAAAGTGGGGAGGAGCCAGTCTTGCACTTTTATAACAACCTCTGAGAGACCTAACCAGGCTTGCATGTGAACTACCTTAATCCCTTCTGAGGGCACACTTTTGATGGTCTGAGGACCTCCTGCTAGGCCCCCCCTCTTAAAAGTTCTAACACCTCAATATTACCACACTGAAGATCGAACCTCTAATGCATGAACCCTTGAGGGTCACACTCAAACCATATCCCAACCATCACAGATCCTTGTATTTCTTGTAGGAAAATACTTCCATGAAAGTGGCTGGGAAAATACTGGGTGTAATGTTTCAATATGTGCTACAATACTCCATGATTATTAGAAACATATCTAATTGTAAAGTGAGATCAACCTTACCAGAAAACACTTGTACAAACTCCAAAATAAATGTTCAAACCCACAGAGATCAGGGATTTTTGCCACAAGTAAGAAGGCTTTGCTCACAGTAAGTCCTTGCTGAATTAATCAGGGTTAATCTCTTGTGCTGACAGACTCAGAGGCCCTGTAGGTTAAGAGAAAACAACAGACCTTCCTTCCTGGTGTTGGGAAAGGCTTTTCATTCCAATCAGTAAAACACCTGTGGCAAAGCAAGCCTGTGCTGCCCTGTTCTTGAGTAAAAGCAAAGTAGCCGTTGACACATGTCACTCATTTGACGAGCAAGCCTGTTTCTAAGATGAACGCGTAGGGGAGAAATGTGGCCTTGAGCAATCGGTGAGGGGGGCTGGGTTACTGGAGTTGGTTCTAGAGCTTTGAGGATCCAGGAAGTTTAGGTTTCTGAAATTGTAAGGTTCATTGGAGTTCAGTAGTAGAGAGGTTCAATGTCAGGGGAAAGCACTCATAGAAAAGAGCCCCAGGCATCTCAGGGTCTATAAGACATCATTCTGAAGAGCAGCATGTCTCCAATTCCCCCATACCCTGACTCTATCCTCTTCCGACTCACAGCCCACACGCCGACCTGTATTACATTTGAGACCAAGTGACTGCGACATTCCTACTCTCACACATCCCTCCAACCCTCCACGTAGCCTCAGCTTCATTGCCCTCAGTGTCAAGCAATTACAAGGCTTGGTG
This sequence comes from Heterocephalus glaber, assembly GCF_053883595.1. Lineage (NCBI taxonomy): Eukaryota > Metazoa > Chordata > Mammalia > Rodentia > Bathyergidae > Heterocephalus > Heterocephalus glaber. Next base: position 14,434,097 of record NW_028258343.1, on the reverse strand, counting down.
TGAACCAGCTCATTCCATGCCCAGGCAGTTAGCTACACTGAATTGGAAATCTTCCTGTAACATCCACTGATTTTCCCTACTTCCTCAGTCTCAATGGCTCCATATATCTTCCAATTTTTTTCAGTGCTGGGGATCAAACTCAGGACCTTGCACTTGCCAGGCAGGTGAGGCACCACTGAGCGACATCCCCAGCTCCATATATCTTTCATTTTGCAAGTATTTGAAGATATCACATTATTTTCTAATTACTTCGTATTACATTCACATATAGATAAGATCTAGTAAGAAATGTCTATACAGATGGTTTCTGGGATGAGTTTGTTGTATCAAGACCTAAAATACACGTGTTCTGTTTCTGTCTCAAATTTAAAATCAACACCTGGCACTCAAAGTTAGAATGTTTATGTGAAACACAGACCCTTAAAAGCATGCCGCTTTCTGACTATAACTCACCTGATGTTGATGTTTGCTTGACAACTAAGATGTTTACACTTTTAGCAAATCTTTGGATTCTCCAACATAATGCACACAGTCCAATCTTGTGACAAAACATCTATTTGTCATTCCAAGCCTTTTCGTGCTCATACTATGGTTTTTCAACTACTTCTGTCATTTTTCTTTTCAGCTGCTTTTCAATCCTGACTGATCATCTATCTGAAAGTATGTTTTAGTTCACTAGGAGTAAGCTTTAATGCATTCTATTTATAGTCAAAGATAGAAAGTAGATTAAATAAGACTTAAATTCTTCTATATGAACAGTTTTAGCCAGAAGCATCAAAATACATGTCTGTCCAGACCACGTCTCTGCAGAGTTTGCTTAGGAGACGTCTGTGTGTTTAGCAAATCTGCCTGGGGAATTATGATACATATTCCTAGTTGAGAATTATTGTCTGTTATTGGTTGTATCCTTTGTGGTGTCATTTCTCGTTCTCCAGGACTAAGGACAATTCAGATGCTTTCACTTCCTGCCTGTCATTTATTTAGCATTACATCTAAGCTGAGGATCAAACCGTGAAGAGCATCCAGGCTTAGAATGGGAAAATAGTTTATTAAGAGTGTAGAGATATGGAATGGTTGAAGTGGAAGAAAGATCACAGGAGTTTAAAAGTGAACAGATAGATCTTTTCAGTGGCAAGGAGACCAAGCAATGGAGGAGCGGGGAAGGGATGAAAACAGAATTAAGTTGTGTTATGTACAGGTGCCAACTCCCCACAATGAACATAATCATTATGCACCACAAACATGTACTAATATAAAATAAAAACTGAAAAAATAATTAATTGTAGCTTTTCTAGAAAAATGAAAATGTACAATAAAAGTGGGCAACAGAGTTACAAAAGTAGCAGGATAAATCCCAGTAAATCTACTCTGCTCTGCCACCCACTCAGGATGCCAACTTTCTCTTCTCCATTCTCCAGAGTATCCACGTCCTCACCCACAGACCTCAGGGAGCACAGAATTCGGAAAAAGCCCCTCACTCTTTCCTTAGGCCCTTCAGATGCCCTTTGGCCCTCTTTTTACCCCCTTGAATTAAGAAAGCCCTGATGCTAATCTCTATGTAAAGTAGTCAATAGATCTTAGGTATTGATCTTTGAGATACAAAGGCATACTCATCATCATACAAAATTCAAACTTAATTCTGCCTAAATCCAAGGTGTGCACATTGGATTCTGATACTACTTTGGTTCTCCCTTGGCACAGGAAATCAGGAAAAATAACTCAGAAGTCTTTGGAAGAAGAGGCAGTGTCTGCGACAGCTCTTCAGAGCATAAGGAAGATGGCAGCAATGCAGGAAATCAGTGAAATGAGTCAACAGATGATCTCTTGCTTACTACTTTTGATGATTCTGTTGCCCTCCTAGATGGGAAGGAAGCTTTCTAGAGGCTTGGAAACCCTGCAACACCCAGCCTTATATCTGTGGTCATTTTAAATGCTAAATATATGTCTTTTGATGCTAGGGATCTCCTAATATTAAATGGTGATTGCTTTAGGAGTAAAAATGATGAAAGAGTTTTAAGCATAGGAGAGTTTAGTGAAAGATGTGTTAAGAAGTTTAGAAACTAGAGCATGAATAAAGGCTTTGTGAAGGCTAAGTTAGGAGCAAAGATTGAAATCTCTTTGTTCTCAGCAGGTCATACATGACACACGGAGATCACAGCTGGCATAGGAAGAGTGTGAGTGGGGTCCCTATTCCTTTCAGCTTAATTAGGCTGAGAGTCAATGTGATTTTTTTTCTGCTCCTTTGGCAATGTACCATGCACAGTTAGAGAAAGGCAAGGACAGGTGAGTATTGTGTGTGGATCAGAGACCTTGCATTCCGATGCAGAGAGCCTCCTGTTGCAACAAGTCTAGCCACTCCTTCGTGTAGATGATGTACAGTCAGTCACCGGAGGTGGCAGAGGGAGGGTGAACAAGGGCTAGAAAAGAAAGCTTTTGATAAAAACTCCAGGCACTATAGCATGGTTCCATATGTCAAATCCAGATGGTTTAGATATTCTGATACCTCTTTATTATGAAGGACACCAAATGATTGAACAAAAACGCCATAGCAAATTTCAGGGACATGTCTGGTGTGAACACCTTTCAGCCAAGCTCAGTACAAATCACTCTGGTCTTGATTGCATTGTTCAAATCAAACACACTTTCTGGGCATGTGTTCAATAGTTCCTATTAGCCTTGTCTCTCAGGTAGAAGTTTTTTAATATTTTATACCAAATACCATCAAATATATGAGTAAATTCCCTATCCTTCAGTATCTTGAATCATATAACTGGCCTGTATATTTGGTAATCAAGAAAAAAATTAGTGTGAAGACCATGAGAATATTAGTATTTCAAGAGCACTCTCAAACTGATTAAGTCACTTACAATGAGCTAAGAGCATCTGCATTGCTTTTAAAGGTGCAATTGTGCTTTCTCCTCTGGGGACTCCTCTTTTACAGGCTTGAATGTGTTTCTGTGTTCTTTTTTGTTACAATACTCTTTGTTTTAATAAAGAAAAAACACACACTTACTGGCTAAGGAGACTCTTTATTCACAATGGTTGATAGTAAACCTAAACAGAAGGGATGCTTATTCAGCAGTGGTCTCAATTTAACTAAAAAAGGAATCAATCACATCAAATTATGTTTCAGCTCTCAGATTTCAAAAGAATGATTGACTAACTAGTTGTACAGTACTTTGATTCTTGACTTCAAGACATACAAATAAAGAGGCCTTGAGTGTATCTAAAAGGAGAGTCCTTAATATTATGGTCTCAAGTTGCAACCATTTATTTATGAATACTTCAAGTTTTTCTTTATAGCAGAGTAAAATAAGTCAAACACACAAGCTTAAATATGACATGGTTTGTCTTATATAAGAAACTCAAAATACATGTGCAAAATAGACGATAGATAAATAGGAAGTAGAGAGATCTTTTTCAAATAGACGATGGAACAAGAAATGGAGGGAGACAGGAAGGAAGGGAAAGAAAAGGGGTTCAGAAAAAAATTGAAGGGAAAAATGATGAAATAGAGCTTTTGCAAATAGGAAGGGGAACCAGAGTTGGAGGGAGTGGAGACGGTGGGGAGGGGTAGGGAATGAGAGAAGAAGAATTAAGATGTGTTATGTGTATGTACCAACTCCCCACAATAAATGGAATCATTATGTACTGCTAACATGTACTAATAAAAAATAAAGAGGAAGAATCATAGAAAATAACAATAATAAAGAGTCCTGATACAAGCCTTCATGATTTTGAAGTACAGAAGTGAGCTTCTTACAGGTGAACAGCTGATGTGTCCCAAGCCCTTCTTCCGGAGGACTCTCCTGCCACAGGGTAGATCAGCTGCCCCATCCCACAGACACATGGGGCCCCATCCTAGTTTTTGTGTCCAGTCCATGAGAACTTGAGTCCCCCCTGTACTGGCCTATATTCTCCAAGACCAGAGAGGCTTATTTTACATTGTTTTTATATTCCTAAGACCTGCTTAAAGAAGGGAAGCCCGATTATTACATAAACTGCTTTATCATGAGTGGGAAAAGAGCCTATATAATTGACGGCTCTGGAACGTTTTTATGGCCAGTTCTTTCTCATCAGCACAGATTTACTAGTAATTCATATTGAAGGATAATACCCTGGAATAATACAAATTTATTTATTTTATTTGTTTTGGTGATGTTCACTTTTAAAATGATAATAATAATAAGATTTGGAAATTTTTATATAAATTCTCATGAAGGTATTTATGAATAAGCATTGGCCAAGGTTATAAGGCAAGATGAAACAACACATGTAGAGTAAAACAGGAATTAAACCAGTTACTATTAACGAGATACTGTAAGAAGTTTAGAATAGATGATGGTGTAACATAAAATACATATCTACAAGCTGAGAGAAAGAAGGACAGGCAGATAAGGCAAAGGCCAAAAACTAAAAGATGTTTTTCTCTATGCTAAGGAGTGTGAATCTTATAAGAACTACTGAAAGACTGACTCAATGGATGATGTGATCACCGCAAATTTAGAAAGAGTGATCTGGCAGAGGAGAGAGACAAGGGTGAGTTTCAAGGGATAAGACAGAAGACAGACAACTGCAACCCTAGCAAAGTTCATTAACTTCTGTCAGCCTCAGTTTGTACATACACGAAGTGGAGAGTAGTTGACCCTAATTGGCTTGTGGCATAAATGAAATGGCATGTGTAATGGATGATATGTCTGAGACCTGGAAAGCACTCAGTGAAATACTGTTTTACGAAGTTACCTGGACAGGGTCCGCTCAGATGGTTGGGTCGTAGCAGGAAGGAAGGCATTTCTGGGACAGCCCCTATGTGACACACAGCACTGAGTTAAATGTTAGGCTATGCTTATGGTCTAGTACAGAGACCCTTAGTGTGTTAGGCATGCCCATCCTAGCCAAAGCAACCAACACCAAAAGACAAGTTATATTGGAAATACCATATGATTAATATTTTGAGGACTTTTCCATTGTAAAATCCGAAATGAAAAAAATCTTCAAAAAACTCCCTTCACTAATAGACAAATTCCTTAATCCTACATTCCTTGTCAACTTCTTTTATCAGTGATTTCTGTAAAGTATCCATCCACATTATCTAGCTCTTTTGTGAGTGAAAGTCAAAGATAAGACCATACACAATAGGTGGAAACTTTCCTATGCAAAACATCAATTATTTCCTATACTGACCTCACAGCTAAACAATGAAAGTAGAATGTGCTTTTTAGATGAAAGTTTGCTCTATATTTATGAGTGCAGTTTAATATTGTGCTTTGATTTCTTCTGGATCCACAAAGTAAGCAGATTTTCTATGTCAGAGACTTTACAGTAAAATTCAATTAAGATAAACAACTAAGATCCTGAACTGAAGAAAGGATTTTACAATACTCCACATTCTTCTATTATTAAAACATACCTCAAAGAAGCCAAGACTATATGAGATAAAATGAAGTACAACTACTAGGTTATTATATATTTATATTTAAACTTTCTCTGAGAGTATTTATAAATTCACAACAGAACAAAGCAGGTATGTTACCTTGATTAAAATTTTAATGCTACTTTTTAAATAGGTCAGTGATTTTTTTCTTGATATTTGAATGTCCTAAGTTGAGGGGGTGTGCGTATGTTTTGTGTTTTGTTGTTGTTGTTTGTTTGTTTGTGGTATACTGGAATTTTTCATTTAATTAGCTCTTAGGAATAGGCCTGTCCACCTCTACTATTAAGTAATGATTTCCCAGTTCTTTAAACCCATCATTGCTGCTAGAATCAGTCTACGTAGCCTCATGATTTTCATTCCTCGAGTAATGTCACTCTTACTCTTCTTTTTTTAGTAATAGAATTCTTCCTAGTTTATATCGGTTCTTCCCCAGGGCTATCAGTGTCTCATTTGTCCAAAACTCCTAATGGTAAATGGAATAATTTGGTGAATAAAAATCACCAGGCATCAAAACAGAAGTCAGTACCATGCCATGCATAGAGAGCTGTTCTTCAGTAATAACTCACAGCACATAAATATAAGCAATTTGAAATAATTACGGTTACAATGTATTAGTATTCATTAGACCTTTACTAAGAGAAACAACTACTAATGTATATGAGCTAACAATAAATGTTTCTGTATTTTTGAGTGGCTTTAATAAAAACTTTAGACAAAATGTTTTTAAAAACAACAACAAGGACTTTCTTGGAAAAAGTGTACACTTGCTGTGAATCATCAAAAACAAGGTGAAAATGATAAAGAGCATTTGAGGATATAATCTAAGATATGATTCCATTATTCCCCTCTTTAGAACCTTAAGAAAGAACAATTTGGGGCCAGGGATTTAGCTCAGTGGTTTCACTGCTTGCCTTGCAAGAGCAAGGTCCTGAGTTCAATCCCCAGTACAAAAAAAAAAAAGAATAATTTTATTTTTATTCAAAAAAGCACTTTAAGAGTAAACAGATTTAAAGTTTTGGAAATCTCATATTTGTTTCTAGTATTCTTTACAAAAACTGATTTGGGAATGTGAATCAACAATCTACAAGACTGTGTTATTATTTTGAATTATAAAATTGTCACTTCTTTTTATAACTTGAATGGGGCTTTCCCAACAATGAAATGAAACTGAAACTGATTCAGAGAAGTTGTTAATAAACATGCCACAATTCTGAGAGTTAGCATTACTATCTGAATGTGCAGGCATTATCAAATTTGAAAATAGAATGGTAAAAATATAATTTAGGAAGGAAAAAGAAGAATATAAAATTGCATACAATAATAATCCTATTTAGTCATAAATACCTACACTGTGGTACCAGTTGTGCTATTAATTCCTTCTGGGTTTTTTTCCACCCCATTAACTTTATTGGTACATTGTAGGTATAAAATACAGTTACATTCTTCATTGGGATCTTGTATCATTACATGAGTATCTTGGTTCTTATTTTTTCCCCTTCCCCTGCCCTCCCTTCACCCCTTCCACCCTTCCCTATTTGCAAAGACTTTGTTTCCATTTTTTTCCTTTTCTCATATTTTTTCTTTTCCCTTTTTCTGTTCCCCTACCCCTCCCACTTCCTCTGCTCCTTTAGACCTTTTCTTCCTATTACACAATATCAAGTATACATTTTTTAAATTACAATATCAAGATCTGGGAGACATAACCACAGATTTTACAGAATTTAAAAGGATATAGAAAGCATACTACAAAAATCTTTTTTGAAATAAATTTGACAACTTCCAAGAAGTACCTTGGAAGTCAAATTAATGAAACTAACTCTGGAGGAAATATAAAATTTGAATAGCACCTATTAAAGAAAGTATATTTCTAGCTTGAAAACCTACCCATATGATAACAACAGGCTCATATACATTTTAACTGATAAATTATAATTCCTTCTGTTTTTAAAAATAAGGAAAAAAATTCAGTAGATAAAATAGTATATGCACTAAAAGTAGCCGAAATTTAGATAGTAACCTGCTCAGTTCCTTCATCTTCTAAAAGACATGAATTGTTTTTTAATAACCCTAAAACAGTAATGTTTTGAAAACTTAATTTGAAGGAGAAAGCAAAAGAAATGATCTGTAGTCTTTTTTAATTGTCCTGTACACTAAGGATATTCACACACAAATACACCCAAAATTTTAAGGTCAGAATAAGGTAGAAAATGGTATGAATGGAGGTTTAAGGTTTTCCAGGAAGAAAAACATATATGTACTTAATTTATACCAGGATGATATGTGAAAAATAGATTAAATGGTATCTTCCAAAAAGATAGGTCTAGGTTCTAATTCCTGGAACATGTGAGTGTGACCTCCTTTGGAAAAGAGGTCTTTGAAAATGTAATCAAATTAAGATCTTGAGAAGAGATCATCCTAAATTACCCAAGTAGGCTCAGTGACAAAAGTCCTCATAAGACACACAGAGAAGAAGACAGATGACAGATAAGAAGCCCATGTGAAATTGGAGGCACAGATTGGAGGGATGGGGCAGCAATCCAAGGAAAGCCAACAGCCACCAGAAGCTGGAAGAGCCAAGGAAAAGAATCTTCCCAAGTGCCTGAAAAGGGCACAGTTCTGCCAACATCTAGGTACTAGACTTCTGTCCTCCAGAACTGTGGGAGAAAAAATGTTATTTTAAGCATCCAATTTGTGGTAGCTTGTTACAGCAAACATAAGAAACTAATAATAATAATATATGATATGTATATTATATATATCAAGTCCATCAATAAAATGTATACACATGTCAGAAAAAGAAAAATTTGTATAAATATTCTAATACTAAATTTATTGACACATCATGAGATTAGCAAGTTATCTTTGGCCTCTACAAGTACAAGAGGTGCTCAGAGTGGTGGCCATTAGCTCCCAGACATTTATTAGTACAGCAAACTGCTGCTTGGGGAACCTTGGTCATTGAGATTGCTACACACACATTTTCCATTTCTTCTCTAACATTCAGCAGTGTAGTGGGTTTCATGTGATATATGACATACTCTAGTGTCCATGGACAAGGGTAGCACCGTCTGTTGAAAAAAATCATACTATTTTTCTCTTCCTGAAGTGTGTATACATTTTTTGGTGGACTCTGTATATATACATACTCATGCACTAATTCACTACTGTCATGACTACATGCATACCGTGCCATATGAGATTTCATTAAATGGACGTGTAATTATTCTATGAGACATTATGTCTCAAAGTCAAGTTTAGTTTCCACTATTTGTTGCATGTGCAAAGCACTGTAAGCAGCCCTTCAAAAGCAACAGTAAGTTGTACATCATCTCTGCAAGGGGGCACCCCAGGGGAACACAGACAGCCAAGCAAACATTTCAATATATTAAGATAGCTCTTGCTGAGCATGGATACATGGAAGCCTGAACAGCTCAGTATGGAGATCATAGACATTTTTCCAGAAAAATAAGCACCTAAGGTTGGCAAAATCTGAAAGTTTGCTTGGCATGGTAGTGGTGGTTCAATGACATGGGTTGAGAGTGAAGGGATATAAAGGAAGGGAGCAGACTGAGGCAACAAAGTATACATGAAAAACGTTCTGTAAGACCAGGGAGTGCAAAAGAGGCAAGAGATGAGGCCGGGGACATAGGCAGAAAGCAGACTGTAAGAAATCTCTTACATCATTGTCAGGAGTTCATACTTTATCATGAGGGCATTAGGAGCCATTAGAAATTTTTGATCAGGAAAAGGACATAAAAACACTTAGAAAACTCACTGCGGTGTGAACAAAACAGGAAAACTGAAACCACAGCTGCTTTTTATGAGCCAACAGCAGCAACTCAGGAAAGAAATAATGATGTTCTGGCCCAGAGGACTGATGCAGGGAGTGAATACTTATGAGGATTTTGTGGAGTAATAAAGAAAGTGTAATTGAAAGTTTTTGGCAGTCAAGTGAGTACGAGTAAGAAGAATAGAACAGATGGCCCGGGGATTTAGCTCAGTGGTTCTGCGGCCTGCCTCACAAGCGCAAGGTCCCGAGTTCGATCATCCCTGGTACCAAAAAAAAAAAAAAAAAAAGAGTAGAACAGAGAGACTTGGGTTTCTAGGGTGAGCAACTGAGGCAGCAGTGGTATCATCCCAGCAATCTGAGATACAGGCCAGGAGCAGATCTTAGGGAAATAAGCTCAGAGACAGTGAGTAGGAGAGGCATCCTGGAGCTACCAAGGAAATTAGACCTGTGATTCTGGAGCTCACACCAAAGACGCCGGAGTCAGAGATACAGGCCCGGAAGCCATCAGCACGTATAATCACTGAAGCCACCAGAGTGACTGGGAGAACAGAGGGAGAGCAGGTAGAATTCCCAGGAATACCACATAGTAGAGTTATACAGAGGAAGAGGAACTCTCAGGATGATAAAGAAGAGAATAGAAGGAAAAAAAAACAAAAGGAAAACCAGGGAAGCATAGCATGGCAGAGGTAAGAATATTTTATGAAGATGGAAGTTGCCAGCAATTTTAGATAGGCCAGATCGTGTCATGATGACTCAGAAGTTTCCGAGCACTTACTCACACGAGGGAGATTGGTGATGTTAGCAACACTTCTCAATAGAGCAGTGGAAACAAAATCCAGGCTTCAGCAGATTGAGTCATGGTGGGGTGGAAAGGTGAAACGGTGGAAGTATCAGTGAATGTGGTCAACTCTTCAAGTGATTTCATATGATTTAGTTGTGAATGAAAATAAAGATAAAATGAGGAATTGAATATTTGCTTTCTAAAAAAAAATGGAAGAGGTTTGAGGTTCTGATGATCAAGCCATCATTTTAAATACACACACACACACACACACACACGCACACACACACACACATAGTAAGTTCCCAACTCACAAACATTCAAATCGCGAACTTTCACAGATCGGAAGGAATCTTGAATCGGGAACATTTGTAGGTGTGAAAAATAGTGGAAGTAGCTCACATGTCTGTCCGACACTGTCACAGTTGTTCTGCCGTGTGCTGGCTGTACAGTGCCATAGTGCACAGTGGTATAGTGCTCAGTCAGAGCCCAGGGTGTCTGGAAGCAGGAGGAAAAGCAGTGGTGATGCGGAGGGGACTGCTAAGAAGCACAAAGCAATTACCATGAAAACAAAAGTGAAAATACAATATAAGACTCACTTCATCAGATTTACCAACAAATCCAACTTACGAATGTTCTCTTGGAACAGAATTCCTTCATAAGTCAGGGACTTATGATATAGTCTGTTCATTTAGACTTTAGAATTTTAGAATAATCATAGAACTAAAAGGAATCTTCTTTTTTCCATTACGCTTATTGGTACATTTTAGATATATAATGCAGTTACATTCATCATTGGGATCTCGTACCTGTACATGATGTATCTTGGTTCTTATTTTTTCCCCATTTCCCTGCCCTCCCTTCACCCTCTCCACCCTTCCCTATTTACAAAGACTTTGTTTCCATTTTTTTCTTTTCTCATATTTTTTCTTTTCCCTTCTTTCCTTTCCCCTATCCCTCCCACTTGCCCTACTCCTTTAGACCTTTTCTTATTTCACATTATCAATCATATATTTTGATCCTTATTTACACTTTTAGTTTTTCACACCAGAGAAACTATTTGGTATTTACACATGTGTGTCTGATTTATTTCACTTAAGAGTATGGGCTCAATGTGCATCCATTTAGCTATAAATGTCTCTAGTTTCTCATTCTTTATGGCTGAGTAGTACTTCATTTTATGAAAAACCACATCTTCTTTATCCAGTCTCCAGTTGATGGGCAATTGGACTGTTTCCAAGCTTTAGCTATTACAAACTGTGCCACTATAAACATAGGTACGTATATATCACTGTGGTATGATTCTTTTAATTCTTTTGGGAAGATACCCAGCAGAGGAATAGCTGGGTCAAATGGGACCTCTAATGCTAGTTTTTTTAGGTATCTCCATATTGATTTCCACAGTGGTTGCACCAGTCTGCACTCCCACCAACAATGGAGAAGGGTTCCTTTCTTCCCACAACCCTGCCAGCATTGGCTATTGGTTGATTTCTTGATAGCAGCCATTCTTTCCGGGGTGAGGTGGAATCTCAGCATTATTTTTATCTGCATCTCTCAAATGACCAGTGATGTTGAACATTTTAGAACTAAAAGGAATCTTAAAGGTTAATTAAACTTTTGTCTACAAGTGTCCTCTCTATAATATCTCCTTCAGAGAGTCATCAAGACTCTTCTTGCATACACTAGCAGTATGGGCCCTGGTTGCATTGCTGAGCAGCTCTGTTATCCATAAGGTACCTTCTTAAGGTGATGTAAGTTGTCTTCCTTCAGTGTAAAGGACCTGTACTCTTTTTTGCCCTCTGGGGCCATATATGAGTAGAACCACAGTGTATGCTAAGTTAGTCCAGTCTGCTAAGCCCTCTCCACCAACCAGCATGCTCTGCTTTTGGGGAATTCTAGTTTACAATTTTTTCATTTTAAACAGCAGTGCATCCAACTGCATAATTAAAAGCAACTTCCAAAATGTCACATTGTCAACGTTGAATACAGCAAGACTGCTAGCTACCACCTATGATCCGCATTTTGGTTTAAAAGCATGAATTTATTGTCAAATACATGGTTAAAAAATAAATCTATAATTTGCCTTTGGTCCTGTCAAGAATGACACTGAGTTCACTGTCTATAGTGCAAAGGAACATTCAGATGCCCTAATGCAGACAGATCCCCCTTGAGAAAGGTTATTGTCATCCCTACCAGGACCTGGTTATCATTTCATAAATTCAGTAGCCAAGCTGACTTTTTCTAGCATCCACATCATGTTATTAAGAGGTAAATGAGGTCACCCAAATCCTACTTCTGAAGGAACTCAGCCTAATTGTGCCTTGGCTATTCATACCTACGACTACTGGGTAGAAGGTTAAGGGGTCACCTAACCTGTGATTAAAATACAACACAAATGAAGTAAATATTTTCTCAATGTGCTTTTTATTAAGTGTTTTATCATCATTTTATGGAAATAAAATATAGTTTTCAGTACACAGGCCTCATAGTGATTTAAATACTCTGGTACATGCTGTAGAAGCTTGGATATTCTTCTGTAGCTCAAATATTTGGTGATTTTGATATTTCATTTCTTTCTTTCTTCAGCAAATATGTAATAACTGCCTCCATGTGCTGGATACATGGAATGCAGCAGTCAACAAAACCCATGTGATTCTTACGTTTGCAGGCTATAAATCCTATGGGGAAATGGACATTGCCCAAACAAGATTGTATTTAGGAGCTGGGAGGGATGCTATGATAGATGGTGGGACCCTTAATAGTGATTGTCAATTTGACTGGATTAACACATGCCCAGGAGATTAGTAAAGCACACTTCTGCATCTGCCTGGGTGGATCATAGAGATGTAACCTTGGGTCCCTCACCTTTCCTCACTGGCATACTTCCTTGCTTTGCTTTCCAGCTACCATGAACTAAATGTCTTCTCAGCCATGCATTTCTGCCATGATGTTTCTGGAGCCAGCCAACCAGAGACTGAATCTCCTGAAAACATGAGCCACATCAAACCTTTCCTTCTTTAAGTTATAGGTGTTAGGTATTGTAACCTAGTGATAGGAAAGCTGACTAATACACAAAATCAGATAAGAAAGGTCATTGCTGTGACTGTATCTGACCATATGATTCAGAAGCCTTTGGAACTGGTTTGCAGTTTGGAAAAGTTTGGAGATGTGAACCCCTAGGGCTTGAGAAGCCCTAGAATGTTGTAAGCAGAGCTTGATGAATGATTCTAGTCAAAGATCAGAAGATCAGAATGGTGATGGGAAAGTGGACAGTAAAGGCCAGGCTTTCAGGACAAGAGGTCATTCATGCACACTCTGGCAAAAATATATTGTCTACATTCTCCCCATATCCCAAGACTTTGCAAGAGGCCCAGTTAAGCACTAATTGATCTGTTGGAGGAAATTTCAAGGCAGCCCAACATATAGGTTATGACATGAGTACTGCTGGCTATCTTCAGCCAAATTTATAGTGAAAATCAGGAGCAGAGCAAAAAACTGTTTTAAACTTCAATTTTGACCCAGAAGGAACCATGTGTAAAGCTGGGGTCAAAAGGGGTGTGGCTGCTGAAGAGATTAGCATCATTAAAAAGAAATCAAGTACTCTGTACCAGAACAAGAAGATGCCTTGAGAGCATCTCAGGAATCAGCAAGACTCCACTCAGAGCAGCTTCCAAAGTATAAAAATGTAAAATTTCTTTTGAGAAGAGCCCCTGAGGCCCCTACTAAAGAAGAGCATCCTACGTAATTTGTTTCTTGAGACCAATTTCACCATGTTCAGCTATCCAGGCACTCAGAGACTGTCATAGCCAGGGTCCAAGGGGATCTGGCTACTGTTCCCACTGACCACAGACTTCGTTATTGTCCATATGATGTTTGTTTTACACTATGCAGACTGCAAGAGTTGTGGGGTCAGGAAGACTTTCACTGAAACTCCAAAAGAAAGTCTGAGAGCTCAGCACGTGAAGCTGTGGAAATGAAGCTAAAGGTGCTATAGAAACAACAGGAAGTCAGAGATACCAGAAACATGGAACATTTGCCAAGAAAAACTACAGGGCATAGGTGGAGTCACCCCGAGAGAAAGGCCATGTGAGCTGCAACTGGAAAAGTCACAGGGATGGGGCTGCTCAAGCCCTCTGAACTCACATCTCAACACCAAGTGTGCTGCATGCTAGATATGGGGATGTAGGACTTAATATTTTCCCTGCTGGGTTATAGTCTAGCTTTGGTCCAATTCATTCTATCCCCTATTCCTCCCTTTTGAAATGTTTACTCTATGTCATTGTACCTTGGGATTATGTAACTTCTTTTTTATTTTTACAAAAGTTCACAGCTAAGTGTTTTTCTGTGAGCCTCAGAAGAGATTTTTGACTTAAACTTCTGAAAAATGCTAGAACAGTTAAGACTTTAGGGGAAGGAATTTTCGTATTTCCAGTTGTACACAGGGTAGCTGTAAGATGTTAGATGGAATTATTAATTTGTATTGTGTTCATCTGGAGAATAAGTATGACTTAAGGAGATAGGTTTGGTTGTCAGGGAGACAAGGGGTGAATTATGACCATTAATGCTGATATGTCAATTTGACTGAGTTGTGAGATTACTAAAGCACACTTGCAGGTATATCTGGGTGAGTCATGAAGATGTGACATTGGGTACTATATATTGTCCCTGACCCCTCCTTCGGTAGCACTATTCCCCTGATCTGCTTTCTAGCTGCCATGAATAAAGCATCTTCTCAGCCATGTCTTTCTCTCAAGATGTTTCTTCTTTGGAGCCACCTGGACATGACTGAATCCCCTAAAGCCAAATTAAATCTCTCCCTTAAGTTGTGTCAGTTGTTGTGTCCCAGTAACAGGAAAGCTAATACAGAAAAATTAAACTGATGTAGATCGATAACAAGTTTAGTTTGAAGAGTCAGAAAAGTGACATTAAGCTAAGATCTAAAAGATGAGTTAGTATTCTACTGTTTTATTTTTGTTTGGTTGCTTGCTTTTCCAAAGGTAAAAAAAAAAGGAAGAATATTTTTGGCATAAAGAACATATGAACAATTTACCTGAAGTTTCTGGACCTTTGTACAACCTTAATCTTTGCCTCATGTCCACAGGTTTTTAAGATGCCTTGGTTTTATCTGTGCACATTTAAGATATATTTGTAAATTAGGGAGTAAATAAATGTTTCAGGTGTTTAAAAATTGATTCTTTGGCATACAAATAGACCCAGTCTCTTCTGTCATAGGTATGAAAAGAGGAAATTTTCTGGAGATCCCAGCTCTTCCAAGCATGATAAAAACACTGCATCAATACTTTTTCACCTTCTGGAAATTGGTATAATTTTTAAATTTAAGATTAATTTGTCAACTAGCATAATGCTCTGTCATTTAACCTCTGGGTTAAAGTGTAAGAGATTTTTGTAGATCCCTTAGAATTTGTAAACAAAGTGGAAAGAATACATTTCCCACCCATATTATCATTACTACTGTCATCAAAAAGAACCATTCTATTTTTAAAACCTAACAGCTAGCCTTCCAAAGAAGAACAAAAGCCCTGGTATTAGGAAAGAGTCATTGAAGAGATGTGTACTGGTAAAAGTCTGCATATCTCAAGATCTGTCTTCATGATCCATGTACTACAAAGGTAATGAAGTGTCTGGTTTGCTAATGAAGGTGGCTTCACTGTCAACCTGTGCAGTCTGGGGCTACCTAGCTTTTAGAAAGACCCATGGCTGCCTTAATGCTTTGCTGCCACTATTTTGAAATTCATAATAATGTTTAAGGGACACCACATTTTAATTATTTTTTCTTTTTTAACTTTTTAAAATTTAAACCATCTATTCATTTTCCTTGCTGTGCAGCCTGGCATTGGGACTGGACAGCTCGGTTGTTCTTTCCACAGTGGCTTTGCTGTTGTTTGAGGAGTCACTGTGAAAAATCCAAGCACAGTATGATTTCTGTGCCACAGCAGCAGTTCAGGCTCCTCCATATCTGACCCAGGAACTTCCAGAAGCTACTGAGCAGCATGTAATTTGTTTTCTTGTTGCTCCCATAACCAATGTTGGGCATCGAGATCTTGAATCTTCTATTATCAACACTTCAGGGTTTCTGCCAGTTACACTTAATTTTAATGATCTTGGGCTTCAAGAAAGGTGTGCAGGCAGCCATGATGTCAAGTAGGAGATGCCTGTCACCTCCACGGGCAGCACCAGTGAAAGCCACTTTCCATTTTTCACTGGGTGCCACAAATTATGTAAGTGGCCCTGCCTGAACCTAATCTTTATTGAAATTGTATCATATGTCTGGCACTGAATTAATGGCCTTACATTATTTTCATTCAATACTTTTAACTACCACGAAATGGAGCTATTAATAATCTAATTTTACAGATGAAGAAACTGTGGTTTGAAGAGGTTAAGCAATCTAACAATTGCTCAATAGTTAACGAGCAGGAACAGAAATTCAAATTAATAAGGGTCTGGCTCACATTCCCTGGGCTTTCTATTCTGCTATGTTGAGGCTTAAATAACACCCTGGGTCAGGATAAGGATGGTTAGGTTTTATCTTGTGAAATTAATGATATTTTGGATTCCAAATAGTCAACTTTCTAGAGTTCAAACTCATGTAGAATCATTTTAAAATTGCTACTGCTTTACACAGGAACTAATCCTCTTCATCATTACCTTAGCCTTTAGACAATTTGATCTGGCAACTGATATTGCTCTTATTGTTCCATTTTTTCCTTAAGATTTTCCTTGAAATGAAGGCAATGTGTGTAGGAGTGGAAATTAGAATTCACAATATAAATTGGCAAATGCTAAAAGTTAGGAAATGGTTTTGGAAGTCTCTACCCCTTCCCACAAAGCTGGGCAGGCAAAACTCCCCACTCTGGCTTCCCCCTGAGTCTTGTGTTCTCTGTTCACACTGGTCTCTCCAGCTATTTGGAAGCAGAATTAGAATTTTCCATGGGACTTGCTAATGATGCTCTCTGGAAATATTGCTTTTTTTTCTCCAACTACTGTCCTCATTAGAACAAGCAGCATTGAATTTTTCATAAGGTCTGAGAAGCTAAGTGAATAAGGTTCTCATTTTATTTTCATTTTTAGTTTCATCTAAAAGTATCAATATATTTTCAGGTTTTCCTGGTGACTAATCTGGCACATTTTGATCATCACATTTGTGTAATTACATCACTGTCTCGCTCAGATCTAAGTAACCACCAAGCCCACCTGTGCTCATATTAGAATCAACCTACAAGTCTCCAGGGCCTCCAAAATCCTCTGGGAAATAGTCCACAGGGATCGCAGATGATTCACTCACCCAACATTTCTTCCACTCATCATCTAGTTGTAGTTATAACCCAGGACCTCAACCTTTAAGCCCATGACTCCTGGAAATTGTGATCCGGTGTCTGTGAGGTGTGGCCCAGAACCCAGAGAAGAGAGAAGGCTCGGGCTTCTGCTCCCAGATAATCATGAGAAATATTGTTGGACCCTTTGCCTGGGCTTTGTAATTTTCAACTCTTTTACTCTCATGAAACTAGGCCTCTTCTCTATCATGGTGAAATAGCTGAAAAATGCCAAGCTACATATCACATTGTTCACATGGAGTAATTAAAAGTAACTAGAGACATGTGGACATTTAGGGGAAAGTAAGTGAATTGAAAGTTTTCAAGAGAAGAGATTTATATAAAAACAGTATTCACAGGCCATGTGTAACATCTTGGGAAGTAAAACACACACACACACACACACACACATGCTCACACACACTCATCCCTCCACTCCATATGAGCAGTTATGCTTCCTCTGTCCTAAATCCTACAAGGTGTTTCCTGGTGATAGTGTTCATAAGTTGGAAACTTTTTAACAAGAAAATGTTACCTGAGGCTTTTAGCCCGTTTGGGCAGTGGCATTAAACATTTCACCTTTTGTGCATACATGAATAAAACAAAAACTATTTTTCGTATGTCAGTTTTAGCTGATAATATTAGACTCTTGTCCAATCAGAGACCACAAAGCTTGTGAACATGTGCTCAGAATCTGAGTCCTGCTGGGTTTTGCTTCTGCCATGACTGTGGTTGGGGAACTTTTTCGATGTATCTATATATTTCTCTAATGCGGGGCTGTTGAAGGGCTGCCTTTCTCTTCCGACCTGTGAGAGCTGATTACGTTTTATCTTCCAGGCCAGGAGCTTCCTGGGTAACACAGTCTGTCCTTCTAATGAAGCAGAGGAAGAGAACCATCGGTGGCAGCTAGAAGCTGTCCTGAGCATCTCCACGTGGAGGCCTTTGTGTTCCCTTTGCACCACACATCAGCAAAAACCTTCTGATGAGAGTCTGACCAAGTTACTGGATCGAGAAGTGGCTGGAGAAAACTAAGTGATTAACATAAAACATCTGCTTAGATGGACCATGTTAATTAGCTTATTAATCTTAGGATATAGCCTCAAGTAGTCTTTCCTTTATGAACAAATGCATATGACAAAATAAAATACAGTCACCAGTGGTGTTTTAGGTTTCAGATTTTGGGGTTGGATCACCATCATTTCAAGGGGGCTGTCATTCTTCATGCTTTGCAATCTGCACATTCCCCTGCTGCATTCTTTCTCTGTCTTCCCCATGGACATATTATTCCTTAACTGGAGATGGGATGAACTGGAGACATTATGAGCTAAAAGTCTAAGTAAGATACAGCTGGTCAAACAAAGGACCGGTACTCACCCATCTATAGGAGCATATGTAGAATGGCTCAAAGAGCACATGGGCAAACATGAATTCCTAGGTAGCTCCCAAACTAGAAGGTGCCTTTCCAAGAAAAGGAGGGAGAGCAAAAACAAAGCATGGGCCCGGTAATTTACAGGTTCTTAAGTTCTTAGAAGTTTCTTAAGTTAGAAGAGGCAAGTTGTTGGAAGGCCCATAATTGGCATCGAAAACCAGGAACAAGGAATCCAACCACTCATTAGCAGGAAATCCAGATATGCATTGTCACTAGGCAACAAGGTTGGAATTCTATCTCAAATAGCAAGGCAAGAGATCAGTTAACAGGAAACTGGAGTATCTAAGTCCAAGAGGGATCAATCTTCTCTACCAAAGCATCACAGATTATATATTCCATCTTCATTTTTATGTGGTATGGCTAAGGAAAAAGATATTTAAAACTGAAGCCTGCACATGCAAAAACTGTCAGCCCTTAAGGGACTGTACACACACATACACAGAAAAATCATTGAAAAAGCAAAACTTATTTATTGTTTTTCCCTGGTTAGCTAATTATAAGAATCAAATATTTAATTGGAATACATGTAAACTTTCAAAAGGGTTAAGAAATACAGTCCTTTTCCCTGAGCAGTGGCTATTCATTATGAAAATGTCCTCTTATCTAACAGGATGCTGTGCCTTATCTACTGATATGCAGCCCCAACACCACACAGTTTGGACATGAAATCTATGTTATCACTGCTTCTAGATGGCAAAGTGGAATCCCAAGAGATTTTCTCCTGCAATTCAAGAAGTGTGTAAATTCTGTAGCACATAACTGAATATTTTAAGTTCTTTTTTTTTTGTCACATGTGCTTGCTAATCAAGTGAAATCCATTTTCAGGTTATAAATACAACACTGAGAACAAAAAACAATAGCAGAGCAAAGAAAGAGGAGTTCATTGTGAATCCATGGAAGTGTTGATTATATATGTACTTTATAAAGCAAGGAAACTCAATTTTTACTTTACACATAGTTTTTAAGTAATTGTTTTCTGTAAAAATCATCAACTCTAATTTTGTTCAGGGTGTTATTCTAATGGGATAACTGAGATAATTATAAAGATAAGAGGTCTAGCTTGACTCACAGTTTTTGTGGTTTCAGCCCAAAATTGGATGGATACATTGCTCTGTGCCCAATGACAATGACAGGAAATGAATGGCAGAGTAAACTATCCATGACCAGAAAGTGAAGAAAAGAGAAGCAGCCCACCCACAGTCCCATTGAAGCACACACCCTCCATGAACCAAGGCCTCCCACCAGGCCTGATCTCCCAAAGGTTCCCTATCTCCCAATAGCACTACACTGGGGACCAAACCTGTGACATGGACCACAGGCCTGGAGGGTGGGGGAACATTCAACACCCAAATGATTGCAGTTAGTGATTTAAAATTCTTTCCTAGCCTTTAATTGCTAAGTATTTCAGCCCTACAATGTATAGCCACAACTAGTTATAATAAATGATGCTATTTTATGTATTTTCTTCTCAAATTCACTCTATACCAGTGATTCTCAAAGGGTGGTCCCTGGGCCAAAAATATCAGCATTACCTGGGAATATGTTAGAAACACAAATTTTAGGGCTCAGCCCCAAACACATAGAACCAAAAAGACTGAGGATGGTGGCAGCAATCTGTTTACCAAGCCCTCCAGATGATTCCAATGAAGTCTTAAGCTTAGGAAACACCATTCCACACTACTGGGATGGCTTCCAAGTCCACCTCTGTTCCAAAATGTCTCGTGAACAAAGGTTTAAGACAGCAACCCAAGCACCCAAAAACCAAATCGGTCATTTCCCTGATAAAACTTTTCTCCTTTCCTGTATTTCCTATCATAGCTAATCAAATCTGCCCAATTACCCGGTGTATTCATTGTCTATTGTTACATTACAAATTCCACAAACTTAGGGACTTAAACCAAGAAACACTGTCTCACACAATCTCTGAGTGTCAGGATTCAAGGAACAGCTTAGCTGAGTGGTTCAGTCTCAGAAATTCTCATGAGGTTGTGGTCATTATGTCAGCGTGGACTTGGTCACCTACAGAATTCTTGGGGGCGTCAGGATCAACTCCCAAGCTGAAGCAAATGGCTACAGTCAAGAGGCCTCAGTTCTGAACCCTGTGTCCCTCCCACTGGGCTGCTCCCTGCAAGGCAGGTGCTTTCCCTGAGCGAATATATGACAGCAAGCAACCAAAGCAAAAGAACTGTATAACTCAATGTTGGAAGTCACATACCATCACTTCTGCCCTAGTCTATTGGCCAAAAAGATTAGCTGTGGTACAATTTCCCACTCTAACTCTTCATCTTCCACCCCCTGCCACTGACTGCTCCTCTGGACAGAGCTTCCCTGAGACTCTGTTTCTGATAGCACCTTTAATGTTATTTTGCTCATCTAGAGTCTCTTCTTTCTATTCGAGATCCAGATCAAATGCTGTTTTTCCTAATACTCCACTCAGAAGGGGTTTTTCTCTTTTTTGGTATTTTATTGCACCTCCAATACAGAATTAGTTGCAATTGTAGCTAGTTGTTTAACAGTCCTTGTGTCACAAACAGGTCTTAATTCTCTCAGGGTGAAGCATTTTATTTTACTCATCTTTTAATTAATCAGTATAATATATCAGAGTTTTTTGGATTAAGTTATAAAATATCCATGGGCTCTTTTATAAAGAAATAGAACTCAAGGGCCAAGGATTTAGCTCAGTGGTTCCATCACTGCAAGCAGAGAGACCCAAGTTCCATCCCCAGTACCAAACAAAACAAAACAAACAAACAAAAAGAAATAGAATTCACTCAATTCCCAACAATAAAAAATAAGATATTTTATATGAGTTTGAGATAATCATAATCATGCTTAATTCTCTAAAGTGTGATTCTGTCTACATAGCTTCTACTTAGAAAAACCACCTATTATAACCAGGCTGTATTTTCACTTGAAAGACTTTCCCTAAGTGCAGATGGAACCTAGAGATGTGAGTGGAGATAGAAGTGATGGGAAGCCAGAAGATCTGGCTTATTACAAACATGTTAACTAGGGGCTTGGGTGCCCCTGAAGGATTTTTACAAGAATACTTGGTTAGATTTTGGTCAGAGGGATTCCCTCTCTGAAGTGGTGGGATCCATAAGTCAAGCCAAGGGGTGTTGTTTATCTTTTGATGGCAGAAGAAACAGAGATAAGAATGTTGATATAAAAGAGGTAAATGGTCAGAATGCTGACCGATTGTAAAGTAAAAGGGTGGAGATTTTGTACCTATGAGTCAGGATCTTTCCAGAAGCACTGTGTATGGAAGACACCTGAGAACATTACCTTTATAAAATGTGGTACCAGCATCACTGCGGTGTATGAAGACGACTCATACACCGGGAGCTGTCAGGAAATTACACTGACCTTTTTTCACAAATGAATGGGCTCAAAATTAGATTCTTACACCAACTCACTAAAAGGAAAGCTATTAAACTGTCAGCCCAGAGCCCTCCACGGTCTTTCTGAATTACCATGATTCATCTTTCCAGGGGAAGGATCCGAGCAAAAATCATTTCCGCCACTTCTTAAGAGTTCCTGAAGGGTCACACATGGGAGCATTGGAGCAAGAAGAATCATTGATAATAACAGCATCAAAGATCAGATTGAACAGCTAAACCCAAAGTGTACATTCTTGATATCTGGCTCTGATTATCAAGCACATCTTATGGTTTTACTGAATCAACTTGATTTTTCTGATTTTTGGAACTTCCTTTTGTCTGTGAACCAAGGGATTATGGAGACACAAAATCTAGCCACTTACATAACAAAATCTTTCTAACTCAACCTGGACAATGACATCAATTAGGGTAGCCTCGTGTAGCAATATGCTTCCATTAGTCAAAAAGCAGGCTCTTATATGACATAAGTCTTCTCACCAGTTTGGACTGGGAAGGTTCACTTGAGATTCATAGAGCCAGAAGAAGAGGCGCAGAGCTGCGCAATGAAGGAGACATCTTTATTTTCAGGTGCCACACAGCCGCCCCTTCTGTCTCGCCATTCTTGCAGCTTTCAGCTGCTGCACAAACAATAGTGCCTGTCCACCAGCACCCAACCTCCTATGGGGCGAGCGGTTAAATGAGTTACTTGCACCAGGACGTTGAGAGATGCACCTACTCTGGAGTCTTGTTGACCCACTGCCCTCCAGATACCACCCTTCACAGCCTGAACCATAGTCATGGCCATCTTGGGCGTCCTGTTCCCTACAGTGTATTACATTCGAGAACTAGCTGGGAGATGGCCAATAAAATACAACTTTTCTTACTTTTGTAAACATTGGCATCTGAATACCCTTAAAGGGAGCAAGTATCTTCCAGCCCACAGCCACAGACATTTTTAGTATTATTAATATAATATAATACTATTTAATATTGTATTACTATAGCCTGGCTACTGAGTTGGGAATTGTGAGAGAACAGTCAGGAGTGCTGAAATGGTCAGCTGAAAGGAGTTGCTAATACAGATAACCAGGTCAATTTGAAAGGAGGCAGAAGCAGGTAGGACACCTATACTGAAGCCCAGGTGTCCCCTTGCCTGGGGTTTGCATTTCTGCCTGAAGCCATATTGTTCCTTACCCACCTCATTCTACTCAAGAGTTCTTAAGACAAAATAGGAAATCCCTAAGAAGAGGACAAGGCCCTGTGTCCCTGGCCCCTTCCAGCCTCTTATCCTGCCTCCCACTCACCCTCCAGCCATACACAGTTTCACAGACCTCAGCTGCCTCCACCAAGGTCAGGCTCCACCTCCAGGACAGAGGACTGGTCAGTGCGGGGTGCTCGGCAGCTCAAAAGGTCACCTCAGCTCACACTTGGCTACAAACTTCTTAATCTGCTACAAGAGGGCCATAGCTAAGATGCTATCACTGGATGGAGTCCAAGATGGTGCCAGAAGTCCTTATCGCTTGAGGGGCAATTTGATGTCCAGGAGACCATCATTTCTGCCTGGAGGGGGATGAGATAGGTTATGTCAAGAGCTAATCAACTTTGTTTTGCCAACTTTTAGATAGACCCTCCCTAAATATCTCACAGGCCTATGTGCAAAGCTGAGAAGGGATGGAACTCAGAAATTTACAGAAGGAAGATGCTTTGTCCTACTTTTAGTTACCTATTGGGCAGCTGTAGGCCGAAGTGAAGAGTTGTGTGTTTTAGCAAAGCCTACTTTTCGGTCCCTAACTGTCCCAGAAGAAAACAGAAAGCATGTTCTGATGAGTAATAAGTTAAGGACCTGGAGTTTATTTGTCCTCTGGTGATCTCTGGCTGTCAATGTGAGCCCTTCTCATACCTGCTCCCTTCACAACTCTCCATCTTCAGCCATCCTCTCCTCCCTCACTCCCTGAGAGTTTCACCTAGCTCTCTTTCTTAGCTCCTGATCACTCCCCCAAAATGTCTGTTCTTAAAGCCCAGATTAATTCAGGTCCCCCTGTTCCATGATTTTATGGAAATCAGTTCCCTCTTTCTAGAAGACTTCCAATTGCAACTACACAGGTGCTAATTGGCATGTTTGACTCAAGTATGTCCCCCCTGCTCTACAGTAAACTCCATGGGAGAAAAAGAGCTCTGATCTCACTTACATTGGCATCCTACACATAGCACCAAATCTGGTTTAGATTTGGAATTCAGTGCATATACATTTACTCAGTGGACTGGTTGATCAGTTGGTGACCAGAACGGCATCCTTTCAAAGCCTATCTGCTTCTAAATTTTCCAATAACAGAAGGCCCCCATTTTTGGTGACCCCTCCTCACTGTGAGGTTAAAGTGCAGCCATCTAATAAATTGTGATCACTGTTCTTACCAAGGTCACCTCGGAGTTGTGGTTTTTTCTGCCAAAGCCTACCCTTATATGAATATCGAAGGTAGGCGTACGTCCTCAACATTGTACTTTTATGGTAGAAATTTCAATCAGTTAATAGGTAATAACAAGAAAACAGTGTAGATTTAAACAGGCATCTATATTTCATCATGGTCCTTTAAGATTTTGTAGTGACATAGTGGAAGCTTGGTTTATAAAATGAGGCAAAAAAGAGCTCTCTTTGCTTCTATTTTCAGAAGCTTTTGTTCTAGAAATTATTTTTGGCATTGGTAAATTATGCTAACAGAGACAACTAAGCTGAAAAGTAGTATATTTGGAACCAATAGAATATATTTTGCTAATGAATAATGATTTCCCAAACAGATTTAAAAGTAGATTTTTTTTTAAAATTTTTAAGCCAGACCAAAAAAATCACCCTGAAGGTCAAGCTGACCAGAGAGAAAGGAAATACCAACCTCTAACCAGTGACCCTAGGCACATTCAGTGAGCAGGTATTCCCGGCCAAGGTCACGGGGGTCGGGAGGGACACAGCGTCTGACCCCTACAATCTGCTTGTGGATGCTGACAAAAAGAGGAGCAAGCCAGACCCCAGTAGCCAACCTGGCACTTGGAGCTCAGTAGTGGTGTTCTCTGTGGAACACAACTTTGCAGAACACCCGCGCTCTGCGCTGTGTGACACACTGCGTGGCTTTGATGGATCTGACAAAATGAAGAACACTTCCAAATGATGTCTGAACTCAGACAGAACAAGCATACTGTCCAAACCACTGAAAATATCAAACATCCCCTCTCCTGGCTGCGGGGAGAGCTGCTTCTTTACCAGTCATAGTGGTCATAGTGTCAGCCTCTCTTTATTCTTCCTGCCACCTATAGGACATTTATTAATGACATCTGATCATAGAATTGTCACTACTCTCGGAGAGCCTCCCATTCAGGGCGAAACTGTACCTTGAGCCTTCCTCCAAAATCATCAGCACTCTGCGTTGTGTGCCATGGACAGGTGAGGGTGAGACTTCTGGCATCCCGTAACGAGAGCACCCCCTGTTGAATGCAGCTGAACTCTGATACAAGGGATGAATAAGTCCAACATTTACTCAGTAAGCATCCATTTGATATTTGCTTGGCTTTGTGCATAGTAGCTGAGCAGAAGAAGAGTTAGAGAAAAGGAAACCCAATAAAAAATGATTTATACTCAGGTATGTTCACAATTGACGCTTAGACATGACTGACTTTGACAAGTGCAATAATCAGTGTCTAATAATGTTATTCTAATAAAAGTTCAAATGTGGATGAAACAATATTGGAAGCCACATGGAGGTAGTGATTTTTTCTTGAGGCAAAGACTGGGATTCTGAGTCTAGAAGAGCAATGTGAATATACAGATTAATATAAACAACAGTCATGGAAAGGAGCGGAGGATACTGAGAGTTGGGTAGAGGACAGCGGCTGTGCTGGTGATACGGAGAATGGAAGTCATGGAGCTGTCATCACAGGGACCCTCGTGTGCCCTGTTAAAAGTTCAGACCTTGGGTTAGCTTGGCCTGCTACAACAAAATACCATAAATGGGGTTATGTAGGCAACAGAAATGTATTTCCCACAGTTCTGGAGGCTGGGTAGCCCAGACCAATGTTCAAGTTGACAGGCTTCTAGGAAGGGCTCTCTTCCCTGCTTGTAGATGGCCACCTGCTCGCCGTGTCTTCACGTGGCCAAGAGACAAAGCCAGACATGGAGGCCCCTCTCTCATGACCTCATCTAAACCCAGTTTCTTCCCCACGTCCCAACCTGCAAATACCGCCACACTGGGGCTAGGGCTTCAACAGATGAATTTAGGGAAAACAGACATTTGCTCCCTGTAGATTACAACCTGTACTCAGATGAGAACCAGTGAAATATGAAAGGGTAACTGAAACTCTGAGCTTGTGTTCTGGGAGGTGAATCTGTGAATGGACCAGAAGGAGACGAAGTGACCAGTTAAAATCCTGTTGCAGTAGAATACTGCTATTGGACTATGATAGAAGGTTTTCTTGCATAGGCTTTTCATTTTATACTTAGTAGAACAACTATTTGAGAAGTTTGGGGCATTGCTCTTTATTATGAGTCATTCTTTGTATATAATTAAGAGCAAAATCAGAGCAAAATGCAGTGGCCATGATATTCCTAAAACATCTCACAAGTCCATTTCTTTTGATGGCACATTTTCATTTAATCATTATAGTATATTTTATCAGTTTATCCACATGAGTATAGACACAGAGACGGTTGTTTTGTTTTTGTGTTTGTGGGGTTTTTGTCATTTGTTTGTTTGTTTGTTTTGTTTTGCAGTACCAGGAATGAAACCCAAAGGACACTACCAGTGAGCTCCATCCCATGACATTTTATTTTTAATTTTGAGACAGGGTCTCATTAAGCTACTCTAACTTAAGATTCTCCTGCTTTAGCCTCCCAAGTATTGGGATAATAGGTATGTGCCATCACCCAGTTACAGTGATGATTTTTAAAATCAAATTCGCTTAACATACCATGAACATCTCTCCAGGCAACTGTAGGTCAATATCATCATTAAATTCATTCCACAACTACCATGAAGCATCCATGCCTTGTGCTAGGAGCTAGGGCACTAGTCATGAGCAAAAGTAGGCGGAGCATAATTCTCTCATGGAACACAATTGGTGTAAACAATTTCCCAATGATACATACTGTTTTTCTATCACAATCAGTATTCTGATAAATATTCTTATTAGATTGTCTCTTCTTGAAATGCCCAGGTACATTTCCTACAATTGAAATTTCCAATTTAAGAACCTCACATATTTTTAAGCCTTTTGATACACATCATATGCATCAAACATTAGAAACTTGGACCGACTTATATTCTTCTCATCAACATTTCCATTTTATGCTGATTTCTCCACAACTTTTCTACCCTGGGTTTTATCATTCTTTTTTATCTTGGATAAGCAAAAGGTAAACAGCAATATTTTACTGTTATAAATTGTACTTCTTTTTTTTATGTACCTTTACATACTCTCTTGGTTCTTATTTTAAATTGTACTTCTTGATAACTGGTGAGGTTGAATGTATTTTATGCTTATTAGCTATATGTATTTATATATCAGTTATATATAAATATATTCACATACATTTTATGTTTATTGGCCATTTATATATTTAAATACATGTGTGTATATACATATATATTGTGCATATACCACACACATACATACTGGTTTTCATTCATCCTTTGCCTATTTTTCTATTGGTATATTTAATTCTAATGACTTTAAGCAATTTAATAATAATTTTAAGCAATCATTTCCTTCTTTGAGTGCCAATGTTAGTATTTTAAAAACATGCAGCAATTCAAAAACATAGTGTGTAGTTGCAATTGGCACTTTATGTCAGCATAGCCTATATAATAATGTTTGATTTATTAATTCATCTGTGAAAATGTCTATGTGATATTATACTCAAAGGAGACTCTTACTACTAGTTTTAACTATTTGAATCTCTTTTAATAAATCTAAAGGCATCTTATGCAAATAGCCGAACAGGATGTGCAGTTTCCATAGAAACTGAAGCTAATACTATTAAAAAGGCAAGAACTCTTCCCTTTGGGGACCCTCATGTGCAACCAGTTCGATGAATAAGATGTATATGTGAATTATGCCACTTTGCTAGTTAACACTGGTGATACCTAATAAAGATTTCACTAGGCATCTGATGGTCATAAGAGAAAGGTTGATGTCAATTGCATAGCCTAATTTGGATTTTTATTCTAATTGAAATTTAAAAGTAAAATCATTTCATCTTGACTTCCTAGGAAAGAGCTGTTCATTTCCATGCTAAAACTGAAATAAGAACAACGATGTGGGCGTATGATTTCATGTTCAACTTTGAAAATGTTGGCCATAATACACACTTTTTCTAAAGAATAAATTTTCTTATTGGCTTACAGTATCATAATGGAAACAATTCCTTGAGAAAATAACCTGGAAAAGTGTCATACACAAAAGCACCAAAACCTTTCTTAGAAGAACTTGAAATAATTATCTTACTCGGGCTGCCAAAGTTTATCATCACTTCTCAGAAATAGAAACTTTTATATCAAAAGATCAGCTAACTTGGCCCAAATCACCTAGACGCCATATATGTTACCTCAGTCCACAAATAAAATCTATGATTTGCTTTTTAATTCAAAATGCCCTTTAAGGTCATTACCTTTCCCATGTATTTGTCCGTGAAATGTCTCAGCTTAGTGCAGACAATGACTCTTGATGCATCTTTATACGCTTTTCTTGCATGTGGTAAGAGACAATTTATTTCCTTTTTTTGACAAACAAGGGATAGAACATCATAACGAGATTATGAACATAAAGATGGTTTTCCTGCTTATAATCATTCCTTCACTTTAAAAAAATCAAGCTTTGCACTTTCTCATCTGATCTTCAGCACTGTGGTACTGGCCTGGTATCACTGTATGGACAAAGACATTGGCTCAGGAAGCTGAAGGCTTCAAACTCTCCTCAGTCTCAAAGCCCTGGGATGTCCCCACAACCAACACTGTCACCGAGCAGAATAAAATGCTCAGGAGCTGATTGTAAGTAGGAAGTTGAGACAGCTCCAGTCATTCCAAGTAACCATGACCTCCTGCACTGGAAGGCAGGAGAGAAAGCAGAGATATTCTGGTGACCATGTATGGTCCAGGTAGCTGCTGCCACGGTTCTGCTGTCCACATGCCTGGGTTGGTGGTGCTGAAGATGCTATCAGTGGTGGCCTAAGGCTCCATTTGACCCAGCCTCTCACCTTGTTTCATTCCACTCTCCCACATGCTTACTATACTCCACAGGGTGAATTAATTTCTCTTTACTTAATGATTTCTCTTCCAGGCACCAAGGAAAATAGTGTGAAGAAACCTCAGAAAGTGTCCCCTCCCTTCAAGACTGTAACTTAGTTAAAGGGGTTGGATTCTAATGGGAGATTGCTTGGGTTTGCATCCTGGCTTTGACATTCATTCACTAATTTATGACTTTGATATAAATTAAATAGATTCCTTTGCTGATCCTTCTGTATCTCACTTTCCTCATCTTCAAAATTGGCAAGATACTAGAACCTACCTCCTGGAACTGTTGTAAAGATACGAGATCATCCCAGTAAAGCGTGTATGCTAATAGGAAGGACTCTCTCAATACTAGCTTGTATTTGCCTTCTTTTTGAATAGTAAAGTACATGACACAGGCAATCACTGTCAAAACTGTTGGGGACATATTAGGGTGTTTGTTCAGAGAGAGCCTTAAGCTACATATACAGGATATCACATAAGTACATGCATTACACGTATTATATGTATATGCAATACAACCAGTATGTTGTACATGGTATATCTGAGCAAAAATGTTTGATTTGCCTCATCAGAGAGGAAGGAAAAATTAAGCCCAACAAAGGGATAATAGCCGGCCAGTGGATGGGAATACACACATTGTCGGGGGAAGGAATAAGAGACTGAGTTAATTAAAGCAAAAGTTTCTTGTAAACAGATTGTGAAAGATAATCTGGAGAGGCAAGGTAGGATCCAGTAAACGAAGATTTTAAGTTCCAGACTAAGTATTTTTGTTTGTTTGTTAATTCAATGGGGATATCTTCAGGGAAGCTATCACAGATTCTTGAGCAGGGGAATTTAACCTAATTGAGAAACAAACTTGGTCTGCTGGATGTTTTTCACAGTTCACTGAGGGAGACTGACAGCTCTCAGAAGAGTTGCTGTGTGAGAGCCGTCAATGGGCCAGGAGTTGCCAATTTGCTCCTTTCATTTTAATAAAAACTCTGCAGGATAAATACTGTTTTGACAACTTCTGAGGGAGACACAGGAAAGTTGAGGGACCAAGGTCATGTGGCATTGTAATACGAGCAAAGCTAGGGCTCTGTGTTTCCAAAGTTCATGTTCCTTGCGCTGTCCTATTCTAGTCCTATTCTGGCTAAATGGTTTCATGGGGGTGGAGTAAGGGAGCAACAGAAATTCAGATACATGGGCACAGCCTTAAAGAAATAACCTCCACATCACTTAAAGGATCTAAATGCCATGGACAGAAGGCTTTATGGGAACAATTAGAAACCAACATTCAACAGCCATTCTCTGGACACGGCTAATGCAATTACATGTCCCAGCTCCCTATGAGGAATGTAGTTATTAGGTCCTGCAAATCTGTACTAATAAAAAATTGAAACAATGACAGTAACATTATGAATGCTGAATAAGAATGCTAGTTGTAAACAATCAAGTCCATCCAGAAGTAAAGAGAAAGTAACTTTATTCAGCGACTTAAGTGGCTCAGAGAAATCCCAAGTGGGCCACAGAGGCCAGGCCTTCGAGACAGATGCTCACAGGCACCCGAGGAGCGAGCACGTGGCAGCCACTCTCATGCCACTGATGACACTAGGGACTGGGTGCTGGGCTCTCCACTCAGATGGGCCACATCCCTCTCTACCACGCTTCACAGACTCACTTCCCTGCACAGGGCTGCCTCTCCATTTGCTCACTTCCAATCCAAGCCTCTCTGGGCATGGTCTGATTAGTGGAACGGAAGGCACACATCTGCCCCAAGCTGTGAGGGAATCTAGGTTTCGGATTACTTACTGCTTTTTTTAAAAAAAAAGCCTTTGGTAGCTAAAACTCATAACTGGAGAAATTCCCCAAAGATAAATTTTGGAGCAGGCGTAATAACAATTGGCCATTCCCATTAGGTAAAAGAGTTTGGGGAAGTTAGGAATCTGGCAGGATGTGTCTGCCTCTCTTCAGGGAAGAGGGTGCTGGCTGACATGGGTATTTAGCCCTGCTTGACAGGTTCAATGTCATGATAGAGAGGGAGGGTGTTCCACCAAATTTAATGAAAATATCCATGAAGGCTACACAGCTCCCTGGGTTTGAATCACGTTCACCCTGAAACTTTTTGTAGCTACTAAATTTCCCAAGAAAATTTATCTGCTGGAGAAAGAATGAGTTTACCAAATACCAAGAAGAATATTCTAGTCCTTTCTGCATTGATATTTTATTATGAGAGAATACATTCATTTATTTGATAATGTACCAGGCATTGCATTTAGATATCAGATACCCAGTTACAATCCAATCCCACTGTTGTTGTTGAGTAGTTCACAACCTGGGAGGGAACAAAGAAAATTATGAGATGAGGTGACAAATGCAGACCTGAAATGCGTGACAGAAATGAGGAGCAGCAGCCGAATCCCTGTGACTTCTGGCCCTCAAGGAGGGCACTGCCTGAGTGAAAGCTTCACAGCTGAGTCAACCGATGGAGATCCAGGGGAGAGGACAACAATAAGGAACACTAATTCTGCTCATTGAACACACGTTTGCTGAGCGCCTGTATGTATGCCGCGGGCTGGGACATTATAGAACACAGGAGATGGTATGGGGAGAGGCATGGGGGAGTGGGCGCAGCCATGCAGCTGAAGGGACA
Source organism: Heterocephalus glaber (assembly GCF_053883595.1). Lineage (NCBI taxonomy): Eukaryota > Metazoa > Chordata > Mammalia > Rodentia > Bathyergidae > Heterocephalus > Heterocephalus glaber. The sequence goes on along the minus strand of NW_028258343.1, from coordinate 14,402,046 downwards.
GGTGGCATTAGCTGAACAGGGACATGTATGCCATGTTAAGAAGTTTAGACTTCACCCACCATGTGTCATCTTTTTAAATTGATCTGGAGTCTGGAGACAATTTGGAGGTCAGGTCTAGTTTCTAAAATGTTCTCGCCTGGGTCTAAACACAAGACTTAAAACCAACGGGTCCAGATATGTGCACTTTCTTTTTATCTTTTGGCATTCAACATTGGTCTTTTTGCATAACAGCTGAAAATAGCAGGGATGCTCCTGATGATCCATTCAACAATAGAAGATACCAAATGTGGGCATTTGGATAAGGTCTCTCAGAGAAACACAAAGGCTTCTGGTCCTGCCCTGTGAGCCACCTGGGTAAGCTGCTATTTGACTTCAAGAAACAGTAGCATGAACAATAATTATGATTGGTTTTTGCATAAAGATAATGGGAGATTAATGGGGCAGACGCAAATTAGGTGTATCCTTAGTACAAAGGGAGAGAGGAGCATGGAGACAGCAGCTAAAGGAATAGAAGAAGCGACTCACACATTTATGCACTTAAACACTGTATTTAGGTGCAACTGATTGTCATGAAGCACATCACCTCCCAGCTGCAGTCAACAGGGGTTGCTCCCGTTGTGGAACAACAGGTCTTATACACACCTGACTGTCACACAGAGCTCAGAGGGTGCTGCTTGGTAGCTCTGTGTTTCCAAGTTAAAACCTCATGACTTTGAGAAGAGTAAAGAGAAGAAAAGGAAGATATACTATCAGGACATTAATAATGTCCAGACGCGCTGTGCAATCAGGACAAGGTGAATGATTTCTATAGTCTTCAAGGTCAAGAGAGCAGGGCCTCACATGTGAAATATGTTACATTTCAATGGAAAACAAAAGGTTAATTTCAACTAAGGGACAGATCTCCCAAATAAAAGAACACTCGGGAATCCCAGTCATTGGCTGTTGAGAGCTGAGAAGTAGAGGGAGCAAGGGATCAGGAGGCAGATGAAGGCACATGCGAGCGCTGCCTGTGGTCACCAGGCTCTGACTGCCCATTGTCACTCGGGGTCTCTGCACGAAGCCCCCTGAACCTGGCTTGTGAAGCACTTTCCAAGGAGGACCCATTTGATGAAAGGATGATGGTCTTATTCTCCATGATGCACACTTCCCTGGGTAGGTAATTTTAGCCATGGACCCAAATAATTTATCTTCAGAGGCTTACATACAAGGTAAGGAAAAGACATTTTCATAGGATTAGTTCTCAGTGTTTTATTGCCACAACACAAAGTCTAACAGTTATTTTACAAAAAAAAAAAAAAAAAAAAGAATGAAACTCCCAGGAATGTAGCCAGACATTGACATAAAATAGGCTGTCAATGAAATGAGCAAATAATGTGTTTATAAAACAGACTTCCAGATATCCACTAAAATCTGCTCTTTCAGTCTTCCAAAGCAAAAGAGTTCTACCCAGATGCCTGGTTGAGCTACATTTCCCAGGGTCCATTGCAGGTTGTGGCCAATGAGTTTTCACCAAGGGAATAAGAGTGGAAATGATGGAGGCCCTTGGGCTAGAGAGTCGGGAAGCATTTCCCAGGTCTTGTCCTCCTTCCTACTGACTGGAATCCAGATATATCCATGGCTCAGTCTGGACAGATAACTCACAAAGCAGCCCTTACGGGAAGGTGGAGCCTCCACGTGAAGAAACTCAACTCCTTACATCACACGTATGAAAGACCAGCCCACACCTGGGCTGTTCACTTTAGAGTGATTCCCGAGGGAGAAATTAACCTCCTTTTTCTTTAAGCCCTGGGTTTGGAAGGTCTACTAGAAATGCTTAACATTTTCCTAACTACTAATTATCAATAATACTAATCTCATAAATATTTTTAAAGTGCCATATTTGAGGAAAACTAATAAATATCACAAAACTAATGCATATTCTTACTTCTGAGCAAACTCCTATGCCACCAACAACATCAACACATATTCCTTTCCCAATGACTCTGCTGATCTCCAGGCCTCCGTTTTCTTTTGTTTTCAGATGCGGGTCCTTGGAGTCACTCTGAACAAGCTCTTCTCTTTCTCCCAGCAGGCACTCCCTCTCCATGTCCCACCTCCATAACACCAGCTCCTGTGCCACCACAAGTCACCACAGCCCCTTTGCATAATCTCCCTCTGTGGTCTGTCTCCTATCAGCAGCCTGAGACATCTTTTCAGGATACAAATAGGAGAATGCCATTCCTAGATGAGAAGTTTTTAATTTTTCTTAGCAAATTAGTAACAGGTTACCAAGTAGACAAACACTTAAAAATATGAGGTAACTTTTCACTATAATGTTTTCTAAAATAATGTAAGAAATGATTTGCAACTATTATATATTTCTGCTTATAACACAAGTCAACTCCCCAGAATTCTACTTTATAAATTCCTGCCAAATATTATTTTTCTATAGTGTTCCCTATACCCTTTAGGATAATATCCAAATGCTTTAGCCAAAAATTCAAAGCCTCCCCAACCTGGCCTTAATCTACCTTTCTTTCCTTGCATCTTCCCCTGCTATTATGTGGACCCTTTGCTGCTGCCAAATGCTATTATTCCCCATCCCTTGGGTCCACTTGCCCCTTTCCATTGTTTCTGTTACATCAATGCTGTCCTCGCTGTCTGTTTGGACCTGTGTTCCTTAGAGACCAAACTCAAGCTTGCGACATCCAGGAAATCTCACTTGGCTATCTAGTTTGAAATAATGCTCTCACTTTCCTGTACCAAACATGCTATCTCTAAATACATTTTTGTCCTTTTTGCTGTCTGGCCAAGTTCCACTTATTCTTTAAGGTGTAGCTGCTATGTCACCTCTTCAATGAATCCTTTCCTAAATCCCCAGGCTCACCAAGTGGTCCCCCGAAGGCACCCTATGAATACTTCAATATCTTTCCAGACAGGCTAAAATCCCTCAAGAGTAGGAGGCATGTTTTATTCTCTGTATTGTCTCCAGCTACAGAAATCATGCTCTAAAGAATAGAGACAGGTCCATTGATTACCCTACAGCAATATTTGCAAAATATACAAATATGAAGGTTCATTTCAGCTCTACTTATAATGGCAAAAATTAGAAACGAAAATTAGATAAATGTCTGCCTTAGTCCATTTGGGCTGACATAACAAAATACCACAGATAGGGTGATTTATAAATAGAAATACATTTCTCACAGTTCTGAGGTCTGGGAAGCCCTAGATCAAGGCATTGGCATGCTTAGAATTGGAGGCAAAGTGGCATCTTATTATTGCCACCTCTGGAAGGGACAAATGTGGCTTCATGTGGCAGAAGGACAAAAGTTCCACACTAATTTTCTTTCTACTCTTTTATAGGGCAGGACCCTCACAACTTAATCAGTTCTTCAAAAACCCTACCTTGGGCAGGGGATTTAGCTCAGTGGTTCCACAGCCTGTCTCACAAGTGCAAGGATATGAGTTCGATCCCTGGTACCAAAAAAACAAACAAACAAAAAACCCTACCTTTTGATACTACCACAATGAGGATTAAGTTTCAAAATGAGTTTTGGGGGGGATAAAAATATTCAAACCATAATAACGTCCATTAATAGGGAAATAGTTAAATTAACTATGGTTCACCCACATATTGGAGGATATTGTAATAAGTAAACTAAATAAATCAAAAAACAAACTCAATGATCAATTTAATCTGACATGAAAATATATTCAAGATATATTCCTAAATTTAAAACTTTGGTTGTAGGATAATCCCTTCATTATTATTCAGTGATATAAAATTGTATTTTATCCTATATGTATTTAAATAAATGTAATTGCATAGGAAAATAGGCAAAAGGGTTCATAAAAACAGCTCATAATGGTTACATTTACAGAGAAGAATGGATTTATAAGGCCTAGAATAAAGGGAGCATTTTCATTTGTTCAACAAATATTAAGTGGCTATTTCTGTCTCAGGGATGGAGCTAAAATCAATACTAAGGGGCTGTTGAAATTTGCATGGAAAAGCAGTTATCAAAAGCTGCTCAAATTTGCATGACAAAGTACTTATTAAAATAGAAACACTTTCCTCAATAAAGTGGAAAAAATATTTTTTAAATGACCAAGTTTCTACAAATTTGAAGTTTCATACAATGTCTATTGAGATTGTTTTTCAGATTCCTTCCTAAGCAGATTTGTTATTCCTACCCAACATACTAAATGTTTTAGCGATTAATTTATAGTTATCACGTTAGAATTGAAGCTGGCTTTCCCACAAGAACACATGCCTTTAAAAGTCTGGGTCCTGCTAATGGACAGCAATGGACCTTAATTAGGTAGCTTGGAAAGGAGGTGCTTGACACTAGGGTGCTATAGGGAGGGTCGATAAGATGAGGCCATAAAGACTGTTTGAACAGGACAGGGGCCAGGAGAGGGGCAGCACCAACTTAACCCATCCAGCATCTGGCCAGCACATGCAGGTGCCCTTGCTACAGCTGCTGGATCTGTAATGCCTGCATGGAATCGCTCAGCTCTTTTCAAAGAATGCTTTTAAATTTTAGGAGGACGATATTACTGGCAGGGGATTCAGAGAAGGAAATGCAAAAAGAATTTTGTATTAGAAACCATCTAAATAATTCAGTTCTTCAGGAAGCCTAAAAAACCACTTGTTTTGCTCTTTATGTTTCTAAATTTCCACCAGGACTCACCTGTTAGCTTGGAACAGCCTTGCAAGAGGAAGATGAATCAAATCCAAACTCTCTCATCTGCAACAGGCCAGAGATAAATGCTGTGTAGAGTCCAGGATTCGTTTCAGCATCAGTGGCAATTTTACCTGCACAATAGCATGGCATTTTAAAAAATATTTTGATCATGAGTGGTTATTGGAGTTGCATTATTATTATTTTACCATGAAGCATCCTAAAAAGAAAATCTCCATGAGTACCTGATGCTCAAAATAAACTCAAATCATGGCTGCAATACATTTCAAAAAAGTTATGAGAAGCTTCCATAAATTGTTCCTGATATGATCAAACTCAGCTTTAAAGTAACACTAAGCACCCAGAACTCTTTGATATTTAGTCCAGTACATAGTTATATAGTTATATATAGCATATATATAGCTTGAGGTGTGGAAATCTGGTTTCATTAGAGAACATGCTTATAAAGCAAGTGAAGTCCTAATATAGTTTACAAAACTGACCAGATCAGGTTTAATTTTTGAAAGATTAAATACAGACCATATGCCCAGCACCATGCTAGGGTCCTTGGGATTCAAAGTAAAGCCAAGATGAAAATGGCAACTAAATCAAGAAGACAAGTTGCCCTCTGTGACATAAAGAATTACACACCCTAGAATGAGATGCCCAGTGGGCGAGATGGGTGCCCAACCCTGTGGGGGAACAGGAACTGGACAGAACAGTCATGGGAGTTACTCAGCTACTGATATTTACACTAAGTAATTTTATTTTTCATATTGACATAAGACTAACTACTTTCAAATAAAGCATTGTCTAAAGCCATTAAAATCAAATATTAATGAAACATAGCCAATTTTTCTGGCAAGTAGAGTATCGTTTTCTGAAGTCTGCTAGGGCGCTGAGGTTCCCTTACCTTAGAGGCACTTACCTCTCCCCTGCCAACGTGGTATGGCGAGGACATCTTTCACTCCTCTAAATAGCTACGTCAGAGCTGCACAATTATTTTATTTCTTTGTATGTAGTTTGAGATGTTTACCATAAGACAGTGGTTTGTGGATTTTTTAACAAGACAGCGAAGTGCCTCTCCGGGTCCCTGGTGTCCAAAGACCTCTTCAGGTTCCGTTTCTCAGCTGATGCAAGGAATATGCCTACTTCCACTAACTTACAATTACTGTGCTATAGAAAGTGCACAAGATTTAGAAATTGGAAAAAAATGTACCTTTCAATCTGTCTGACCTATGTGACCTTGAGCAAATTACTTAACTTCTCTGATCCTGTATTTCCTTACCTACAAAATGAGATTAATTCCTCCAACCATGCAAGACTGCCCTGAGGAGGGAGCAAATGAGAAATGCCTAATAGGAAGCTGGAGAAGCACGGTAAGGGAGAGCTCATATAATTTCCATGTGCAGCCACATAATTTTAATATCATTACTGATTCTATGAGTACAGTCCTCATCAGGCAAGCTACACGTATGCTTTGTCAACACAGTTTATAATATCATTTTGAGAATTCTCAAATCCCAACACCTCTGGGATGTGCATGATTGTTTTTCTTGTAGTCTATCTTTGGGTGGTAAAATGTAATCTGAACTGATTGTGTTATGTGTAACCTTTGTTTCTCACACTTAGCATGAATGTCCATATGCTTTGCTGCAGAAATAGTGAAGTGTTTCATTCTGGGGCCTTGCTGTTAATAGAAGCTGTAGACTGTGACCATAACACATAGTCCACGTACCATAGTCCCTTCCTAAAAACTTCTATTACCTGAAATGCATCTGCTCCAAGGCTTGTGGATAAAAAAAAATGCATAGAATTCCAGTATTTTCCATTGACTTTGTCTGCTCATTCAATTTGTGTATGTTTTTTGTTGTTCCAATGTTTAAATCTTTTTTGTTGAGGTATGATTGACACACACAAAGCTGTATGTACTTAATGGATACAACTTGATGAGTTTGGAAATGAGGATACACGCATGAAACAGTCACCATGATCTGTACCAGGAAGACATTCAGTACCTTCAAAAGTTTCCTCCTGGGCCAGGGATTTAGCTTAGTGGTTCCGCCGCCTGCCTCGCAAGTGCAAGGTCCCAAGTTCAATCCCCGGTACCAAAAAAAAGAAATGTTAGAAATGCCAGCTTTCAAATTCGTCTTTTGAATATCCTTTAAAAGAGGCAAATGGCATTTTTCATGGATTTCAAAAAGATATTTATTTCATTTTCACTTTCTACATCAACTTAAATTCTATCTTGAACCTGGAAAAGTTAGATTATTATCTACCTCAACTCCTATTCTCAATATTTAAAAATTAAACAAAGGACAATAACAAAAAACAACACCGTGTTCTTACTTTCAGCCTTATCCTAATAAGACATGCTACGGCTGTGTCTAGATGTCCCCGAAAAGCCTGATGCAATCGTAGGTGGGGCTTTTCAGCGGTGGCTGGATCTGGTGTGTGATGCTGGGATTAAGGGTGTGTGGTTACTGACAGGGCAGTCCGCTCTTTGGTTTGGCATAGTTCTGGGTAGGGTTAAGGATGCCCCACCCTGGGTGTGAGTGGTACCTGCTCTAGGACAGGGCAGCCCGAATAAGATAGGACGGACAGAAAGGGGGCTGCTGCTTCTTGCCTGTCTTGAGTTGCGTACGGCTGCTGCTGCTTGTCTTCTCCTCTGCGATGCCCCTCTGCCTGCCACCCTGCCTTGAGCCAGCCGACTATGGACTGAAACCTGTACAAACTCTGAGCCAAAATAAACTTTTCCTCCTTTAACTTTGAATGTTGAGTGTTTTGTCTCACCAACGAGAAAAATAACAAGACAGGACACATAATTGAATCCTCCAGGTTTTTATTGCTGTTATTATTGTTGCTACTAATGCTTTTAAGGGAATATGCTACAAGCAAGAGAGTAATTTCATTCAATCCATTTTTCACCCCCAACAACTTGTTAAAGTGAGATCAATGAGTCAACTGGTAGATTAAAAAGTAAAGAAAAAAACCTTTTTCCTGCCGGTTCTCAGCTGAGAGCGGTTCCCTAACTGTTTTTAAAAAAGAGTAATTCAAGCCTCTCTGGGAGGTCCTTCAAGGGTTTAGTATCGCTACATGACACTGTATGGAAGACAGTAGAGGAAGCAGATGAGGGTGCACTGGTTTTCAGGTGAGTTCCACAATCTGATGCTTAATCAATTGGTAGCTGCTAGTATTCAAACCCTTTGCTGACAACAATTCAGAAGAAGTTTTACTAGTAATGAATTAGAAGGTTTTTTAAAAGACATAATTGGAGTTAAATGGCAAGGTTGCTAATTTTTCTGAAGCTTTAGCAAATTTTTTTCACAAAATGTATGGAAAATTCTTAACATATTTAACTCAGATAAAATAGCATAGGGAAGCACTGAAAGGTAATAAAGATAATTCTTACTAGGGCTCCTCAGTAGTTTGATATTTCAGATATAATCTATAGTTTCCCAAAAGATAAATTGTCAATCAATAATAGAATCAATAAAAATGGTGCTGATTTTCTGCCACTTTAAACTATCAATGTATAAAAACAAGTAAATTGACCCAAATATTTTTTTTAATTTACTGAGAGAAAGATAGCTTCTGCTTAAGAGCAACAGAAGAGGGACCAGAAAGTGGGTTACCCATTTATCCAGCTTCTCAAAAGTGTTTTATGAGATAAAGCCACGAGGTGAGATGGGTTCAAGGTGGGACATAACTATAGTCAACTAGTAAGATTGCAAGTGCAGTTGCTTAGGTAATACTGATCCAATGAGAAATCACATGGTGGACAAAACTATGAACAACCAATAAAATTACGACAAGTATAGTCACTTAGGTAATATTGATTAAATGGGGATCCAATGGGGAAACAAGTCATGTAGCAAGCGTACAAGGAATGAACAAGGATTGGGTGGTAAGGGGTTGGGTTAGGGACCTTTCTTAGAAGATCTTTGACCCAAACATTTTGTCTGCATCACATTTCATGTGTGACTGTTTAAAAGTATCCTCATAATTAAGAACACATTTTGCTTCTTATCTAAATATTTGGAATCTTTCCATGCCTGTTAGAAGGTTATGATTACTGCCACCTACCTGGGAAATAAAATATGACAACGTTCTCCATGAAGTGGTGCTGCCATTACCTGCCTCAGCCTACTTCCCACTCTTGTTCCACCTGGACAACAGGGATTCCACAACCCTGGACAAGGAGGGTATGAGGTGGGGACTCAGCCTTCCCTGCAATAGACCTCAGGTTTTAGCCAGAGAGTCACAAATTTAGTGACATAAGATGTCATTTTCAGTGATGCTCATCCAAAATATACCAGGACCTATACAATTCCTTACAAATTAATTTGCAATTTCAGAACACAAATAAACTAACATGCCTCCACAAATTCAAAATAATGTTGAGAACTTTATGGACATTCACTCAGTTACAAAGCAAAAAAATAAAAAATGATTATTAAAATTCTTAAGGCAGCAAGGTGCTAAGCATTCATTTGTGAAAAAGAAAGAAGCTCTTTTTATTTTTTTTAAGCTCTTTTTAAATGCCACTGCCTCAGTTCCAAACTTGAAACAGGTATTGGGGTCCTGGACGATTCATTTTTCTTAACCCCTGTGGCAGTACCTGCCCACTGGGCCTCAAATTTAAAGTTCAGAATTCAGACAGCAGCCGCAACTTCTGAGGAGAAAATGTCACAGGAATGCTGTTTCATATCAGAGACAGTGGCTTCTTCAGAAAATTAAGCTTCATTCCATGTCAGCAAGCACAGTGACCATTGACCTCCCTCCAAGTGAGCTCAGCTTGCTCGGTAATAACCAGAGAGCTTCACTCTGAAATCAAGAGTAACAACTGCAACACGAGCTGAAAAACAGGACTCGGGCAGAGCACATTCCAACCCCCCTCACGGTCATGAGACTTCGAAGCTCATTGCACTTGCAAAGATTCAAAGAATACAGACATAATTTGGTCCTTTACAGTCTAAAATATGTAGACTGTTTCATTTTGGCTCACTAATTTGAAAATATGATCAGAATCATGACACACTTTAGAAATTTAGTATGTTATTTTTCACATAGGCTCAAAGATCTCACTCCAGTATCCAAATTTGATTTAAAAACAGTGCAAATTAAATCATAGGCACTTCAATAGTTACATGTAAAATTTGAATTTAATTTAAAGACATTTATTTGATCTCTTTTAATGAGGATTCTTCTAAACTAGAAAGGATTGAAAAGCATCACAAGAAAAATACCAGTAGATTTGCTTTAATAGATATATAATATATATGAAAAATATCATAAGTAAAATTTAAAAACTGTGTAAATATTTACAACAAATATTGCAAAGAATTGGACATGAACACATAATTCAGAGGTGAGGAAATATAAATAGCAAATACATTTAAGAAAAAAGTGTTCAGCCTATCAAGTTAAGCCAACATTTTTCACTTAACAAATTAATACTTTTTGTAAATATATTATTCTCAAGACTAGTATTATTCTCAATAACAGTAGTTTTAGTATTTTAATATTAAAATTGATAGGATTATAAATTAGTCCAACTTCACTGGACATTTGGACATTTTTTTACTAAAAGTCTCAAAAATATCCAATTCTTTAGACCAGAAACATTTTACATAAAAATGTTTATTATATTATTTATAATTACAATACCTGAAACAACCTAGGAATTCAATAAAAGAGGAATATTTAAATTGATTATCAAATATAAACTACACTATGTAATGCACAATTATGCAAGAATTAGAAAGTGTATTTGAAAAAAAGTTTTTAATTATAATGGAAAATATTTGACATGTTATAAAGTAAAATATATAAAATTTTCCATAAAATATCTCAAGTACGAGAAATTCACTATATGCACAGAGAAATACTGCAAACATACCTACATTAAAGTGGTGATTACTACTCAGAAATTCATGTGGAAGATTGTTCCTTTCTTTGTACATTTTTATACTTTACTTTTCCCACAACAGGCATGTATTACTTTAGAATTCACGAAAAAATGTAAACCCTATTTTAAATGTACAACTTCTACATTTGCTTTAATTTTAAAAAATATATATTGTATCTGTGACATTTACAAAAGTAGTTATGGAAAATAACTACGTGAATTGAAAAACTCTAGCTGATTTTAAGAACAGTGTGAGCAGTATGTGCTTCTTGCACCTGGTGAACTGTTCATTACAGAAGGTGAATATGAGTCTGGAAAAGCAGGTATCTTGCATATTGTGCACTGTAATACAACTTCAGTAACCCATTGCCTGGGTATTCATTCGAGTTTCCAGACGTGGTGGTCCTCCTGTATCGAGTGATGGGATAGTCATCATCAAAAAGTGCACGTGGCAGATTTAAAAATGAAGAGAACCCACTTTTTTGTAACACCCAGGACTTCTTGTGATTTTAAAACCCCCCTAAGACTTCAGGAGAAGGAAGGAGGGAGTTAAGAATGATAACGATGTCCTCTTCCTGGCGATCTCCCTTTCCTGAAGGAAGCAACTAAAACCCATACTGAAACCCTAGAGTTGGTCAAAAAAAGCATAGACCTTTTATCTGTGATCTTGCTTTGGGCATTGCCATGCATGCAATTTTCTATTAAGCTGTTGTAAAACTGTTCAATGAGGGTGAACGCCTACACATCTTAATCTTAATTGGACTAATGACAAAAAATACTAATGAGGGAATATTTTCACTAGAAAATATAAGGTACTTTGCTTTAAATTAGCAAGAGTCCTGAGAGGGGCTTAAATGAAAACCAAATATCATGAGAACCTGTTGTCAAACCCGGACCTCCTGGGAGTCTCACCTCAGTGGGTTGTGCTCCCACTTGTGAGCAGGTATGGGCCCCATGGCTCCTGTCATCGGACTCATATGCACATATTGACAGTTTTGCCTCTCACGCCCACTGAAATACTAGAGGATTCAGAGATGAGTAAAATAATTTGTTAATATAGGGCAGAATGTAACAATGGCTGGGAGAAAAACCAGCTCATGTTGGGACTACATGGGCGAGAAGAGCTGCTTTGATGGATCAGACCAAGCTCTGCAGAACGTGACGTTCTAACCCAAGCTAAGGGTCGGCAGCTCATGATCAACTAGCTTTCACTGCAAGGCCTTGTCTGACTTTTGTCTCTGATTAAGTGGAATTCTCAATGTCATTCTAGCAGTTACACTCAACCGTCTTCTAGGTGGGGGCTCTTAGTCAATCCGAATTAAAAGAGTTCTAGATAATGTTGTAAAGAACAACCTTGGTCATCTTTGTATTCCAGAATCAAGAAAAACTTCCCGGTCTGTGGAAATTTCCCTAGTCACACACTGAGATTACCTGAGACCTCTTCTCATCTCTATGTGGGTTCAAGTCAAAACTTGGTAGGTATCTTTGACAAGGTAGATTGGCTATGAAATTTTGTTATTATTTGCATTTTCTTGAAGATTATAATAGCAAATATCTTCTCAGCAGATGTAAATTGAGACTTGGTAGCCATGGTTTTGAAGCCCCTTTTATTCAAGTTAAGTTCTCGGTGGAAGAGTCTTGTCCATACAAACCTTTATTTCTGCACAAACGCCTATCATACACCCTGGCCTGGGAGTCTGAGACAGAGACACTAAGAAACAGAGGTGTGATCTTTCATGGACCCATAAGATGCTGAAAATACTGAACAGAAAAAATTGTCAAGAATGATAGAACAAACAGAAGGAAGAAAGGGAAGGAAGAAGGATGGGAGGGGAAAAAAGAAGAGCAAAGAAGAAAATTATTATGAAACTGTGATCGGGTAGATGGCTTAAATGAAGCCAAGCATCAAACTAAACTGGTTATTTATAGTCAGACATTTTTTAGGCCTTTGTTCCCTTAATACCTGAGTAGATTCTTCAAATTTATAAAATATTTTAATTTACTTTAATAAACAAAAGAATATTGTAAATTGTATTTTATTTATAAATATATAATGTCTCTTGGTTAGTATTTCAATTTTAAATGTATTTCTTTGGTCCCAATCAACTGACTCCAAAAATCCTAGCTATTCAAGAGTATTTTTTTACAAGAAAGTCTCAAGATGCATTGTTGTTTTAAGTAACATTAGAAACAAGAATGCTAACGAGCTTTGTGTCCTAAATTCCCTGGTGATGTACTGTAATTATTGCCTTAACATATAATTTCATCATGTCTTCTTGGTGTAGATAATTAAGGTACACTAACTTATAGTAAAATTCCCAATCTCTAAAGTATAATTATGTTCTAAATGATAGTAATAAATTCTTAATATAACCAAATACCACTAACCAAACAAAAGCTTGTTTTGAATAGCTTAATATATTAAAAGTCATGCAATGCATCTTTAAACTTAACATTGTTTTGGTTAAATCATAAATGTACTTCATGCTTTATATGTGAAAAAGAATTAAGTGCACAATGACTACATTGTCCTTCATATATCAAATGTTTGCCTGACCCGAATTTTCTTTCAGATGCTGTATTTTTTAGTCCCTCTATCAGCATAGCTCTAAGACCTGATATTTGTGTTTGTTATAGTAAAACACATGCTATTCTATACAGACTAAATATATATGTAAGGTTTAGTCTAAAAGAGCAGGCGTGGAACTTTATTATATAAACAATCCACATGCCCAGACAAGAACAAACAATTTGCATACTGGGCATAGTGCTTGCTTTACATGTCTACATTTCACTCTATATTCTTGAGAGCAGGTTTTGATGGGTGGGCCTGTCTGACTTATGCAATGCTTCCAAGAGAGGCTAGAAATCGTATTTTTAACTACTGACTTTCAAAAGCAACACAAAGTTGATTTTTAAAAGTTTGAAAATAAAATGACGATTTTTAAAAAACCAAATTCATACCCTAAAATGACCAGTATCTGCAAATACAACATGCAAAAATATGTATAAGATCTACAGATTCTAGAGGGGTGGTTGTGCTTTTTGTTTTGCCTTGTTTAACAGACTAGCAATCCTTCCCTTCCAGAGCTTTCTAGCCTTCTGGTGGGGCCTCATTGGTTTCTTTTTAGCTGTTCTCATCCTGCTCATCCCAAATCTGCTTCTACTTTCCAGGCACATAAACTAGTATTTATTCATCCAGGGGAGTCATTTCTGGAACTGTCATAGATAGTGACACGAATTGTGACGTGTTCTCGGTCTGCTTCAAAACGGTGGTTTATGTCATAGAGTCGCGGTCGCAGGGGTTTGCTGAGCAGCCTCCACCCAAGGCTCCAAGCAAAGCGCTGCAGTTTCGTCCCCGCCGCAGGCTCCACGTTCCTTAGGAATGCTGTGAGCTTGCCCGTGTTTAAGGGGAAGAAGCAGAAAGCTTCCCGTACCTCCTCACGACAGTCCCACTCCCAGCCTACGGTGTGGTGGAAATTGTCCCCTTAGGGGTAATTTTTTTTTTTTTTAACTAGGCACCAGTTATAAAGGTGTATTCAGTTTGTGAAATTCATAATTGTGAGAATTGTGATGATTGGACTTTTAAAAGCTTATTTTCAAAGAAAATTACCGAAAGAACATCATTCCCTGCTTAGATCATTCTGAATACCAACAACTCTAGTACACACATAGCAGAGAGCTAAGAAAAATACAGCTGCTAGGACATTCATCTTACCGTGCCCAGACATTTACGGACATGAATGAGACAAGTATTCAGCTTTAAAAATACACAGATTATTTCCCTTTAATCTCCCATTAGGTATTTTATGCAGGGTAAAGTACCAGCAGTACTAATGTATTTGCAGAAGGCATTGGAGAATGCAGTGTTTTCCCTCCCTTCTCCACTGTCCCTTGACTCTTTGTCTCCTTGCAGGACTGTGTTCATCTCAGCAATGGATAGCAGGCCTTTCTGTGCTGTACAACTCAGCTAATGGCTGCTGTGCACAACACACCAAACGTCCTGTTGCTTGGTGACTATTATCCCAGGCAATCAGAACAAATCCCATAGACAGTTTTGAGCAGCTGTTTGTTGACCTAAATACAATATTTATATGGCTTTCTTCTTTCTCAGACGTAATTGGGCCCTGCCATATTCTACAGAATAGAAATTTGCTATTTCTTCGTTATTCACCACTATTCCTAGAAATATTCTCTTTTTATTTTTAATGAGGAAAGCTTTGAAAGGGTTCAATAATAAGTTCCCAACAGAAAACTCAACAGTCCCTCAAGTTTTATTTTTAATTCATACATAAAAGGAATCATTCCCAAAGGAACATGTATGAATGCCTAATGACTACTGCATTTTGTAACATTTCTGCCTGAATATAAGATGATGACTTTTAATGTGTCTTGGAAACTGTTATAGAATGAATACAGTTCCCAAAAATTCATACATTAAATCCCTGACCCTCAATATCTGGCGTTTGGAGTTGAGGCTTTGGAAAGGGACTGGATTTCGATGAGTCCCGGGGGTGAGGGTCCCATGGTAAGATCAGTGTTCTTCTAAGAGGAAGAGATCAGTTTTCCCTTCCACCTTGCAGTGTTACCTTAAAAGGGCAGCTGTTACCAGAACTCACCCATGCTGCCATCCGGGCTCAGAATTCCAGCATCGGAAGCGTGGGGCACACATCACCACTGACTGAGCCATCTGAGCATCTGTGGGATGCTGTGTGAGCCCAAGCTAAAATAAAAGCCAACTTATTTGCCAAAAAATTGATATTCCATGGGTTTTAAAGAAATGAAGATGGATAATTCAATAAATTGTGTAGGACAACTGGTTAGATGTCACTGAGAAAACACAAATCCTTCATCTCTCATGATAAAATAAATATTGGTCCAGATAAATATTTAAATGCTAGAAAGAAATTCTGAGAAGGAATGAAGGATAGTAAGGAAGCAGGCTGCTTCCAGAGATCAAAAGTAAATATGTTTATGCTTTGGGGATGGAGGGAGGCCGTTTAGGTATAAAATTCTGAAACTCTGGAAGGAATATAACCTCATGTAAAAATGTTTAAAAACCTATTCTGCAAACAGCACCAAACACAAATTGTAGTTTTTAAGAATTACAATTTAACAAAAAGGGACAATGACTATGACCAAGGCCTAATCTGTAGCATAAAAGGAGGTCTCACAAATCAATAAGATGATGACCAAAAAGAAAATAGAAAATGAACAAAGAATATAAGCATGTGTTTTGCAAGGAATAAATGAATGTGGTCAGTAAGTACATGGAAAGGTGTAAAAATAAAGCGAATGCAAATTAAACACCATGTATTATTTTCAACTACCAGATTGACAAAGATTATTGCCATTAACCCTTATTTGTTAGGAAATGGGAGAGGGGAGTTTTCCAACACTTCTGAGAAAGTATAGATTCGTGGTAAGAAACCATCTGCCAGTACCTTTCAAACTTTAATACACTTTGACATTGCAATTTCACTTTTAGAAATTTACAGTTCATTTCTTCCCACACATAATTGTATGTCCATTAATAGAAGATACAAAGTCATTATAAAAATAATACAAGGAGATTTATTACACAAATTGAAATTTTACTATAGCCCCCTCTGATTAAGGAGTTTTGAGGTAGAAGTGTGAAATTTTACTTTTATTATAAACTTTGGTGACACCTTTTTCAGAAACCCATAAATTTTCTGGGCACAATGGTACACACGTACAATCCTAGCACTCTGAGAGGCTGAGGTAGGAGGATCACAAGTTCAAACCCAGCCTGGGCAATTTAGCAATTTAACAAGAGGCTGTCTCAAAATTAAAAAAAAAAAAAAATTAAAGAGTGAGTATAACTCAGTGAAGGCCCTGGGCTCAATCTCTAATACCAGAGAAGAAAAAGAAAGGGAGAGAGAAAGGGAGAAAGAAAGAGAGAAAGGGAGAAAGAGAGAGAGAGGAGAGAGAGAGAGAGAGAGAGAGAGAGAGAGAGAGAGAAAGAGAAACAAATAATAAATATACATTATAGTTTTAAAAAATTAATTAAAAGTATAGGAAAGTATTGCTGATTTATAAATCTATAAAAGTTAACATGATTATCCAATCTGTTATACAAAAAAGAACAAGAAAATAATCCAAATAAAATAATTTTAGCACCCTAAAATTAAAGTGTTGCAGAAACAGCCCGTGTCGGGTGGCTGACAAGCCCCGTCCACAATCCAGGCACAGCTGCCTGGAGGCTGGGGGAAGAAAGGTTTCAGAAGGTAGGCAAAAAATCAGTTCTGACCAGTTTAAATGAGATCGCGAACAGAGTATGACCTTCAGGAAAGACTTTTAAAAATAGATTCTTTGCCTCAGAAAACCACCAGAACAAACTTGTTGTGTTTCTTTATTTTAAATTTACACTCCATAAATAAGCAGCAGATGTGTTTACACTTGTATTGTCTGCAAGTAGTAGAGGATGGAATTGGGCTGCGCAATTGGACCAGCTATCCTAAGTGGGATTCTTCCACCATCTGCAGAACCATAGCACTGCACGAGGCTGCACCATTCTGTCTTCACCTTGGGTCCTTTTCCCACAAGGAAAGATCATTTATTCCAAGGGGAAAATGTATTTTATTTGAAACCATAATGTGTCCCATGAGCACAAGAGCTGTAAGCCGGGCGCATTTGGCCTAGATTGATCTCCACTTCTCTTAAAATGAAAGTGCCCTCCAAATATCGATCCTTAAAAACAAGCTCCCTCTATGTGATAACCCTCCTGAGAGAGGAGAAATATGAAAAATCACAGCTTGTCTTTATGAACCAGACAGAAATTGCTGGTGCTGACTGAAATGAGCCAAACTCAAGGTCAAAAAGAAATCCTTCTTTATTAGAGGGGAACACGATCAAATGCCTACTGATTCATAAAGCTACATCTTTTAATTCCTCATTTTTCTCCTTTCCTCCTCTCAGGCCTCCTCCTCCCCCCAGCCAGTTCCTTTCTCTTCATGTTACATTGTACACACACCTACATGCATCCATAAGCTCCATATTCAGTATAAACATCTTTGGATGCTTTGCTGTGGTTTTTCACAATCAGCAGTAAATTACCTAGCAAAGAATGTCATTCTAATAATAGCATAAAAGTAGTGAAATTTCTGTAGTTTTACCATGGCAATGAGTGGGTGGATTTTTCATTTACAGAGGGATTTTTCGGCCAATAACACCACTAATGTCCCTTGCCCTGAAGTTCAGTAATCTCAACGCCTAGCTGTCCTTCACTGAGTAACAAGCAGCAATGCTTTCAAAACACCAAAGGAAGGGCCAGCCATGCTTGGGTACATGTAAGATGGAAAGGACTATTCCTGACTTAAATATCTTTATTGCTACATATGGTACAGAGCTGTATAATGACCACATTTTTAAAATGCACACTATCAAACATCAGAAGTCCCAGCTACTACAAAAGCTGAGGTAGGAGGATCGCTTGAGCCCAGGAGTTCAAGGCTGCCCTGAGCAACATAATGAGACCTCTTCTTAAGAAATAAAAAAAATCTTCTCCTACTCCTGCTGACTTAAGAACGCTGTTGGTACATCTTTTTTACATTTGTATCTACTCCAAACTCCTTTGCTTCATGTTTACAGTTATTTTCTTCATACTACTTATTTGCTTCATACCGCTTATAAATAAATTCTTCAATACTGGTTTGCCTATTGACCCTTATGCTCTAAAATCATAAAAATAAAAACAATTTCTTTCAAGGAGACAATTAACTCAGAAAACAACCATAAACCATGGTATATAGCTCAGAAACACAGCCTACTGAGGGATTAGGTCATCAGAGCATATGCCCGGGTGTCTTTATTTTTTGGTACCAGGAATCAAGCTCATACCCTTGCACTTTTGAGGCAGGAGCAGTGCCACTGAGCTAAATCTCTGGCCTGGCCTGGTGTCTTCTGATCTCCATCCCATGCATCTCTATCTTGTTCTGTTCTTCTGCCTGGTCACCTGAAATGTTTTCAGGAGCAGGCGGTATTTAGATAGTTAATAAATACCTGTTATTGTTATTAAGTGATGAACTGTCATCCTTTGGATCAAAGCTATAGTGTAGGTAGATATATATGCCAATAAGAATATATGTATTTATAGCAAAGAATTTGGAAAGATGTACACTTAAAAAGTGACTTTGCTAGGTGATAGCTTTGTTTTTTACTTTGTTTTGCTTTGCTCTTTGAGCTAAAAGTTTCTGGCTTTTCTGCAGACTTGTTTTAATTGCAGGGTAGCAACAAACAACCCAGTTTAATGTCTGAGATTTTTAACATCTTTGTGTTCATTGTAGGTACTTTCTAATTTTTGATTGCCCCAATCACTGAGTGATGACATTTACTATGTCTTCCAAAGTGAAAGACTGAGCATTATGAAGAGTACATGTTAGCTTTAATTTTTCTGCAGCTATCTTTCTAAAAAGAACTTGCTACTATCCTCTGGGAAGAGTAGGATACACAAAAGGAAAGCTGAAAGGTGTGTGTGATGGAAGCACAAGTGTGTATCTTTAGGAAAAAATACAAGGAGCTTTGGAGTTTTGTAAATGTTTATGTTGTGATCATAAAAGAGGCTGTTCTCATGTGCAAATGGCCTGAACAAAACCAGAGTCCTTCCTTTAATGGGGAAAAAGAAATTGCTTTGGAAATAAGAGTGAAATCAAAAGAGTAAGTTATAATTATATTACCCTTTTTTCCTTGGATCCATTAGTTGGATTATTTGCTCTTTAATTGAAGTATACAGGAAAAGACATTCTGATTAATTTATAAATGTCAATTACCACCCGCTGGAGTAAATGTCAATTTGGCAGTGAGATAACATGTATCAGTGATGTAAGCTCCATGTGTCAGACCAGTAAACTCCGTCACCCAGGCGTGGAGCCAGGAGGACTGCAAGCCTGAAAAGCCCCAGCTGCACCAATTCACTTCTACCAAGCTGGTGACAACTCTTTCACAGCCCTGAAATTATTTTGATGTTTCCACTAAAAACTGATTTATTGGGATCAAGCACGGCATCCCATGCCATTTGCATTGCATAGAGTTGTGGTTCCAGCTTGTCATTTGATCCTGTCAGGAAACACACTGGTGAAATCGATAGGAAGCCTCCAATACCCCTCTCTTCATAACCGTACTTAGCACCATGTTGATTGAAGAACTCAGTGGAAGCACGAAAGCAAAAGCAGAAAAAAGCACTACCTGACCTAGTTCCCATAGTTGAAGAATATTAAAAGTTAATTCAGAATTTCTGTCTCCTATGCCTAGCTTCTTGCAGTTAACATTTTATTGTGGAGTAAAACACCTGTACCAAAAAATGCAAACCGAGCCATGCATCATCACATGATGTAACACAAAATAACGCTCTAATAATCTCTCAAACCAATAGAGTACTGCTTCACACTCGGAAGCCTATATATATGATTCCTCCTAATTGCTGCTCCTGCTTTTCTCTCCCTTAAAGGTGACACTATCTTGACATTTAAGTTAATCATTCACTACCATTCAAAAACGTCATTTTACTGTCTAAGCACATCATATCTGTAATCACTACCATTTAGTTCTGCCCACTCTGGGAGTTGATGTAACTGCAGTGCACACCATGCCGTAACTCTCCTTCAGTGTCTGGCTCTGTCTCATCAACATTTTTTATGATTTATCAACATTGTGGTTATGATACCACTGCCACTGCATGTAGCTGTAGTTTTTTGGGTTTCATAGCTTTATGGTGTTCTGTTATGTGATTATACCACAATTTATTTTTCCATTCAACTGTTGGTGAACTTTACTAACCACACTGTTAGGAACAGTCTTGTAGGTGGATCTTGCTCTTCATAAGCACTCATTTCTAGAAGTGGAACTGCAGGGCACATGGATACACATCCACAATCATCACTACGCATGTCAACTTGCATCCAAAGTGGCTTTTCCAGTTCATGCCCCTGGGAGCAGTGTGCTAGGGGCTTATTCACAGCTTCCTCCGGGTAGAACCTGTGGTTCTGTAACTGGACAATGGCGCTTTGTGGGTACACACGGTGCCAGGATCATTGTCCACTGTGTGGCTTGCTCCTTCACTCACTCAGTAATGTTTTTTGAGGTACCAAAATCTTAATTTTATTGTAGTAAATTTTATCAGTTATTTTCTTTATGGTTAGTGATTTTTGTGTCCTGTTTCAATAGTCTATTCCTAGCTACCCTTGTGAATTAAAGATTTTGTCATATGTTATCTTCTAGGATATTGCTTGATTTGCTTTTCATGTTTAGATCTACAGTGTACCTAACATTTGTTTTTTGAGTGATCTGAAATAGAATCAGACGTCTCTTCCTCCATGAATTGATCTCAGCACCATTTATTGGAAAGACGGTTCATTCTCATGGCTCTACTCCACCACCTGTGCGCGAGGCTGCTGAAGCAGAGCTCCACCAACTGCCTGGCTTCAAACAGCACACATGTGTTTTCTCCGGATCTGGAAGCGACAAGAGTGGCACGAAGCTGCTGCGGGGCTGTGCTTCTCTGAAGGCTCTGGGGGACACTCCTCATCTTGCAGCTGTGGGTTGTCCCTGGAAACCCTTGGTGTTCCTTGGCGTCTGGCTGTGGTCTCTGCCTCAGTTGGCCATAACATTCTGCCTGTGTATCTGAGTCTCAGAAGCAAACTTCCCTCTTGTCACAAGGACACCAATTATATTAAATTTAGGGCTTACCCTAATCTAGTGTGACTTCACCATAACTGATTACATCTGCAGAGACCCTGTTTGGAAATAAGGTCACACACACAGGTAAGGGGTTAAGAGAGAATCATCAGGATCCTTGTGGACGCTGGTACCGCAAACATGTAACATGTTACCAAGTTACCGCAGTACACAGGCAGTATGTGAAACTGCCCCACATGGGGTTGTTCTGAAAAGAAAAAAAGGTAAGTCTCATCACAGTAATTAAAATACATACTTCTAAAATTTATATTTCATGGAACCCCATCTTCCATCTTTATAGATACCTGCATAAATGTGATATCTTCTTTACGATAAATTATTTTAGAAATATTCTCCTCTTTAAAAAGTTTCTTTAAATGTACAGAAACACCAGTCTTTTAAAATAAATGCCCATTTAAATTCTTTATTTTGGGGGCATAAAAGATAAAAATAATTGAATCATTATACACACACACACAAACACACACACACACAAAGAAATCATCTTCCTGAACTAATATGTGTCTTAGAATGTAAAGAGTCAAAAGAGTAGGAAGGGATATT
This sequence comes from Heterocephalus glaber, assembly GCF_053883595.1. Taxonomy (NCBI): domain Eukaryota; kingdom Metazoa; phylum Chordata; class Mammalia; order Rodentia; family Bathyergidae; genus Heterocephalus; species Heterocephalus glaber. The sequence goes on along the minus strand of NW_028258343.1, from coordinate 14,380,209 downwards.
AGAAATGAAACTGGAATCCTTTCATTTTAGAGCTGAGGGAAGATGCAGAGAGGGAAGGAGATTTGCCTACGGTCACACAGCTAGCAGCAGAGTCAAAGTGTAAGTGTGCCAATTATACAATGCTCAATGGATGGCTTCCCTGGCCATGCAGAATATTTGATGACTAAAATGCTGCCAGTGAACAACTTGTATATTTATTTTAATGAGTATCTTTATGAGCTGTTCCCATGTTTCTCCTCTCCAGGAACAAAATCCCTCCCGTGACAATTCTTAATCGCTATTACATTGAGGATGGTTCACTCCTTTCTCAAAGTAGGACAGTGACATGGCTGTGTCTTTGGCTATTTCCTTTCTCATTCGTGCTGCAACTTATGGTCTTGAAAAGGCAGTGGGAAAACTCAGACTTCAGAGTGAGTGAATTTGAGTCTATGTCCACCCCCTGGTTTCTATGCACGCACCTCCACGGCATCTGTAGTGACATCGTCACCCTGGTATCGCTGCTAATGGTCTCCACTGCTGCTAAGGACATCTGTGCTCACTGCATAGCAGTGAATGAAACGTCCTATTGTCAGACTGAGCACAGCCGGCTTCAACTTGCTCAGCAACAGGGCTCTGGTGTGACTTTTTTATTTTGTAAAATCCAGGCCTTCGTGGCATTTGAAAACTCTGCATCTGTCTTACTGTTCACCATGTGCCTAACACCGTATGTTGACAGGAGAGACTAGAAGCCATTCTGGATGGAGGTGTACCGAATCAGGGGTAAAACTGGCAGAGAGCATAAAATGTTCCTTTTGCACTTTCTCAGGTAGACAATAATTTGAGTAACACTTGCCCATAGAAGATTAGAAATTATAAATGTCTTGTGCTCACCATGAAAGAAGCAGAAATAGGAATACACAGGCAGTTAATTACACAAGGGAAACCATCCAGTTTGAAATAATCTTTCTCTGTTTGAATCTCTTCTACTTGACCTTCTAAAAATGTTCCCGACTCCATTCATTTGGTCCACCTGTATTATTTATCTTTCATTCAACTTTAATCTTGAAAATAAATCCGGGGAGGATTTTTGGTGAACATTTATTTCTTTTTGTTCTTCTGGCTCTGACTCCTGATGTGATTAATTTGGAGACATTAATAGCCTTTATGTATTTACCCTTTCAAAGTTCAAATTTTTCACTTTTTTTCTTAAATATTTTCATGCAGTTTGGAGTGTTTTTACTTCTAGAAATCAAAATATAATACTTTCCAGTCAGTTTATATTAATGCTTCCAAAAGTATTCTATATTATTTTGAATGCTATGATTCTCTTATAGGAATCCACTTAATTTTCAACTAAGGTGAAACTCACAAGAAAGAGGATGTGAGATAGAAGTGCTAAACTGTTAAGTCTAGAAGAGAAAGGATTTTGTAATTGACTTGGTTCAAGGAAATGCAAGTATGCTGCCAACTTGTATTGAAACGTTATGCGCTACCACTAAATATTTGGAAGAGCCTGCTGATACTAATTTTGCTTTGGCATATATTTCATGGTGACATATCTGTGTAAAATATTACTAATTAGGTAACGATTTGACAATATTAAAATCTATTGCATGCAACTTTGTGCTAGACAAAATATTACCCCTTGTACTAGGTACATACTACACATCTTATTAAAAAATTGACCTCTTGTTTTTAAAATACAAACCCCTAATTATTTAATTTAATTTTATAATTCTGTCAATATAGTTGGATCTCTGGAGTATTCTCTTTGATCACTGTCTTTCAATGAAAGCCTTTCTATTAACTTGTAATTCAGCACCGAGGCTCCAGATAGATGCAAAAGTTATAAGTAATTGAATGCAACACTGTGTATAGATGATAACTTCATATTTATCATTTCTGATCTGTATATGTTTTGTTGTTTTGTTTTTTGGGGTTTTTGGGGGGGTTTTTTTGGTACCGGGGATCGAACTCGGGACCTTGTGCTTGCGAGGCAGGCGCCGGAACCACTGAGCTAAATCCCTGGCCCATCTGATCTGTATATGGAACATGAAAACTTATGTCTTTTAAACATCTCAGAGATTTAGCCACTGACCTCTCAAATTCTACACATTTGCCTGTCCACAGAGCCTGCTCCATCCACTGAATTGTGAGATACTCTATTAGAATGCATTCAAAGGCATAGGCCAAATAAAGATGTAAAAATGAGTGCTCTGAACAGAGCTTAGGAGGAACATCTTTTTAATATCCGACTCTGGTTTTAAAGCAGTAGTTTGTTCCTAATCACATGATGTTTAGACTAATCGGATTAATCAACACAGATGTGGGCTTTTAGCAGCAACACTAAGAACAAATAGTCGAGATAAAAAGAAGACAGATTTCAAACTGACCATCTGGCCTCCATCTCAGTTTTGTCGTTCAGACTTGAGTGAGCTGCACAACATTCGACCTCCCTCCCCTACAAAATGGGGATCTTTCTAAGCATAACTTGTAAGCCAACTGTGCTTGGCTAGAAAACACATGATAGTTACTGCTACGTGGTGGGCTCTCAGTAAGGGGGAAATTTTTTTTCTGAGATCACATTTTCTAATATGTTTCACTGTTTTTGAACACCAGTAGTAATGTGGTGACAATACAAGAGTGAATAAGCAAATACAGGTACATCACATATAGCCGTTGATGTTACTTTCAAACATAGATCTGCTTTGCAAGTTACTGGAGATTGTCAGCACAACGATTACTGATTTTGCCTTGTCCTCGGATTTCATCATCAAGAAATCCATATTTACAAGAAAATGACAAAGACTTTGTATTGTTTCCTTTCCCTTCTTTCCTTTCCCCACCCCTGTCATTTTCCCTTCCCCTTCAGACCTTTTATTCCTATTTCACATTATCAATTATACATTTTGATCCTTATTAACACTTTTTGTTTCTCACACCAGAGAAACTATTTGGTATTTACACATGTGTGTCCTACTTATTTCAATGGCCTCAATGTGCATCCACTTAGCTATAAATGTCTCTAGTTTCTCATTCTTTATGGAAAGTCTTTGTAAATAAGGAGGGGTGCAGGGGTTAAAGGGGGGGCAGGGGAATGGGGAAAAATAAGAATCAAGATATATCGTGTAAAGGCATAAATCTCTAATGATGAATGTCATCATATTGTATACCTAAAATGTACCATTAAACTTAATGAATTAATAAAACAGCTGAAAAGTCAAAAAAAATTAAAGGAAGAAGAAGAAGTTGACAGCCACTCACTTTGCTAGGCTCACTTACTCCACCAAAAGTAGAGAAGAGCCCCAGTGGACTCCTGCTTTGGCCTCATGGACCTGTGTGGTTTGTGTCTTCTTTGTGAACAAATCCTACGGTAATGACATAAATGATCACATGCTTTGTCCTCAGTGGCACTGATTGTCAGTGAATCTTCTGAAAGGACAGCGTCCTTTGTCATCTTATCTGAGAGGTGCAGGTGAGGTCATCAATATGAAGACTGGATTGAGGCCTGGAAGATTCTTTGCAGAGTCCCCCAGAACATGACCTCCCGGCCTCTCCAGGTCCCTCCTGGGCTTGTGATGTGGTATAACTTACCCCTGTGCCACTCGGCCCTGTGTCTCTGTCTTTCACTTCCAGCAAGAGGTCTCCTTGCTTTGGCAGGGCAGAGTACTTGAGCCCTGTCTTGGTTACTTTTCTCACTGCTGAGACAAAATACCCAACACCCAAGTTAAAGGAGGCAAGGTTTATTTTGGCTCAGAGTTTGTAGAGGTTTCAGTCCATAGTCAGCTGCCTCAAGGCAGGGTGGCAGGCAGAGGGGCGTCGCAGAGCAGAAGACAAGCTGCAGCAGCCGTACGCAGCTCAAGACAAGCGAGAAGCAGTGGCCCTCTTTCTGTCCGTCCTATCTTATTCGGGCTGCCTGGCCGTAGGACAGGTACCACGCACACCCAGGGTGGGGACACTTAATCCTACCCAGAACTATGCCAAACCAATCAGTGGACTACCATGTTAGTAACACACACCCTTGATCCCAGGATCACACACTCTAGATCCAGCCACCGCTGAAAAAGCCCCGCCTATGGCCGCATGAGGCTTTGGGGGGACATCTAGATAAAGCCATAAGGGCTCTTATATTGGAACAATGTGCAACTGACTGCTGGAGATTTTAGGAGGAAGGGGCAGGTAAAAAGACAGAGGCAAAGAGAAGAAACTGTGATCAAAATACAGATTAGGGAACTATTCTTGGGTTTGTGCATCCCTTCAAGGCATTCTGTAGAACAAGTAAAAGACTAGAATTACTAGCGACTGCGCACATGGCTCCTTTTTGCCAGTGACCACATTCTGGTGTTGACCCCTGTGGATCCTACATTAACAGGTTTTAACTCGCGTGTCCTGCTGCTGTGAGCCACAAGGAAATGCTGCGTGCCGAGAGAGCTTATGAAACCGGCAGTTGCAGCGCTCATGTGCAGCTTAACACTGAGCCGCAGCTGTGCGAACTATACAGACCCCTTGCTTCCTGGCTTCTGCTTTAGCTCTTGCCAGGTACAGCTGGGAATTGAAGGAAGAGAGGAGACAGAGGCCAAGGTACTTGGTACCTAGACCCCTTCCCTAAGAGATTCCCTTGGGATGCCTGGAACCTTTGATGGAAGGTCCCTGCACCCTTCAAAAATACCTACTTCATTGCTCTGCATGTCTCTCACTCATGGTTTCTGGTAACCTCTCTTCCCTTAAGGCTTAAAAGCATCTGCTCTATTTCTATGGTTTCCTATCACCACCCACACCTTCATGATTATTCTTTATTAATGAATTTGCTCAAATTATCTAAATCTGAGCATACCATCTGCTTCCAAGTTGATCACTGACCAATGCACCAGCCACACAACTTTATAATTATTTAACATCAAAGCCCTAGGAACCTCGTGTGATGAGGCAGAAATGAGCAGCGAGATAAAGGGCCTTGCTATGTCACATCTTTAAATCCCTAGAAGCTGGAATTTTCTAATTTAGGCTTCCAGGATCTATTTGTTTGGCAAGGGTCTGAGAGACAGTGTTCAATTCATTTTGGGTTTCATTATCTTCCCTGTCCCACCCTCTCTGCTGCAAAAACTGCTCAGCTGCCCATCGGCTTTCTCAATACCACCTTGAGCTCCTGCTTCAGGACAGGGGTGGAGATCAAATTTGCTGCTGTGTTGCTCTGTCCAGGCTGCAGTGGAGCTTTTGCTGAGAAGGTGGGCTCCATAAAGCTGTGCAAAGTCACTGGATGGGAAGAGCTCAAGCCCTTACCTGGGGAGGATCTCCTTTTTTTCTGGGTTTTTTTTTTTTGTGTGTGTGTAGGGAACAGGGAAAGGGGACATTACCAGAACCCCTGCAGTGGGCCCTGGTCTCCTGTGAGCCAGGACAGCAGAAGGTGAATTAAAGAATAAAGACAGAAAATGAGACTTGGAGAAGAAGCTGGGTTCCAGGCCAGATCAATGCTGCTCTGGGAGGCAAGAAAAAGTCAACCCGAGCTTGCCTCTATTTATTGGGTTCATAGGGAGTAGGAGATGACTCAGAGGGTGGTGATAATCCTAAATTGACAAGGATTTTATAATTAGAGAAAATATGAGATGCCTGGAGAGTGGACATACCCCTATGACCATGAGGATCTTATGGTGATGAGGATCTTAGGTTGATGAGAAGCTTACGTGGATTAGGACATTAAGGTGAGCAAAGATGTTCTTACAACAGTAGGTGGGATGAGCTAAACTGATAAGGAATCTGTCCCTCCCCACTTGAAACCTTTCTCTTACTACTCGGTTCTCAAGGAACCAGGATGTCTTTAGCTGATGTAATTGTACCCTTGAGTGTCGCAGCATCACAGGACCATTGAGGTCTCAGCTGTGACTGGAGGCAAAAATGGAGTTATGTTTCGGCATAGCATAGCCAGTCTGTAGGCAAGAAGACTAGGCCTGATCATAATTTAATTGTGAAATGATTTTTCCCAAAAATGATATAGAATGGCTCCAGCATGTTCCGTTTGTTGTTTGTTGAGACTGAATCTCACTATGTTGCCCAACCTGGCCTCAATCTTGCAATCCTCTTGCTCAGCTTCCAGAACTGCAGAGATTACATGTATGGACCACTACACCCTGCCAAAGATCAACCCTTTTTAATTGGCTCTATGTCCTTTGAGAAGCTCCAGCCTTCAAGAATAGCACAAGGCATGACACAGACATCCTTCTGAGTTTATTTTGTTCGGAAAAGCTCTCTGTAGATGGTCACCATTAACCCTATTGCCCTGGAAAATCAACCTGGGATTTTAGGACAGAAACTGTCTTGGCTATGGCATGGGCTGCTGGGTCCACTTCCCACAGCCACTTTAGTTTGTTTCGCTTCTGAGAAGTCTCCTTGAGATGGGAACAGTGTCTTAGATACTAGTGAACTCCAAAGACTTAGCACCAGGTCTGAGGTGAAGGACCAAAATATGTTCTTTATTTGAATAAATGGGAGAATGAATGAACAGTTGAGTGTATATTTGCATAGTATATAAGTACAATGAGACTTCTCATGACTTTCTTCTTCTTTAGAGACCAGAGTTATGTTTAGTTTTGCTCTATTTTTCAAAGGCTCTCACTGTGTCTCATTAGAACAAATTACCTTTTTACAACAGCCTCTTCACATTTATATTTTGTCAGGTGTTGTGTTCGTCCATTTTCTGTGGCTGTAATTGAATAGCTGAAGCTGGGTAATTTATTTTAAAAGATACTTATTTAACTCACAGTTTTGGAGACTGAAAGTCCAAGAGCAGGTGGCCCCCTCTGTTTGGCCTCTACTGAGGGGCTGATGGCGGATGGTGCCCTAACGACAGGAGCACACACAGAGGAAATCACCTGGGAAGGCAGGTAGCCAGAGACAGGCACTAGGCTCGTGCTGTTGGTAGCACTTTAATGGGAATGAACTAGGGTCCTGGAGAACTACTTCGGTCCCTTCAGAGGCAAGGTCCCCCAAGGATCCAACCTCCTCACAGTAGACACCATCTCTTAAATGCTCATCACCCTTTACCATCACCACATGAGAGCCAAGCACGTGACTCAAACTATACCTAAACCACAGCAAGCATGGAAGCATAAGGACTCTTTGTGGATTGTAGGTTTTCAACAGTTCATAATGGCTTTCAGTGACCTTTATCTGCTAACTAGAGGAACTGATGACTAGGCATTTGCTACTTGATCAGTCTGGATAGTTAGTATTTACTGAGAAGTTTTTAAGATGGAAGTTCTCACTCTCCTCCCAGTGCAGCGTCATCTTGAGAGCTCCAATGTGAAGAGTGAGTCACAGACAGGAGTGCATCACAAGAAATTTGAGTACAGCTCAATGGCAGAAGTACATGCCTGCTCAATATGACTGAGTTTCTCCACAAGCAGGCCAACCTGAAATGCAATGCACATGATTAATAATAAGTGAGCCATGTTTCTGGTGTTTACAAAGTGCCAGCCACTGTTCTAAGCTCTTTCTATGTTTAAAGTCACTTCAAATATGCAGCAACTTTGTGTGGTGGCCAGAGACTCAGGGCAGAAGGTGTTAAGGAACTTGCTGGAGGGCAGACCACAAGCCTACAAGCCTTGAACACTTTGTCCTCTGGCCCCACAAGCTGTGTGTGGACCACTGCATTGCCCTGAATGCCATGGGAAGAAGCAGAAATCCTTTGTCCTCTCAGAAGAATGATTTCCAAACCAAGAGACAGCTTCAGTCAAAGATCGTAAACAGAGAACAGACAACTAAAACTCTTGAGACAATATAAGGGCAGTCAGCGTGGAGGTCAGGCTCTAACAAATACAACAACCTCTGAAACCAATAAGAAGTAAAGGCCTTCTGTCTCAGAAACACCCCAGTGGGTCTTGGGCCTGGCTGTGCAGTGACTCCAGTAGGGTGCAGGAGACTGTTTGTTGTATGGCCTTTGAGGGTTAGGAAAGTCACAGAAAAGAAATCACCATGGCCGTGCAGCTGAACACACTTGGCATTTCACTGAATGGACTCCCCCAAAAGCTCCAAAACAATGAGAAGTGAACAGAGTCCAAACACAGTCTCTTCTCCCCATCCATACTGTGTCTCCGCTGGTCCTCTCCTCTTCTTAGAAGGACACTAACTATGGATTTAGGCACCCTCCTAATTCGGTAAACCTCATCTTAACCACTCACATCCACAAAGACCCTAATTCTAAATAAAGTCTCATTGGGAGGTTCCAGGTGAACATGAATTTTGAAGGGAACTATTCACCTACAAGCATTAATAATAGCTATTCTCAGCTGGCTACCGACAACCAAAGGAAGGGTTCTAATTTGAGTTTTATATGGGAAATTCAGAACATAAATATATGCTTCATCTTCCAGTAAGAGAGCATAAAATAGACTATGTCACAGTGCCCTTTGCAAGATAGAAAACAGTTTTATGTGCAAATTTGGAAGTTGTAATGTTCCTCTTTTGTCTTCCAGCAAAATCATGCGTTAAACAGGAAGTTCAGACGGTCACCTGATGTTCTTCAGTTGAAGTAGCTGGCTGTACTGAGAATAAATGCTGCACCAGCTAAACATGCCATGCTATACATTTGGGGCATCCAGGCTGAGCCCTGTAATGATCATCATTTTTCTCTCCTGATGCTGAGGACGTGATTCTGTGCTGCTTGATTTGGTTTCCCCAAAACCAAATCTTTATACACTTACAACAGCGGATAAGTTGGTTGATTTCTGTAGGTAGTTCATTTACCCAATTAAACTAGAGTATCACTGAGTCAACGGCTCTTCTAATTAGCAGACATAATACGTCAAACACAACTAATTTGCCCATTCTCAGCACCACAGCACTTTTTTAAGGTCACTGCCAAGGTGTATGCAATTAGCAGCTAGTCTCCCTGAAGGAAGAGTCTGGCCAGACTAAATTATTCCATGGTGGGAGAAGAAGTAATTGGCCACAGCCCGCTGTGTTGTTATAATAAACAGCCCACATATTATCCTCCTTCTTTTTTTTTTGCTGCCTAAATTATCTTCTCTTTCTCTGTTTTCCTCTTTTTCAATTAGTTCTTTGATTCAAATAAACATGTCTTTATCCCATTTTAGTTATGTATTTGAAATATCAATCAACGATGTGGCTTCAAAAGCATTTTTAAAATAAGACTTACTTAGATTATAATTTTGTATTTTTGACCTACTTTTGCATTCTCATATACAGCTGGTTTTCTGGAGGAATCTACTTTAAATTCAAAACTGATCTAGGGATCCATGAAGCCTTTTTTTCTTAAATAAAGGAGATCATAGCTCTCCTTCTTTAGAAGCTTCTTTGTTCTTCCACCCATGATATCCTCTCCCTGGTTCTTTCACTGACTTTCTCTAACTGCTCTTTCATAATCTTCCTCGGGCTCCTGCTCTCTTCCCACTCCCACCCTGCAGATTCCATCCTTGGCCTTTTTGGTTCCACTACATATCTGTCTTTGAGGCCCATTGTCCAATCTTAGGATGCTACTCAGTGATATCTCACAAATCAGCACTAAAACCTGGTGTCTCTCCCATGAAATCCATCCATATCCCCACTGGGTACAAGGAACAAGCCATGTACAATGAAGAGTTAACCTGAATATAACCAAATGTAACACATGGAAAGTCCTTCAAAGCACTCAGGGGAGTAATTCTTCACAGCTGGAGCTATTTGAAAGTCCCACACAGAGAAAGAGGTGTTAAGATAGGCTTCATGAGCTGACATGATGTTTGCAGGTAGAAAAGGAGAAAGGGTATTTCAAAGCATGAGAGAACAGCACAAACAATGTAGGACAGTAGGAATGAGAAGGAGAGTATGGAATGGAAATTAGTAAGGAAGCCACCTAACTTGGGAGAAAGAGAGGGAGGGGTGGGTATCAGGAGGTAAAGTTGATAAAGATGACCAGGGAACTGAAAACTTTGAAGGTCGTCCATGAAAGGTCCTGGAAACCCTAGCAGAGGATGATGAATGTGGTACGGTTGTGCAGATCAGCCTGGTGTTAGAGTGTGAGACAAATTGCACTGAAGAAAAGTAGTTACAGGGCAGCTGTGTCAATTAAGGGCATGAAATGAGGAAGGTGTGACAGAGAATGAGGCAAAGAATAAATCCAAGAGCTAATTCCAAATATTCAACAGGTGTCTGGCAGGCGTAATGTAGGAGATCAACAACCAGGAGAAAGCTAGGGCTGCAGTGTGATGAAGTAGGCAGAGCAGAAGCCAGGAATGGGCTCATTAGCAGCTCGGTCACGGAAAAGCTATTTGAACTTGAATAAATGTCTTAGCCTTGCTGAGCATCCATAAAACAAGAGAGTTGGACTAAACAGCAGTTAAAACTTCTCCCCACCTCATATTTAGTGCTCAGTAGTGCCCAGGGTAGGCTCACCCTTAGGATCAGATTTACTGTAGTCTTTCCTGCACCTCTGGTCACTTACAGGAAGCTGTGTATGAGGAATGTTATTAACATTGAAGAAAACTGCTGGGTAAGTAACTTATGTCTTATGTTCATCTTCCATTTGGCACCTCTGGTATCTTAAGAATTAGTAAGAAGAAGACAGGCAAGAGTATATTCTCAAAATATGTTTTTGATCTGCTTTGCAAGAAAATTCTTAAATGTGACTCTTCAGGACTTCTGCCTATATCAAAAGTCATTAAGGAGTCCTGATTTTAAAAATTTTGACTGTCATCATTTAAATACCCAAGCATGTAGTACAGGAAGAGGGTGGATCCAGGGCCCAAAGTCTGTGCTACAAAATGGGAAGGTCCTGCAAACTGACTCTATCAAAACTATCTCCTCTCTCTTCATCTCAAGAGAAGACAGGAACTACCTCTCTTCACTCCTCTATATGCCGCTGTGAGGGGTCAGAGAAAGAAAGAGGGAGACACTTTAGTTCTTCAACATCTGCTCATTCTCTTTGCAGGGACGTTCAGGTCACCTTACAAGAGGGCTGTATTAATTTTCCCTTGCTGCTGTAACAGATGACCAACAAATTAGTGGTTTAAAATAGATGTGCTCCACACATGCAGAAGATGAAACTAGATCCATGTCTATCACCATGCACCAAAATCAAATCAAAATGAATCAAAGAAATAAACATGAAAACAGAAACACTTAGTCTGCCAGAAGGTAAAATAGGTAAAACCCTTGAAGATATAAACACAGGAAAGGACTTTCTCAACAGAACCCCAATTACATAAGAAATAGCATCAAGAATCAATAAATGGGATTATATCAAATTAAAAAGCTTCTGCACAGCAAAGAAAACAATGAACAGAATGAAGAGAAAACCTGCATAATGGAAAAAAATGTTACTTGCTACTTTTCTGACAGAGGACTAATATCTACAATTTGTAAAGAACTCAAAAAAAAATCAGACACTCCAAAATAAAAGACCTAATCAAAAGTTTGGCAGCTGAAATGAATAGACACTTCTTAGAAGCAAAATTTGATTGGTCAATAAATACATGAAAAAACTCTCAACATCTCTGGCCATTAGAAAAATGCTAATTAAAATATTTAATTCTGGGCCAGGGATGTAGCTCAGCATCACAGTGCCTGCTCGGCAAGTATGAGGTCCTGAGCTCGATCTCCAGTACCAAAAAAAAAAATTTGAATTCCATCTTACTCCAAAAGGAATAGCCATCATCATATAATTGAACAGTAATGAATGCTGGTGAGGATGCAGGGAAAAAGGAACCCTTCTCCATTTCTGTTGGAAGTGTAAACTGGTACAACCAGAATGGAAATCACAATGGAGGCTCCTCACGAAACTAAAATTAGAAATTCCACGTGACCAAGCTATTCCCCTTCTATGTATGTTCCCAAAAGAGTTAAAGACATCATATTACAGTAATACATGCACACCCATTTTTATAGCAGCACAATTCATCATAGCTAAATCTTGGAAGCAGTGTATATGTTCATCAACAGATGAATGCATAAAGAATATGTGGCATTTATACACAATGCAGTACTACTTTGCCATAAAGAAGGATAAATCTGAGTCATCTGTAGGTAAACGGAGGCACCTTGAAACCATCATATTAAGTGAAATAAATCAGACATACAAACTTAAATATTGCAAATTTAGATGAAAATCCCAAAGTATAAATAATTTAAAAAGCAAATAAAAGACAACGTGAAACAGGGAGATAGAACTCTTGCAAATGGGGAGGAGATCTAGAGAAAGAGAGAGGAGAGAAGGAGGGGAGAAGAAGGAAAAAAAAAGAATTAAGATATGCTAAGTACATGTACCTACTCTGTAAGACGAATGTAAATATGATGAGCTGAAAATATAATAAAAAATAAAACAAAGTGTTCACTTACAATCCTGTCGGTCAGAGGTCTGACACAGGTATCAGTGGGGTGAAATCAGGGAGGGGTAGTGCCAAGTTCCCCTCTAGAGACCCCAGCTTCCTCTCTGAAGGGAGTTGCTCTGTGACCACTCATGCCCGGCCACTTCTTCCTCTGATCACAGCTGGGCAGAGTTCTCACATTTAAAGACCCACAAAACAGGGCTTGTTTGGAGATCAGGCTCCCCTAGAATACCCAGAAAAACCGTCATCTCAAACTACTTAATGGAATCATATCTACAAAGTTTTGTTTCCCATGCAAGGTAGAGTGCTGACATGCTCTAGGGTAAGGACGTGGATACCTTTGAGGGCCCACTGTTCTGACTACCACAGGGACAAGAAACTGGCCACAGCCATGCATTATCCTGAAGAGGAGTTTTGGTAAAACTGTGAGGCTGGCCAGAGAACGCATACTCGAGTGAATACTTGAGTTAGAAGTCACTTAGAAGTATGGGCACAACTGGCATGTTTTGCCACAATCAGCTTTGCCATCAACAACATGAGCCACCAAAGCCACGAGAATTATGAAAAAGCATAAGCCGCCAATGCTTATACATCTTTTTAGAGAAGCCAGGCCTCTACACGTGCCCTCTTATTTCTTCACATCTTCAAAGTCCAGAAAACAGGGCTCATGTAGCAGAGCTTACAATGATTAATGAAGAAAACTTAGTAAAGAAAAAGTGTTTTTCTCCTCTCTAGAATGCCCAACACTACTATTTTGCTTATTTCAGACTATATTTTCAAACTCTTGGGAATTTCAGAGTTAATCCTCAACCTCTTGACTCAAAATCGCAAAATGATATTTCTGATGTTTCAAAATAAATGTAAAAATATTTTTAAGAAATATCATAAGAGGGCTGGGGATTTAGCTCAGTGGTGCCGACACCTGCCTTGCAAACACAAGGACCTGAGTTCAATCCCTAGTACAAAAAAAGGAAAGAAATATTGTAAGAGATCAGTATTACCACAGTAATTGATGTCAGAAACATTATCCTGACACAGGCAGAGGCTTAATTTCTGCCACACCTGGCAATGTGATTTTGGGAAATGGATGAGATACTGGATGGGAAATAGAGGGCAGTTTGGAGGGTGGAAATGATGAGGCATCGGAAAATGTATTCTTACAAGGCCAAAAAGGGAAAAGATGTAAAATCATCCTTTCTGTTGACTCCTAAATTTAGGCTAGCAAAGCTCTCTCATAGCCCCAAAGTTGTTTTTTTTTTTTTAACTTTTCAGTTTGTTTTCAATGTGCAAAATGGTATGGAATGCTACGCACTTTTATTTTTTTCCATTTATAATTTGATAGCTTAGATTTTCTCTGTAGTGGAGAAGAAAACTCTAACGCAGTTACATTGCATAATGTACTGACTTCTACTAAATATCTAATAATGATGGGGGCAGAGCTTTTGAAAACATGTTCTGTTCAAAGCAATCACCTACACTGATCTCTTACTAAGATTGCTAGCGGAGTGCATGAAGCAATAGCTCTTCAGCAACTACCTAGGATCTTGGCAGAAGCTTTTTTCTTTATTTGCAGTAATTATTTTAGGAATGTTCACAAGGTGGTAAAGAGAAGCAATTGCCAAAAAGAAAGTTACCCTAAGTTCAACCTGAACTTCCTGACATTGCTGAGGTGTAAACACTCTTTTTATGTACTTGAAATCATTACCAAACGCTGTTACCCACTAAAAGCCTTTTGGGAACAAAGGTTGTGTGTTGTTTCACGGTGCAAATTGTGAAAAGCCTGAGCACTTTACCTGTTCTGTAAACTGTGTTACAGGGCAGCAAATGAACTGAGCTATTTCAGCAGAAGGTGAAAGTCAAAAAAGCAATGTGAGCACAAGAAAGTAAGCAGGACCAACACCAGCAACAGAATAGATGAGAGTTTGAACACATCTTATGCAATGATACACAGGATCTAAGCTGATATCTGCATTAGAGAATAAATTAAAACACTTTTTTGAGGTGTGACCCACAAAGCTGTACATATTTAATGTGCACAACTTGAGTTTGAGAAACTGTCACCACCATTAAGGCCATAAATGCATCCATCACATCCTAAAGTTTCATCAGAATACTTCTCTGGCAAACTTCTCACCATTTTGCAGGGTTGCTTTTAATTCAAAGTCTTTTTAAGTCAAATATACTTGATATGTACAGTATATATGTGTATATACATGTATATATCATAAATATATGTAGGGAAATTCTTAGGGCGGGTCATCCAATTATCAAACTGCTTACCTATTTATTTTCTGTTTAATCTCAGCCATCAGATTTGAGGAAATCATAAATACTGTATAACTTTTAAAAATCTCTCCCATGCTCCAATACACTACATTCACCTGACTTTAACCACATTTCTGTCTTATGTCTCTACCATTTCAAAGTCCTGTACCTGGAGCATGCTATTTGTACTCCCTATTGAAATGTGCTTTCCTTGGATTCATTTCTGGGTTGCACCATTTCCATCATTTTCCTACCATTGCTCTCTGCTGTAACAAAACATCTGACATCCGCTGGATCAAAGCCAGAGTCTTCTCTCTTGTGTTCTTTTAGACTTTCTTCACCACCTTGTTAGACCCTTGACTATAATATTTTTCTTACTCTTCAGACTGCATCCACTCCCTGGATGTCCTACATTCTTAGTATTTACCAGGGCGTATTAGGGCTTTTAAGAAAAGGCCTTTTGCCTACTCTTGTTTTTCTATTTTCTGCTTCTTCTCAAAAACCATAATTGGCTGGGCTGGGGATTTAGCTCAGTGGTTTCGCCACCTGCTATGGAAGCACAAGGACCTGAGTTCGATCCCTGGTACCAAAAAAAAAAAAAAAACCATAATTGGCTGAACCCAATTTTTTATTATTTTGCTCATTAAATATTTTTTGTGTTACTACCTATACATAGGTGACCTACACCATCTTTGACTCACTATCCAGTTCAGTGATTTTTCATAAAATGTACCCCAGAGTTTTGTGTCCTATTCTTTTCTCCCCCCAAAAGAATCATTTCTTGAACAAGTTACTGTAAAAGGGACTGACCTAAGATAGTTTCAGCTAGACACAAAGAAAATAGCACATACACCTAGTTAAGAGCTATTTCAAGCTTGCAGTTAGTTAATCTTAGAAATGTAAGAGCAAACACGGGAACAAGGATAAAAGTTAGTATAAGAATGGGCAAACAAGGACCCTTCTTCCCAGGAAGAAACTTCTTAGGCACAAGATGTTAAGTTAGTTGACAGCTCCACTGGACCTCTGGGCTGGACTTGGAAGAACTTAGAAATGCAGAGTAATTGGTTTCCTTTAAACACAGTTTCCTTTAATCTTGGCCAGCTGAGTAACTGATTTTCTTTACAGCCTACATTACAAAGCCTAAACTCCAGGTGGTTATCCTAAACTCACAGAGCCACTTGTTTAAAAGAAGTTCCCGAGCTCTGCTTATCTATATAAGACCAAAACAAAGAAAACACCTCAAAAAACTCCCTTCCTCAGAACCAGGAGCTATTTTTCTTCTTATTATTTCCAATAGACATTCTCCAAACTTCCTCCTATTGTTCACAATTTCATTCTTCAATTTCATGAGACATGAGCTCAGGTTTATGCAGTTTGTACAGAGTTAATTATTTCACTATTATGCTTTCAAATCCTCTGTACATGGATAATTTCAAGGCCAATTTCAGTATTTAATGCTCCAAATTTAACATTTATATTACAGAGTCTGAGCACTTCCTCAGTTCCCCGACGTATCTTGCAAAGAATTACAGAAATGGAGTTATTTCAGCAGACCCTGGTTGTATAGCCACAGAAAGGTAATCAGAACTAACAGGGACAAAATAGAAGAGCTCCAAGTTGATCCACAATGCATAAAAAATGTATAAATGTATTAGAACATTATTTGAGAGAGAACTTTCTAGAAAGAATGGGAGGTAAATTATAAAAGCCCTTTTGGAGCAAAGTGTTTGAAGGAAATAATTGCAAGCTCTTTTTCAGTCAGTACACAACAGATATTCCTTAACTGACCATTCCATGCAAGATAATACACAGGCAGTTCAGGGATTAAAAACAAGGACAAGTTTAAAGTCCAGACCTCTAACTTCAGAATGAGCCATAATATAAGATAAAATGTACAAAGTTCTACAAGTTCTCATCTGAGGAGGAAGAAGCATCATCAGATTGGTCTGAGGTGGGTTTTCAGAAAGAATCTCACAAAGGAAAATGACCAGCTATATTTTCTTTATCTTTGACAGTACCTTGGACTCAAAAATAAGGTAAAATACTGGATGCATGGGTGGGTGGATGGGTATGAAATTTGAGTCACAATGTAATAAAAGGGAATAAATTCACAAGGCAAATGCTATGGGAGAAAGACATTTTATATGAGGAGAAATCCTGGAGTAGAGCAGCCTGTAAGGTGGGAAATCAAGTGAAGTGTTTAGGGCAGAATAAAATGTTCAAGTTGAAGTATGTGAGAAGATACAGTCAGCAAAGCCAATCTAACAAGATAATTTAGGGCCTTAAGAGCTGCAGTCCCAGGCCTGTGTCACCCGCTGCAAATGCATTCAGTAGTAGCAGCTATTGAAATAACCAAATCTTCAGCATCAGCTGGTAGCTAATATCATAGTAAGTACTACAGGCAATACCATTTGGTAATAGAAATTCCAATATGAATGCATTAGTTTTCACTAATATTTTAAGGTTTTTGCACCAACCATTTGTAAATGAACCTCTTGACACACATTTCAACATCTGAAAAACATCGCCCACATGTCTGTGGGTCCAGCCAACATCACCATGCAGGATTCCTTTATGTTCCTTTGAAGCCACTCTGTGCTCCAGGGACATTGCCACCCTTGCTACTGCTTCCAAGTGGTTTACTTTTCCTTGGATTATTATCAATGCTTTGTAATTCTCATGTGTGTCATAAGAGTACAGTGTTTTAAGAGTTATACATTTGTGTAAATATATCTTTAAAAGAAACTCTTAGACTGAAGAGCCACAAAGTATCTGCTCATAACATTTCTTATAAATATTATAAACATGCTTTTCTGAATGTGCAGCAGAACAAAGAAATGATGAGATTTATAATAAATCTCAGGCTATGTTATGCTATGGACTTGGTGGAAAAATTAGGACAGCCCAAAATGTCCTCTAGTGTAAGAGTCAGTATACAATGCAAAAGGCCATTTGTGTTTTTGGATTGAAAAAGTATTAACCATTCCAACAGAAATGTAAGTGGATTATTGTTAATATGGGCAATATTAGACAGAAACAATGTTCCGAGTGTTCTCTGTATTCCTGCTATGAAACACTGAATCTCTTTCACCTTCTTCCTTTACTCTGGGAAAAGGGACAGAGGCACTTTCACATGTTTCTAAATATCATCCTATCAACAGTGATGAAAATGATGGGGTCAGCATTTATACCAAAGAACTTGAGGACAAGTGTGCTCCGTAACCAGAGAGAAAAAGAGCTCTCCCCTGTTCCCCAGGCTTGGCGTGGGTGTGGGCGTGGAGAACACCAGTAGGCCAGAGCATATTCAGGAATCATCTGAGAAGCCTTTTAAAACTGTACAAACCACCCCAGAGCTGAAATATTTGGCAAGCAGAGGAGGAGAGAGAACAAACTAAAATGATCTGGCACCCATCCCTCCTCTACCACCTCCACCATCATTTGAGAGCAAGACAGTTTCTAGCTTTTATTTGGATTCACTGGACTAGCACGTCTACTGAGAAAAGTCCACTTCCATGGTAAGTTAATGACTAAAAATCAGTTTTGTTTTCCTCTCATGTGCAAACCATTTTACTCCCAAGACTTAATCATCTCTGCAGAGCTAAGAAGCCATATCCCAAAGTTCATGGAGACAGAAGAAGATTTTTTTCAGGCCTCTATGAGACCAAATACACAAATCGGCAGTGGCCAGGACATAGGTAAAAGTAAACCAGCCTCTTGTCGGCACTGAGAGCTCAGGGAGCCAGCCTGCTGTGGGTCAGACTTGCAGGAGCCCCTAACCAAGGTTCAGGTGCTGGAAGTGTGGGCCTGGTAGAACATCTAAGAGGTCTCCGAGTAAAAGATAAAAAGGGGCCAGGGATGTAGCTCTGTGCGAAGTCCCTTACACTGGAAAAAAAAAAAAGGTGGAGCCTAGAGGATGGAGATTAGGTTGTGGAGGGCATGGCCCTCGGAACAGCCTGACACTGGTCTTGTGAAGTGCGTTAGTTGTTCTCATGAGTGAGAGTTGTTACGAAAGAGGAGCCTACTCCTGAATTTCGCTCTAGCTTCCCACCTCCAAGTGCTCTCACCATTGTCCTGTCATCCATGATGTGCTGCCACCAAGGCCACGGATGTGCTGGCCAGAGTCAATAGGGCAGTTGGTCTTGGACTGTAAGCCTCCTAAACCATGAGCTACTAAACCTCTTCTCCTTACAAAGGGCCCAGCCTTGAGTGTTTGAATATAATAATGGAAAACAGACCAATACAGCCAGATTGCTAACTCTTATAACAATCCAGAGAAACTTTCACAACTATTATCCCAGCATGGCCAGGATTTTACTCATAATTGACAGGAGTCCTCATTTGGGGCCCAATTTCTAGGTTAAAGCCAACCAGACAAAGCCAAATAGTGCTCCCCAGCCAATCACATGGAATGCCCTACTTCTCATTAGTCTACTGTCAGCCTCCCCAGACCAACAGCCTTCAACTAGAGCATACCTGAACCCTTCCTCTTTCCCACTAGAAAGCTTCCCAATCCTCTCCCTGCCTTCAGATCTCTGCTAAAATGCACAAGACAGGCCCAGGTCCCTTGTTACAGCAATCTCTGAATGAAAAGATTTTGCTTTTCTCATTTGGTTGATCTTTATTTATTTCCGTTTTACAATCTATGGTCCTCTTGGTTATTTTTTATGTTACATCATTAACAACTTTCACTCCTGTCTTGTGTTCTTTGTTTTCCAAGGGATATTGGGGTTTTTTTTTATTAATTTTGCCCTAGCTCATTAAGCAAGTGAGAGTAGGTCTTCAATGAAGAAGCACTGGTCTATGCCTTGGGAAGCCCCGTGGTTGGAATGCTGAGGCTGTCTAGCAGAGAAGTGTTCCCCCTTAGCTTCACTTTCATAAGCAGCAGCTCTGCTGTGTATCACTTGCAGTTGCCTTATAATCAGCTCACCCTTCAGCCCTTTGTACAGCAGGTATTGTAGCTTAGAATTTCTACCCAGTGAAACCTTACAGCAGAGCTGCCTATTGTTTTATTTTGCCATTATGAATTGCTTGTCTAAAATACTCCATTTGGCTCTCTTGTGAATAGTCCCTCGTAGAGTTTAATGTGGAATTGGTACATTTAGGTATAAGAACTATTTAGATTAGTCTCTAATACTTATTTTTAAAAGCATAATAGATTTTTTAAAATAATAAATTTGTACAGGTAAAATGAAATAACAGTATGAATCTAATATTGTCTGTTCATGTTGCAGAATTAAATTTAATACTAAAATTATAGGTCCTTTTATCTTATACTTAAAGCCTTTTCAATTTACACTTTGATAAATATGTCAAATTTGAAAATGACCAAGATGATTATTATTTTTTTCCTCCACAAATCTGGAATGTTTTCTATCTTTATTTTTAGACACAATTTAAATGGTGTTGAACATGGAAGATATGAAAATAAAAGTTATAAAGGCTTCTAATCAAAGAATGAATGTACTAGGCAATGTTCCCAAAGGCAATAAGACCAGGAAAGCTTAAAGGAATTAGAAATTACTTTATAAAAGGAGGGAAAGGAAACAACTAAAAGCCAGATCGTATCACCCCAAAGCAGTCAGTACCTGTCCCAGCTGGACGCCCACAGCTTCAGCCTCAGAACAATAAGCCATGGTGGGCTCTTGCTGCCATTCCAAGGATCTCGTTATCTCATGGAGAAAATAGGGTAAATAATTATAAATTAACTGACATGTAAGTTGGTGAGATTCTTATGAACATTAAAGGGCCAAATTAAAAAATTATAAAACCAACTACCACCTAGATAAATGGACAATTAAACATATGCTGTGTGATATTACTACAAGAATTTTATCCAGAAAAAAAACTTTATAATATGTGTAATTCCATCCCTATCATGGCTCAAAAAAGAAAAGAAACAGTAAAAGGGCTGACAGAATGTTTAACCTTGAGTAATGCAGAAATACTTTTACTCATTGGTACCATGGAAATATGCCATCAGCCTACACTGAAAGCATTATAAGGAATTACTTTATGGCCCTCAGTCCCAAATTGCTATAAAGATGCTGCCTAGGACATCACTGCAGACCCCAGAGAGAAATTCCTCTTTGTTCTCAACACCAGGAATAGCCAAGCTGTCCCTGAACAACTGGCTCATTTGATCTTGTGAACACCAGGTGTCAGAACTGATTGCATCTCTCTCTCTCTCTCTCTCTCTCTCTCTCTCTCTCTCTCTCTCTCTCTCTCTCTCTCTCTCTCTCTCTCTCTCTCTCTCGGCACCAAAAGGCTTTGATCCAAATTTATGGCCTTGCTTTGGCAAGGAAAGAATTGTACATATGATTTGTATGCTAAATCTAGTACTGCCTTCATATTTTTTGTACCCCCATTTTTTTTCTGTACTGACTTTCTCAGCCACTTATTTTATTTTTCAATTTGGTTTCTCTTATTGTAGTTGTGTGTATGTATAAATGTCCTTAAATCTTTTCCAGAATCTAGTGGCATTAAAATGACTATCTAGGTAGCTGGATACAACCAATTTAAATCCATAATTAGCTGTCACTCCCTCAAAATTTCATGCACAGTGTATAATTTCATGCCCCCTTTCTGGGAAACCTTGTACTAATCCTCCTGGAAAAGATTCAACCTTTCAGCCCAACTGCAATGCTGAATGCTCCGGAGAGACAGCTGCCCACACACAAGGCCTTTCAGGGAGAAGTGCCCACTCGCTTATTTATGTTACACTGAATTGTGAGTTTTCAAGTTTTCTCTCCTGAAAATGATCCTTCTTGCAGGACAGATTCTCTTCTCTTCATCTCTGTAGCTCCAGTGCCAATCACCATTAGGGCGTGATGAGGAAAGAAAGGAGGAGGAGGAGGGAGGCAGGAGGGAGAGGGAGAGGGCGAGGGCGGGAGGGAGGAAGAGGGTTAGGGCGGGAGGGAGGGAGAGGAAGGATGGAAGGAGGGAGGGAGACGTGAAGGAGCTGAAGAGAAAATAACTCGAAAACTCGAAAGGGAAGAGTACCTGGAAGTATCTCCACTTTTGTTTATGATCAAAGTTAAAGGACATCCTCACAAAGAAGAGCTCTGTATTGGCCTTCACTGTTCTTAATTAGGTTTCTCGCTTGCTCCCTGCATTCCTTCCTCCTGCTTATTGATCACGCGTGCTGAACTGAGCCATTCCAGCAAAGCCATCTAAATATGACCCGGATGTGATCAGAAGGGCCGGGGACTCTGACTTCACAGATTAGAAGAGAAAAATCTTTTAAAATTTTTTTCACCAACCTCCCACCTGGTGCTTTGTGATCAACAAAACTGGGCCAAAAAATGAGGAAGGGGGATGGGCTGGGAATAACAGGCTTCACTGATCAGAGGCCTGTGAGCCCTTGATCAGAAATTCTAGCTTCTCCTGAGAGACTTCGGGGGCCTCCCAGTCTCGGAGAAGACAGCGACTCAATTAAAAGCGCAGCCTCGATGAGGACGGGCAGATCGAGCGGAGCGGGAGGGTGGCAGTGGGCGGCTGGGTAATCACGCAGCGCAGAGAGGCAGAGCCGGCGCGGTCAGGTCCGAAAAACCCTTCCACAGACTCACGCTGTCGCCGGGTGATGATGCCTGAGGTCGCGAAGACCTTTCTCTTTTCCAAATGAGGTAATCAGTGACAGCTCAGACCTCCGTTGGGAGCAGTTCCAGAAAGCTCTCTGCGAAATTTGGAAGATAGCGCACTCTCCTTCAGCGCCCTCCTTATGAAGCCACAAGGCCCCAGGATGGGAAGTTGGGGGCTTGGAGGGGGGCTGTCTGGTGTCACAGCCAGCAGGACAACTTTAAAGTGGGTAACTCCCCTTCTGATCCATCCCCTCCCCTACTCCACCCTTCATTCATAGTAAAAATACAGTGGGCCCTTGACTTATGAACTCAATTCATTCACAAGGGCTGATTGTAACTCAAGTAGGTCAGTTGAAGGCTCAGGCTCCTCTACACAGCCTTCAAAGTCTCTCTGATATACAGGCATATCTCAGTGTCCTTAGAGAGACACTGGCTCAGGACTTCTCAGTTAACCCCACACAGGAAAGGATGTTGTCATGTTCCTTCCAGAATCTTTACTGTTTAAATCTGTATCTGAGACCATCTGGAAGCATAAGCGACTGGCATTCGGGTCATAACTCAAGACTTTGTAAGTTAAAACTAAAATTCCAGTCATAATCTAAGTTGTTCTTATGTCAGGCCAGTCATAACTCAAGGGTCTACTGCCTGCACTTAATAGGGCTTTGATGTCCCCTAATTTTAAATCTATGAACTGTCCTCATGTGCTCTAGTGGTGGACAGGATTTTGAGGGGCTAATGCAAGACTCAGCTCCTGGATAATGCTGTCCGCATTACATCCTGTATAATGCTGTCCACTGCCCTGTAAATGTGCTGAAGATTAGGTTTTGTGGCATGAAACAAGTGTAGATCCCAAATACGTTGACTCTGGCATAAGGAGATGAACGCTGAAAAACTACTGCACCCTTACTGAAAGAGTAGATCAGAACACAAAGAATTCAGCTGCTGGTTTTAAAGGAACAAACCACCATGCTTTGGAGACAGCCAGAAACAGGAAATCACAGGCAGCCCCTAGCAGCTGAGAACGAGCTCTGGTTGACAACTAGCAAGAAAAGAGACCTAATTTCCTGGAGCAGCCACATGAGCCTGGAAGAGAGTCAGCCAAGAACACAGCTCCTGAGACCCAATGGGAAGGATGTAGGCAGGCTATGCAGGGCTCCTGACAGGCCTGACCATGAGGCCAACAAACAGGCGCCACTTTGCAGCACACTGTGTGATAGATAACTCATTGTATACTGATGTAAAGCAGAACACTTTCTCCACACCTTCCTCTATCTTCTTTCACTGAACAACCTCTGCGATCGACTGCTGGGAACTCATCAACAAGGAACCAGTGTCTCAGCTCTCTCGTCCTCTCCCTCTTTTCTGTCCCCAACCAGGTAGGCTGAGTCTCCCCATTCTTCTCCTCCACTAGTGGTCCTTAAAGTCACCAAGTCATTTTATGGTGTCCACAGTGACAAAACTATTTTCATACTAATACTAACACATTAGTTGCCATTTTCACTGTGTTGGCATTTGCTATAATGATCTAAAGCAACCAGGTACAACTGCTTGTGTCCAGCATGAAGCGAGGCAGTGTTACTGAAGTGTGCAGCATCACTGTGGCCTTCACCATTACACACTCACAGTGAAAAAGAGTGACGTTTTGAATCCTCGCCTTCTAGTATACATCTTTTAATTTCTGCAAGACTAAATGGGATAGGACATAAAGCATATTAACATTTGAGAGTTGCCTTGAAGATTTCCACTTATCTGAGTTTTGAGCAGAACAAGCTGTTTTTTCAGGGAACATCACTTTTGTTTGAAAGAATAAATGACAGGCATATTATACTTATGCAGACCAGCGTAATTGGCAGCTGTTTTCTCAAATGAGCAAAGTAAGCCTGTTACTTCAAGGAAAACAATCGGTGACATTTATTGTCAGTGATAAAACTTGGGCCTCTGAGGGAAAAAATAGGATTTTAATAAACATTTAATAAATTAGTTTCCTAGTCCCTAAAGACATTTCTAACTGGTGATTAGCTCAGTGATGATATGAATGAATGTGTTTTTAATATTGCATAATGAAGTTGGTCAATATTTGAAAATTTCTGCATAACTCAATAAAAAAGTATTTTCCAAAAGACCAGTGCACTGTGTCACAAAAATGATTCATAAGAAAAAGACCAACTCAACATCCAAACGAGAGTTTAGTGCTGCACACTACAAAAGTTCAATGATACAGTTTCAGATTATATATCACAACTAATCTTTAAGAAACTACTACTTATCTAAATCCCATAGCAGAAATATAAAAAGATGTTTAATATCACTAATTATCAAAGAAATGCAAATCAAAATGACAATGAGGCATCAACTCATGCCTATTAGGCTGGTCCGTAACATAAAGTCAGAAGGTCAGTTCTGTCAAGGATTTGGAGCACAGGGAGGATGTAAATTAGTACAACAATTATGGAAAACAGAATAGTGGCTCCTCAAAAAATTAAAATTAGGAGGCCAGAGAAGGTGAGCCAGTCCCAGCACCCGGAAGGAGGCTCCCCTGCTGCCATTCCATGCTCCTGGGGCAGAGAAGGTGAGTTGTGCAGGTGCCAGAAGCATGCCCCACCCCGTGGAAATAAGAAGACACTTAAACAAGCTTCAAAAACAGACTTCCAGATCAACTACAGCAACCACAAAGGGAAACGAAATGGAACAATCTGATACTCAACCACTTGGACTCCCTGAACTGGCAAAAAAGAGGATCTGGGAAAAATAAAATCGGAAATAATTACTCAGATAACAGCAAAGATTGTGCTAATAGTGCAAGACATGATTAATAAATCTAGAGAGGACACAGATTAAAAAAATAGAGGATCTGAGGAACATGATGGAATCCCAACATAGGAAACAAATGGAATCCATAAAACAGATGCAAACAGATTTCCAGGAGATTAAAAACTCCACTGAAAGTCTACACAGCAGAATGAGCCAATGTGAGGATAGAATTTCAGATATAGAAGATAAGATTGCAATTAGTGACCAGGAAAAGAAAAATTGCTTTAAAATTGTAAGGGAACATGAGAAATCAATCCAGCAGCTGCTAGACAATGCAAAGAGGAATACCATAAGACTGATTGAAGTCAATGAAGAAATAGGAGAGAGTGCAGATGACATAAAAAAACTGTTCACAGAAGTGATGGAAGAAAACTTCCCAAGCGGAGGAAAACAACTTGACATACAGATAAGTGAGGCACATAGGACTCCAGCTAGCCTTGATCAAAAATAATCTACACATAGGCATATCATAGTTAGGATTCCAGAAACCCAACAGAAGAACAAATTTCTACAAGCAGTGAGAGAAAAGAAACAAATCACATACAAAGGAAAGCCCATCAGAATCACAGCAGATTTCTCAGTGCAAACCCTCAAGGCAAGAAGAGCTTGGAGTGATGGATTTCAAGCCCTAAAGGAAAACAGCCTCCAACCCAGATTGATGTACCCTGCAAAACTATCTTTCAGAATTGATGGAGAATAAGATACTTTGATGATAAAGAGCACCTCAGAAACTTCATGAATACCAAACAGGCACTCCAAAAAATTTTAGACAATACCCTAGGAAAAGACAACAAGGATCACAACCCCTGGAAGCCCAGCAGAATGAATCCATTGGGTGTGACAAATTAAACACAAAGAGGGAGAATCCAACAAAAAGAAAAAGTCATGACAAGGCTTTTACAACTTTTAACTTCATCTCCCTAATGAGTATATAATTCAATCTTGTTATGGTACTGATTAGTATTTTTCTGATTCTAGAGTTGCACACCTTTCCTTCTGCTGTACTGTCTATTTATCATCTTCTTATGTCTACTTTTTAATTGGGTTGTCTATTAATGAGCTATAAGAGTTCTTTATATATTCTGATCATAGGTTATATGCATTGTAAATATGGTCTGTTTAAGGACTACTTTTTATTTTAACGATGTCATTTAAAGTTCTAAATTTTGATGGAATCTCATTTATCAATTTTTTTCTTTTATACATCATGTTTTTTGTATCCTAGGAAGTTCTTGCCTGCCCTAAATTCATAAACTTTTTCCCTTATAATTTCTTCTTAAAGTTTTATACTTTTAGGCTTTCATATTTAGGTTCATAGATCCCTTCAAGTTATTTTTATGTATGGAAATAAAGAGTTGAGGTTAATTTTTTGCATATGGATACCAGATGTTCTAGTGCTATTTGCTGAACACACTATCTTTTCCTCAGTTCTTGAATTGAGTTTATATTCTATAAAATGCTAATGTTAAATAATCTTTCAAAACTCAGTGGACCATATATTTGTGGTTCTATTTCTAGATTCTCTGTTTTATTCAAATGATGTATATGTCTTTCCTCACATCAACACTGCCTTGATTACTGTAGCTTTAGAGGAAGTCTTAAAATTAGATAATAAACATCTTCCAATACTGTTTTTTTTTTTTTTTTACTTTTCTAGGTCCTTTGTACTCCTACATAACTTTTAAATTTCAATATCCAACTCTTCATTTATAGCAAGTATGCACAGACCTGAATTTTTATATATACCTTGTGTTTTCTAATCCAGCTAAATTCAAATACAAGTTCTAGGGGCTCCTAGAGATTTCTGAGTATTTTCTCTGTAGATGATCATTTCATCTACATATAAAGATTCTGCTTCTACCTTGCCAATTCTATCCTACTTGTGTCATTTTATTGCCAGACTATTTTGTTTTGGGCCTAGGTTTCAAGGTTTAATGGACAGATGAAGAGTAAGCATATCTGCCCTTGTTCCCCACCTTAAGGAGAAAGCATTGTATCTTCTCCATTCATGTAAGGTGTTCTCACTCGAAGTATGGAGTACATGTCTTTAATCTGTTGAGAAAGTTCTGTTCTACTTCTAGTCTCTTGAGAGCTTTTACCATGAACAGCCGTGGAATTTAGTCCAATACTTTTTCTCCAACTAGTGACAGGATCATATGGCTTGTTCTTTTCCTCTGTTAAAATGATGACTTTTGGGGGTGGATCTTCCAATGCTGAACCAACACTGCCATCCCTATAATAAAACCACTTTCTACATACTGCCAGGTCTGACTTCCAATTTCTATCTATGTTCATACTTTTTTCTTCTATTATCTTTATCCAGTTTTAGGATTAGCACAATGTTGAGTTCCTAAAATGAAGGGAGAAGTGTTCCTTCTTTTTTCTGCTTTAATTGTTTGATATAATTTATCAGTTAAAATGTTTATAAGCCTGTTGTTGTCATATAGGTAGGTTTTCAAGCTAAGAATATACTTTAATAGGTGCTATTAAAATTTTATATTTCCGCCAGAGTTAGTTTCATTAATTTGTCTTCCAAGGTACTTCTTAGAAGTTGTCATGGGCTGGGGATTTAGCTCAGTGGTTCCGGCACCTGCCTTGCAAGCGCAAGGTCCCGAGTTCGATCCCCGATACCAAAAAAAAAAAAAAAGTTGTCAAGTTTATTTCAAAACAGATTTTTGTAACATGCTTTCTATATCCTTTTAAATTCTGTAAAATCTGTGGTAATGTCTCCCAGGTCTTGATATTTTAATTTAAAAAATGTATAATTGATATTGTGTAATACAAAGTAAAGGTCTAAAGGAGCAGGGGAAGTGGGAGGGGTAGGGGAAAGGAAAAAGGGAAAAGAAAAAATAGGAGAAAAGGAAAAAAATGGAAACAAAATCTTTTCAAATAGGGAAGGGTGGAGGGGGTGAATGGAGGGCAGAGAAAGGGGAAAAAAAAATAAGAACCAAGATATTCATGTAATGATACAAGATCCCAATGATGAATGTAACTGTATTTTATATCTAAAATATACCAATAAACTTAATGGGGAAAAAAATTAAAACTAGGGCTACCATAGTATCCAGCAGTCACACTTCTGAGTATGAGATTCAAGGAAATTACATCACTGCGTAAAAGAGATACCTGCATCTTCATGTCAACTGCAGCATTATTTACAATAATCATGATATGGAACCCACCTGCCTATTGACAGGTGAATGGATGAAGAAAACCTGGCTTACATATACCATGGAATCTGATTCCACCTTCAACACAAAAGCAAATCTTGCCATTTGTGACAGTGCGGATGAGAGTGGAGGACAGGAAAATAATCTGGACACAAAAAGACAAATACCGCACCATCTCATGTAGATGCAGAATCTGAAAAACGAAACTGTTAGAAAAGAGAAGCTGAGCAGAGGGGAAATGAACAAATGCTGGTCAAAGGACACAAAGTTTCAGGGGCCTTGGGGGGGTCGTTTTTTTAAATTTTTATTTTATTAGTACATGCTTGCAGTGCTTGATGATTACGGCCCTCGTGGCAAGTTGGCACGTGTACCTAACACACTCAGTTCTCTATCCCTCCCTTCCTCCCTGCCCTTATCTCTTGGTTTCCTTCCCATTTGCAAAAAGACTTCTCTGTTGCTTATTATCTCTTTTATTTCGCTCTTTATTCACACTTTGAGTTTCTCCTATAAGAGACACCATGTTGATATTTAAGCTTGTGTATCTGATTTATTTCACTTAACATTAATGCTTCAAGATGCGATGTTTCAGTTATACAAACAATTCCTAGAGACATCGTGTACAACATAGTTAATAATAATGTATTGAAATTTGCTTAGTGAATAGGTCTGAAGTGTGTTCACCAACCACAAAAAAGTAGTTTAAAAATTTACTACTTGTTGAATTTCAATGTGTTATCAAAGAATATATAGAATTATGAAAATTCTACTAAAATATCCTTGTTTTGCCAGGTGTGGTGGCACATGCCTGTAATTCCAGCAGCTGAGAGGCTGAGGCAGGAAGATCACCATGAATTCCAGGCCAGCCTGGGCTGTGTAGTGAGTTCAAGGCCAGCCTGAACTGCATAGGGAGTCCCTGTCTCAGGAAAAAAAAAAGAACAAAATGCCCTTGCTTTTCCCAGTCACCTATCTACATGAAGCCAGAATTTCTTCATCTACTTCAAACAAACAAACAAAAAATCCCAAAGGACAAAAAGCCTTGCATACTAGTGCATGCCTATAATCCTAGCACTTAGGAAGCTGAAGCAAGAGAATCACTTCGAGTTCCAGGAGAGCCTGCGCTATATAGCGGGTTCAAGGTCAGCCTGAACCATAAAGCGAGACTGTCTCAAAAAAAAAAGAGAGAAAATAAAAACAAACAAGAACAAAAAACTTTATTGGACTGCATTAAAATGCAGGCACAGATACAGAAATATAATTATTTTCAAAAATGCAAAACAATGCCATTTTTACTATTTTTGAAAATACAGTTATTGCTCATAAATTAATTTTATATTAACATCATATTATAATCATTTTCAATTAATTACTATTTTGCAGTGTCTCCATTTTAAAATCTAATTGATAGGTTGGTAGCTATAACTCATGCAGACAAAACTTCCGTGGGATCCTCAATTATTTTCACAAGTACAAAGGAGCCCTGACTGCCCAAAGCCTGAGAACGACTATGTGCGTGGCCATCTTGGCATCTGTGTTATATTCAAATCACTTTTCTGTGTGCTTCTCTCTCCACTTGGGCTGAAAATGGTGATGGGGACCACAGTTGGTGTGCCATTGTACCCCAAGTACCAAGCACACAACTTAGTACACAGGAGATGCACAAGGAACGTTTGTTATTAAGTTTCAAGCTCAATGTGGTACAACCCTGTCCCTCAAAAAGCCAACAATATCATTGGAGAGCTGGGAAATTTATCCCAAAATAGGAAAATTGTGTATTCTGATTTCTTCTTAAGGTGTCAAATGAGTTATAAAAACAGAAGTAAGAGCATTTAGAAATGTGTGAGCATAAAACACATTTACATTTACTAATCTTGGTAAAATAAACTTATTTGCAAATTCTAGGTCATAAAAATTTTTTTAAAATATTTACAACAAAATTCCAAGTCATTAGAATTAGTTTTTCATTTCTTTTTGTCCTTTCATTATACGTAATTTTCCATTGCTAGGAATGGAGCTCTACCCCTCCCTTGAAAAGCACATTGGAACACTAGAAATTCCCAAGTATGACCAAAGTAAAGATACATTCCTGCTGTGAATTAGTCTATTAATATAATATCATAATGAAAGTTATCTTGAATACTGAGCCTGAAATGTAAATGGCAGAGTGTCACTAGGAAATTAGTGAAAACAGTCTCTGTTTTATAGTCTGAGGTATTTTAGCCCTTCCTCTGTTTTCTTTAATTCTGAATTGCTTTGCAAGACATTACTCGTGAGTGTAATGTGCACCTGCAAAGTAGAATCTTTTGAGAGGAGTGAGTTTTGCTAAAAGACGCCAGCTAAAGGCGTCTTCCATTGGCCCACTTAAGTTATTTTTGTGGACGATAACTATGGAGTCCCTAAGTTTACAGTGGCTGAACAAAGCCATGGGCCCAATAAACTGCAACAGGTGTTTCCCAGGTTACCAGCCAAGTACCACAACAGGGTTACACTAAGAAATGGGAGAACGGCAGTTTGTGACTTGGCTCCACCAGCTGGCTCCCTGGAATGCTGCACCTCAAGCCCCTGGCTCTACTCAGGGAAAATATCTGGGTTGTGCTGCACCTGCTGCTCATCCCTGCTGTCGACTCCTGGTTCCCACTTCTTTGACCTACACTCAGAGAACCCTTGAGCCCTCATGCCCAGCATTCCCAGGAAGACACATGCTTCCACTCCAAATGCCTCTCTCTTTCACTCTCTCTGATGTGGTCTTTCTTCAGTTTAGTGTCCCAAGTTATTGCTGTTCTACTCTTTTTCATACCCTTTCTGTCTTAAGGATCCCAGCACTTGTCCAAAGAGTACCTAGCCCCAAAATTATCCAGCATCACAGCCCAGTGTTCTTACACAAAGGGCCAATTCAGTTTCAGTTCATGAGCTGCTGAGATCTCCATTACTATGACCTTCGCTGTACTTCTCCAAAATGTATACACTGAAGCTACCAAGATGGCCGTGTTTGGCCATAGGGCCTTTAAGGAAGTTGTTAAGGCTCACAAGGGTAGGACTCTAATCCAAGAGGCCTAACAAAGAAGAGACACTAGAAGTGTGTGCACAAAGGAATGCCTGTGTGAGGACACAGTGAGAAGGTAGTCTGCAAGCCCAGGAGGGAGACCTCACTGGAAGCCAACCCTGCTGGCACCTTCACCTTGGACTTTCACCTACCCAAACTGTGAGAAAATAAATGTCTACTATCTAAGCCACCTAATCTGTGGTTTTGCTATGGCAGCCCTGGCCAAGCAATATATATACCCACAGAAATAAATGTACACAGAGGAGAGCCAAGAGAGCAGATGGGTCATTATGAAGGACTGAGCAACATGAATGGAATGCCAAAGATGGTGGAGCGGTTACTGACAGATGAAATAGCCAGATAAGGTCACAGCCCAAACACAATTATGAGAAGACAGCAGTGGAGGTGAAGAGGAATCTGAAGGGCTGACTTTGGGAGGAAGAAGTAAGAAAGACCCTTTCATTCACTTTGCCAACCTCTTCACCTGAAGCAGACTCTGTCAAAATTTATCCCCAAAGACTAAATACAACATTCAAGGAGAACTACGTCTTTTAACTCAGGTGATGCTTATGACCAAAAAGGTAACCTTGGGCCTCTATAGTTCCTCAACTGGCTTCTTACATATTTACCCAAACATAAAAGCTGTCAGTCAATACTGCAGAGTTTCTAGGTATAATATATACTCATAAGAGAAACTTAGAGGTAGGAAAATTTAAACAAGAGAATAGAAGACTCAAATATATGCAGTCCTTCTGACTGAAAAGGAGTGGATAACTACTCATCAGGCATTAGACCAGTAGCATGAAAGAGAGTGAATGAAATATATAAAAAACTGACACTCAATGGAACAGATAATTGGAAAAAAGAAGAAAAATTTTAAATACTTAAATGTATATATTTAAGGAAATATGAGCCATAAAACAAGAACAGAATGCTATGAAAAAAGACAAAGCCCTATTGTATTAGTTTTCTACCAATGCATAGCATATTACCACAAACTTAGCTTAAAATAATACCCATCTACTATCTAATAAATAGGTTCTCTGGGTCAGGAGTGTGGCCACAGCTCAACTGAGCCCTCAGTTTAGGATCTCACTTCCAAGCTCACTTAGAGTGTTGGTAGAATTCATTTCCTTTTGTTTGTAGGGCTGAGGGATATGACATTTTTTATGACTATTGATTAGTACCTTGTTCATTAGAGAAAGCCTGTCCTCTGATGCTAGAGGCTACTGTGGCTCCATGCAAATTGGGCTTCCCCAACATGACCACTTTATCAAGCTCATAAGGAAAATCTACAGAACAACTTAGCAGCATGATAGAATGCTATTTAACATAATATAATCAAAGAAGTGGCTTCACATCTATTGTTTAAAAGCAAATCACAGGTTCTGCCTATCCTCACAGGGGAACATTACATAAGGATGTGAACCCCAGGGCTTAGGATCACAGAGGACCACTCCAGGGTATCTTTCATACTTCTAAATGATGCAAATTTTGGCCAGTCACATTTTAATAATTCAGTAGAAATGTCATCCAGTTTTGTTAGTCAGGGTTCCTTCACTATAACAAGTACCAAAGATAAATCAACTTAAAAACAGTTAATTTGGGCTCATAGCTTTGGAGGTTTCAGTCCATAAATGGTTGGTCTCATTGCTTTTGGATCTGTGGTGAGGTAGCACATTGTAATGGGGAACATGTGGCAGACCCAAGTCACTCAACTCATAGATGAGATGAAAAAAGAATAAGGAGGAGAAAGAGAGGGGAAAAGGACAAGAAAGAGGTGGAGGGAAAAGAAAAGACAAAAAAGGAAGGAGAAAGGGGCTGTGCTCTCTATCCCTATCAAGGGTACACCCCTAGTGATTAGAAGACCTCCCACTAGGCCCCATCTCTTAGAGTTTCCACTGTTTCCCAGCAGCAA
Source organism: Heterocephalus glaber (assembly GCF_053883595.1). Lineage (NCBI taxonomy): Eukaryota > Metazoa > Chordata > Mammalia > Rodentia > Bathyergidae > Heterocephalus > Heterocephalus glaber. The sequence continues at coordinate 14,347,132 of NW_028258343.1, read as the reverse complement.
CAAGATGGGAATTAATACATAGGCCCTTGGGAAACACTTAAGATCTAAACTATAGCAATCTATCCCTGGTCCCCAAAAGATCATGTCTATTTCACAATGAAAAATGTACCCAGTCCATTCCCAAGGAGTCTCCAAAGTTTTAATCATTCCAGCATTGCTCAAGAACCCAAGTCCAAAGTCTCCTCTGAGACTCAAGGCAAACTCAACCATAAGACCCTGTAAAAATAAAAAGAACAAGTTGCATATTTTCAAGATATAATGCTACAGGACAAACATTCCTATTCCAAAAGGAAGGAATAGAGACACTTTACCAAGGCAAGATTGAAACCCAATAGGAAAACATTAAATCATACCATTCCTGTCTGGCATTTAGGGTACACTGGGGCTGGGGAATTTGAGCTCCCAAGGAATTGGGCAGCCCTGCCCCTATGATCTTGCTGGTTGCTGACAGAGCTACTCTCTTGGGCCAGCTCTACTCACTGCCTGCAGCTTCCCTCAGCAGGCATTCCATGTTCCTGCCATCTCTAGCTTCCCAGTTCTCTTTTGCAACTTTGAGTTCACTCTCCAAGCTCCATGCATCATCCTGTCAGGAGCTGCTTGCATAGAGGCAGGATCATGGGCTGGCCACTCTAGAGTCATCTGCCATATGTCTGATTAAAAAGTTTGCCAGTTACATTTTAATAAGTCCATAGAAATGTTATCAAGGGAGGCAGCTTACTTAATGATTATGTAAAGGGCACATGTGTACATGTATGTAGGTACAGTATGCAATGCTATCCTGATGTTAATGTGAGATCTGGCATACATGTGTGTATGTGTAGATGTGTGTATGCATGTCTTACATATTAAATAAGATGCCTTAAAGGGCTGTGTCTTATCTCCCTTGCATTGTCAAGTGAGTGAGGGGAACCAGCACTCCAGGTCCCTCCAGTCCCTGGCTTCCCCAGTGTCTAACTGCTAAATTCTTTCGGTAATTGTGCTCCCTGGCACCCTTCTCAAGTCTAGTTTCTCCCTCCTTTCTTTGTCTTTTCAACTGCCTTAACTGCAGAGTCTCCCTGTGAAGGCAGAAACTGCTTTTGATAAGTTTCCCTATTGATCTTAAAGCTCAATGAGGCCTTTATCCTGTCTTTACCCTACCCACAGGGCCCTTGTTCCTACAGAAGGAACAAACAGGGGTCCAAATATGAGTCGGTCCATACCACATGTACCATCTTGTGCCCCTTGTCTCCTCCTTCCACCCTGGAAGCAGAACATCATTGAAGGTGCAGTTTCCCACTGGCTGCCCATAACAGGCTGTACTAGCCATCCACATCACAGGCCTGGGAAGGACAGGACTATATCCTGGGGAGGGGTGAATAGAACTGGGAGAGGGAGGTGGGAGACATCCCATGATACTGGCACAGAGCTCCCAAAGCATCAAACAAGCAGGGACTTCAAGCCTTTCCTGACACATCCTGAGACATGATGAAATTATCCAAGGCAGAGTAAACAGAAGACTGTCTGACTTTTTTCTGGGTGTGGAGGAAATGACCCAACAACTGCTGAAGGAAGAAGGTCTAGGTTGCTGAGGCTGTGGAGATTCTTCACTTCCAGGTAGAGCTGCTCGCTTCCTGTTCTCTCCTTCTCCAGTAGCTGGTGAGAGAGGGTGGCATTATGGAGAGGGATTGTAGTGAGAGTCAGAAGTCAAATGCAGACCTGGCTCAGGGGAGGGAACCCTTAAGACCAGAGTATTATACATGGTGAAGGGCTGAAGTGAAGGAATATTGTAGATAGGTGAGTTAATTAGACATCTTGAAGACAGACAGGCTCACTCTCAAGGCTCCAGCCCTCCAGGAGCCAACACAGGGAGGAGCCAACATGGCAACAATTGAGGCACAATCACTGGTTAGCATTATAAAAAGAAAGGAGGCACTGCTTCCCCTAGAGATAGACAGCAGTGCTTGATATTTTAAATGGGAAATTCCTTGTATGTGACTTGTTTTCCCATTTGATCCCCGTTTGATCAATATTACTGGACGGTCATGGTTTTGCCCCACCTCATGCCCACCTTGTAATTTCCACTGGGTCTTGCTGTTTTGTCCCACCTTGAACCCACCTCACCTTGTGGCTTTGCTCCATAAAAACTCCCTGGGAAATAGGGTCCCAGGAAACCCACTTTCCAGTCCCCCTTCTGTCTCTCTTAGGCAGAAGCTTTCTTTCTCTCAATAAATTTTTCCTACTCTTGATGTCCGTTGTTCCCAGAATTCATTCTTCAATTTTTCAGAACACAAACTCATGTTTTAGATATCTAGCAGGTTTGGGAGGTATATCTATTCCCCCTATGTCAGGAAAATGGGACAAAATAGGACCACAACTAACCGGAGTGAGAGAAAGGAGCATATATCTCACATTTTCCCTTCTTTTTGTAACCTACCGTAAAATTGTAACCATTTCTGTAGGCTGAGAAACCCTGCATCCAGGCTGTGTGTGCACTTGTGTGCATGTGTGTTATGTATGCACTGCAGCAGCCAGAATCACAGAACACCTCGGGCCAAAGGAGAATGTTCCAGCCTGCTGAAATAAATGTTTTGGCCTCCACCAGTGACCAAATGAACAAGTGTATTCTGAAAAATATTATTAAAACTCATAGCCCCAAGACATGGCAGGTTTGTGTTGGTCAAAGTAATTACAGAACTAATTCCATTGTGTTGCTGAAAATGCCTTCAGCTTGATCTTGATATGGCAAGAACTGTTATCAATAAGAACAAAAGCAGCTTTCCTGATTTCTTTACTTCACTTTGGTCACAATTCTCCCTTCCTTTGTAAAGCCATGGGACTTGGGAATTTACCCAGGATGGTAACTATAATAAAGGAGACGGATAGCCTATGGTCACACATATCTTCAGGGTATGTGAGATAGACTCATGGGGATAAATGAGCACTTCTTATCAGGCAGAGAATAGCATAGATGGATAGATCCTAAGTTATCTGTGCATCAGAATCACTTAGGAAGCTTTTTTAAACTACAGGGGCCTGATCTCCCGCACAGATATCCCCGTTCAGTTCATTTGCCTATGATCAAGGTAGGTCTATTTATTCAGTTTAAATTTATCCATTCAACAGCCATTCAGTAGGTATTTATGAGTTAAGGTTCTCAGCATATACCAATAAATAAAACAATAACAATCTCAACCTTTATGGCGCCCACATCTAAGAGAGACACAAAAAATGAGATGAATAAGAACAGCATGTTAGGAAGCAATAAGAGTCAAAAGGGAGAGAAATAAGCAGGAAAGAAGAATAGAATGTTAAGCAGGGACAAAATTTTTAAAGGAATAGCTGGGAAAGTGACATTTTAGAAAAGAACTAAATGTATTAGAAACTAAGCCAAGCAGAAACCTGAGGGAAACACATTATAGGTAGCTGGAAAAAAATGTCTGCAAAGGTCCTGAGTAGGAATGTAGCCAGCCTGGGTTTGAGCAATAATTAGGAGGGCCATGTGGGCTGAAGTGAATGCAGGTGCAGAGCACAGGAGGAGAGGAACTCAGAGAAGGAACAGGGCTGTGTGGATCTAAGTAGACTCTAGCTCTTGCTTTTGGGAGATCTGAGCAGAATGATGATCCAGTTTGACTTTTACAGTATCCCTCTTCCCCTTTGATGAGAACAAACTGAAAGGGAGTTGACAGGGAAGCCAGGGGAGCTGTGGGTTCTGTTCTGGAATCCAGGCCAGGGTGGCAAGGACTGGGATGGTAGATGAAGATGGTAGAGCATGGATTCTGCGTCTATTTGTACAGACCAGCCAGCAGGGCTCGCTGATGGATTTATCAGGGGACAGGAGACAAAGGAAAGAGTCAATATTGTCTCCATCACTCTGAGCCATGTGCACAAACAAAATTACCTCTACAAGGATGGGGAAGACTAGGGAAGGGGGTTAGTGCAAGGAGAATTAGTAAGAGCCCAGTTTTAGTCAGGTCACTTTTGAGTTGCTTACTAAAATCTAAGTTGTCATGTTAAACCAGAATAGAGCTTGAGGACAAGACTGTATCAGAAATATAAATTTTGACTTCAGCAATATATAGTTAAAGTCCTGAGTCTCAATGGCATCTCCAGGGAACTGAATGAGGTAGAAAAGAAAGATTCATTGTCTGCTGAGGGCCCACTCTTGATTCGTGGATGGCACTGTCATTTGCTGTATCCTCACATAGCAGAAGGAGAGAGGAATTTTCTTTTTGAGAAAAGGTCTCACCAAATCACTAAATGGTCCACGCTGTGCTCAAACTTGAAATCAACCTGCCACAGCCTCCCAGGGTACTCAGATTGCAGATGTACACCACCACACCCAGCTAGAAATTTTCTGTTGTAAATGTACAAATCCCATTCATTTGCCCTCAGGACCAAACCACCTCCAAAGGCACCACCTCCTAATGCCATCACACCAGGGGTTAGGATTTCAACATAAGAATTTCAGGGAAACGTAAACAGTGGATCCACGGCACAGAGGCTCGGCATCCTGGGCAGGATAAGGTCAGGGTCCAGAGCCTGGACACCAGATTCCCAGGCTAGGAGCTCCTCCTCCACAACCGATGGCCTCTTCACTGTTTCTTTTTCTCGTTTACTTGGCACCTTTAGTTCAGGCCTGATGCTCTCCGGAGAAGCCCTAATTGGAGTTTCCACCATCTGCCATGAAACTCACCTCCAACAAACAGCCAGGATGCCTTCCTTGGAGATTGATTTTAACAGCAAAAGATCAAAGGTTCTGTGGATGCCATGGGAACCCAAGGGGCTCCTCTGTCTCATTAAGCACTGAAACTTGTCATGAATTCTCATGGAAACTGAGAACTGGACTCTTCCCTCAGTCTGTGCCCGTTGCTTCTGTTTACATCACCAGAAGCTGTTTATCCACACCGGTCAGGAGAGTCCCAGTCAACAAATGCCCAAGGGAAAAGAGCAGCACAGTCCGCGAAGTGGGGAAAAGTGGCAAAACACGGCCAGCCGTATTCAGATAGATGGGAAGGTTGGTTGCAGTTACCTGAGGGGTGGGAAAAGGCCTTGGCTAAGGAGGGGAAGCCGGAGCAAGGCTGGGAGCAGAAGGAGGCCCTATTTCCCAACAGTGAGCCAACTCTGGGGTGAGTGGGGAGACAACATGTAGATTACCATATCACCCTCCACAATAAAAATAATTATATATATGTGACTTGTTTTTTATGCCAGATACTAGACTTTATAATTAATTAATTAATACATGCAGGTTATCTATTTTATTAAGGCACATTTGATATAGTATAAATACATGTTAAATTCTATTGTTATTTCCATTTTTCAAAACAAGAAAGATTAAGTTAACTCACCCAAGATCGCACAGCTGTGGAGTTGCAGGGCTAGCTCTAAAGCTCATGGCCTTAATCCGTTCTGCTGTAAGTCTTTGATACTTCTCATCTTGGCACACAATAAAAACATTTCCTCAACCAGCCCTGACGCCCTATTGACCCTCACTGCTCCAGCTTCTCACGTCACACCTCACAGTGAACTTCTTTTCTTGCCTCTATTACAGAATATGCCTCTTCCTTTATGGTTTTAAAATTGACAGATAATTGTATAACTTACAGGGTACAACATGATGTTCTAAAATATGTACTCACTATGGAATGGCTAAACCAGGAAAATCACAAAAATACCTCCTCTTCTACTTATTGCTTTTGTGGTGAGAATATTTCAAATTTACTCTTGATAATTTGGAAGCAGACATTATTATTATTTATAGTCCACATGCTGTGCAAAGGTCTCAAAAATTTACCAATGCGCCTGAGACTCTACCTCTCAACCACTGTCTCCCCAACTTCTGATAACGTCTATTCCGTGCTTCTGTGAGTTTGACTTTTTCACATGACACATACAAGTAAGATCATGTGATACTTGTTGTTCTGGACCTGGGTCATTTCACTCATAACAATGCCCTCTGGGTTCACCCATCACTGTGGTTTGGATGGTGAATGTCCCCTAAAGGTTCCTGCACTAAAGGCTTGGCAGGTGAACTGTTGGCAATGGTAGAAGCTTTAGGAGGTAGGTTCTACCGGGAAATCCTTAAGTCACTGGGAATGTACCCTTGAGGGGCACTGTGGGATCCCCGTCTGCTTTCCCTTTTGTTTCTGGCTGTGAAGTGAGCACTCTGCTCCGCACATGATGCCCAACATTGGGCCTATGTGGTCACAAATGTCAAAATCTCCCCTAAAGCTGAATAATATTCCATGGTACACAGGTCCCACACATTCTTTATCTACTCGGGCACTGACGGACACTGAAGTTGACTCTTTATCTGGCCATTATAAATAATGTCACAATGAGTAGTGGAGATGCATCTCCGACATTCTAATTTCACTTCCTTGAATATATATCCAGTAGAGGGATTGCTAAACCATAGAATGCTTCTATTTTTAGATTTCTGAAGAATCTTTCAGACCATTTTCCATATGGCTGCACTAATTTACATTCTCTCCAACAATGCACAAAAGTTCTCTTTTCTCTGCACCCTCACCAACACTTGTAAGCTTTTGTCATTTTGACAAAAGCCATCCTAACAGTCATGAGGTGATAGATATCTTATTGTGGTTTTAACTTGCACTTCTCCAATGAACAGTGATATTGAGTATTTTCTCATATATCCATTAGCCATTTATAACATCTACTTTTAGGGGCCAGGGATTTAGCTCAGTGGTTCCAATGCCTGTCTCGCAAGTGCAAGGACCCGAGTTCGATCCCCGGTACCAAGAAAAAAAAAAGTTAATAATGTCTGCTTACAAGAAATTTCTTTGCAAGTTCTTTGCCCATTCTTAAATCAGGTTTTATTTTCTCACTACTGCTATATATGGACATATCATGGTTATAAATAGCCTTGGCATATTTACCATAGCAAGCAATTGGGATATGCCCCCTAACAAGGTATTATACACCACATAATACATGAAAAAGTGGCTTCATTTGCTGAGTAGCAAGGGTGAGTCACTTAACCTACTACCTTTCATTTCTCAGGCAAATGAAGGTAAATCTCCCAAGAATTCATCAACAGGCAAAAAGCTTTAAGATTTGCAAAGGAAGTTTTATCTATACACCTGCTGTGTCCTCCTTAAATACATGGCAGATTTAAGTAAACATTCTTGATGACCAGGCTTTTAAAGCAAGTGGCTACTTTAGATAGCAGATGAACTATCAAACCCCCTCAAAGTCTACTCATCACAGATGTCTTTTTCACTCACAATAACATGATAATCTTTTTATTTAAATGAAAATTCATATTTTTCCTGTAAGCACTTTATGTAGAATGCTATTTAGTAAGACTTATAAAGAACTCAATCAGAAGTAGACATAAGTCAAATACACAGGTACTTCCAAAGTAAACAAAATGCAGTACACCATCCTGGAGTTATAAACCATTTAGAAAAAGCCCAAAATTTTAGAACTGCTATTGAATGAAATCTCACGTTTCGTACAAGAAAGTTTCCAATGGAAATATTATTCTTCCATGGGTGCCAGGAAGCAGCTGCTCATGTGAAAAGCAAGCTATTTAGAAGAGTGATGTGAAGCTTTAATTAACCCCATCTGCTGCTTCACTGTTTCTGACTATTAAACACAGTTTGTTATTAACATAACACTTGGAAGTGTGACTGCCTTCAGGTTTTGTTTGTTGGGCTGCAAGCCTGCTGTTTCTCTACATTGTCTTGTTTTTATCCTTTCCTATCAGTCTCTACTTGGATTTAAAAGGAAATAAGCTTAATATCTCATATAGTTATCTGTGCATGATAGAAACATACAATGTTACCTACCAATTTTTTAAAAACTTAATTACATTTTTTAAATGGGAAAAAAGTTCAAATTCACAGAACAATGAGTAAGTCCATTGTTATTGAATACAAGATGCTCTGATATTCAAACAACAGCAGATTAATGAGTTGAGAGAAAAATTAAGCAAGAGGCTCACCATGTCCCATAATTACAACAACCTTTCAGATGGATCGGAACCGTGTTTCCCAAAGTGAGCTCTGAGGAACCCTCATCTTAATAAGTGCTGAGGACAATACTAAGGGTGTGTTGATGACACAATAATCATAGCTCTTTCCTCTATGTCCTTCCCAAAAGAAAATAACGTACATTAACAAGTTAAGTGCCTTGAGAAGTCCTGGGTTGGGGGGGAGCTTGTTTGTTTGTTTGTGTATTTGTTTGTTTTAAGAACAGCTTATGGAACCTTGTGCATCCAAATTTTTGACCATAGAAAACTTTTGATTCTCAGCCCTAGTCATTCCATAGAACTAGCATCTTCACGGAAGACACAACTAGAGAAAGCCTAAAGGATAAGATTTTTTTTAAATGGTAAGACCTAGAAAAATACAGAACAGCTATTGTATATTTTTATATAGGATTTCTGAAAGGTTTTTTAAAATTTAAAAAAAGAACACTCATATTTGACTACATAAAAATTAACTTTTCCGTATATTCTAAGTCTTTATAAGCAAAAACAAACAGTTCACTAGCCATAAATATAGAAAGAACATTAAAAATTAATAAGGCATATACACTAGAAAACTAAAGGGAAGGCATCAACAGAAATTCACAGAAGAAATAGAAATGACCAGTAAACATAAGAGAACTCTTAGTCTTATCAATATTCAACAAATGCAAACATCATCAGATATGATTATTTTTTACCAAATTGAAAAATACTTTTTTAAATATGCTTTGTGTAGAAGGATAGCAACAAGGGCACCTTCCTGTCCTCCCCATGTGGACAACTTTTCTAAGAGGTCATGTCTTTTGCAAATTAGTTCCATTTCTGGGGTTACATTTAGATGGATTTATGTACATACTATTCATTGTATTATGGTAAGGAGAAAATGTCTGACAATAGAAAAATTATTAAATAAAATGGTATATAAAGGAAAATGTACCATGCTACCACAAAAAAACATTTTCTATGTAGTAGCATGAGAAAAGATACCCCCAATATAACATTCAATGGGAATAGTGTTCATTATATCTCAACTATATTTCAATAATTATATACATATATTAAAAGAAATAGATTGAAAGCAAATATGTCAACACAAATAGTAATTTTCTCTGGATATCATGTCCAGTGATTTTTCTAAATTTTCTCCCATAAAAGGAAAGTACAATTAATGCTGCCAAGTAAATAGCTGACTTCACCTTGATTAATTATATGAGAATTACATCTAATTAGCACGTAGCTTAATAATAAACAGGTGCTAGTAAAGTTGTTTTGGAGAGTTTTGTTTTTTAACTTGTAAACCCTATTTATATCCTTAACTAAAAAGTCTTTTCTCATATTTTAGAAAAGATTATCCCCCAGCCCATATACATATCACCGCAAATATCAACTGATATTGATTAACTATTAGCTATTACTATGACTCTTTATTGAGGAAAAGACCTGAAAAAGAAAAACAGACCAACTCCTAAATAATGCATGCTTTCAAATGACAGAAAATTTGGTGAAATTTTTGTAGTCTCCACTTTTCTTAGTCATATGAAGAAAATACTTCATAGAAAACTTTAGAAGAAGAGCGAAGGAAGTCACTCTCTTCCACCCATTTAATTTGTTTTTTAAGACAGGGTCTCATTCTCTATGGCCATTCCTCCTTCCATTGTCCTCAGAGAGGTAGAAAATCACTTAACAAGCACCCAGGTAATAATCTCGGGTGCCCTAGGCAAGACCACATGCATGTTGGATCCCGTGGCCTGACCGTCAGTCACCTTCACCCTCCTCAATCTTACTAAAGTTCATGAATAAACACTACACCTCATGCATATAATTAAGATCAGAGTGAATTCTGGGACAAGCATACATGTTGAGAGCCCCTGAGATGACACAGCACCCTCTTGATCATTCCTGTGAGTCATGCCTAGAGATTAAGGGGAGTCACCTGGGTTGAGGTCCATTGCCCTGAAATTCCAAAAGCCTGGTTTATCTGGGGCTGCTGTATGCTGTGTGTAGTGCTTTAGCTTTCCTGTCACCCCGGCTCTACTTTTCTGTTCATGCCATATTTTTGTCAACACAAACTTGCACTGAGCACAACTTCCCATGATCTTCAATAAAGGTAGCTGCTTTCCACTTTCCATTGGGTGTGCACTTACAATTCATTGCTCATTGTACACAAGAGGCTGGATTATAGCTGCTAAATTCATCACTTGGTAACAGTAGTAGTTGGGAACTATAAATGCTAAGAAATTCTAATGATGTGGCTGTCTGCTTCTGATGAACTCTAGGCCTCTGTGCTTTTTATTTCACCAATATTCTCCCACTGCTCCAATTTAACAGTTCATTACTGAGTGTCAATATTGTATTCATTATTGCCAATACTAAAATATAGCAACTATATTAGATCTTGATTCTCTAGAACTATGTGCTAAAATCACAACTCATCTTCATTTTGAAGCACAAAATACATATTCCTATTTCATCACTGCTTTCCTGGCATAAATTTTCTAAGTGATGGAAATTTTTTAAATCCTTCATCACTTTTAAAGTAGCATGTGACATATCTGCTTATCAGCTATTTCCCATTCTTACCATTTAATCTCAAAATCAGACGGCATTTGTATCTTACGCGTGATTCTTCCTGCAACCAAGTCATTGTTGAAGTAATGAGCTTTTCAGTTTTATTCTAATATTTTAATGTAAGTTCATCCCACTTCATTATTAGATCTTCTCAACAGATAAAGCAAAAGATCACTATTTACATTACAAAAGGATCCCTCTATTTATCAAAGGATTTATTGTAAATAACATTTTTTTAAAGGGCTAGCTCTTCTATTACAATTAAAACACTTTGGTTCAGACCAATTTCATCTGCCTGTAGCTCGTTAGTACTGAGCTTGGATCCTCACTGTGCCCTGTACATCTCATTCAGGGGCACTCCTCTCCAGAGCAAAAACCCACTCAGCTGTGACTCAGTAAATCAGGGGAAGAGGGAAGGAAACATAGCCAAGGAGAAACATACAGAACACGCAGAAAGGACAGAATAGGCTAAGAAATAGACTCTGAAAAACATTAAAATTCTCAAGTCTGGTGGAACAGTGAAATAGAGCGTTCTATAGGTTGTTCACACACACACACACACACACACACACGTATGTATATAAATCTAATCCCCACCTCCAGAAAAACTTTTAAGGTGAGCCTCTCTACTTGTCGATCCTCACCTGGCAATGAACTTCAAACATAAATCTCAATAGATTTTTCTTGACTGAAAGAATTAATAAATGAACCAAACAACACATTTGACTAAGTTCTACTGACAAGCTGTACCTGTGACCGTGGCTAACCCTTTGTGTATAGTCTTCGGCAGAGTTACTTTTGCTTCCCTCCCTCTGCTCAACATCCTAAATTCTAAAGAAAAGCTACATCAAAGTGATTAAGATGTTACGTGCTACATAATCTTTCTAAACATTTACAGACCCCAGAACATCTGCTGACCCTGAAATGGCATCACCCTGTGTAACGTCCCTCCTTTTTCTTTAGCCCTGTGCATGTAACTTGTGAGGTTTAACTTGCAGAAGAGTAGCATATAGAAGGCCAAGGTTCAGTGCAATGTTCCTGCTAGGAAAACAAAAAAGGAGACATGCTCTGGGTGACAAAGAGTCTGCCCAGGACTTTATCTTTCTGCCCATTCCCACCATCCCTATACTCTCCTTCCTTCTCCCTAAAAGCCCTTTTGTGTATCTGAGTTCCCTAAGATGGTCTTTCATTGTTTTTAAAGATGGTCTTTCATTTGGATGGGGATGATAGCCCCCCCCAATCTTCTCAGGGTGCTGGCCCTTGAGTACCCCATTTTCCTTTTCACCAACTCTCACTTCCCAAGTATGAGCTTTCAAGCAGTGAGCAGCTGGACTTGGGGCCAGTAACGTGTAGCACTAGTTCCCATGGGAAAACAGGGGCAAGGAATGCCACGGGAACTATTCAGCCTCTAATACAAACAAAACAATCAAATCCCTACTATTGATGAAATAACTATTAATTCTCTCTTTTGATGTAGTTATTTATGGTCAATAGTAGTTAGAGGTAATCTATTTAGTGTCCACAACTACCGAAAAATCTTAAGGAACAGCCTCCACCCAAATCCCTGGATGAGAGGCCAGGCTCTCAGTCATACCCTGACTCACTCCCACCCCTACTACCCATCCTAGACCAGGACCCACAACCCCCTGCTGAACCGGGCTCTCTCCCTGCACACAGGCAGCATTTGGCAGTGTGGTCTGTGGCACCCTCCCAACACTTACCCATATGCTTCTCAGAGATGCAAACTATACCATGAACAGTAATAATCCATTCAAGCTGGGAATGAGCTGTCACGAATACAGAGAATCCTCAGACACTTCCGAGACTTAGGTCCCCATATCCGAAGGCCATTGCCCTATGCTGTAAGCCTAGAAATTGATTCCAATAGGCATTGTGACCTCTACATCTCCTGTTTATGTACCCAAATTTCCAATATTTTTGGTAATGAAGAAGTAGCTAATTAAAATTCATAGATAACCCCAAACCTAGAATTTCTGACCAGTAAATTTTGCCCAGGAACTCTGGACCAGAGCAATCCAGGAAGAAGCCAAATTACAGAGCTGTATAATTTCAATGTCAACTTATTTTACTCTTTCAACAAGCCTGCCAACCTTCTATCTTGTCCTGCCATTCACCCTGCCACTAAATCAGTTTTCCAGCAGAGGCACTTATTAGGCAAAGCAGCAAAATTCACATGTGGAGAGAAAAAGCCCTATAAAACTCTTCTACACAAAAGAAAAATTGTCTTTTTCCTTTAGGCTACCATAGTGCTGGGCTTTCTTTGTAGATTTAGGACTCTCACAGGGCTTCCTGTGTGAGCTTCATAGATAATAGAACAAACGTGTTAACTGCATAAAAGGGCAGAACCCATGTGTGGCTGGCAGCTTCCACCACAGTCCTCTGTGATTCCCACAATACTGCCCTACAGCCAGCAAATAACAGCAAGAACAAAACAAATATTCAAGAACTACTGAGCAATTTGTATTCTTAATGGCAAAAAATGGGCCATGTCTATAAGATGGAATATATTCTGGGAACTTTTGAGAGGGTTTCTGTTTTGCTTGCTTCTGGGAGGTATATACTCCTAAAAATACATTCTACTTATCAACCCTAAAATCATTTACCTGAACCACTTGGTCTGGAGACTGAATGACCCAGAACTCCATGACCAGTTGTTTTGGGTAAAGGGTTGGTGGTCACTCCTCCCCGGACCTTGATCTCCATGTCATTAACAAATCTTGTTCTCTTTGTGTACTATTCCATCTTTGCTCTCGGAAGCCTTTTCAGGCCCCAGGACTCACAGAGCTCCATAACTAGTTCTTTCTTTCTGCTCTCCTCCTTGCCTCCTTATCAAGTTCTTCAAATCATATCATTCCATTGCTTCAAACCTGCCATGCTCAAGCTGTGGAAAGAGCTCTACATGTTGTGAAAAAAATGCCTCTGATGCAGGATTATTTGGAAAAGGCTTGCGTAAGTTCTAAACTAGCTTCCAAGGCCGACTGTCTCCCTGACTCAGCCCTACCCAAGGCAGTGTCACCATGAAAATTTCAACATTCGCCTTACTGATCTCACACACTCTACAAAGATCATACCTGAATTTTATATTTTAAGTTTTATTTTAATTGACATGATAGTATAAATTTATAGAGTACAATGTGATATTTCCATAGATGAATTTTATAAACAGAAAAAAATAATAAGCATTATTTTTAAACCACTGCATACAGCAAGAAGATCAACAACCTTAGTCTGACATTTAGACTCCTCTAAAATTTAGGTTCAGCTCACGCTGTTTGCTGTTGTTAATATAAATTTTAGGACTCTTTGGAATCCCTTCAAAGCTGGCCACCTCAGGAAAGAAAATAACCCAGCATCCGAGGGGAAAAAAATTCCAAAGAAACCTGCCTAAGAACTCCAAAAGGGAAAATCTTCAAGCCATGTTGTAGAAGAAAAGTCCAATAGAACAGCAGTGACCCCTGTCAGCAGGAGAAAGGGCTGAGAGAAAGGTGAGCTGCAGTTTGGTCCTTGTGCGAAGCCTGCAAGGGAAACCCCTTGCAGCTGGTACAGGCCAGAGAGTCAGCAATGCTCTGCCAGGGCCACGGCAGGAGCTGCCCACGGTGCAGGTGACCGAGTGGGCGAGGGCCGCCCATCGCGACCCCACCCCTGCGGGCCCAGCCCGGACCCATACGGGTCCCTCCACACCTGCCCACACTATCGGGCTCACAGCCTTCGGGCTGCCCACACAACGCCAACACCATCGCTGGAGTAGCCAAAACGAGCGCCTCCCAACCACTCTAGGCCTCCATGCCAGGTCCAGCCTCATTCCTGACTCTCAAATCCCCCAGCTACTCCCAAGAGTCAAGCCAATGCACCCTCAGACTAGCCACGGAGCTTCTTCAAACAAATCACCAGAGAGATAGCATCGGAGGAAGTTGCGCTGATAAAACAAAGAAATGAATAAAAAGTAAAAATAGAGAGGCAGTGGATTCTAGGCATAGGCAGAAATTAGTGTAGAAGGAAGAAAAATGATAGCAAAAAGAAAATAAACAGGAAAATATGTAATCTGCAAAGGGCTGATGGGCTAAAATAAGAACGTACGGAGGGGAAGGACACTAAGAGAGAACACTTCTTGTTGCAAAGGGAATGGCTTGTTGACTTAGAATTTGTCCCTCATGCTCTCGCATAGAGAGGAGGTCAAACAAAGGGTCTGTTTCCTTAACTAGCAGTAAAAGGAAGAACATAATCACCACAGAAAAAAAAAGACACACACACACACCCCCGGGGATTTCTAGGTAGGACACGAGCCAAAGAAAGAATTAGCTGACGCTGTTGTAGCCCCATGCAAAAGCCCCAGTATTGCAAATCTCGAGTAGTGCAAAACAAAAAAGGAAATAAATGCAATAAGTGAGCTTCCTTATGCCAGTGCATATCACTGCAACGCAGCAGTGAGCATTATTTCTCAAATAGATTGCAAGGAGCCAACATCAGAAGCATAAACTCCTTCCTGGAAACAGTCATCCAGATGTGCAGCACGAAGTCCCAGCATCTGCAGGCTGACTGTGGGGTTCAAATCCCAGGTGCAGCACTTTCCAGCTATGAGGCTTTGTGCAGGTCACTCAGCCGCTATCAGACCAACTTCCTCATTTGTACAACAATAACAACTATAGTTACAGTGTTGTGAGGATTTATAATACCCTAATGCAAAAGAGCAAAGAAAACTTCACATGCCTGTGATGCACACACTCAGCCCCCTGGCACGTACTGAGCACTTTGCAACTCCGCGTGGAGCCTAATTGACCGGAAGCACAATGGAAACTCACGGAAATGAGATCATAGACACCAAACTTCAAGCTATTTGAGAGAACTTCTCTCTAGCCTGATACCCACTTATTCCACTACTGGTCTCCCTAATTTTACAAAGGAAGAAGATAAGTTCATTCAAAGCTCTCCTTTTTTTTTTTCTTTCCAAAAAGTAATTGTTTCTTTTTCTTTAACTAAAGCGCTAGTTACCTCGTGAATGAAGTCTATACAAGGCTGATCTTACTCTTTGGCGCCACCATGTGGCTGAGTTCAATGGCGCGGCGATTTCCCCCGAGGAGGCACCTGGATTTTGGATGACGTAAGATCTGTTTTCTGTAGTCTTCCACAGTCAGGCAATTCCTCACTCATGCAATTAACTGTAACGCTCTGGTCAAGCAAAGAAGCGAATGTTACCAGTGGCTCTGTAGAAAACGGGAACAAAAGAAA
The DNA here is from genome assembly GCF_053883595.1 of Heterocephalus glaber. Classification (NCBI taxonomy): domain Eukaryota; kingdom Metazoa; phylum Chordata; class Mammalia; order Rodentia; family Bathyergidae; genus Heterocephalus; species Heterocephalus glaber. Next base: position 14,331,339 of record NW_028258343.1, on the reverse strand, counting down.
TTCGGGGAAAAAAAGAATCTGGGAAAGGTTGGTGTTGGCCCAAGCATTTCGGTTATTTCCAAGTTTAAAGAAATACTTGTTTAGCCTCTGGATGGGCAGGAAACTTTCTTATAATAGAAGAGCACATAATACGCATTTTGAATGAATGATCAAGGGCAAATAGCAATACCTGATCTGACTGGAAATTAACATCAAAGCTGAGCCAGGGATTTAGCTCAGTGGTTCCGCCGCCTGCCTCACCAGTGCAAGGTCCCGAGTTCGATCCCCGGTACCAAAAAAAGAGAAAGGAGCCGAACATAGCTCTCAAAAAAAAAAAAATCTTGAAAATATAAGTATAAATAAGAAATTTTAACCTAAAATTGGAATTTTATTGCTGATATTTTTATTGATCAAATTTTAGAAGGCAGAGGGGTAGGGAGGGTAGCTCAGTGATATAGTACATGCTTATCATGCCTGAGGCACTGGGGTAAATTCCCAGCAGCACAAAAATAAATACATAAGTGAAATAAAAAAACTAAAGAAGGAATACGATTTCACACTATTGTAATTTGTCAGCTGTCTGCGCTACACTAAAGTGCATAGCCACTTTCTACTGTCACCCAATAATATTTTCATCTTCTTAGTTACAAAATATAATTCAGAAAAATCATTTTCAGAAACATCTTTTCTATAAGGAACTTTATGCACTTGGGATACATAGATTTAGGAAACCTGAAAGAAATCTCTGCAATTTCAAATACTAAAACTGATTGGCAGTGTAGAGCAATCAATGAACCAAACTTTTCTTTAAATTTCTAGTGACTGTAGAATGGAACTATAAGTCATGTTAAAGCACTTCTATAATATCTATTGTCTTAATGTTTTGATTGGCAAGAATGTTAGACATCTGTGGTCCTCATTTTCCCTAACAATTTTTTCTTTTCTTTAGATTCCATATTCTGTCCAGATCAAAGATCATTCATCCTGGATAATATTGAATACAATTTTGTAGTTTTCCTCCTTGTAAACTGTTTAGGTGACAATGTTCACATTTGCTTTTTAAAATTCTTCCTCTCGAAATGAAAAAATTTTAAGGATTTTTTAAGATAAGTCTCAAGGCTTAAATAGATTTAAATGTTCAAAAATTCAATAAAGTTCCTGAAGATCAGGTCTGTAAAATATGAATGGCAGTATACAAGAAAACCACTGATGAGCAGGATTATGATTGAATTGGATTATATTCCATCTCTTCTTACTTAAAATTTTATGAACTTCTTTTGCTCAAAAAAATAATGATCTTTTAAAACTATCTAACTAATAATCCAGTTAATCCACATTAACTATAAATCTAGTTCCCTCTTTATTTGGCCATTTTAAAGTTCATTAAACTTTTGGTACATAAAATGAACAGCTTTAACAATCCCCCTTAATTTGAAGCATTTTAGTCTTTCAATAATAATCTATTGCTAGAATTTAAACATGTGGCTGATAAAGAATTTTCACTTCAAGTCACTTCCCATATTTAAGTATTGATAATCAGATACTGACAGTCCAGACAACAGATCCGGATGATGAGCTTTGTCCACACCCCTGTTGCTCCCATATTGGGAAAAGACAGTAAAAACCCCGTAATGACCATTTGTTGATCCAAAGTTTAAGTGCCAGTGACACTAAAGGGGGAGTTGAACCACTTGGCTACTTGGGCCAAGTGAGAGCAAATTTAAATTATAAACTTGAATCAAATCCAAGGCTGAAACTTAACTCAGGTGCATCCCTATTACTATTCATAGTGTGGGAGTGTGGCCCATGGAATGCACTGGGCAGGGGAGGCATTCAGCCCAATCCCAGTCTCAGCTCTTTTTCCACTGGTTTGATCTTGGGCCAGTTCCACGAGCCCACGGGCCTGACTTTCCTCAGCAGTGAAACAGAAGCAATAACCTTGAGTGAACCTTTGCTGAGGCTGTGCAGCATGAGGGCTGTCCTGTAGTGTGTGCTCAGGAAATGATAGATTCCATGGCCATTGTCATCATCAATACCAGGATCATAATCTCTACTCGGAGGGATGTGAGAATTAGAGATCACTTGTATGTAGCACTTGAAACATTTTGTGGCCACTTAATACAAAATACCTGATATTACCTGGGCACCTGTAGAACTTAGAAAACTGTTATAAATAAAACCTTAGTTTGAAGATTCAGAGCAAAAACAAATGCCAGGTGTCTGCTCAGGTATGTACGGTACTAGGTATGTACTAACATGGCACGTTCTTCCTTTTGTGATTCACTGTCTTTGCCTCTTCTCGTTGCTGGGAGCAAAGGTCCTGCCTCTTACAGTAGAAGCTGGAAATGTCAGAAGCTGCCTTTGCTGCTTCTGAAGCTCACCTTAGCACATGAGCTAAACCCAGGCAGAGCGGACACACTCCCCGGTGCTTTCCATCTGTACTCGGTGATGAATGAGTCGAGGACAGGAAATCACGCTGAAGGAGGCGGAAGAAGCATTAGCATCCACATTCCAGGTGCAGCAACGGTGACATCCAAGGGTCTGAAAAAAGATTCTGCCACAAACTGTGGTGTCCAAGGCTCATGGCAGTAGCTTCAGTGGTCCTCGCCATCCCTGGGCTATGGGAATTCTCTGTGGCTCTGGGACTTGATGGCCTCGCTTTTCTTGACTGTTTTCCACACCTAACAGCCCTGCCTTCCCCAAAGTCTGTGAGCTACACAGCACCCTTCAATACGCTGTGATTCTGCCTAATCTTCGTTGATTGCCTCTAAGAAGGCACAGAAATCAGGAAAAGGCAGCGCAGGCCTGGAGGCAGTGGAGGGGCGGGAATAGAGAGAAGAGGATCCACAGGGCCTTGCAGGCTCAAATGCACTCACACAGATTGTGACCCATTTGCTCCACTAAACGTGATCAGTGCCCCTCCGGCTGAATACGCAGACTGATTCTCCAGTGGGAAGTGCTCTGCCAGTAGGAAACATCCTGTGGATTGATGTGCCTGGTGTCTTGGAGCGTGGGCCATGTGTCCATCAACGCTCTTCATTTTAGGAGGAATCGGGATGTTAGACTGTACCAGCTACTTTGATGGTGTTCAGGATGAGTTATTTTAAAAATATACAAGCTTATGTTGAACGTAGCTATTTTAAAAGCAGGCCCAAAAGGGACGTATGGCTCTGCTATTAAAAGTTCTCTCTGTCTATGCTCTGCAAGCCAAATGGCTGATGATTTTCTGCTTTACAAGTTTATACAATTAAAATTGTCTTCTCCAAACTAAAGCTTCCCAACAGAAGCAGAGACTAAGGAGACTTGTCAAGGAAAGAGGCTGGACAAAAGCCAGGCCTGATCCTCCAGGCCCTTGCACACCTCCACGAAGCCTTCTCTCTGGGCCAGGTGTAAAGCAGGCTCAGTTGAGCAGCAGCTGGAATGGAAGTAGTCAGTGGTGGCGAACCTATGGCATGCGAGCCACAACCGGCTAATTGTTATCAGTGAAGGCTCTAAAACTTTCACCATCACTAGACTAGAGTATTGCTTTCAAGTAGCCTAACACAGCAGCCTAGAGTGATTGGGAAAGGTAGAAGCAGACAGCAAGCAGCCAGAAAGTCCATGGCACACATCAAATTTAAAAGCTTCCCCACAGCAAAGGAAATAACAGAGTTAAAAGGCAACCTAGAGAATGGAAGAAAATATTTGCAAACTGCACATCTCATACAAGGTTAATATCCAAAATATAAGGAAGTTGAGCAACTGAAAAGTAGGAAAACAAGCACATTTAAAAACAGACTCCAAAAAACCTAGATAAATATTCCTCAAAAATCAGGTGGAAATGGCCAACAGATTTTTGAAGAAATGTTCAATATAATCATCAGGAAAATAGAAATTCAAACCGCAATGAAATATTGTCACCATCCAAGGAGGCTTATTGCTTCAGTGATAATGGGAATTAAAACTGAGGCAATCAACACCAATTTTACAGGCCAAAACTTTAATTGAAAAGTACAAAAATAATCAAGGACTTTAGTTTAAGGAGCTGATGGGAACATAGCTCCAACAAAGGTCAGACTGGCTCCGCTCCTTCACAAAAGAAAGTAGAGAAAATTAAAGAGATAATTCGGCTTGCAGAGGTGGAGGAGGCGCAGGGATACAGCTCTGATGAAGTGGATCAGACCCACCTGGGCATAGAAAGAACCAGGCCAGGTTTTCAGGATTTGTTGGGATGGGCAGGAGCCTGAGTGCCCAGGCTGCAACCCAAAACCACTTACTTACCACAAAGTGCCAGCACGGCAGTTAAACCTGAATGCTGACCTCTTAGTTTTGAAAAAACAGCTCATGCATTAACATCTTTTGTCTTAATGAAAAGAAAAACAAATAGCCCTCTTGCCAGGCTGGAATCCGGCTGACCATTACCTCAGTTCTGCTTTTGCAAGACGGCAGCCTTATTGCTGGAGGAGGAACTTCAGTCTCCCTGAGATGATCGTCTTTGCTTAGTGTGGTCACAGTCTTGGGGGGCTCTGCTGCAAGTTGAAATGCAAGGCTAGAAACTTCTAGGTGAAGCTGAATGTCCTTGTAAATCCTTTATCTTGGTGTCATCGGTCTTGAAGGGAAATTAGAGAAGTTAATTTAGGGCTGGTCAACTTTGTTTTGCCAACTTTTAAACAGAAGTTTTCTAAATGTTAACATACAGAGCTGATAAAAGATCTGAATCAAAGGGTTTGGTTTTTGGTTTTTTTGTGTTTTTTTTGTTACCGGGAATCGAACTCGGGTCCTTGTGCTTGTGCAGCAGGCGATGAAACCACTGAGCTAAATTCTCGGCCTGAATCAAAGTTTTAAAGTAATAAAATGAGGGCCAGGTCTCAATCTGGTTTTAGTTATCTAATGGACATCTGTAGGTACAGACGAAGAGTCACTTTTTTAACAAAAGCCACTTTTAAACATAAACCACGCTCTTACAGAGGGACAAGTTAGGGCTCAGGAGTTTGTTCTCTGTCCCCATGGTGCTGTGTGACTGTGTCACCGTCACTTCACCCCTGCTGGAATGACTATGATCATAATGTAAAGAACAAAATAAAGATGACAGGAAGCAGGGTTACAGACTTTGCCGAGCTGGGAAGGGGACCTGGAGGTAGGGTTGGAAGATAAGAAGGAGGGAGGGAAGGAGATGTAAAAAGATCATGGTGTAGTGAGTGTATGGACCAGTACTACACCGCCAATACGTTCATTATGGAGCACAAGCATACACTAAAAATGGTTTTGAAAAGACAAAAGATAAGTATTAGCAAGGCTGCGGTAGAAAAAGAAACATACTGTTGAGGGGATTGTAAATTAGCACAGCCACTATGGAAAACCGCGTGGGAGTTTCTCAAAAGCTTGAACCTAGAGTTACCACACAATCCAGTAGTCCTCCTTCGGCTTAGGCCAAAAAAGAGAAGATCAGTGTTCAAGAAACATCTGTGCAGCGTATTCATTATAGCATTATTCACAACAGCCAAGGCGTGGAGCCAACGTAAAGAAAAACATTCCCTACGCGACGGTACCAGTTGTGTTGTTGTGTTGGTCTCCCAGGGAGTCTGGGACAGACTGTGTGGCCTAACAGAAATTTTTCCGTCACATTTCTGGAGAGCAGGAGTTTGGGATCAAATGGTAAATAGGGCCGTGGTGGCCCCAGGGCTCTAGCGAGGACCTTTCCTTCCCCCTTCCTCGCTTCTGGGGGTTGCCAGAATATTTGGCGCTTTTTGACCTCAGAGTAAATGCTTCACTCTGATCCCTGCCGCCTCTGTCACGTGTCTTTCTCTGGGGTGTGTGTGTGTGTGTGTGTGTGCGCAGGCCTGAGTCTTCACACGATTTTCTCCTGTTTCTGGGTTTATCTTTCCATCCTTTTCTAAGGACGCCAGTCACTGGATTTAAAAAGTTCACTCTAATCCAGAATGACTTCTTCTTCACCTGATTATATCTACTATGCCCAGATTTCCAAATAAGATCACATTCACAGGTACTAATGATTAGGACTTCAGCTAATCTCTTTTGGGAAAGGGCATGATTCAACCAAAAAAAAAAAAAAGTGATATTCTGATATGCCCAAGTCGTGAAAGTAGTAGATGGAGAGCATTTTTAAAATTGGAGGATAATACTGAATCGGAAGGAAGGATGCATAAGGAACAGGGATATGTGTCCAGCTAACTATGAGCCAGTGACCTTCAAGTCAGGCAAGGTGATAGAGCTCTCTGCTAGATAAAATGGCCCCTGCTTGCAGGAAATGAGGCACTCCAGAGAGAACAAAGACCTGCTTTTTCTGGCCTTGCCCCCAGTCATAGCCAATCATCTGCCTCCACCACACTCCCTCAACCCTTATAAACCTCACCCAGCCAGCCCCTGGTTGCTGCTCTCACCATTGTTCGAGGCAGCCCGGCAGCTCTGTCCCTTAATAAAAGCCTCAGCTTGGGTATTTGTGTTTTGGCTCATTTTATTTCTCTCACAAGGTATTGTGAGCTCCCACAATGTGTCTAGCACATGATAAGATCCCTCTGGCATCCTAGCCTTAGCAAGCCATATCTGAAAATCAGTCCATAAAAAGTGGATGGAAGTAAGCAATGATGCTATCAGGAGAACAAGCCAAACCACACTTGCAGTCAGTAGCGTGGACACAGAGAGACCACACGCCTGTGAGCATTTGCTCTTCTTGAAATCATTGATGTCTTCAATGGAAACTGAATTTTAATCAATATCTGTACCAAACGTGACCATGCTTATACTCAGACAGTGCTTCCATCTCTCTGGGGACTGATTCCCAATACCTGGCATTAGCTACTGATGTCTTTAGTCCTCAGTTATCTGTGTGTCATTGCAGATGGAAAGGCTCATAGATTGACACCTAAATCAACTACAGAAAGTAATGCTTCCATGTGATACCTCAGTGAACTTGGTCTGCAATTGATTACATGACAAAACATGGGGCTAGGAAGAGTCATTTTTCCTTTTAGGAGATCTCAATTGGAATGATCAGTATTTAAAACTTAGCAAGAAACTCTGGGGAGGAAAAACTAATACAATTTTTTAATGGTTTAATGAAATCTTAGGTCGCTTTCAATAATCAGAAGATTTTCCTGCCCCATTTGCTAAAGTAGTAAAGTGTGAAGAAATGGTAAATCTGATTAGCCATGCTTTTCTGAGATTAATCTACAGTCTGAAAAGAAAGAAAACAACCTAAAACTTCAATCTCTATTATTTCCTGTGCTTGATAACTTAAAGATAAAATATTCTCCAAGTAAGTCAGCAAACGGGGACATTCAGGTATTTTGAAAAAAATCATGTAGGAAACAACTGGCCAGGAACCACAGCAAATGCATTTTTCTAAGCATTAGGAAAAGCGGCTTCTCTACAACATAAGTCAGATGTTTCTTGGCTGTTTGTAAACCACCTGGTGTTCAAAGACCAATGCAGGAATGCAGAAAGCTGTTCCCATGGTGATGAGATTTCCCCTTGGCAACCACTGCTCCCCCCTCCTCCCTTCTCTTTCCACTATCACGAGTTAAGGTAGAATTTCTGCACAGAGCAGGAGTGGTGACACAGCCAGGATTTTGTGGGTTTTCCAAGGGCACCTGCTGTGTGTCTATAAGTTTAAGGGACTCTCCTCTGCCCACATGTGAAGATGGTCATGAACCCATTAGAATCCACGAATTCTTCTCACATTCCAAGTCACTCCACCAGAAGTGTTTTATTTAAAACCCTAGTACAGGAACAGAAATTTCCCTGGATCAGGGATCAACAACTATAGCCCAAAGGCCAAATCCAGCCAAGAGTGTTTGCAAGTTTCACCAGAAGGCAGCTGCACTTGTGTGTTTCCGTGTTGTCTACAGATGCTTTTGTGTTTCAGCGGCCGAGCTGACGAGTTGATGGGAGTGACAGCAACTATGTGGCCTGAAAACCTAAAAATCATTTGCTATCTGACCTTCTATAGACAGTCGGGAGACAACATTTGGCAATTCCTGTACTAGATGGTGTAAAGCCAAAACTCTGACGAGGGATACTATGAAAGGCAGCGGGGACAGGGTGCTATAGGAAATAAATAAAGAGTCCTATGTGAATGCTATGGATCCCCTGGATCACTGAGGAGTCCAGTGATTGATGATCTCTAGAAAAGTGAGACTAAAAAGATAAGAAGCCATTACAAATTTAAAGAGGTGCAGAGGCATTCTGGGTATGATATAGAGATGGAGCAGAGGATGGTAAAGGCAACGCTCCCCAGGATCCTGACAAACACAAAGGGCCATGCAAATACCAGGGGGAGCACAAACTCCCGACACTGGGGGAGAGTTTGTGGGGCCAGAGATACACAGTCCTGGACGCCAAGCAAAACAACCAGACTTACTCTGAAAGGAGTAAGCACTCAGGAAACCGGAAACTGATCTGATGAAAGCTTTGCTAAAGGCAAATTCAAAATATCAGAGGAAGGATGAGCTATAGAAAAAGGAAACAGAGGGAGAGGGAAAGCAGCTAATGGATCTCTGTCAGCTGAGTCGTGCTTATTATGTCAGCCGCTATTCTCAGAACTCAACGTGGACCAACACACTTAATCCTCCTCACAACCCCATGAGATGAGTGCTGTCATGACTGCCACTTTCTTGATGAGAAATCTGTAGCTAAAACAGGCTTGGTATCCCACAGACAGGAATTTGCTGAACCTAGATTTGAATCCAGTCCACCTGGCTCCAGAGTCAAACTTCCATAATCAGTTACAAGATGACAAGATTACTATGAGTATAAAATGGAAGCACTAGGAATTCAATAGATGTGTGCAGTGGCACACACATGGTTTCCCATAAATGCATTTGATAAGCAAATGAGAAATGAGAGTACAGAAGAAAAGGGAAATGCCAGGTACAAAGCATTGCAGAAAACATCAGTAGCATTCAAGACCTAATTAAAAGATTCAAGGGAGACGAGGCATTGGAGATAACTCTAATAGTTCACTTAGGGATAGTGGATAGAATCGACACATGAGAAACAGAAGGGAAAATCAGCTCTGAGGATAAGGTGGTCAGTTCCACTTGAAGGTGGACAGAGGATGAATTTGATGAGAAGGAAGAGTATGCAAGTGGAAGCTCTCAGCAAGCGCTGGTCAGTGTGAAGACAGAACCCAGGAGGGAACCAGAGTCAGAACAAGGCAGTCATTGGTTGGGGTGGACAGCAGTAACAGAGGTGACAAAGGGTCTGCCTCATTCTGATGGGAAAAATGAAGTCATCTTCACTCAGGACATGTACAATAAATAAAACAAAAAAAATCGTCAGATGATGGCAAGGTGTGAAATCAGCCCAGTGAAAACAGTGTAGCTGGCTGTGGAGGAAATTAGGAAAGGGGTATAACCATTTATGGAGAGCCTGCAACATGGTGGTGGTCTTCCCTTGCACTCAGTGATCACAGTGATGCAGATGCAACGGGGGGCAAGTCTCCTTACAGTGCGGGAGACAGTGGGAGAGGAGAAATGATCTACAGAAGGCCGAAGCTGGAAAGTCCAAGTTTGCCCCTCCAAATCCCACTCTAAATTCTCCCCAGACTACAAAGGGCCCCTCCACAGGTTTCCTGGAGCTGCCTCAGAGCCTCAAAGAAGATGCTGCCAGATTTTGCAAACTCCTCCCTGGTCCTCAGGTCACCTAGCAAGGTAAATCACTAGGAAACGCTCAAGAGTAACTGACCATGGGTGTTATCGCTAGCACTGCCAATTTCAGATGTTGACGAGTTGTTGGGGAAATTTGAAGGGATGTGCTAAACACACATCCAATCCTTCAAAAATCTGCCCAGTAGTCACTTCCTGGTAGTTTTGGTTTGTGGTTTCTGCCAGGGCAGCCCCTCCTGCAGGTTCACTGGCAGGAATGTGGAACCTCATGTAAGCCTTGGACCTCCATGGGGCTCTCCCTCTCTGTCCCAGCTCTCAGGGTTTACTATAAAGGCCTAGAATCACTTCTTCAAAATAACAAAGGTAAAATGAGTTAGTTTCCTTTTAAATGTGGATAAAAGAACACTAAATACAATAAGACTAACCAGAAGTAAACATACAAAAGAAATAATTTGTCTCTTCATTTGTGCAATTTCTTCACTGGCCTTGTTTATACCAAGTACATAAGCAAATCTGTGCTTAAATTCCATGTTAAAAGCACTTTGCAGTTACATAAATTCTCTTAAATGTGTCTGTTCTGATTCCTTCCTTTTTCCCAGATCAGGCATCCAATCTCACAGGTTTTCCTGGAGCACATGTCTTATGTGATGCTTTCATTTCACAGCAGAGCCATATCAACCCACTGTATATCTTAAATAAATTTCTTCATCCAAATCCCTTTGTTGATGAGGCTGAAGAAGGAATTAAGGAAAACCTACACAAAGGGTACAACTAAATACCCGAATGCCTAGTAGTAAATAAATGGAAGTGCTGCGTCTACAGACACAGTGAAAACAATAGTATGTATTCTTTCCAATAGCAAAGGAAACCCAGGAACAGAAAATCTGTTAAATGAGCAACTCAGTGCTTGAAATGCAGAGCAGGTCTCCAGTTTCTCTTAAAATCAGAGACTTTTGCATGCTGTAGCAAATGGATTGAGCTATACAAAATTCCAAAAAGCATCTGCCTTGGCATTTCTTGAACCTCATGGCCCTCCATGAGAAACAGACCTTGAAAGAAGCAAAATCCTTTTAAATCTGCATTTGGAGATATGACTGTGGTATATCGAAGACATAACTATCAGCTGCAGAGTAAAAGGCTTCCCAGCATGACACGCAGGAATATTAACATTTCTTATCAGTCACCGTAGCTCTTGCTGTTTAACAGCAGCTTCCCTAAATGGAGTGGGTTAATAGGGGAACAAGGAAAGGAGGACAGACCAAGAAGGAACACCACGGAAATAACCGTGAGTGTAAAGATGAGACACAAAGCTCATGGCTCTGCCAAAAACACAGTGGGCAAAATGCAGGGCTTTGAATCCATGCTGATTTAATAACATGTACTCAAAGATCTAGGCTTTGCTCCCCCTTTAGAAAGGGGGAGAGCAATTCTGTGAGATATCGAGACTCTCTTCCTTCTCCTAAAGGTGGTTTCAACTCTGAATCCAGCACCCATCAGTCCTTCTGCCCTTAAGAATATTCAGTCTCCCTCATTGGAGTAACCTTCACTGACAACCCTTTACAGAGGTACATCGCCCTTTGATCTAGTTCTGTAGTGTGGTCCCATCTTCTGTTGGTTCTCCCCGTGTTCCTCCAGCACTGGTCTACACATCTTTGCTAGACTATGAGCTCCTGAGGGCAGGCACCCCCACCCTCCTTCCCCAGTACAGCCCACAATTTGTCAGCACCCTCTCAAGCATTCCCCAAAGCCTGAGCCCAGCAGCCACTCTCCCCTCCTTTTAGAAATTTGAGTAGTGTTCCCCAAAATTTCTGGATGTGAGGTTCTTGGGGAGGGTCTTTACAGATGTGGTTAAGGTGAGGACTGAAATGAGAGCATATTGCGTTAGGGAAGGCCCTAAATCTCATGACCGTACCCACACAAGAGGCAGGGAAGAGGTGGAGACTGGAGTTATGCTGCCACACCTCAAAGAGCACCAGGAGCCAATAGAAGCTGGAAGAGGCAAGAAAAGTTCTCTTCTAGGGTCTTTGGAGGGAACATGGCTGGTGGACACATTGGTTTCGGACTTCTGGCCTCCTAAACTGTGTGGGAATCAATTTCTGCTGTATTGAGCTGCCAAGTTTGTGGTGACTTGTTACAGCAGCCCGAGAAAACTAATACACATCCTTTCTCTGCAAACCAGCCTCCTCCGTATCCACATGGTTTTAGGTTCTGGGAAATCATGTTGAGACCACTAGACTCTGCTCCCGAGTCCCACCACCAGCTCCTCCCAGTGCTGGACACAGATCTTTGCTGGGCCAAACAACATTCCTTCTGTGGGAGTATGGGGCCCCGAAAGGAAAAAATTCTTTCCTCAATCTTCTACCTCACTCAGGTCTCTGCCCAATGCCATCCCATAGACGCATTCCTTGACATTTTGTCAGAATTCTTCTTCTCATGACTCAGTATCCTTTGTTCTTATTATCTTTCTTTGTAACCCTTATTCCTACCTGACATCATTTTTTTACTTCTTCCTTCATTTTATTCCCCGATCTTTCCATAGCAGCACCACTTCTATTAGAGCCCAGACTTGGGCCGCTTGGTTTATGACGGTATTTCTATCCCCTAGAACTCTGTCTCCTGCAGAGTAGCTCTGTACCAAGACAGATAAAGTTCACCTGAAGAGAGATATCACACAAGGGATTAAAAGCTCAAATTCCCTGTCCAAGTTCCAGGTTCCTGTTTCGATCCTTCCCAAAGCCTGGCCATCCTTCTGCCTTTGACTGCACAGGTCACTCTGATGAAATGTGCTTTTCAAAACTGAAGCTAATTCCCATTTTTCTAAAATTCCCATGTTTCTTGTGACTACACAATAAACCAAAAAGAGCCCTAACACATATGGGGCTTCATAGGAGCTCCAACATCTTAGAGGAATAATTACGAGAATTAAAAAATGAAGGACTAAATGTGTAAATTAACTAGTTAATCCATTATGAACCAGATAGGATTAGTCTTAAAAGTAATTAGTACAATTTGAAAATTTAGAAAGCATTTGCTACCTCCTGAATTTATCTTCTTACCACCAACTTTAGAGTCTGAAATTCAATCATTAAAGATTATAGGAATGTTCCATTCAATTTAAATATTCCCAGAAAATGGAAAACGTTAGCCATAACTATTTTAACAGACCTTAGAGAACCAGGCTGTCCTGAATGATGTATAAACTAGTCAGCTTGTGGAAGGACAATGAAAAGAATCAAGGTAAACTGGAAGATAACAAAGAGTAATTTCAACCACTTCTCTCTTTCAGAGACTGTCTTGTAGTCCTGGGGAGTTAGGGATTTTGTATCCATGGAAGACTGTTGGAATTGATGGTGCAGTGAATGGCCTCTCTCAGTCTATTCCTTTTACCATGTGACTGTGTAACTCCTACTAGCAAGGGTTTAGGGTGACTCCTCATGGCTTGGATCTACCTGCCTTGAGTCTTGCTTCGGCCAAAGAATGTGGTAGAAGCAACATGATGCCCTGGCTCGAACGGTCCGTAGACTTCCACTACTTTTTAAAAATCTGCCACTTGCATTAAAACAAGCCCAGCTTACCTACTGGTGAATGAGACACGTGACTCCTCACCATTCCCCACCCACAACCCTGACCAGTAGTCATGGGAGTGAGGCATCCCCGACCAGCCAGTCCAAACTGACCTGCCCATTCATCACAGGAACATGGTAGGATGTTCCTGTGACATTCACTGAGCTTTGGAATGGCTTATCAAATAACAATAGTTAAATGACGAAATACTAAGAGTTCAAGAAAAAGATCCAAATGAAAATAGACAGTGTGGAGCAAGGAGAAGGCTAGAGTTGAAGCCAAAATGGCGCTTGGGGATGGGGGCACGATGAAGAATTACAACGAAGCCTGGAAGGCCGAAGAAACAGAAACTAAGTTAGGGGGAGAGGTAGCAGTGACATAGTGCTTGTCTCCCCTTCTTTCTTGGTTTTGTCTTTGTTGCTGTTATTTGTGTTTTGTTATGTTCTATGTTGCTTTCCTTTTATTTCAACAACTGGATCTATAAAGAGGAGGATAAACTCTGGGAAAGGCAATACACCCTCTCGCCGCTCCCCTCCCTCTTTCTTGTGCCTGCTGAGGTGGGAAGGACGAGAGGTTAGCAAGGAGTCCAGTGGGTGGGCCGGCAGCCTTGGCCCCAACCTCCTGCCCTTTCTCCTTCTTGTTAGCACTGTGCCAGTGTGGTAAGAGGTGAGCCGTGGCATGGTTTAAGATTCTTCTAGACACTTCCGTGAGCAGCCTGTCAGTCGTGGATGAGAACTATTGGTGAGTCGGGCTTCTGTGGCTGAACTAAAAGGTCTCCTCCACCTTCCTATCCAATGAGGACCAGTATCTCCCAGAAACCATGCTGTCTGTTGGTCAGCGGGAGGAACCAGGACAGGGCCCCCCACTGTGATGGGGGAAGGAGGCTCTTTCTTTCTTTCTTTCTTCTTTCTTTCTTTTAAATAGAAGCTAAAATCATTGTCAGTAACCTCTTCTAATAAATATCCTGGTGGGAGTATTTTTTTTTTAGCATTTTTATGATAAGATTGTACAGTTTTCTCCCCGTGTTTTACTTTGGGACACCAGCAGGGCAGAGGGATTGGGTTAATATTATGCTATAGACCCCAGAACAGATACTACTTGCAAAGCCAACCACTGTTTTCCTAATGCTTCATTTAAAAAGACATTAAAAATATTATGCTCCCAAGAGGTCCCAGAAGCAAAAGAAATATGAAGCATTAGGACAAAAATGAAAAAAAGGAGAAGAGAAAGACTGGGAGAGAGGAAGAGAATCAAAGTCAGCAGATACAGCAGAAATCCATGCCCACATCTTCTACCACCCCCGAGCGTGGTAAGAACCCAGACATCATGCTACAGAGTGCACCCAGAAATGGCAAGTCCCAGGCAGCAGGGGCCCCAGTATAGAATTCCCAGGTTCCTGTATAGAATTTGGGGACTCTTATGGTTTAGATCTAAAATCCTCCCCAGCACCTCGTGAGCTCATAGGCAGGGCCTTCCGAGGGAGACTGGACTACGGGACAGCATAGCTGACTTGATATTTTCAGGCAGGGTTTGGTGAGAAGATGGGGTTCACTGTGGGTGCTGCTTGGAAGGTCTAGCTCCCTTCCTGGGCCCCTCCCTTGACTCTTCTGCTTCCCACCCCGTGACATGAGCATCTTGTCTTCCACTATGCCTGCTCTCTTGCCTGACCATGGACGTTCAATGTGAGCCAAACTAAACTCCACTGAATCGTGGGTGTCAGGTATTGTGTCCCAGAGACAAGAAAGTGACTAAGGCAGGGATCTCCGAGGGCTTTGCTGTTGAGGATGTCAGCAGAAATCAGGCTGTACTGGAGGTCAGATTCTTCCAGCTCGCCAGGACTGCATCCATTCTGATGTGATGGGGAAGAAGCAGCAGGCCCCAGGGTTATAATGAATGAAAATTAAAACACGGCAGCAGTGTGGTGCGGCGCTAGACTGTGGAATGTGACATCCACCAGCTCCCCTGCAGGTCCGCTGTCCCTCACACCTTACTGCACATCTGAGTGAAAATCCTGTTCTCTTTCTTCCTTTGGAATCCAAACAAACTTTCTAGATCCCTGTTCCATAACCCTTCAAGCAAACTCCTCTCTCTGCAGTTCAGTTGTATCTCAGGGGTTTGCAGTAGGGCTGATTCAGAGCATGCCCTTTCTATCATCAGGAGAAAACGAGGTAACAAGTATGTTGGAGACTACAGGGAAATACAGAGTAGATGAGGTGTTGAATTTATAGAATTGATGGAGATCACCTTCGTTGTGTGCAAGGCTTGGTGTCATACTCAAAATCACAGATTGCTTTTACCAAAAGAAAGAACATTGCCTGAAAATAGATGAGATGTCCTTCTGGAGGATGTTTATTTCTTCTTTCCTTCTCTCCTTTAATAAGATTAATGAAATCAAGTAGTGCATTCAAAGAATCTACACAATGCCTATGGGCAGGATAGGAAATTTTGTTGTCATTGTTATTTGTATAAAACAAAAATACTCATGCATCAAACTTCTTGTGTCTCAAGGATAAAATTCATATAAAAAGTACTCCAGCTCCAGCTCCAGGTTAGCAGCCCACTTCATATGCAGTAGATTGTCAGGAAACATAAAGCCCTAGAGACAGAGAAAAGGAGTTTTAAAGAAAGAGAGACATTTCCTCAAATCCGTGGAAATTAAAAACATATAAATTTCATTACACGATTTACCATTGCTACCAACTCATATACTATTTTTAGCTTTATTTTGCCTTTTCTTTTTTTAAAAAAAGTCATCTTGCAGCTACTAAAATATTAATAGGG
Source organism: Heterocephalus glaber (assembly GCF_053883595.1). Classification (NCBI taxonomy): domain Eukaryota; kingdom Metazoa; phylum Chordata; class Mammalia; order Rodentia; family Bathyergidae; genus Heterocephalus; species Heterocephalus glaber. The sequence continues at coordinate 14,315,410 of NW_028258343.1, read as the reverse complement.
GCACTGGTCAGCCTCCATCTGAGCTCAGACACCCTGGTGGTCTGTCCCACGCCCCGGGGTCGCAGTCTGTCTCTGGAGCTCGTGCAAGGCTCACATGCAGGAGGTGGTGTGGTGGTAGCCCTTGTCCCTCCACCTGACTTCCATGTGGGCATTAAAAATGGAAAACCAGGGCTGGGAATTTAGCTCAGTGGTTTTGCCGCCTACTGCGCAAGCTCAAGGACCTGAGTTTGATCCCCGGTACCAAAAAAATGTTTTTAAATGGAAAACCATTGGGCCAGGGATTTAGCACAGTGGCACCATGCCTGCTTTGCAAGTACAAGGTCCTGAGTAAGATCCCCAGCACCAAAATGTCTGTAGGGGATGGTGAGAATGTACCACTCTGAGGACTCAGAGTGAAATTGCTCTTCCTCACAGATCTCCCCAAGAGAAACTACAGCTGTGGCTGTGTCTCACTAGAAATACACATCAAAAGCAAAAAGGAAAGTGATGCCTTTGAGCATTAATTTTGGTTGCTGGAAATCTTGGATTACAACCTATCTTTTACGCCACTCCCAGATAACACGTAAGTCTGGTCAACTTTTTTTTTGAGTCTCTATATCTAAGTTTTCTACAACAATATATCCTATAGCATCAAGGATTGCTAGTTACATGGGTGCAGTGCATACCCTATACCATTAAGGACTGTTGCACAGGTGCACTTTGGACAGTGCTCTGTTGGGATTGCCTCAGAGTCAGAATGTAAGAATGGTTTCCCAGCAATGTCAACACATGGTTAGCTGGAAACCTTTTATTCTTTCATTTCTCTTTCTTTGTTTTGTTTTGAGACAGCTGGTTATGCAGCACTTTGCAGTACACCACTGGTTTTAGGGAAGATGAGAAGGAGGGAGCACATGGATGCTTACACAGACAGAAAATCATGGCATGGCAAATGGGAATGAAGGCAGAAGAAAAGAGGTCCACAGAGGATATCCAAAGCAAAGAATGCCATTGCATGCCCCATCATTTCTCAGGGCTGTAGTCTGGTGTGGAGATCCTCAGACTGCAGGAGCCTACCTGTCCCACTCTTGTGGAACATCCATTCTTATGTGCTCCCTTTAAACTTAAAATTTACCAGCCATCTCTGAAGCCATTCATAAAAAACCACAGATTTTGTCAAGCTTTACCCAGATAAAACTTGTATATAACACAATAAATAATCTTGCTAGAGTATAATACCACATACTTGGAGACTGATTTAAATTTTTATGTTAAAAGTTCTTTACCAAGATATACTGGTAGTTCATTTTTTCCTTAAACTGTAAGGAAACTATTCATCTTTGTGTCAGCATATTAGTTTTCAAGTAGAAATACAAGGCCTACCTGTATTTTATTTTAGCTGCTGAGTTAATTGAGTTCTTGAGAGGTTGAAAAGCAATAAACTTCTTCCAAGAAACAGTATTTCACATCATTCACTACTTTAACTGTGAAGGGCAACCTAATCGCTACTGGAGATGACAGGTGTAACTTCTACATCGTTAATTTCCTCCCTTGTGTACTGGAAAGAAAAAGGAACATTTGGGGAAAGTAGGAAGTGAACAGTGCAAGGGAGTTATAGGCCCAAGACAACAATTGTACTGGTACAATCAGACCTTATCTGCAGAACAAAAACAGCCCAACAAAACGCACGGTACACATTTATTCTGAAAATCTTTGGGTCAGATTTCAATTGCCCTACAGTGAGGAGAATAAATGACCTATTGGACTAATCAATGCTTATTTAGCAACCAAGAGCAAACATGGTTCATTTTTAATGAAATGCCTCCTTTAGAGTACACTTCTTTGTAGGATAATAATGAAAGTTGCAAGTCTCTTAGGATGTTTAATAATAACTAAGTTCATCTTCACAGCCTCCGAAATACAATGTGATAGGCTGCATTAATGGCCTTAATTCTTCATTCTCCTATACACACACACCTTTTCCCATGAGACTGAAGTTCTTCCCACAAAATCATTCACTTCCCAGTCTCCAGCTCCTAGTTCACCCTTGCGATTTGCCAATCAGAAAAACAGGCAAAAGTTCTTGCATGCTTCCACTTCCCCTCTTGAGTTTCTATCATCAGGAAAATGAACACTTGAGGTGAACTATATAATTGCTTGCCTGTATAAATTGGAAATATCATAAGTGGAAAATGTCTTTAATGCATCTAACCTACTGAATATCATAGTTCAGCAACACAGTGCATTGTAGAGTGTGGTTTGTTTCCTCTGTGATCTTGTAGCTGACTGGGAGCTATAGCTCACTGCCACTCTCCAGCATCTCAAGAGAGTATTTTAACACATATCACTAGGCTGGGCAAAGATCAACACTGAGAACTTGAGGTATGGCTTCCACTGCTTTCAAACCACTATAAAGCCAGAAAAAATATTAAGTTGAACCATCCAAGGTGGGGACCTTCTAGATTCCCAGTAAGAGGAAGAGACAAATGAAGTAGAGCTGCCCCTGAGAACAGGCTCCAGCCTAGCCCAGCCTAGACCAGAGGCAGCAGCCAGCTCACAGATGCAAGAGCAGGCCAGGCAGGATGAACCGAATCCAGCAGCCCCACACTCAGGCCAGCTACATGACGATCATGTGCCACTGAGTTTTAAGGTGCTCAGTTACTTGCACAAGACAGCTGGCACACATACATATTTGACATTTCTCCCTTTCACGCTTACTTCTTGAAAAGGGAAGAGTTTTACCAAGGATTTCTTGATTAATATACAAGTAATTTTCTATTAGCATTTCCATTTTCCATAGAGCAATTTCCTTAAGAATCAACATTATCATATTTTATGTATCAAGTTTTTGGATTAACTCACTTCAAAAAACACTGACTCAGTACAAGAAACATAAATACATAGTAGGCACTGGGGACACAGAATGGACTAAGCCCTTACAGGCTCTCAAGGCCTGGTAAGGCCAACACAAATGACGAAGGCTATTGCCGAGTGCTTTCCTAAATCTAGCAGTGTTTAATTCTGATTTCTTATGTTGGTTGTATCGGCTTGTAAAGACCTGCCACATTTTTCAAAGCTTGAATTGTACAAAGGGCCCCAGAGATGCTGATATTATCTAATATTTGGAGATTTAACACAGAGACGAAGATGGAATTGAAAAGCAGGGGTCTGTTAAATCCTAGAAGAAAACAGGAAATAATCCATACCGTATTCTTTACACTGAAAGTGGTAGGACTGGATTTTTTTTTAGCTAACAAATATTTTCACAAAATTATCCGCTTCTCTCCATAGCTACAGGAAGTTCTCTTTTCCCAATTTCCTATGGAGTGCTATGAATTCAGTGCGTGATAAAAAAGGAACTGATGTTACTCTTGGAGCTTGGAGTGATTTGAGTAAACCATTTGAGTGAAAGAATGATTTTAAAAAGCCTCTGCTAATATTCTGTGTAAATATGCTCTTTATACTCAAAACCCATAGTAATTACACCAATGACAGAATAACAATCTTAGCGCTTTCTTAATGTTAATCTTCCTTTGTAGATAAGCCTCACAAATTTATTTTCTATAAAAGGATTCTTTTTTAATTTTTATTTCATTGGTACATTTTAGGTATACAATATAATGATATTCATTATTGGAAATTTGCACCTTTATATAATCTCTTGGTTCTTATTTTTCCCCTTTCCCCTGCCCTCCCTCAACCCCTCCATATTTACAAAGACTTTGTTTCCATTCCTTCATTTTCTCATATTAATTCCATTCCCTTCTTCCTTTTCCCCTACCCCTCCCACTTCCCCTTCCCCTTTGCCCCTTTTCTTCCTATTTCACATTATCTATTATACCTTTTAGTTCTTATTTACACTTTCAGTTTCTCACATTAGAGAAACTATTCGATATTTACACATGTGTGTCCTATTTATTTCACTTAAGAGTATCGCCTCAATGTGCATCCATTTAGCTATAAATCTCTCCTTTCTCATTTTTTATGGCTGAGTAGTACTCCATTTTATTTTAAAAACCCACTTTTTCTTTATCCAGTCTCCAGTTGATGGGCATTTGGGCTGTTTCCAAGTTTTAGCTATTACGAATTGTGCTGGTATGAACATGGGTGCACATATATCACTGTGGTATGATTCTTTTAATTCTTTGGGGAAGACACCCAGCAGGGGAATAGCTGGGTCAAATGGGACTTCCAGTCCTAGTTCTTTGAAGTATCTCCATACTGATTTCCACAGTGGTTGCCCCAGTCTGCACTCCCACCCGCAGTGGAGCAGGGTTCCTCTTTCCCCACAGCCCCACCAGCATTTGTTATTGGTTGATTTCATGATAGCAGCCATTCTTTCTGGAGTGAGATGGAATCCCAGCATTGTTTTCATTTGCAACTCTCGGATGACAAATGATGTTGAACATTTTTTCATATGTTTATTTGCTATTTCTACTTATTTGTCCGAGAAATGTCTGTTCATTTCAGATGCCCATTTTCGGATTGGGTCTTTAAATTTGGGAGGTCTGATTTTTTTAAGTTCTTAATAGATTTGAGATAGTAGACCTTTGTCCGAGGAAGAGCCGGTGAAGATTGTTTCCCACATTGTGGGTTGTCTCTTCACACTGCTGGTGGTTTCTCTTGCTGTGTTGAAGCTTTTTAGTAAGAAGAGATCCCACTTGTTGATTGTTTGTGCTAGTTCACGGGCAACTGAGGTTTTTTCATAAAAATCTTTTCCTACACCAATGTCTTCAAGCGTTCTACCTAACCTCTGTTCCAGCCGATTCAGCATTTCTATTTTAATATTTAGATCTTTAATCCATTTTGATTTTAGTTTAGTGCATGGTGAGAGATACAGGTCTAGTTTTAATCTTTGGCAAGTTGAAGCCCAGTTTTTCCAGCACCATTCATTAAAGAGGCTATCTTTCCTCCAGTGAGGGTGTTTGGCTCCTTTTATCAAAGAAGAGGTGGCTGAGTGTGTCTGGAGTTGTTTCGGCATCTTCTAACCTGTTCCACTGGTCCGCAGGTCTGTTTCTTTGTCAGTACCATGCTGTTTTAATCACAGTAGCTTTGTAGTATAGTTTCAAGTTGGGGAATGTGATACCCCCTACCATGTCTCTGTTACCTGGAATTGTTTTTGCTACTCTGGGTCTCTTCTTGCTCCAAATGAATTTTTGGATTGTTTTCTCAAGGTCCATGAAGTATCCTGCTGGGATTTCAATTGGGATTTCATTGAATCTATATATCAGTTTTGGAAGTATGGCCGGTATGGCCGTTTAAACTATGTTGATTCTTTCTACCCAGGAGCAGGGGATGTCTTTCCATTTTCTGATATCATCTTCAATTTCTCTTTTCAGAGTGCTATAATTTTCAGAGAAGAGGTCTTTGATTTCTTTTGTTAGGTTGATTCCTAAGTATTTCAGGTTCTTTGATACTATAGTGAAAGGAATTATTTGCCCTATTTCTCTCTTAGTGAGTCTGTTGTTCGTGTAGAGGAAAGCTATTGATTTTTGTGTGTTGACCTTGTAACCAGCTACTTGACTGAATTTGGTTATTAATTTAAGAACACTTTTGGTGGAGTTCTTGGGGTCTTCTATATAGAGAATCATGTCATCTGCACATAAGGACAATTTGACTTCTTCATTTCCTATCTTAATTCCTTTTATTTCTTTCTCTTGTCTAATTTCCATGGCTAATGTTTCCAAATCTATATTGAACAGGAGTGGTGATAGTGGACATCCTTGTCTTGGTCCTGATTTTAATGTGAAGGATTTCAGTTTTTGACCATTTAGTATGATATTGGCTGTGGGTTTTTCATAGATGGCTTTTATCAGATTGAGGTAGAGACTGTCTATTCCAATTTTTTTAGGCTTTTTATCATAAACGCATGTTGGATTTTGTGAAATGCTTTTTCTGCATCTATGGAGATAATCATATGGTTTTTGTCCTTGGCTCTATTGATATAGTGTATTACATTGATTGATTTTTGTATATTGAACCATCCCTGCATCCCTAGGATGAATCCCACTTGATCAGGGTGTATGATCTTCTTGATGATCTTCTGCATTCTGTTTGCCATTATCTTATTAAGGATTTTTGCATCTATGTTCATTAGTGAGATTGGCCTATAGTTCTCTTTTTCAGTTGAGTCTTTCTCTGCCTTGGGGATCAAGGTGATGCTTGCTTCCAGGAATGAATTTGTGAGTATTGCTTCCTTTTCAATTTCACTGAAGAGTTTAAACAGTAGTAGCAGTAGTTCCTCTCTAAATATCTTGTAGAATCCAGCTGTGAAGCTATCAGGACCTCGGCTTTTCTTAGTTGGTAAGTTTTTAATTACATTTTCAATTTCGTTGATTGATATTGGGTCATTTAGAATTTTTAGGTCTTCTTCATTCAAATTTGGTATTTCATACATATCTAGAAATCTGTCCATTTCTTCTGTGTTGTCCATCTTATTGGTGTATAGGTTCTCAAAGTAGGTATTGATGATCCTCTGGATTTCTGCTGGGTCTGTTGTAGCTTCACCCTTTTCATTCCTAATTGCATGGATTTGGGCCTTTTCTTTCCTTTTTCTGATAAGGTTGGCTAAGGGTTTGTCAGTTTTGTTGATTCTTTCAAAGAACCAACTCTTGGCTTCATTGATTTTTTGTATCATTCTCTTACTCTCCACTGCATTGATATCTGCCAAGATCTTTATAATTTCCTCCCTTGTATGAGCTTTGGGTTTGTCCTGCTCTTCTTTGTCTAGAAGCTTGAGGTTCAGCATCAGGTTGTTTAATTGGGCTCGCTCTGTTTTCCTATTATGAGTATTCACTGCTATGAATTTCCCTGGTAAGATTGCTTTCATTGTGTCCCATAGATTCCGATAAGTTGTATTGTCATTGTCATTTAATTGAAGGAACTGTCTGATTGCTTCCTTAATTTCCTCTGTTATCCATTGGTTATTCAGAAGTGTGCTGTTCAATTTCCATGTGTTTATGAAATTCTTGCAGTTTATTTTGCTATTGATCTCCAATTTGATAGCACTATGGTCTGATAATATACAAGGGATAACTTCAATTCATTTGCACTTACTTAGACATGTTCTATGAGCAAGTATGTGGTCTATTTTGGTGAACAACCCATGTGCAGCTGAAAAGAATGTGTATTCTGATTTTGTGGGGTGGAACACTCTGTAAACATCTGTTAAGTTCATTTGTTCAAGAGTTCGATTGAGTTCTAGTATTTCATTACTTATTTTTTGTCTAGTTGATCTATCTATTTGTGACAGTGGGTTATTGAGGTCCCCCACTACAATTGTATTAGTGCATATATGACTTTTCATGTCCGTTAGTATTTGTTTTATATAGTTGGGTGCACTAGCATTTGGTGCATAGATATTTATGATTGTCATCTCTTCCTCTTGGATTGTTCCCTTTACAAGGAAGTAATATTCTTCTTTGTCTCTCTTAATCAGTGTTGGTTTGAAATCCACTTCATCTGCAAAGACAGGTACTCCTGCTTTTTGGGGGGTTCCTGTCATATGGAGTATTGTTTTCCACCCTTTAATTTTCAGTCTATGAGTTTCTTTTGAATGAAGTATGTTTCATGTATGCAGCATATTGTTGGATTTTGCATCTTGACCCATTCTGCCAGTCTATTTCTTTCGATTGGTGAGTTGAGACCATTAACATTGATGGTTATTACTGATACATATTGAGTTATCATTGTCATGAATTTTTCTTTTTGTTGGACTCTCCCCCTTTACATTTAATTTGTTGTTGTGCCAGATGGATTCATTCTGCTGGGCTTCCTGGGGTTGTGATCCTCATTGTCTTTTCCTAGGATTTTGTCTAGAATTTTTTGTAGTGCTGGTTTTGTATTCATGAAGTTCCTAAGGTGCTCTTTGTCATGAAAGTATCTTATTTCTCTATTAATTTTGAAACATAGTTTTGCACTGTACATCAATCTGGGTTGGAGGCTGTTTTCCTTTAGAGCTTGGAATACATCACTCCAAGCTCTTCTTGCCTTGAGGGTTTGCATTGGGAAGTCTGCTATGATTCGGATGGGCTTTTCTTTGTATGTGATTTGTTTCTTTTCTCTCACTGCTTGTAGCACTTTGTTCTTCTTGTTTCTGGAATCTTAACAATTTTATGCCTACATGTAGATTTTTTTTATCAAGGCTAGTTGAAGTCCTATGTGCCTCACTTATCTGTATGTCAAGTTCTTTTCCCCTCCTTGGGAAGTTTTCTGCCATCACTTCTGTGATCAGTTCTTTTATGTCATCTGTACTCTCTTCTGTTGCTTCCTTGACGCCAATCAGTCTTATGTTATTCTTCTTTGCATCATCTAGCAGCTGTTGGGTTGATTTCACGTGTTCCGTTACAATTTTAAAGCAATTTTTCTCTTTCTGGTCACTAATTGCAATCTTATCTTCTATATCTGAAATTCTGTCCTCACATTGGCTCATTCTGCTGTGTAGACTTTTGATGGAGTTTTTAATCTCTTGGAAATCTGTTTGCATCTGTTTTATGGATTCCATTTGTTTCCTTTGTTTAGATTCCATCATGTTCCTCAGGTCCTCTCTAGATTTATCAATCATGTCTTGCACTATGAGAACAATCTCTGCTATTATCTGAGAAATTATTTCTGATTTCATTTTTTCCAGATCCTCTTTTGTTGCCAGTTCAGGGAGTTCAGGTGGTTGGTATCAGATTGTTTCACCTCCTTTCCCTTTGGGGTTGCTGTAGGTGGTCTGGAAGTCTGGTTTTGAGACTTGTTTATGTGTCTTCTCATTTCGATGGGGGGTGGGGGCTGCTGTTGGCACCCATGTGGCTCACCTCCTCTGAGCTGGGAGTGGTGGAATGGTGGCCCAGAGGCCCCTTCCTCTGTGTTCTATAAAAGGATTCTTAATCTGGCTAAACCTTGATAAATTTGAGAGATTTTTCTGAAGGCTCTTTGTAGGGTTTTTAAATATTAAACCTTCCCTTTAAGACAAAAACTATGGATGGTTATTTGATAAGAAAATAAAGTAAAATAATGAAAATAAGTGGTTGGTGGTTATGTACATGTCCAAACTCATTTAATTCTCCTTGTCACCCTATGAGACATATGCTGAGACCATCTTCCCATGACAATAAAGGCAGTAGGACATGAAATGGTTTTCCATGTTGCCTAAGGTCACAGAGCTAATAAGAAGAGACAGAACTTAAAGGCAGAAATTCTGGGCCCCGAGTCCTTGTGATACCCCAAGACTGAAGGGCCTGACTTGACTTACAAAAAAAGCAAGGGGCTGTCCAGTCCCTCTACAACCACATACCCTTTCCATGCTTTGAGACTGACTTACTAACATTGAAAGTAGAGGGGCAGGGAAGACTTCTACATGCAAGGCTGTGTGTTAATGTGCTGAAAATACTCTTATCAACAGGCCAACAATCTGGGTCATTTGTAGGAAAATGGATGCACCATGAGACCATAATGTTAAGAGAAATAAATCAGACACACAAGCTGAAATGTTGCAAGGTCTCTCTAATATGAGAAACCCAAATTATAAATAAAGAGCAAATAAAGATAGATAATAGGAAACAGGGAGTAGATATTTTGCAAAAGAGAAGGGGATCAAGAGATGGGGTGAGGGGAAGAAAAAGGAAGCAGTGTCATGTACATGTTCCAACTCCCCACTGTGAGTAAAATCGTCATGTATTGCAAATATGGACTAATAAAAGTAAATTTTTTTTTAAAAGTCAACAAAATATTTGCCTTCCATGGCTTTTAATTTAGTGAAAAGAGTACCTAAATGAGCAAACAAATAAAGTAAAATATAAAATATACAATCTTACCTAGAAGTACAAAGAGTTCCCAGAAGAAATGGCATTTAAATTGAGACCTGAAAGGTGAACAGGAGCCCACCAAAGAGTAGCCAAAACATCATTAGCAAAGCCTAGGAGGCAGAGAGAGACCCGAGAGCAGTTTCCTCCTCCTGCAGTGTGTAGCAGGAGGAAGAAGGTGACGAGACAGGAGTTGAGAGGAGGGAGTTTATACCAAGGTAACAGAAAGTGGTTAAAGAATTAAGGAAGGGAGTCCTGTGATTAGAGTCACATTTTTATAACTTGGTAATAAAATGCACATTTTGGGTAGGGTGGTCTGGGCCTCCCCATTTCTAGTTTGTAGGAAGAGTTCCCATCACCCCCCTCTCTGTAGAAACTCAGGGCGAGGTTCCAGCAACATCCACAGACTCCACATGCAGTGATAGCTTTGTCTGCTCTGCTTCCTCCCGTCTTAAGAAACTCCTCCTTCGTTTCCGCAACTCACCCTTTTCTCTCCTTTCACTCTTCATCCACTCCTGTCAGACTTTGGCCCCCTTTACTCTGCTGAAACCTGTCTGGTCCAGGTCCCTGATCCTAAGGCTGCCAGTCCAAGGGTCACTTGGCCAGCCCTCTTCACAAGAGTCCATACTTGGGGCCAAACCTCAACTGAAAGCACTTCTTCCTGCTGGTTTCTGTGAGCCTTGGAGCTGTACAATCTACACCTACCTCATCGCTTCTCCTTCATGACATCCTTGGCTGGCTCCTCTGCCTTGCTGGGTTCAAACTTCATTTGGTAGCACATGTGGAACTCTCTGCTCTGCCCTTCTCATCTACACCCTCTTCTGAGCTGATCTCATCACAGAGAGCAACTCCAACCTGACATCTCCTGAATTTTCACTCTACACTGAGGTGGCCAGCCTGATCCTCAGCCTAGGGTAGCTGAAAGCATCAGTGCAAGACATGATGAAAGGTAAACCATGCACATTCGAAGTTTTAAGGGGTTATTGCAATCCTTATTGCAATACAGTAATTTCTTATGAGCAAACAGCAATATGTGAACGAGGAAGCAGCTAAACCACTAGGAGCTTGGATTCTGCCAGAGGAGTTTGAAAGAAAGCAAAGCAGAGCAAAGAAAATTTTGGATTGGATATAGTATGAAGTGTTGCCTTATTTGGACTATTTTGGTAGAAAGTCCCAATAACATTATGTTAATATTATCATTCATATACATAGGAACCCAAGGTGTTAGAGCTACCTTGTCTAATGGTCCCCATTTTATTTTACCAAAGGTAACCAAGACTCTATAATATGAAATTTTAGGTTTATAGCTTTCACAGAGAGGTGTTTGTTAGTTTCACAAATTCTTAGGCATACAGATTAACAGAGATATAGAACAAAATCTCAATTTTTCCCAGAAAAATAAGTCTACTCTTAGAAGCAGATACATAGTCCTGTATGCTATTTTATAACCTTTAGAATTTTATCCCAAATCATGCTTATCAGAAGACAGAAAGCAGCTAAGCTGACCAGTGATGCCTGGGATGACCTAACTAGATCATTGGTTTTGGTTCTAATGAAAGCTTTTAGCATAAAAGTGTCAATTCCAATTTTTCTCTTAAGATGAACATGAAGAATGTCTTCTGTTTTAAGATATAACGAGAATTTTAGATTTCCTGCTGAGCTGAAAAGACAAAGATGTACTTTCTAATGTGTGTTGTGATGTCAACCAGCCATGTAAACTTCATATATAGAACTATAGGAATTTTTCATGAAAAAAGCCTGAGATCTGTGGGGTTAAATGATTTGCTCAATTAGAAAAGGCTAAAGAGAAAAATTGAAGACATTGTTATTTTCATCCTCACTTCATACATTAACCATTTGTGACTTTCGTTCCCATACTTTTTAAGTAATGAAGCCTACTCATTCCTAAATGCACGAAAGCCTCATCTTTCAGCTTTAACAAATAAGAGATGAGAGAGTTGCAACCTTCTCTCCCATGAGACCTAGCGACAAAGCCCCTTCCCTGAGATCGCTCCACTGCCAGCCATGGAATTGGCCCTTGGACTTGAACTATGCTAGTATGCTTGCTAATCAACAACCCTGCTTGTTCTCTGAGTCACCCACACCAATAAGAGTGCTGTTTGAATACTACTTCGAACTGAAGTGGCGGACCATCCGTGCACATGATCAAGCCAGGGTCTCCAAGAATAACCTGGACAGCTTCCGCATGGAGCACCAGCTGCCCCTGCCCCGCACATCTATTACGCTTCTACTATGAAGCAGCCTCCATTCTCCCCTGCTCTCATCTCACCACTTCCTCCAGGAGTCTGCAAGAAAGCTGATGCTGTGGCTCTGAGGGGATGTGTGGAAATTAGCAACATTGGCCTGGGCAGTGGCCCAAGGTCTCCTTGACCAGATTCTTCCCATTCCCCTGGTCCATTCACCCCACTCCTTTTTCCATCCAGAGCAGAGCCCTCCCATCTTCTGAAGCCCAGTGAGTGTTATGTCACCTCTAACTGTCCTCTGACGCGCCCACCCATGATACCACACTGTCACTCTTCCTACATGCATGCGGGCGCGCGCACACACACACACACACAAATGAAAACTGAAAATCACATCCCTGAATCTCAGCTAAATGACAGAAGAAAAACAAGTTAATTACATTAACTCACACCGTTCATTCATTCAATTTGAATTTCTTGAGGGAGCAGGTGATTGAGATATCATTCAACTTAGATTTCTTGCCCTTACGTCAGATAGAAAAGGCGTGACATTGACAGAGATGAATGATATCTACAAACTAACTAGGGAGAAATAGAGAATTACTCATCTCCCAGAAGTGTTTTCAACCCGAATGATTTTCACTCAATGAAAATTTTCACTTGGTAAACTATGGTGTGTGGAAGCAATGGGAAAAGCAGGAGAAGGAACAGCTGGTAAAAAAGAGAAATTTACCTAACTCCTGCCCTTTATGCTCTCTTGATGCTTATACAGAAGCAGCAAGAACAGAGGGGAAGTGTTCATAAATCCTTTTTCTCTCCAAATGGAGGGATGAGTTTTATCAAATTCCCATTAAACCTCCAAGCACTTTGTCACTGTAACCCAGAGGATGGCCCTCGACACCATGGTAAGGGGTGAAGTGGTCTAGACAGATGGATCATGAGAAATAGATTCTTCTCATGGTAGGAACTGGACCATTCTCATTTTTGTGTCCCTAAAATGGCCAAGTACAATGTCTTATATAAAACTGATCATTGATAAATTAAATTTCTACTGGAAGATCTAGTGAGGCATAATTGGGTACAGAAGAGTCCTTTCTCACCTACAGCCTACAATGGCCCCATTTGCAATACTTTTATGCCTCATGAAAAGGGACAGCCTTTATCACAGGGCAGATACCACTCTGCCTGATGGTGTACTAGGTGCTGCCTACCGACCTAAGAGCATAAGCATCACCTCTAACCAAGAAGCGCAGAAACCATGGCTCCTGGCCAGAATCATGGCCTCAGCAAGTTCCAAGTCTTCCCGGATTCCTTACCCCTTTATGCAGCACCCCATGTGTATCTGGGTTACCCTCTTACAGGGGGTTAGTGATAGTCACCCCACAAGCAGCCCAGTACCAGTTACGAACATCCTATATGTTGTTGTGCATTGTATCCATTACAATACTAACTCCTTTCATGCATTACAATTTCTCAGGCATTATAATTTTCTCACTCTAAGCAGATACTGGTTTAAACCAATTAACAATGCTATCTATAGCTCCTTTTAAAAAGAATGATCTATAGAGGAGCAGCAATGACATTTCAAAGGTAGAGACTGTCCTTGAAAACTGCTTTATAAGGAAAAGAAGAAGAAAAAGAAGGGTGTTCTGTTTAAGAACAAGTATCACATTTATGTTTAAATGTTTTTTATTAGGACTTGACACCATTCAATCAACCAACACACACGAAGATTTTGAACAAAGAAACTAAGAAAGGGTAATCATGATGATCCCATTTTAGATCACATGCATGTATACCTTCTACTGCTCATGAGCTGTCAGATTTTACTAAAGTAGTAATTAGCTATTCAAACAGAACTTCTCTATCATGCTAAGCAGCATAAGGTGTTGACCTTTGCGCACATTTTTATAATGATCTTGCATCTTTAAAAGGGAAATTATTAACAAAAAAAAATCACTGTAAGTCTAGGGAAATAGTTCCCACTCTGAAGTTATTTTGGTAATACTAGGAAAGAAATGCATTTCTAAAATACAGTAAATGTGCTGATTGTGGATTTGGAGTCTGAACTTTTGACCAAGGGGAATCAGCCAAGTGGCAGACTATTTAATTGAAGAGAAGTAGCTACTGGGTGGCAGAGGAATTTCTGATACTTCAGTGGCCCTGAGTAATGCCCCGTGATCTCCATACAGCCCTAATAATCAGGGTCTGGGAATGAGGCTTTCCGCTCCTTTTCCCTTTACAGAATCTTAATAAATGCAGATGTTTGGAACTTCAGAACCACAAACTTGAACTCACCATCTAAAATCACTGAGATGAGTTGATCATTTTCTGTGATGGTTAAGCTTGATTGGTGTGGGGAACTACCTCGGGATCGATGGAGCACACGTCTGGTGTGTGTGGGTGAATCATGGCAGTGTGGCCTCGGGTACTGTCTCTGGTCCTTCACCCCTTTCCAATCTGGCACTGTTCCCCTGTTCTGTTTCCCCATGAACTAAGCATCATTGCTCCACCAAGCCCTTCTGCCATGATATTCTCATCTTGTAGCCCATGGACAATGTACTGAATCCCTTGAAACTTTAGGCTAAATTAAACTTCTCCAGCTTTAAGTTTTCAGTGTTGGATAGTGTGTCCCAGCAACACAAAAGCTGATTAATACAATTTTTAAAGCCACTTACTGTAAAACTCAAGAACATTGAAACACCTGATTAGCAGAGGGTTTTTTTTTAAGTGTTCTATCTCTATTAATAGTACACTTTGGTAAAAGAAGATTTAAAAACCCCATAAATTGCAACATGGAATTAAGGCTTTATAACCAAAACAAAGACTACACAAAGGTTTAAAAACCTACTACTGATAGGAATAAAGTCTCATAAATATTTTTCATAATAACCTCGCACCTTTCAAAGCCCTCCAACAGTAAAGACTTTTACAACTCAAGTAGATCAAGGGAAAATTTCCTGGTGATAGATGACATATCAAATACAGAAATAATAAACCTGGGTAAATAATTTCCATATAAAACAATAACAATCAATCACCTAATAAATATTGAATATCTATGAACAAAACAATGTGCTAAGATAACTCACGATAGCCAAGATATAGAATCAAACTAAATGTCCATCAATGGCTGAATAAATAAGATATATAGAACACTATTTAGCCTTTTCAAAAGAAGGAAATCCTACCATCTCTAACAATATGGGTGAGCCTGGAGAACATGCTAAGTAAAATGTCAGGCACAGAAAAACAAATACCGCATGATCTCATTTATATCACAAGTGTACAAAAGTTAAACTCATAGAAACAGCAAATAAAACTGGTGTCTGCCACAGGCTGTGAGGATAGAAGGAAGAAGAGGAAGTGACATTCAGGGGACATGAAACTTCAGTTAGACAAGGGAAGTAGTGCAAGAAGCCCACCGAAACTCATGGTGACTGCAGTTAGTAACAGTATACTGCAGAAAAATTCCTGAAAGTAGACTTTAAATATTCTCACCACAAAAAGTACATGAAGTCATGTACTATGTTGGCTCCGTTTAGCCTTATGACAATGTATATCTATATTAAAATACTATATTGCACATTATAAACATATAGTTTTTACTTGCTAATTACAAAAGTATAGAAATCCAAAAATCCCCTTGCTAGATGTTATGAAGCAGTTTGAAACAGAACATGAATAATCCATCAAAGAGCTTTCAATTCCACATGAAGAATGAGAACCAACTCACAAGATAAATTCTGAAAACAGAAAAACTATGTTGCTGCTTGCTTAGTTTCACCAGGCCTGGATTTCTTACCCTACAAACAAGAGGAAATAACATATATTCCATAGGATCATATGAAAAGATGCTAGGTTAATGTAATAAAGTGCCTGGGGCAGTGCCTCATAAATGACAGCAGCAGCTGAAGGCTGATGCTGCCCCTGCTTCCTGCTGCTGCTGTTAATAAACAGATCGCACTGAAGAGAGGAACCAGGAAATTTCTCTTTTACACTTGCCCAGACCTGAAGGACCGGCGCCATTTGAATTCTAAATAAATGGGGGGAATGGTGTGTTCTGAAGCCCTCCCGGAGAGGGGCGGGCAGGAGAGAGAGCCCTGGAAATGCCCCCTCACTTCCTGCAGGTCTGCCCTGGAGAGCGACCACAGCCCAGAGTCCGAGGAAGTTGAGACAGGGATTCGGGCCCAGGACAGGGTTGCCCACAGAACCTCTTCTCTTAACTGTATATTTCTTATTGTTATTCCAGGTGTTAGAAGGCCAGAGGAAAGAATAAATTCAATCTTGCCCTAACCTCCCAGAACCAGACTTCCACATTCCAGTAGAAATCAGCCCAAAATGCAGCAGAGAGCTGGGTGGGAGGGAAGCAGACTGGGCCCTGGGCCTCTGTTCTTCCCAATCTCTCTCCCTTTATCCATTGTCTTCCATTTCCTGGTTTCACCCAGAAAACTCTCCCTTTCCATACCCTAGTCCTCCGACTTGTGAACTCAAAACTGATTTACCTTTCTCCCAGTCCTCTGGATGCCCTAGAAAACAAAAATTGTGGTGTTGGGTTTCCAATTACATAAAGAAAAAACTTTTTTTTCTCCCCTTGTAGGTTCTTTAACTAGGGCCCTGCAAGCTAGCCTGACAAAGGACAGAGTAACGGGTGGGAAAGCATACAACCCGTGTGGCGTCTTTTTCTGATGTTTTTATGTGACACAGTGGCCTTCCTACAAAGAAGCAAAAGTCCCCAAGAAGTAGATAGACCTGAGAACTTATGTACTCTTTTCTTTTTTAACAAAAACCAATAAATTGTGGAGCCATAACAAGGCAAAGGGAAAAGCTTCTGAAAGAGGGTTACAGCTGAAAACCGTGGGAAAGTAAATACTTGGAGACACCACCACAAGATAAAGGCTGTCTTAGCCAGGGTTGTTGGTGTGGCTCCTTCTCTATGCCAACCTCCCATACTCTTCCTGTCTGTAAACCTCCCTGCAGAGGGGATTTATGGCTGTCTATTTCTCAGTAGTCCCTGCTTTTAGTCGGATAAGGGAAGCTCCAGGGAGGCTTTAACATCTGTTGAATCTCAAATATTTTCAGCTCAAAATAATCCATATGCCAAAGTGGGCATACTTTGGAGTAGCACAGTCTGATCCCCTTCAATTACAATGAAATATAAACAAGACAGAGCAGTAAAAATTTTCAAGCTTAAGTGCCCGGTCCAGGCTCCCTTGACATACTCCACATCCCCTTTGAAAAAGACAGGAAGATTCTCACAAAGATAGTATTTTTGCTGTCGAGTTGTTATTTAAAGTCTCTGGGTGCATGCCTGTAAGGAGAACTCATAAAGGGCACCTTTATTAATAAATCTTGGACTAGAAAATGCACATAAAAGCTTTTAGACTAACTTTGCTAAGATTCCTCTCTTTGAGATAGGCAGAGTCATGGCATAAATTCTATGATATTTTAGAGAGCAGGAGTGCAGAATATGTATTAATTTTTTATTTGTCACAGCTATCTCATTTTTTCCCTCGTGATCTTTAATAAACCTATAATTCTAAATTTACTTTTTAAGAATATTTCTGATTCAGAAAGAGAAATTACCATTGTAGACATCAAACAGAACCTTTGGAAATTATGTCCCATGCCCAACTTCTAGACAAGGAAGAAACCAAACTTGTTTTAGTCATACTACACAAAGGACTACCTCTAAATTTTCAGGAATCTGTGGTTCGCATTATAATGCTTCATTTTCAAAACAAAACAAAATAGCTCCTGTTTTTTAAAATGCTTATTACAAGTTTCATGCCAGGGTTACTACATGTCAATAGCATATGCGTCTTTCTGTATTCCAACATCACCAACATTTTTCTAGTTCCTTTAACACCCTGGGTTAGGCTTAAATGCAAGTTACTATGGCAACAGAGATAATTGTGGCTGCTTACCCCAGTATGCTCTTTATAAATCACATTTTTGAGGATAATTTTTCTAACAAAGCATTGTTTAAATTGCTTCAAGTTATAGTAATTACACTCTCAATGATAAACATCAGAGTACAGAGAAACACAAATTTCCACCCAGGGTTACAATGCTGGCCGCAGGTGCGTGTGGTTTTATGGAGTGGCTCCTGGCCACTTCTGGTCCACACACATTGCCATGGGTTCTCGGCAGGATAGTGGAGCCATCGCACTTACAGCAGCTTTGTACTATGGCAAACTGTTCACACTGTCTTTTCCCTTCACTTCACTTATTTTCTATCTGTGGTACTTCCCTGTGTTGCATGAAGATGGCCTCTTCAGTACAACTAAGGTGAAGAGCCCTTATTTTTTACTAGTAATTTATTTCATCCATTAGAATTTTTTAGTACTTAACTTGTCACACTTGGTTCCAACTTGCTTTATACGTTTGTATCAGGGTGGCCTCCAGGGGATTTCTACTGGACAAGGCTGCAATCATCCCACAGCTCAACTGGAGGTGAATGATACACTTCCAAATTTACCAGCTGTCAACTGGCTTCACTCCCTCCTGGTTACTGGCCCGGGCCTCCTTCTGTTCCTGCCACTGGGTTCTCCATAGAGCAGTTACAATATGGTAGCCTCCTTCCCCGAAGTGAGTGGCCCAAGGGAGAGGGAGCACAGGGAGAGAGAGAGGGAGGGAGGGAGTCCCAGCCAAGAGCAGCCAAGACAGAAGCCTCATCTTTATATAGCCTCACATCTGAAGCAAAATCCTACCACGTCCATGGCATTCCATTCATTAGATGTGAGTCTTTAAGGCCTGCCCATACTCAACAGGAGGACATTAAATGCTACTTCCAGAGAGTAAAGGCATAAAAGAATTGTGGACATATTTTTTAAGCCACCATGGTATAAATAGTAAGTGTTAGCTATTATTTTACTTCTGATGCTTTTCTAAAACCTGCTGTGGCTAATAGAACCTTAAGACATTAGTATGTTTCTGTTCTTCTCTTGTATTTCCCCTTTTCTCTCTCAGCAAGTAATGGGCCAGGGCCTCACGTCCTCCAGGGACTTACGTGGCTGAGGGAAAACCGGAACTGGCCCACAACTACCCGTGGCTTTGGCTTTACAAAATTGTTAACTGTTCTGAGGGATTGCTGGTTAACATGAATATAAACAATAAAATATATTGTTTTCTAGCATTCTATGAACTGGAAATTGTTATTAACTCCTTAAACTCTTATATCTGATTTACTATAGCACATTGTCTTCATTTGTTGTATAAGTTAGAGCTTGCTGTATATGAAATAGAAATTGGGGAAAGATGTTATAAATACAGAATGGAGATATGCATTTGATAAATACAGTGCTACAGTTCTATATTTATTATAATAAACACAGAGCAAGAGTTCTGGTCAATAAAATTCTGAACAAAATGATTTCTATTATATCAAAATCTTATGCATATTTCAGTAAAATAGCATTTAGCCACATAACTCAACCTTTTTAGAGTTTGTTATTGCTATTGTCTTGTTTTACTTTAAAGAGACAAACCTCAGTCTTTCTCTCTCTGTACACACATACACATTATACACAAACATACAAGAAGTGCAAAGATGTTTTTCTCTTACATTTCTTCTAATTAAAAAAGTAAACGTTCTGAAGGCCCAAAATGTGAAAAGTCCAAAAAAGTCCAAAGAAGAAGAAAATAGACTACATAATCACCCAAAGACATATGTTTGTAACCTTTTCCCTATACTAGTTGAAATGACACAGTACATATGTTGTCTATACCATGCTTAACATTGTAGCATGTTTTCTGCCTTCATTAAGAATCCTCAGATATGTGAAGAAATCAAGAAAGTAAATGAAGCTTAAAACAAAATAAGTTGCAGACTTATACTCATTTAACCAGAAAATAGGCTAACTGAATTCGGAGCATGCAGGGACATTTGCATAAGAAGTCAGTAGCATTCAGGTCTGTGTATCTCAGATGTTTACCGAATGCCTAATACCTGACAATCATAAGGAAAGAGTTTCTAAGACAGCTCTTGACCTCAAGGAACTGAGAATTTACTTGAAAAAGCAAAATTTTAAAACACCCAACAGTTTAATAAATGATAATGCAAAGCAATGTATAATCAGGAATCCAGAGAATACACAGGGCTGACCGGCATGAGCCTTCAGGGGTGGAAAGACCCCAGCAGGCCTGCCGGGAGGTCCAGGACACAGTGACGGGCGTCACACGCAAGCAGGGCTCCAGGGAGGGGCGCGGGAGACAGCCCCTCGTGTCTGCTGGCCTGCACTCCTTCCGTTGATTGGCACATATAAAACTGGAGTGTGAACCAGAGGCGAAATCATACGTTCATGACTGCAAAGCTCAAAATGACGGGCTGCTGTGAAGGACTCCATGTAAGCGCACTGACAGTCCCCAAGGTGATGCAGACAGTTTCCCTAGACTTCTAACCAAAAGACGTGGTGGATTCTGAGTTCAAAATACTTATACGTCTTTCTTAAAACTATGGAAAAGATATTTTAATGTGTTTTAAATGGCTGAAAAGAAATTTTTAAAAATTCTCTGTGCCAGGCCTGGTGGAGGACACCTGTAATCCCAACACTGGGGGAGGCTGAGACAGGAGGATCACAAGTTGATCATAAGCCTGGGAAGTTTACCAACTTAGCAAAATCCTGTCTCAAAATTAAAAAATAAAATAAAGATGAGATGTGTGATGTATCTCAGTACAAAAGCCTTGGGTTTGATTTCCGGTACAAAAAAAATGAGAAACCAAAAATTAATGTTAATTAATTAAAATTTGAATTTTCTAGGATCAGAATTGAAGAACGTCTTGAACAAACATAGTCGATTGTTCACTATTAGAGTTACTGTTAAAGTTGTTACAGTAAAACTGAAACTACATCACACTCAAAATGAAGATCAACAGAAGCAGAAAGAAATACATATGCAGAAAAAAATCTACGATGCATTATGTTCTAGAGTGCAGCTTTCCAACTCTCCTATAGTGCCTAAGTCAAATACTGAGCAAGAGGCCAGGGATGTGGCTCAGCAGCACAGTGCATGCCTGGCAAGCACAAGGCCCTGAGTTCAATTCCCAACATCCCGATACCAAAAAAAAAAAAAAAAATTGAGCAGCGATACATTAAGAACTACAGCGGTTTTTATTTCCATTGTGCAATATGGGTAAGATTTTTTTCCTTGCTTAACATCCTTCATAAACTTTAATTTCTATGAAGTTAAAGTGTTTTACACTGTAACATTTAGTATCTAGTCATAGCCTTAGCAAATGAAAAAATTATGCTACTGTGTAACATCTAGAAAACCAATCACATTAGTAATGAATCTTGTTTCAAATCATTGAGTAATTGTTACAAATTTCCTTCATTTAGTATTATCATCCAAAAGACACTGAAAAGGAAAAATATGACCACTCAAAGACTCAGTAGCCAAAGGACAATTATAAATTATAAATTAGGTAAAAAAAGAGATGGCTGGAAAATATTTAAAAGGAAATAAAATAAAACAGAACTAAATCAAACCTTTTTGTTAGTAAAAAGCTCAACTTATGTGGCAGAAAAGTGAATTCACGACATGAAGAATAAACTTTAAAAGTTCTCCCAGAATGCAATGGAAAGGGGAAGAGATTTTTAGAAATTAGAGGAAAACAATTTTTGGAAAAAAGAAATAAGATATTTCATAATGATTACATTTGTGTTTCTGAGAAGAAAACCAAACAAACAAAAATAGCTATCAGA
This sequence comes from Heterocephalus glaber, assembly GCF_053883595.1. Classification (NCBI taxonomy): domain Eukaryota; kingdom Metazoa; phylum Chordata; class Mammalia; order Rodentia; family Bathyergidae; genus Heterocephalus; species Heterocephalus glaber. The sequence goes on along the minus strand of NW_028258343.1, from coordinate 14,293,735 downwards.
AGCAGCAAGGCATTAAGAACTTGTTGGAAATTGTTGAAATACTATACCTAAAAATGAAGATTAAAGAAGTTTACCAATCACATTCAGACTGTCAATTAAATGAATGTGCTACATCCTGAGTAAAAATTTTAATCACCACGCTGTAATTAAACCAGTTTGTTTATGTTTATGTTTATGTTTACCATATGCACTCATCTGCTGCTGCTGGTGATGTTCTGGCTCACCTTGGACACATAGGGATTCCAAATCAGACCTCACTCCCTTCGTGATTGGCTCAGATTGCACTGGAAAATACTCTTCTGAGTCACACTGTGGATCCATCAATCAACAGGTAAAACACTGCAGTCAAAGGAGATGATTCAAGGTCATCATCATTTTCCAGGCGAAGGGTTCAACTTCAGTCCTACTGCAGTGCAGAAAGTCCACCACAGCCAGGCACCACAGGCAGAAGCAATGTCTGATACTGAAACAGCATATTGAACCTACAGCTGGGGGCTGACAGGGGAGGTCATCACCGGTCACAAACAAGTCCAGTGCCTCCAGTGCCCAGGGTCCCTTCGGGCAGTACGTTTGGTGCATATGTACTCTTTTTGTGCCTGAGGCCATTATGAACACCCTGGGGTCTCCAGGAAAGTTAATTCTTGAGTTTCTACATCAAAATCCAAATGATGGTTAACAAACTACAACTGAAAAATAAAGGGGAAAAAAGTCCCAAGCATAAATTACCCACTGTTTACAAATTTTTAAAAACCCTCAATAAGCTGTCTCCCTAACAGCACCAATTGGCAAAAGTCTTTAGATCAATGTATATAGAATTTACAATATAAAGATTATGAACCAAGACTGCCCACAAAGACATTCTCAGGAACAAAAATGCCCTAAGAGCCTACATGTGTAGAAAAATCCTTGGAAAAATTACTAGAGGAAATACTGCAAACAAGCTGCATGAAAAATTTTAATAATTAATATTTCAAGTATACAAAAGGCCTCTTGAGACTTAATTCATTAAGTTTGAATTTCAAATTTAGAAAAACAGCTGGTCATGTTTCGTCAGGAATATTCAATAACTTGGAGACACATCTTCATAGACTTGCTCGTCTGTTTCTCTCCTGCTTCAGGGTTTCCTTTCCCCAACAATTCCAGAGACTGTTTCTCAGGGCCTACCTACACCCCAGAGATCAGCGAGAGCCCTCACCTTGTTTGATGATAGGACACATTACTTGACGAGGTTGGACTCCAGCTAAATGAAGTTAGGACACTGGACTGGGAAAAGCAACTCAACTAGAAATTTCTCCTCTCCAGACTCAGTCTCTTTTTCCCTCAACACACATGTTCAGAAGTTCCTGGGGGGAAAGTGGAAACTATTTTCATAGTCAGGCAACCTGGAAACATTTTCTATCTCTTTAAAGTTCTTTTTTTTTTTTTTTTTTTTTTTGGTACTGGGGATCAAACTCAGGTCCTTGGGCCTGCACAGCAGGCAAAATCACTGAGCTAAATCCCTGGCCCTAAAGTTTATTTTTAACGCCTTGCATCACTCAAAGATGATTTTTCTAGGTTTTAAAGATAAATATATAAATGTCTGTCATGAGTTCCCCTGCAGGAAGTCTGTTATGTCTGTGTCTAGAGGTCCCCTCAAAAGCCCCTCAAAGCCTCATAGCTAGGGCTTTTCAGGGGTGGGTGGATCTAGTGTGTGTGATGTTGGGATTGATTCATGGTGTAATGCTAGGATTAAGAGTGCTGGGATCAAGGGTGTGAGTGCTACCTGGCCTAAGGGCAAGTAACCTGGATAAGCTGTAAGGGACAGAAAGAGGCTTGTCCCTGCTGATCAATTTGCTTGCTTGCTTTGCTGCCTTCCACCCACTATGAACTGTTTCTCCTCTGCAGTGCCCCTCTGCCATGCCACCCTCTCTTGGAGCCTCCCAATTATGGTCTCTACAAACCATGAGCCAAAATAGCTCCTTTAACTTTGACTGTTGGGTAGTTTGTCTCAGCAACAAGAAAAAGTCACTAAAACAAGCTCCTCCCTCAAAGTTTTATAGTATCTCTCTATTCATTATGCCAAAAATCACTGCTTCCTGTGAACTTCTAAGTATATACAAATATGCAAAGAAAAAGGGATATAATTTAAAAGTATCAAATAATAGTTTTTTCTTGGTTGGTTTCTAGATTATTCTTATCTTCTTTACCTTTCAAATGTTCACTATATCTACTGATATATTATTAACTCAATTATAAATTATCACTATACTAATTTTATAATCAAAAAAGTTGTTTTGATATCAATATGTAGCATAATATCTAAACCCCAATAAATACACATATACAGAGAAATGTAACAGTGATTCGCTCAGAGAAATAGATTTTGGGTAGTCTCTCCCTCTTGTGTAGTTTTAAAACTTCCTGTAATGATATCAAACCATTTAATTACAGAAAATGCTATTCTTATAAATCTCAAAGGTACAGAATAACTTTGAGGAACATATACTCACCCATACCATAAAATATTTATAGTGTTTGTCACTATTTTAGTTTTAGAATTTAATAGACTATCGGGCACTCTCCAGAATAAGCCACCTGGTACTCAAATAAATAAAATAAACCAAGCAGCAGTGGAGAGGTGACATTGAAAGGCTGTTTTGTCACGCTGCATAGGCCACAAGAGAGCGAAAATTGCTTTAATTACTCATCATTTGAATTTCTGATAGATATTATGGCAAAATTTAAAACTTGTAAATTTACCTTGGCAGCTTGACAACAGGCTCATTTACAGTCTTTTGAGGGAATTGCAAATTTCCCATGCTTTGATGTGGGGGGTGGTGGCATTTTTCATCTGAGAACATGAGATGGATTGAGGGCTGAACATTAGTCAGAATATATTTTTAACCCATTAAAAGCCCAAGTCCTCACATAATGCTGTGAGAAAAAAAACTAGTTTTAGATTTATAAAATTTAAAACATGGTCAAACACCATAGTCACAAGTTTTTTAATCTAAAATTTTACAATTGAAAAAAATTTACTTTAATCATAAGATAAATGCTAAGTTATATTGACACCTTTCAAAAATCTCAAGTTCTTATGACTAATATTATGAGCAGTTTAGTTTCTTGAAATACAAAGCTTTTTCAATCTGAGAACGTAAACTCCATAAATATTGGAAATTTCTCTCCTTTCCCCCCTTGTTTTCCATTCAGGGTCCAGGTCAGCACCATGAACATGTGGAATGTTAAATGAAGCCCACCTCTCAGGAATTCAGCAGAGGTGGCCCAGGCCAAGTTACAGAGCAAAAACGCAAGTGTGAAAACATCTATTCAGTGGTCATGAACACATGGTGCACATGCCATGCCACAGTGGGCTGCTTGTTATCATGGAAAGAGCTAACAAGTTCGCCATCACTCGGTGAAGATATTTATCTGTGGATGCTTTGAGAGCAGGGAAAGACTTTTTTATTCATGGAAGAGATTCAGAACTCCAGGTATGTCTTAGAATGTTTACACCAGCCACATGTCAAATACACCTTGGGTGAATATCAAGCTTGAATATTCATCTCAAGGGCAAAAAGGATTCAAAACAAAGGACAGTTTAATTTTTATTTTTCAAAATGCAAATTTAGGGCCAGGGATTTAGCTCAGTGGTTCTGCCACCTGCCTCGCAAGCGTAAGGACCTGAGTTCGATCCCCAGTACCAAAAAAAAATATGCAAATTTACCTTCTTCTTGGTGGTTGTGTCCATGGTGACCCTTTCCATATCCATATCAGATATTTTCCTTAAAAGCCAATAAAGCAGAATTTGATGTGAGGGTAAAGATAAGTACTAAAGAATGATCTTATTTCCATTTCAAAGCTTCAGGGTCATAAGAAAATCAACATAATTAAAACTAAGACCACTGGATGAGTGAACTCAATGCCTAAGTGTGTGTTAGAACAGGATGCTAGCCCTCTCTGGGAGGTTTTCAACTTTAGCCTCATGCTCTCCAGTCTCTAGGCACATCTTGATGTAGTTACCTGTCTGCATATGTTCCTCAGTATTCAAACTCAGCAACCCGGGAAAGGTGCCAACACACAGGAAGAACTAGCTATCAGTTCATTATATCTGCTCATGTCCTCTTCTGACTCTGATCCAGAGGGCTCTCGACTAACATAGGAAAGAAAAGCAGAATAAAATAGTGACTTTGTCTTCTTAATAAGGAACTGAAATGCAAGCACAGATCCAAACAAATAATGTTTTCATTATCTGACATCAATTTTCTCATGTGATTAACTTGAACTATGCAAAGTTTAAATTTAGCCTGCCAGTTTTAAAATTTGTGTGTTTATTTGTGCCTTTTACCCTTTTACTTTGGTGTCTGGGGGTCTTGATTTAACAGAACTGGTTATCCAGGTCCCACCTCATTTCTCTAATGCAGCAAAACCTCAGGCCTGAAGTAATGGTTCAGCTCTTTTTTCCAACTCCAGAGACTTTCCATGTTCTTGGCATTAGGCATCTTTTCATCTTAAGCTCCCTGAACATCAGCTGAAACTGGGTAGCTCCATATTGTGGAATACAGAAGAGCCAGTTTGTGGGTGCTGCAATTGACACCCAGGCCCATGAAATGACTTCCCCAGCATCCACGGTCACACAGCATCAGGGGATGGATATAGACTCTACAGTGAGAACAGCAACTATATTTCCTCTCTGATGCAAATCTGATTTTTTAAAAAAAGACTATAAGGAGATAACAAAAATGCAGAGTGATAATAAAATCAAGAGCTCCCATCTACTAAGCCAGGCATCACTCTCAGCCCTCTAATGGATTAATATAGTATTGTAATCCATGTAGCAATCCTTTCAGAGAAGTCTTATTCTTCTCCCCACTGTTCATCTTCCATGGTCACTCAGCTAATAAGCAATCACCAGGAGCCCAGATTTAAACCCAGGTCTCACCCCAGGAGCCATGCTCTGAACTTTTATGGTGCCACTTTTCTATGACTGGTTTTATACCAATGTATTTTTTTTAAATATAAGTCATAGGGCCAGGGATTTAGCTGAGTGGTTTCGCCGCCTGTTGTGTAAGCACAAAGACCTGAGTTCGATCCCCAGTACCAAAAAATAAATAAATAAAATAAAATAAAATATATGTCATATATTTTCAATGTTTCCAAATCCAAAATGGTGGATTAAGTGACTTTTTTTCTTCTGGATTCGCTTAAGTAAAAATGGATCTAATTATATTTTTAATGACAAAAATTAAATTATTTATTTAAATGATAAATGCATCACCTTAACCTGAAAAGAATCAAGTCACATGAAAAACAAGAATATTTGACTGCCATAGTCACCAAGAAGGCATAAACCTGTAAATTAAAATTTATTTCAGCAACATAACCCTATATTTAATTCATGAATGAGTTTCTTCCTTTCTGGGGGGTGGGGAAGCAAACATGCCATCAGAAGGCATGTATAAGTTTAAAGCATTTTCACTAGACTCTATTAAGTATTAACTTCTTCATTGTCTACCATTTGTTCTGATCTTGGTCCTGTCACTTAATGTTTCAGTATTTGTAGGTTGTAGATGACTTTGAGAAAACTGGTATGAAGGACTTACCTATTCCAAAAGGGAAGAATAGGGAAATGGAAAAGAACTGATTCAAAACAAGAATGAAATCCAGCAAGACAAACATTAAGTCCTGTAGATCCATGCCCATCATCTGGGGCACATGGTGATGAAATGTGAATTCCAGAGGGATTACATGCCAACCCCCACCCCACTACTGTGTTGCTGGTTGCAGCCTATACACTCTCTTGTGGCTTGTTTCATTCTCAAGCTGCAGCTTTCCTCCCACATGTTCCATGTTCCTAGCATCTCCAATTCCTAGGGTCACCACTGCACTTTTGGCTTCATTAACACAACTTCACTCACATCCCTCTCAGAGACCACTTACTTGGAATCACAGACCTTCCTTTGAAATCTAGGTGGAAGTTTCCCTTACCCCATAATTCTTGCATTTTTTATGTCAGCAAAACCACTATCACATGGAAAATACCAAGATCTGCTGTCTGCAGGAGCAGTAGCCAAGCCCCTTTGGACTATGACTGCAGTGGCCTCTGAATACCTGGATGGTTGAGCATAGAAAAACAAATCCTGGGGAAGCAATTCGCTAGGAGGTCCTTTTTTTTTTTTTTTTGGTACTGGGGATCGAACTTGGGTCCTTGAGCTTGTGGAGCAGGCGGCAGAGCCACTGACCTAAATCCCCAGCCCTTAGAAAGTCCTTCTTAAGGAGGGGTCCCAAGGGCTCTCATCTCAAAATAAAGTTTGACATTTTTACACCCTTGAACCTGGGTGAGGTCTTGCTGATTCCTGAGATGCCCTTAAGGCATCTTTCTTCTTGTCTCTGTACAAAGTACTTTGGGTTCTTTTTTTATGGAGCTAATCTCTTCAGCAGTCATACTCTCCTTTGGCTCCAACTTTGCATTTGTTTCCTTCTGGGCATTTTTCTGCTCTGCTTGGCCCTCAATTTTCATTACAAATTTGGCTATGTACAGATCAGGGGGACTCCACAATGGCTGTCTCACACTGGAGGCCCTGAAGATCCAGTAACTTCTCAACCAAGAAGATAGAAGACACAGAACAAGAGGAATCTAAATCCAGCACCAGTCCAAGGTTGAAAGAATAAAAAGTCGCTGGAGAATCACTGGCATGAGTCTGTGTAGGAAGGCTGGAAAAACTGGAGACTGGTTTCCAAAGGCAATGGCAGTAAAAGATGAACTCCCTTAAGCTGACAAGCTCTTCAAAAACACTCCAACTTCCCTCTTCTTCCCCTTTTATTCCATCCAGACTAGAAGCCTCTTGATAGGTGTCACTTATACCTGGGGTGGGTCTTCCTCCACCAGTTTACTTGCCTATATGTCAATCATCGACAGACACACCCAGAACTGTGCTTTCCTAATCTGGTAGACATTTCTTAATCTAGTCAAGTTGCCACATCATGATTAATGGTCACAATGCGCTAGGTTGAAATTCAAAAGTATACACCCTGTTCTCAATATTTATAAGAAGCTGAAAAAATGAGCAAGTTCCAGAAGAAAAGTACAATTCTGAGTGAGTTTGTTTAAAGGTTTTAGATTTCAGAGATGGCTTAAGGCTTTCTGAGGCTGGCCTCAGCCTCAAGCTCCATAGTAGAAGTAGTACACTGAGGCCCATATCTACCCTATAACTCAGTTTTTAAAACTTTGACTCTGAAATTAATTTGGATTACTTTTTAGAATTCAGAAAGGTCAGAGAAGCACAAACAAGAAAATAAAAACCATGCACTGACAAATCACCAGAGTAACACACATTAAGATGTTGGTAAATTTACTGCCAATAAGGCTTCAATTTGTTTGTAGATTCACTGTTCTGTAGGTTGGAATTATTCTGACCCAATAAGACACTCTGAGCAATTTTCCCTTCTCTGTCATAACTAAATTACATGGCTTATTACAGTGTAATAAAGATGCTTCCTCCAGATAATCAGAGCAGTATTTTGTTGTGCCTTCTCATTAAGGGCAAAAGTTCTGCCTGACTGACAACTGTCAGTGGGTCAACTGATTATGTTCAGCAGGAGATAATTGGAAAAGCTGCCTCCATTGCCACCTCAGCTCAGCAGGTAAGGATGACACATGTGAGAGACTGTCCATCTTAGCAGCTCAAGGAACAGGCAGCAGGAACTGGGAACATCTGAGTGGTGAGGCTTAACAAGAGCTCCAACCTCCTCTCCCCACACTCAAAGAAAACCAACCAATCTCTTAGTTTACTCACAGATTAAAACCCCCTCAGGACTGACTCACGAGTTATCTCCCAGAATTTAAAGCAACCCAGTTCTATTTAGCTCTCTGCAGAATCACCACAGGCAGGCATGATGAGACAATTTCAGGCCTGAGGTAGTTAGCAGATGGGGAGAAGGGATAATATCTCCTTATTTAGCATCCTCAGTGCTCAGGTTCTCCTCCCAGTGAGGCATCCCTGAGTGCAAGGGTTTACACGGGCTGTACAGGTGAGTGCCTGGGTTCAGGTCCCTGAGGCTGCTACTAAGCTAAATTAACTCTGCTTTGCAAATAACATTTACAAAGAGTCTAACAATACATAGCACATAATAAGTGCCCAATCAATATGAGTTGTTATTATCTATTTATCCAACAACTATCAGCATGGCAGTGAAATGCTCAGAAGATATTCCAATGAATTAAAAATTTTAAAACAAAAAATGCTAAATAACCAGAAACACACAGAATTTCCCCCTTAAGGACTACTCTTGTAATCTTATTTATAATGTCTATATGTATTTATTTAAAGAAATTAATGGCTAAGATCCTGACTGAATTATCAAAATTATGAAGTGATGATATCCTAATTTCTGACACTGAGAATCTTTCTTAATTCTTATTCGTCACGTTAATGGAAAAAATATCTTGTCCAGAAGTTTTCTGACTCTGAGAAATTGTCTGATTTTACAGTAACTCTCTTACCAACTATAATTATATATTCTGGAAAAAATTAAAAAGCAATCAATTAGGGCCCAGGATTTAGCTCAGTGGTTCGGCAGCCTGCCTCACAAGCGCAAGGACCCGAGTTTGATCCCCGGTACCAAAAAAAAAAAAAAGAAAAGCAACCAATCAAAGTCATTGTAGAGTTACCCAAAAGAGGCAAAATTGAGAAAGCATTCAGCACTTAGAAGGAGCAACTACAGTAAGCCCCACACTATTCTATTCAGTTTGTCCCTTGAGGACCCTTTCCCACTAATGGAATTGATGATTATCTCCAGTAAAGATCCTTCATCTTGTTAGCCTGAGTATTTTTAGACTGCTGGAGAAATCTCAATGTAATGGAATCTTAAAATCTAAAAATTTACTGTCCTCAATTTCTTGAAATTTATCTGTGCAGGGTGAGCGTCTAAGGAACTCAGAAGGAAAGGGAGGTCTGGACAGCTGAAAAATCTACGCATAGAACCCAGAAGCCACTGTGAAGGAAACAGAACTTCCAGTTCAAGACCTTCCAAATTCAGCTTTGCTAAATGTCTCAGATTTCATTAAAATTCCAGAAAGGCTAAGTCTCGGAAGTAAAGACTTCCTCTCCAACTCCTTAAACATCATGCTAAGTAAAGGAAGACAGCTACAAAATACTAGATATTACATATTCCATTTATATGAGTGGCTAGAGAAAGTACATTTATAGAGAAAGAAAGTAAATTGATAAGGACATGGATAGATGTGAGCATTATCGGCACAGGTTACAAGGGCATTTTTGGAGTGATGGAAATGTTCTCAAACTGGGTTATGAATAAATAAAATTTGTTACATCACACAACATCATCTTTTTTATTCTCTTAAAAAAAGAATAAAATTCTAATACACATGCTGCAGTGTGCATGAATACTGGGCGACATTACACTATGTCGAGTAAGCCAGTCACAAAGGACAAATTCTGTATGATTCCACTAACACAAGGTAGCTAGACCAGTCAAGTGCATAGAGGCAGAAAGGACAAAGGTGACTATGGGAGCATAAGGAAGTGGGAGTTTTGCTTACTCGGGACATAGCTTCAGTTTGGCAAGATATAAAAGAGTTGTGGAAATGAAGAGTGGCAACAATTGCCCAACAATGGAATGTACTTCATGCTCCTAAACTGCACTTTAACATGGACACAATGGTAAATTTCTTCTTATGTTTACTTTACCAAAATTTATAAAAACTACATCGTGGCTATGGCTGCACAAGTCCATGAATTTGCCAAAAATCATGGAATTGTATACTTATAATAGGCAAATATTATGGTATGTAATATTAAGCTATTTAAAAGACCCTGAGGAAAAAAGAACCTCTTCAAAGATGGAGAAAATCATCCTCGGACCAAGGACAAAACTAGAAGAGAACCAATCTAAGGCTAAAATCAAGATTTCCCAAGTTCAAGGTGATCATCTAGTAATACCACTATTCTTTGGAACAAAACTTAACACACTTCAGAGGAAGATAACAGAATTTAGATTATCTATAATGCACAATTGTCAAGGTCAAGTATGCAATAAAAAAACCACAACCCATTTGAAAAATTTTAAAAATGTGACCCACTTTTCATCATCAAGAAAAAAATTCCTCAATAGAAATGAGACCCAGATGTTGAAATTAGCAGAAAGCCACTTTGAAATAACTCAACTATTCAAATAATTAAGAATCCTGTAGAAAATGATTAGTAGGAGAGCCAAGAATATGGGGAATTTTAGTAGATTTATGCAATTTAGAGAAAATTTAAGAAAGAAAAGAAAAAGTAAAGGAAAATACTGGAATTGGAAAATAGAATATTTTAAATAAATTCATGGTATGCCCTTAAAAGAATATTGGACAAGAAAAAAAAGAGAGAAAATAGAAGGAAAAATGGAAACAAAGCTTTTGTACATAAGGAAGGGAAGAGGGACTCAAGGGGGGTGGCGGAGAAGAAGTAAGATGTTATCATGTACAAGTACAAATTCCCTACCACAAATGTTATCGTTATGTATATCTAAAATGTACCAGGGCCAGGGATGTAGCTCAGTGGCACTGTGCTTGCCTGGCAAGTGCAAGGTCCTGAGTTCAATCCCCAATATCAAAATAAATAAAATAAAATAAAATGTACCATAAATGTTTTGCTTCAAAAAAATAAATTAAATTAAATTTTAAAAAAAGAACATTGGCCATCACAGAAAATAGGATTTGTGAATTTGAAGAAAAGCAAATAAAAGTCACCTAAACTGAAAAGCAGAAAAATAAGAGATCTTAAAAAGAAATAGAACCTGGCTGGGGATTTAGCTCAGTGGTTCTGGCACTTGCCTCTTAAGCGCCAGGTCCGGAGTTTGATCCCTGGTACCAATAAATAAACAGATAAATAAATAAATAAATAAAACCTGAAGTACCTATGGAATGGAATAATATCAAACATCTAAAATATATGTATTTGGCATCCCAAAAGGAAATAAGAGAACAAATAGGGCAGAAGAGTATATTTGCATATTTGAAGAAATATAGGCCCCAATTTTTCAACATTTGGTCAAAATGAGAAATCCAAAAATCTGAAAAGTTTAGTGAACCCCAAGCAAAATTAAAAAGAGTAACACCTGATGATATTGTAGGTAAACTTTTTTGAAGTACAGAGGAAAATCCTAAAAGCAGTCCATTTACAAAGATTCATGTCACAAATGGGTATACAATAATAATAACGGCTTTACATCAGAAAGAGTGGAATCTAGAAGACAACGGAAGAGAAACTTTAAAATGCAAAAAAGAAAAAACCTCAGACAAGCATTCCATACCTAGCAGAAGCAACTCCAGTGAAATAAACATATTTTCAAATAAACCTTCACTGTAAGAATGGTAAAGGAAGTTCTGCAGGCTGAAGAGAAATGATGTCGAATACCATTTGGGTCTACAGTTAGCAAAGAAGAGGGAGGGAAATGGTTAACTATCTGAATAGGTGATTTTTCTTTCTGCCATTACATTCTTTAAAAGTCCGTTGGCTAATTCAAAGATGGCAATAATTTATTGTGGGTTTATTATATACTTATGGGTAAAAATAAGAAAATAGTACAAAAAGTGGGAGAAGGTGTTAATGGGATTACACTACTACGAGATTCTTACCTTCCATGAAAAGTAATATAAAATTAATTCAAGTTAGAATGTAATTGGCAGGGATGCCTATGGATATTCCTAGAAGAATTCTTTTGGTACGCCCAGGTTTAAAAGATACCTGAAATGAATTACAAAAATAAAAATTAAAACCCAATTTTTTGGTCTTACTTGTACAATGTATTTGAGTAAAGAAGCTTTTTGTTTTTTCCTCAATAATGGGGATTGAAGCCAGGGAGCACTGAGCTACGTCCCTACCTTCCACCCTTCCTATTTATTTTGTTTTGAAACAGTCTTGCTAAGTTTTCCAGGCTGGCCTTGAACTTGTCAGTCTCCTGCCTTAGCACCCCCTCCCCTAGTAGATGAAGTTATACACATGCTCCACCACTCCTAGCAAGAAGCATCTATTAAAATCACAATGCATCTATGAGTTCTTTAAAATTTAAAAAGCTATCTACAAGGGATATGTTTGGAACAGGAATGTGAGCTATAAAATTCCTCATCTCATGAGTTGAGCAGTCTGAACTGGTAAACTAATGAGTAATAGACTTGAGGTAATAAATCACAAGTGAGCCATCTGTTAATATGCTCTGTTCCAGAACTGAAAGGGAATACTTGGCTTCTTCTTTTCTTGAATACCTCTGGGAAAAAATTTTGTCAACAGTGTGATAACATGGAAATGTAATATTCTGCACTTCTGATTCTCTGATGAGTGAAACATTCCACTGAGAAAGAGGAAAAAATGAAATTTGGAAACATGAACAAAACCCTGGGAATATAAATTAATATACAATTGAACACAGATAACTGTATTAGCCACAATCTTGGAAGACCTCTTCACAGAAAATAAAGTTTCTCAGCTTTGGCAGAAAGCAACTTTCAACTACAGTACTTTCTTAAGTATAAGAACTAAAATTATCTTTTGGATATAAATAACTGCATTTTTGGTTGAAGCAGTAGAACCTAAATCTATCTGGCTATCTTAAAAAATAAATGGAAAGATTGAGAGCTTATAAAATAAAAAGCAATGCTAGAGAATCTCGTTAGGAAAACAGGAAATAATGAAAGAATTTCAACACAGAGCACAGAGCAGCATCAGCCCAAGCCATAGCCTGTCACCATTATTACACGGAGATGAACTCCAGATTCATGAGTCATTTTCTAAGGTGAAAATTTTCAGAGAGAGTACCTAAGTGGCTGAACTAAGTTACATGTGATTCCCTAGTTATGAAGAACCTGACTTCCTCAACCTCTAAAAAGAGAGGCAATATCCACCGAGACTACCTATAATTGGAAAGTTCCAAAAATGGAGAGTGGAAGGGATTAGTGACTTTTCCATCTCTGTGAGAAAATCACCCTATAAGAAGAGATGGTTTCTTTTGGTTCCTAGTTTCAGAGGTTCTAGTCCACAGTCACTGTATCCCCTTCATGGGCAAATCCCTAATGACCTAACTTCCTCCCACTAGACACCATCTGCTGGAGGTTCTGCTATCTCTCAATAGTGCCACAGGCTGCGGACCACATCTTTCAACACATGGGCCTTTAGAGGACACTCTGGATCCAACTGTAGCATGGGATATGAACAGGAGTGGGTATGAAATACCAAACAATTTTTAAAATCACATATCTACCTCAGTTCACCCTGTTTGTCCGTAAATGGTTCTCCTGCCTCACAGTGTTAGTCTACTGATGAGTTCGTGGCTGATGTGCTGTGAGGAGGTGGGGCTTGGTCCGAAGAACTGAGTGATTGAGGGCGTGATCCCCAAGAGAACTGAGAGCACTCTCTCCCCTCCTCAAAAGGAAAATACCTAAATTAAGTCATTATTGTATCTTGGCTCTTAAACCAGAGTCTCTGTACATTTTCCCATATCTGAAGCATGTGGTCTAAACACAAGTAGAACCACAAATAGTGCATCTTATAAAGTATGGGAAAGAGAAGAAAAATTAGTCAAAATATTTATTTATCCTTATAGAGTAGACAATCAAATATCATAGAAGCTACAGTCCTCATTTCTGCAAATAACCAATGACAGCTATTACTCTGTTTTGCTTTCATCCCTGTGCATTCCACATTCCCTTTGCTTCACTCAGCACAGCCTGTTAGAGTTCTTTGCTTTGTGGTGTTGTGCAAAGCTTATTAATAGAGGTAACTGAGCCCCTTATAGCACTGCCTAAGGCCAAGTCCTCTTTCTCAATTCTACAATGCAGCAATCACTTTTATCCTGCTGGCCCTTGGGTGTGATGAGATTGAAAGGGCTAAATGGTAGCACGGCACCCAGTCCACTGACACCATTATTACACCCAAGTTGGAAGCATTCCTACCTTGAAATTAAAAAACTTGAATGAGCTAAACCCAGTATGCCAGGATGTTATGGTGTGGGTCTGAAATGTTCCCCAGTCTGCTGTTTTTGGAAGGTGACTGGGCCATGGGGCACTATTCCCATCAATGGATGAGTCCACTGTTGAACTCATGGCTGGTGCACAGGAGGAGGTGAGCCTGGTTGGAAGAGGCAGCTCACAGAGGGCGTGTCCCGGGAGGGTGTATCTCCCTCCACAGCTCCTTCCTTCTCGGCTACCACTGGATGAACAGCTGTTCCCTGCCCAGGCCCCTCCATCCTTCCCTATCTGCCTTGGTACCAGCCAACCACAGCCTAAATCCTCTAAAAGTTGTGAGCCAAAATAAACTTCTCCTTTTTAAAATTGTGGGTGTTGGGTATTTTGTCCCAGAGACAGAAAAGTGGCAAAGACACAGGATGAAAAATAAAATAATAAAGTAAAAGAAATTAAAATGCAAGCCAATTTTAGGAATAATTACCGTTCTGTTCTTCGTCCTGTACAATCTGTTTTGGTCCCAGACATGCCAACATCCCTCATCTCTATTGGAAATCTCTGTGGGTTAGATCATTTTAGCATCACGCTGACTCTGCTGACAACTATGAAAACAATGCTCATTTTGTTTCTATAGTTCAGTGCAGCTCCCTGGCCTCTGGTACCCTAGCCGCTCCCCTCAACTCTGAAATCAGATGGCCTATTTCAGCTGTGTGATTTCCAACTAGAATCCTCCATCTTCAAAAAATGGCCATTCCTGGAAACACTATTTCCTTCAGCAGTGTATCTCTGAATATCTTGGTGAAAACAGTAGATTTGGAGACTATGGGAGGGTTATGCTTAGGATGTAGTTGGACAAGATGCTCACAAGAGATCACTCCGTGTTTCCCATTGCTTGAAGATTTTAACTCATTCCTTTACTCTATGTTAGAATTTTTTAAAATCTGGCTCCAAGTTTTGTGCGCCAGTATTGACAACATATTGGAGTTGACCACCAACAAACTGTTGAAACAGTGAAGTTGTTCCAGACAGCTCTGAATGTAAAATATCTAGTGAATGGCCCAAATCAGAAAAAAGAAATCAGCCAGCTATATGGTTATACTCCTCCCTCTTGGTTCCAGTCATTCCCTCACGTACTCCAAGGATCTTCTTGTTTTCCAAGTCATTAGCAAAGAAAGCCCTGCTGCTCATGATTGCAGCCTTCTTGCCCACAGAGTGACCTCATAAGACAGCCCGGGTCAGGATGGCATTCATTTCTTTTGTTCCTCTAAGCAAAGCAAGAGTAAAAGAGCTGGGGAACTTGGGAGAACAGGTTTCTTTTTTAAGATAACTTTTTCAGGCAGAGAACAAGAGTCTTCAAAAAAGAAAAGAACCATCTTGCAAGACCAGAGGGAACATTATTTCTTTGGGAAATAGAAACCACACAGGGAGGGTATCTGAGTTACTCAAGCAGATACCACCCTGCTTCCCCGGGATACCCCTCTCTAACCAATGCCTGCATTTCCACGGAAGTGACATACAAAGTGAAAAGGTTATTCAACTGATATAATTTGGTACCCTATGTAATTAAAATCTGAGTTTGAGTTTTGGCTATTACAGCTGAAAGATAATGAATTTCTTCATCATGGTTATAGCACATCCCTGAATTTCAGTCCATAGTTTAAACCAATTTGAGCTCCTCATTCTCTGTGTAAGTTACTCAATGTTATCAAAAGCAGATACCCATCAATTTTTCATATGCTTCCCACTGGTTTAACGGTGGTGACAACAAGATCCATTGGAACCTTCTCCTCGATGGATCCTTGGTTATAGTTATCCAAACTGAGGGAATGTGTCCTTGCTCCAGTCCCAGTTTTCTCCAGACTGGGCAATTCCCAAGATTCAGGCCTTTATGAAGAGAGTCCTGGTCAAATCCAGTTGGTTCCCTAGACTTGGAGATCTGTTCAGAGAAAGAGGAGCTCCTAGAAGAGTGGTCTGTTTTCCAATGCAGTAATCCAGTAGCAGCCTCCTGGGTGTAGATCGGGGAAATGCACAGTTTGTTGTACTGAGTCATCGCTCAAGGTATTTGTACCATACAAGAGAAGAAGAGCTGGGACTGGTTTTTTCCCCTACCCAGCAGATAGAGACTTTCTGTTGACTTATAAAATCAAATAGATGTGACACTTGTGCAGAGCCAATGGTGTGAAGCAATTCCAATCTCTTCAAATAGTAATATTTTTTTCTTGAGCCCTTTGTGTGTCTTAGGCACCATGCCAGTAACGTACACATGTTTTCTCGATTCTCAAAACAACCTTATGTGCTGGGCACTATAACTATTCTCATTTACAGTTGAAGAAACTGAGGCTTACAAAGGTTAAGAAACTTACCCACTTCCACACCACCAGATGTAAATGATGGCACCTGACAGTTTCGAAGTCTATATTCAACTATTTGCTAAACTGCACTGTCTTATCTTTCGAGTGAAATGAACATTGACAGGTCTAAACTTTGTGGAAAAGTAGAGTAAGTTTTTTGTATTGTTTTCTTTCTACCTAATATTACTCATAACTCACCGTGTCCATTATTACTTGAATTCTAAAATATCTTTTTTTAACCTCTACATCACTTTCCTAACAGCACTGATCACTTCATCAAAAGCCATAGCATCTAAATCTCTGCCACGCTCTTTGCAATTACATAGCACCGTCACCAAACTGTCATTCACAGCCACATGACAATCTGTTTCAGGACCACACCATTTCTCATTTGACCTTCTCTAGCAGTACCAGACAGGCTTACCCATTTTCAGGCAAGCATATGTCAAAGGAACACTTTCTGAAATGGAGAACTTGGAAAGGAAATAGTTAAAGTTCAACAGTGTTCTCAATTCACGCATGCTTTACAGAGAACATAGATCAGACAGGACCTCCGGAACAAAGGTAGGTTGCAGTGGCATAGCAGAGCCTCAAAAACAAGGACACCAACCTCTCACAGAGTCAGTGTGGCCTTCTTCTTGTCACAGAGTCTTAGGAAGTGAATGTGCTGGGAGAGCAATTTCAGAGCACCTGTGGACAGGTCTTATTTTGTTGTTCAGTGAGTTCTGTCCTTACAAATGAGACTGGATCAGGCAAGACAGGGTGGGAAATTGGGAGCATGACCAAAAGCTAAGAGGCTTTGGCAAAGAAGCCAGCTGTTCTCTGAGTTTCCCTAAAGTGCTGGTTTTGAGGAAGCAGTACTCAGTTTTGAGGTACAGTGCTCAGAGCCCCTTCCAAAGACTCTGCCTTGGGGAGCACAGCTGACTGGCAGCCCTTTTAGTGCCCCAGGGAGGGTCTCCTGGCCACACTTTCCTCAGGTGATCCCAGCGGATCAGGGAGTGTGGCTGGGAAGCAGCTCCAACACCTTCCTGCACAATGCTGACTTTTCCAAAAGCCAATCTTTGTCCGGCGACTCCCCATCGCCTGGGCCAAACTTTTTGAGAATTGTGTCAACTTTTTCTACTTACTCCCCTCTTCTCTCTCTCTTTTCCCAAGTGTCAGACCCGCTGTGTGGCCTGAAGCAGAACTGACTCAGTGAAACAGAACATGAGCCCTCTATGTGATCTTAAACGTTTAATGCAGTCACCTCGAGAAAGTAAAAAGAAACAGGGAAAATAAATTTTAATTATATCAATATATATTTAATGATGTATTCTATTTATTCTGAAAGATTATTTCAACATTCAGTATAGCTAATATTTTGAACGCCATTAGGATGTAGTTTATATTCTTAGTTGTGTGAAAGGGGTTCTATTTCTATTTTTGGTCTTTGAACTAAGTTTGAGAGACCCAGCATGAATTCTGCAAATCTTGATCTGACCTGGCCACATTGCAAATGCTGATAGGCCCAGACCTGCTGGCTTCCCCAGGGCTCTCACTGCCCCCTGCTGCTCCAGCCTCCTGAACCTTTCACTGGCACAATCCTCCAGAGCCCTTTCAAACCCACGTAGCACCTTCTCAGAGCTTGGAGACTGACAGGGTTTGCTTCGTTGTCTTTGGTCCAAAAGCGACCATGAGATGCAGATTCTTTTTTAAAACAACAATTGTATCACTCTCATGTTCAGAACTCTTTGGTGGCCACCCCTCTTTAGGAGAAAACCTCTGCACTTGATTGTCAGCAGCCTCCATCCCACCGCTACCGTCTACTCAGGCAGCGTCTGGAGCATAGGCACAGCTGCAGCCTCCAGCCAGGTCTGTCTCCCCACAGCCCCTCACACTAACCAACCTCACTCCGCCACCTCCCAATTGCTGGGGCTGCTCTCATCTTCCGACACGCCATTCCTTTCCACCGGACCTGTTTGAGGGAATTTTTAAATCACCACTGGTATCATCTGTGTGCACATTGAATAGTTTAAAATTATACCTGGACACCACTGGCATAGTCATGCTTGAAGCCATATATTCACACACACATAATTTTTCAGAATGCAAACTACTTACCTCCAATATTTATTCAGTCAGCATGTATTTACTCAGGACATACTTACTCAATGGATGATGAACACTGTAGGGAACACAAAGTAGACAGTATTGTTCCTGCTTTTGAGGTGTGATGGTTAACTGTATGTGTCAGCATGGCTAGTGATGGTCCCCACGTGTTTGGTCAAATACCAGTCTAGCTTTGCTATGAATGCATTTTTTAGATGTCATTGACATTTACAAGCAGTTGACTTTATGTTAGGCAGGTGACCCTGCGCGATGTGAGCGATCCTCAGCCGATCCGTTGAAGGGCCAAAGAACGAAGACTGAGGTTTCCAGAGTAGGATGGAATTCCACCCCAAGACCGAGCGTAGAAACGCCACCTGTGGCTCAGAGCTCTTGACCTACCTGCAGATTGAGGTCTCGAGGCTGTGCGCAGCATAAGCCCTTCACTGAATTTCCGGCCACCCAGCCTGCCTTACAGATTTTAGTCTTGCTGGTCTCAACAATCTCATGAGTCAATTCTTTATAATAAACCTGCCTGTATATCTATATCCTCCTGGTTCTGCTTCTCTGAAGAAAGCTAATACTCAAGAGTTTTTCTTTCCATTATGGAAATGAAATAGGAAAATTTGGAAAGTTAAAAACAGCACAAGGCAGCAGTATGTTGCCATAATGAATCATTAAATCATAACTGCCAAATTCACACTGCAGACCCCACATGCTCAGGTGTTCAGAAGAAAGATAGAGATCAGAATGGAAACCCAAGTGCAGGTGAACTTTGGTCTTTAAACTTGAAACTATTTAAAATTATAAAACTAATTTGCTAACACCTCAAACTCACCTTTTTAAAAAAGCATATTCCACACTTGATCTGTCTCAGCTTTTGATAAAGTATGTTTCTGCTGAGATGGACGATAGAGAACACATGACCTAGTTAAAGGCAGGCAAAACTCATCTTGCAAGTTGATCAAAACTGCTTGGCAAAAGCTCCCTTGATGCAGTATCTGGAGGATATCTTAGTAAGAACTGAGAAAAACTCCCAATCTAAATTAGGACACAAAACTGTGGTTTTCCAATGTTATACAAAGAAAGGCTATGTCATTTGCTTCATTGGAAAGGCAATTTTACTGTAACCTGACATTTTTAAAAGGCTAACCTGTTTCATATTCCCATTTCCACCCTTTTATCACCCACATCCAATTCTGCAAAACATTTTTAAATCTGGCAAACTCAGCTTTTTATATATCATAGCTCATGAAATTGAGGTCTGTGTTTTCTCAATCATAAACAATTATGGGATACACACACCAGAAGACAACATTGACAATAAAGCAAACAGTTTTACATAAAAAAATGTGATGTATGAACGAAGGACCATTATCCAAATACATGAAGAACTCTTTAAACACAACAATTAAAAAACAGAATTTAAAAAATGGGAAAGTACATGAACAGACACCTCTCTAAAGAAGATACAGATGGCAAGTTAGCATGTAAAAGAGGTTCACAGTTGGGCCTGGGGGTTTAGCTGAGTGGTGCTGCTGCCTGCCTTGCAAGTGCAAGATCCTGACTTCAATCCTCAGTACCCAAAAAAAAAAAATTGTTCACAGTCATATGTCATTAATGAATTACAAACTGAGCCACATCTATGAGAACAGTAAAATCCAAACACTGACAACACTGCACACAGGTGAAGATACAGAACAAAAGGAACTTTCGCTCCTTGCTGGTGGAAATGCAAAATGGGACAGTCACTTTGGAAGACAGTTCAGCTATTTCTTCCAAAATGAAACAGCATCTTACCATTTAATTCCTTTTACCATTTAATTATCATTCCACTCCTTGGTATTTACCCAAATAAACTGAAAACATATGTCTATGCAAAAAAAAAAAAGTATGTGTAAATCCTTCACAATGTCAAAACTTGGAAGCAACCAACATATCTTTCAGTAACTGAATGGATAAGTAAATATCCAGACAATAGAAGATTATTCAACTCAAAAAAAAAAAAAAAGGCTGCCAAGTCATGAAAGGACATGGAGCAAATTTAAATGCAAATTACTAAATGAAAGAAGCCAATCTGAAAAGTCTACATGCCACATGGATTTAGCAATAGGACACTGGAAAAGACAAGTCTATGAAGACTGTACAAAGATCAGTGGTCGCAGGGGCTTTGGGAGGGAGGGAGGGAGAATTAGCCGAGCACAGGGGAACTCCGGACAGTGAAAGACCTCTGCATGGTCGGCAGCAAGGCATACACTTGGCCACACCCACAGGATGAGCACACCAAGAGTGAGCCCGAATGCACACTATGGGCTGGGGTGCTAATGATGTGTCAGTCGGTGCGGGTTCATCGTGTGTAACAAATGAGCCACCGTGGTTCAGCGCACAGAGAATGGGAAAGCAGCATGTGTGCAGAGGAAGATAACAAATGGGACTCTAGATTTTCTGCTCCATTTTTCCATGAAGCTAAAAATTCTTTACAATAAAGTTGATTCATTTTTAAAGGTTTGATATCTTGTCTCTACTTGGATATCTTATCTCTAATTTGACTGAAAATTTGCAGTTAGCAGTCTGTAACCAGGGATCTCAAATTTCTCAAAGCCCTGCACACCCACCCCTTACCTTAGTCTCCTTCAGAAAGCCTTTTATTTTCAAGTCCATTCTCAGTTCTCATAATCATGAGCATTTCCTCAATCTTCTTCCCTTCACTGCCCAACATATTTTCTGCTCATGGAGGAATGGAGAAGACGAATCAATTTAACTGTGAGGCTAAAATGAATGACTGAAATTCCTATGAAATAAGAAGCATATTAATTCATATCTGCATGGGGTTCAAGGGCATTACTGGAGTAGGGCACCTTCTGGGCCTTTTATCTAACCTGAGTTGCCACCACCAACGCTCCCCACTCAGCATCTCAAACCCAACAAGGCCATTTTGTTTCCCTTTTATTCCATTCAGGCTACAGTCATATTTGTTGGTGCCACTCACACCTAGGATGGGTCTTCTGTCTTCAGCAAATCCCTTCAGCCACACCCAGAACTGTGCTGACCCAATTTAGATGGGCATTTCTTATTCAAGTTAGCACAATTGGATCGCTACCGCAGCATGGAGGATGACCTTGGGGTCTATATCTGGTCCCTGGCCTCTTCCTCTCTGGTACTCCTCTGTGCTTTCTTCTTGTACCTCACTTCCACAATGAAGTGAGCAGCTTTGCTCCACCGTGCCCTAACACTATGATGTTTCTGCCTAGGAGCCAGGTATCTATGGACTGAAACCTCTGAAACTGTGAGCCAAAATAATAAACTCCTTTTCCTCTTGTAAGATGTGGATGTTTGGTATTTTGCACCAGCAAATGGAAATCTGACTAATACATCCTAAGACTAATATACCTCGGACAGTAGGATGAATGTCCATCATTTCATCTGCTAATACTTGATAATTAAAGTAGCATCCTCACCTCACTTTGTAAAGAAGAACTCAGTGTCCTGAAGACCTGCAGGCTTTTAGGAAGTTTCTTCCCAAACTTCTCCATCATCAGTGTGTACCACACTCAGCTTGGAATGGTAAGAAAGTATAACTTTGACCTTCCTCCTTCTTTACTGGATGTAGAAGGACAAGAAGTATTTCAGAAATATTAGAGCTTCAATAATTTTTCAATCTATGTCTCTCTATAAAGACATTTTCTCATTTACATAGAAAAGAATCTGTTTCCAGTACCCTCATCTAGACTTGGCAAAAAGGAACTAGATGGAGTTCATATATAAAATATAAAATTCTTCAGTCCATTTAAAAACTATGACTCTGAAAATACATCTTTTCATGAAGTAGATATTTATTGAGCATGAAAAACCATGGTGCTATTCTGGGCACTGGAGACACAGAAACAAGCAAAGTACACAAAAAATTTCACCCTTCATGGATGTAGATTCTAGGGAATATTGATAAGGTTCCTGTGGAACAACCATGGGAGTTTTAGTTTATATCTTTGTCACTGTCCTTCTTATAACCTACCAAAATAGTAAATAAAATAAACATTTTTACTTCTTTTAGTACTTGGGATGTTTAACAGGACCTCAACATTATATTCTCAGATAACTCACAAATGGAAAATTTACCAAGTCCTTTAGTCTTGTGAAGAATAGCTTCAGCACTCCTTGGTATCTTTGAACATGCCTGATATGATGGCTACAAAAACAATCTCAGACTGCATTAGAAAATGTGTATTATCCTAATGAAGGAAGATGACAGTTTCTCTATACTTTTGTTAACCCAGATTCTAAGTTCTTTATTTGGTTTGGTTCTGAGAAAAACATTTCAAGAGATCTTAAGTATAAAACCTTTAGAAAAACATACCAAGGGTGAATACATGATTTCTGAATTCTTTTTAATTCTAAGCACCTATGTTTAAGTAGTAAGAAGAAATAGTTATTATTTTCAGAAGAATACTTATCATATAGTGAGTTGGCATCATAAAATAATGACTACTACTCAGGATGCATAAGGTCACAGAAAAGATGGGCAAATGCCAAAATATATACAAAGTGCTAATGCTATTCTTCGTAAGATAAAAGACTTTAGTAAATTTGCCAACTGTGAGGTACCTTTGAGAATACAATGTTGAGATCCTGATAAGTACCCCAAATACTAAAAAAAGTAAATATGTTTATTCTACTGTTGCAGTAGCTCCATAAGAGGAGGCAATGACAAAAACATAAACTGAAAGTTTTAGTGAAAATGTCGTGATCTAAATTCAGGGTGTTTGGGAATTAGATATTTCCAAATTCTGCTAAAGAAAGTTTCTCTTCCCATGACTCTAGTATTGAAAATACCACTTAGAAGTACAAGTTTCCAAATGCTCAAATATCTTTAGACTTGCTGTTAAAAAATAAATTTTAAACATCATCAGTTTTTGTTGTGTTACTTATCCAACCATCCCATCTTCTCTTCGCCATATGTGTCTATCAGAACTCAGATCTCTTCACACCTCCTGTGATACACTTTGGGAGAAGCAATCTACTGCCGGCCTAAAGCAACCTGGCACTTTCTTGCTGGGTTCAGCAAGAATGCAAAACTCTGACCACTCTCTACCTGAGGCAGTTCTCAGGGTTGGCTTTGCTACCTTGAGAGAGAAGAGACCATCTGCCCTGAGGAAAGGCACAGGCTTGCTTTCATTACTATGGAAAGGGCAGACTCTCTGGGCTTGGTGTTTCTCTCCTATTGCCCAAGCCCACCTCTGTGTGTGCATCCATCCACTACACTCTGCCCCTACCGTGTGGCAACTCAGGGATATGAAGCTCTGGCTACTGCTTCTTCTGTGAGTAATAACATTTTTATATCTCTGTCCTAGGAGCCTCCTGTCTTCTGTCAGCACCTATAAAAGAGAAACAGGCTAATTTGTTGGTTTGTAAGTAGGGCAAAATTTCAGACCATTCATATTTCCTCACAATACAATTGAAATGCTGATAACTGTACTTTTTCCCTCCTCTAACATTAATCTTCATTTTGGCTCAGCTATCTGTCAAGCTGTTAAATGGAGGAAAGTATTGAAAGGCGAAGGACCAGACAAGATTTGAAATAATGTCTAGAAGGGTTGGACAAAATTGGGATGGCCATGGAAGTTCTGGATAGACTCAAATGGTAAAGACAGATGCATAGCTGTGTTTGAGGCCTGCCTAGCTTTGTCAGGAAAATTGCCAAAGTCTATATTTTGTTCCTCTTATGTTTCTTTTGTTTATTTATTTATTTAATGAATATTTATCAAAGAACCTGGAGCAAGATTAAAGAGAGAACTTTTTCAAAAGACACCTATAAGGTCAAATTGGTTGGGATTCTGGCTTTTATTCTGTAAGTTCTAAATAAAATTATTCATTTTAAATAAAAATGATCTTTCTCCTACATTTATTCATGTGCCCACCAAGCACGTTTCCAGGATCTCCTAACTCTATTTCATCTACATCTTCATTCCTCATCTCCTTATCTACAACACGTGTGTTATATTTGTGAATTTTTTCCAATAAGATAAAAAATGCAACTCTTACAACATCTGTCTGGGTAAAGACTTCCTTATCTGGAGAAGTCTCCATTTAGGAGCATTTCCTATATTCATGCAGTCGCTTTCATTCAACAACGATTTAGTAAGCACCTTTTAGCTGCCAGCCTCTGTTGCAAAGAACTGGAAATCAACAGTGAATAAGAGAGAAAATAGCCCATTTGGGAAATTAAAGATAGAGAACCAGAAAGGAAGCAACAAAGGTATGTTCTCAGATATGGAAAAAATAAAATAGGGTAATTGGGCAGGAAATATGAAAGTCAAGGTTGTTTTATATTAGGTAGCTATGGTAAGTATTGCTGAGATGATGTTATAAGTTTCACCTAGAAGGTGAAAGGAAACCAGGTACTTGCAACCCAGGGGTATAATGTTCCAGGCAGAGGAAACCATAGAGCCTAGGTAACAAGTGACTTACTCGAGACTTGAGACAGAACAAGGGGAGAGAACTAACAGGTCTACAAGATCCTGGGAGTTCTGAGAGCAAAGCAAGTATTCAATATTTATGTTATTATAGATCCCTCTTAAATTAGGAGATCCCCAGAAAGCATAGTCCCAGAATCATTTTATCTCGGCTTCTCAGTAATGGATCGATCGATGTTACAAAAAATGACAGGACACACTGTGTCACTGCTTTCTCAGCTGTGTCATGACATGTCCAACACAATCGATTATCAGGGCCAAAAATAACAAAAAAAGCAAAGAGAATAATTTGGGGACATTAGATAGTAAGATTAGGGGGTTAAACAGTGCTCTTGCTGATTAACATCCGACGAGTCAGAAAGCCAGTGTGTGTATCTGTGAGCTCTGGGATGTTGCAGAATGAAGGAGGGAGAAAGCTCCCTTCAGGTAACAAGCATCAGACTCTGTGAGAATCTTAGAGCCATGTTAGGGAAAGGTTGTCATTTAGGGGGTAAGAGAGGAGGGAAAAGTCCGTTGCGCCCTTATTTGTCATGAATCTGCCTTTCCACTTGTACTGTATGGCAGTGTCAAACACAAGATGCTGCTGGAAGCATGTTATTGAAGACATTAAAACTGGTTCTGGGTCTTGCCCAACAAACTTAGCTAGAGAGGATAGAAAACTCGTCTCATATTTTTATTTATTGCAAAGCATTACCTTAACCATGCAAATTTTAAGACCAGAAGTAATTAAGCCATAATTGCATCATTTTAATAAAACTTAATTCAACAAAATTTTTAATACTTCCTGTGTTCAATTCTAATCATTGTACATAGGCTCATTTATATGTAAGATTGTTATAATAATTTTATAGACAGTACTATGGATTATATCTAGATTCTCCCCCCAAGCCTCATGACCCTGAAGTTGGGGCTTTTGAAAGGTGATTGGATTATAGGCTCTTAGGACCACTCTTAGGAGATGCAGCCTGGTGGGAAGAGTTGGGTCCCTAGGGTGTGGCCTCTCCCTCCTGGGTTACTATGCTCTCTGCCTCCCGACCACCGTAATATAAGCACCTTTGCCTCCGCCAGGCCCCTCTGCCATGGCCCTGCTGTGGAGCCAGCAGACTATGGACTGAACTCTATAAACTGAGCCAAACTTAATCTCTCCTTTAGGTTGCAGCTATTGGGTATTCTGTCTCAACAATGAGGAAAGTGGCTAAGATAGATACATTCTCTTGCTTTTGTAAAGATTTGGGGGGCTTGTTTGTTTGAGGAGGAAAAGGAGAGAGATAGCTCTGTTTCTGGTCATCTAAGAGGAAATGTGTTACACTATCAGGGTGGAATAAAACTCTGGCTTTTAAATTTTCACAACAGGGTAACAACTCTCCTTGTGTGCCGCTGGTCACTTAGTACTTGGCTCCCACTTTTGTCAGCAACATATTCATCATGCACAACAAGGATTTGTCAGAGAAATTGGCTTCGATCCCAAATTTCCTTTCCACCCAGTATGACAGAGTCAAGTGGACAAGCAAACCATCTATTCTGTTGAGTTTCCCGAGCTCTATCTTGGCAGTGTGTGATCATCAGAGAGTGCAGTTCCATAATCACAGTTCTTCAGTTTCACAATATTTTTTTTACAAAGGAATTAATATTGAAAGATTGCATGCTTGCCTCTCTTTCACTGTGAGCTAGATTTACCTATAAAGAAAAGACTCACACTATACTCATATAAAGCTTTGTTCCAAAAGAAATTGCTTTCTCCAGAGCTCTTTCATATGTTTCCTTTTTCTGAAACTTAAAGCACAAACTAAAGACGATGGGACCCAATGTGCCTGTGCGTTGGCTTGGCTGTCTGAAGTCAGCCCCTTCTTTACCCATTATCATAGACATCTCACCTCAGATTACCTGTTACCATCTCTTCTTGCTCTTTGAAAATACTTTGGTTTTAACTTCATTATTGATTTTACACTGCATCAACTTTTACAAATCATATTAAATGTGCTTGGATGCAGATGCTATAATATATATAATACATACCAAAGGAACAGTTTGTACTCAAAGTTTAAAACAGTGGTTCAGAGGATCAGAACAATTCTGTGGACTGGAAGGACCAAGCCTTGGAGAAAGGAAGACATTTCTGCAGAAGTATTGCTTCAATGATTTTGGTGAAGAAATCTTCGTGTACACCCATGGTGAAAGATGGCTGGAGGGTAAATGAACCATGAAGTTCAAAAGACCTCAAGCCTTCAGAGGGCTTCACATACCAAGTTCATGACCTTAATTTCCACTCCCTAAGTAGTTCCTGAATGAGGAAGTGGTTGATGAAGTTGTCTGGATAATTATGACCAAGATGGCACCATCAATAGATCTACATTCTTCTGGAGGATAGTCCACTTTCTGAATGGGCATGGAAAATTTGTTTCTCCAAATTAAATTTTAAGTCTCAGCAGGGTATCTCGGTGAAAATGCCCAATAGACAGTGAGTTAAGAATCTAGAGCTTGAAACAGAAGTCAGAGAGATAGATTTGGAAATTATCCATGTACAAGAAATGAGAGAAGCAGTAAGAGAAGGTGAGTGCTGTGGTCTCCTTCTCCTGCCACACGTACTTAACCCCAGAGGGCTGTGACCTTCAGGAAGAGAAAGATTAAGCTGTCCTGAATTAGAGGGCTCGGAGGCACAAGACGACACTCGAATGCCCTCAAAATTGACGCCTTCTCTCAGAAAAACAAAGACTACATTTAGAGTAGTCTTTAGTTGTTTTATTGCTAGGATTACAAAGTTAATGAGTAATTATTTCTTCTTTTTTAAAGCAAGGGGATAATAAATAATGATGCTGAGAGGCTGGGAAAAAAAGAAGAAAATATATGTTATCTATAAACCACAGAAGCCAAATTCTTTAGATACTAACAAAAGAGTAATACTGCCAACCTAGCTGGGAAAAAAAAAGATAGGAGGCATGCCTCAAGGTAGTTCAGATATGCTTTTATATGACAAATATTATGCAATATCGAGAGAGAAAATCCCACCACAAGGTGCACAGTGCTCTGTTACAATCACTAGAGAGAATGAGAGAAAAGAAGAAAATAGAGGTCATGTTGTCATCTTTGTAGCAACAGTAAGACCTTGCAGTGTGGAACATAAACATTATAAATGAGCTGTGTAAGTTAAATTCAAAAATAGCCTGGTGCTACTGATGCATTGTCAAAACTGGTTAGCATGAAATCCGTGGGGGTAACGGGAAAGTTACAGGATGGAAAGTTCAGTGTGTCCTATAGGGAGACGAACGTCAGAGAGGGAAGAAACAATGGAAGATGAAACTCAAGAGGGAAAGACCAGATGACTGGCCAAGGAATTTGGGCTCCAAGTTGCTAGTTATGGAAATTTACTAGAAACTTGAAAGGAAGGGAAAACAACACATCCCTATTTATGCTAGAAAATGGGGGTTCCAGTGCCATAGACCAGCAGAATGGAGGCCAGTTAGAGGTTCCTGCAATATGTGAACAACAGAGAGGGAGGGGGGCCTGGGCTAAGGGAACCATGCAGTGTGAGGGTGGGGTGGGAGGAGCGCTATGTGACGTTATTCCTCAGTAGAGTCATGGGTGTACAGCAACTCTCTTAGCCAACAGTTGAGCCACATCCTTCTTCTTTTCATGCCTTTTTACAAATCATGCTGCCAGGCCATACAACTTTCTCAGAGAAGAGGGGGGAAGGAATATATAAGCAGTGGTGGTGAACCTATGGTACACATGCCAAAGCGGGCAGTATCATTGAAAGCTTTAAAAGGTTCACTGTCACTGAAGAAGAAATCCCACCTCGTGTAGCAAAACAGAATACAAACTCTCCAGGACTTGCTGTAGACCTAAAGAATGGTGATAATGCTTGCGCTTCTGATGTTTTTGCCCTCAGTGTTCTCCTCCTTTCAAGAGTCTCTCTCTTGATTGTCATATTCCCAACACAAGTGAAGGATGTTCATGTACCTCTAAGCTCTGATTATAGCTGCCTAACGTCTTTCCATGCTTCCTCTTGGCACCACCAAGAACCACTTGGATAATTAAGATTTAAAAATAAAATTTTTTGAAAAACACACTAGATCTTCTAAGCTCAGCTCTTGTACCGATCAAGTGTGGTGGAAAACTTGTGGATTTGAACTCATATTAACTGAACTGGATTCAAATCCTTACTCTCCTAAATATTCTTATGACCTTTCAGGACCTCAAATACTCTAAATCAGTAATGGAAGACTCAAAGGGGATTTTTGAGACTAGAAATAACATCTGAAAAGCAATTGGCTGTACTTGGGCATGTGTATCAACTAGTACTTCATTTGGTTACAGGTGAAAGAGACCCAGGGCCAGTGGGTGATTTATAAAACTCCACAAGGGCGGCGCCTGCCTCGCAAGCACCAGGTCCCGAGTTTGATCCCCAGCACACACACACAAAAAAAACTCCACAAGGGTTTCTTCTCCTTGGAAAGGAAGACCAGAGGTAGGTAGTGCAGGGCTGGCACAGCAGCTGGAGAGAGAGATCTTCGGGGACCCAGATGCCTGCCTTCTATCTTCAATCCCCAAGGTCACTTCCTGACCAAGATGGCTGCTGAGCACAATGGAAAAATCCACCCTTCTTTCCCAGGGAACCTTCTCCGAAGTAACTTTCACTCCCTGTCTTTAACCTGAGTTAGCTGCACACACAACTACACTGTATTTAAATTTAACTGAACAACTAGTTTTTCATCTGGGTACACTGCCTTGGATTTGTTCATAAAAAAGTTGGTATTTGATTAGTTATCATCACTGTCCACTATAAATTTTATTAAATGTTACCTCCCTTCTCCCAAAATATAAAAACATTCAACATGGAATTTAATATCATATACTTATTTTTTATTGGTCAGTGAAGAATTGTTTTATGGTTGAGTGAAGAATATTTCTTCATCTTTTAAGAAATTATTAATGTATCATTCAAAATGCTCAATAAATCTTGACTTTGGCAATAAATTAGTGCCAGATCAAAAATCCTTTTCTCCTGAGTAAAGAGTTTTTGTTTATTTTTTCTGTCATCGCATTAGATTTATATTTTTTATTTTTTATTTTTTTCCCCCATTAAGTTTGTTGGTACATTTTAGGTATAAAATACAGTTACATTCATCACTGAGATCTTGTATCATTACATGAGTCTCTTGGTTCTTATTTTTTTCCTCTTCCCCTGGCCTCCCTTCACCCCCTCCACCCTTCCCTATTTACAAAGACTTT
Organism: Heterocephalus glaber; assembly: GCF_053883595.1. Lineage (NCBI taxonomy): Eukaryota > Metazoa > Chordata > Mammalia > Rodentia > Bathyergidae > Heterocephalus > Heterocephalus glaber. The sequence goes on along the minus strand of NW_028258343.1, from coordinate 14,263,661 downwards.
GTTTCCATTTTTTTCTTTTCTCATATTTTTCCTTTTCCCTTCTTTCCTTTCCCCTAACCCTCCCACTTCCCCTGCTCCTTTAGACCTTTTCTTCCTATTACACGATATCGATTATACATTTTTAAAATTAAAATATCAAGATCTAAGAAACATTACCACAGATTTTACAGAATTTAAAAAGATATAGAGGGCTGGGGATTTAGTTCAGTGGTTCTATAGCCTGCCCTGCAAGCACAAGATCCAGAGTTCAATCCCTAGTACTAAATAAATAAATAAATAAATAAATTTTGTAAGAGGATATCAAAAGCATATTACAAAAATCTTTTTTGAAATAAATTTGACAACTTCTAAGAAGTACCTTGGAAGACAAATTAATGAAACTAACTCTGGAGGAAATATAAAATTTGAATAGCACCTATTAAAGAAAGTATATTCCTAGCTTGAAAACCTACCTATATGACAACAACAGGCTCATATAAATTTTGACTGATAAATTATATCAAGCATTTAAAGCAGAAAAATGAAGGAACACTTCTCCCCTCATTTTAGGAAATCAACATTGTGCTAATCCTAAAACTGGATAAAGATAATAGAAGAAAAAAGTATGAACCTAGATAGAAATTTGTTTAACAAAACAAGCTATTAGAAGTCAGATCTGGCAGGATGTAGAAAGTGGTTTTATTATAGGGATGGCAGTGTTGGTTCAGCATTGGAAGATCCACCCCCAAAAGGCATCATTTTAACAGAAGAAAGGAAAAAGCCATATGATCCTGTCAGTAGTTGCAGAAAATGTATTGGACTAAATTCCACAGCTGTTCATGGTAAAAGCTATCAGGAGACTAGAAGTAGAACAGAACCTTCTCAACAGATTAAAGACATGTACTCCACACTTCCAGTGAGAATGCCTTATATGAATGGAGAAGATACAATGCTTTCTCCCTAAGGTGGGGAACAGGGGCAGATATGCTTACTCTTCTTCTGTCTATTAAACTTTGAAACCTAGGCCCAACCAAAATAGTCTGGCAATAAAATGACACAATTAGGACAGGATTGGCAAGACAGAAGCAAAATCTTTACATGTAGATGAAATGATCATCTACAGAGCAAATACTAAGAAATCTCTAGGAGCCCCTAGAACTTGTACTTGAATTTAGCAGGATTAGAAAACACAAGGTATATATAAAAATTCAGGTCTGTGTATACTTGCTATAAATGAAGAGTTGGATATTGAAATTTAAAAGTTGTGTAGGAGTACAAAGGACCTAGAAAAGTAAAAAGAAAAGGAAAAAAAAACACTGTTGGAAGACGTTTAGTAAGTAATTTTAAGACTTCCTCTAAAGCTACAGTAATCAAGGTAGTGTTGGTGTGAGGAAAGACATATAGATTGTTAGAATAAAACAGAGAATCTAGAAATAGAACCACTCATATATGGTCCACTGAGTTTTGAAAGATTATTTAACATTAACTTTTTGTAGAATATAAACTCAATTCAAGAGCAGAGGAAAAGATAGTGTTTTCAGCAAATGGCTCTAGAACACCTGGTATCTGTATATAAAAAATTAACCTCAACTCTTTATTTCCATACATAAAAATAACTTGAAAGGATCTATGAACCTAAACATGAAAGACTAAAAGTATAAAACTTTAAGAAGAAATTATAAGGGAAAATGTTTATGAATTTAGGGTAGGCAAGAACTTCCTTGAATACAAAAAACATGATGTATAAAAGAAAAAAATTGATAAATGAGGTTCCATCAAAATTTAGAATTTCAAATGACATCGTTAAAATGAAAAGTAGTCCTTAAACAGACCATATTTACAATGCATATAACCTATGACCAGAATATATAAAGAACTCTTACAGCTCATTAATAGACAACCCAATTAAAAAGACACAAGAAGATGATAAGTAGCCAGTATAGCACAAGGAAAGGTGTTGCAACACTAGAATCAGAAAAATAGTAATCAGTACAATAACAAGATTGAATTATACATTCATTAGGGAGATGAAGTTAAAAGTTTTAAAAGCCTTGTCATGACTTTTTCTTTTTGTTGGATTCTCCCCCTTTGTGTTTAATTTGTCACACCCAATGGATTCATTCTGCTGGGTCTCCTGGGGTTGTGATCCTCATTGTCTTTTCCTAGGATATTGTCTAAAATTTTTTGGAGTGCTGGTTTGGTATTCATGATGTTCCTGAGGTGCTCTTTATCATGAAAGTATCTTATTTCTCCATCAATTTTGAAAGATAGTTTTGAGGGTACATCAATCTGGGTTGGAGGCTGTTTTCCTTTAGGGCTTGAAATACATCACTCCAAGCTCTTCTTGCCTTGAGGGTTTGCATTGAGAAGTCTGCTGTGATTCTGATGGGCTTTCCTTTGTATGTGATTTGTTTCTTTTCTCTCACTGCTTGTAGAATTTTGTTCTTCTGTTGGGTTTCTGGAATCCTAACTATGATATGCCTATGTGTAGATTATTTTTGATCAAGGCTAGCTGGAGTCCTACATGCCTCACTTATCTGTATGTCAAGTTCTTTTCCTCTGCTTGGGAAGTTTTCTGCCATCATGAACAGTTTTTTTATGTCATCTGCACTCTCTCTTGTTTCTTCATTGATTCCGATCAGTCTTATGTTATTCTTCTTTGCATCATCTAGCAGCTGCTGGATTAATTTCTCGTGGTCCTTATAATTGTAAAGCAATTTTTCTTTTCCTGGTCACTAATTGCAATCTTATCTTCTATATCTGAAATTCTATCCTCACATTGGTTCATTCTGCTGTGTAGACTTTCAGTGGAGTTTTTCATGTCCTGGAAATCTGTTTGTGTCTGTTTTATGGATTCCATTTTTTCCTATGTTGGGATTCCATCATGTTCCTCAGATCCTCTATTTTTTTATCTATGTCCTCTCTAGATTTATTAATCATGTCTTGCACTATGGGCACAATCTTTGCTGTTATCTGAGAAATTATTTCTGATTTCATTTTTTTCCAGATCCTCTTTGGTTGCCAGTTCAGGGAGTCCAGGTGGTTGAGTATCAGATTGTTCCATCTCTTTTCCCTTCAGGGTTGCTGTAGGTGATCTGGAAGTCTGTTTGTGAGGCTTGTTTACGTGTCTTCTCATTTGCACGGGAGGGAGGGGTGCTGCTGGTGCCCACACAGCTCACCTCCTCTGCCCTGGGAGTGGTGGAATGGCGGCCGGGTTGCCTCCTCCTGGGTGCTGGGATTGGCTCACCTCCTCTGTCCTGGGAGTGGTGGAATGGCATCCGGGGAGCCTCCTCCTGGGCGCTGGGATTTACTCACCTCCTCTGCCCTGGGAATGGTGGAATCTATATTTTTTATTTGGTTATATTGTTTTGGCTTGTTATTTGAACTTGATTTTAACACAGTCCTTAGTGTACTTGTAAATTCCAGGTACAATCATCCCCAGACACTTCCTGAGTAGAGAGCCCTTATTGTTTTACCCTTATTTTGATAATTTTTATGGCATTTGCACCTCTGGTTCTTTTGAAACTTTAAGAAGGCCAAAGTAATAAATAAATCCAAAGATGTGGTACTTATTCAGAGTATCCCCGTGAATTGTTCTCCAGCTCACTGCTTAAATAATAAATCAGGAGTTGGAAAACTTAGCTTCCAAGACATTATATAAGAGAATTAACATTTAACTAATGTCAATGATGCCCTAAGATCTCAGAATACAATACAGATACTGGATTGTACAGTACTGGAATACAATACTGGAAATCCCTGAAATGTTACCAGAAACCTCTGCAGTAGGCTCCAGTTTCCTGCTCAGTGTAGAAAGCAAGCCTGAGGAAAAAAACACTAAAGACAGAACGAAGAGAGACAGAAAGTGGGGAACCAGGACAGCCAATGCTGCTTAATTAGCAAAGGTGCTGGTATGTCCAAGCCACTGATTTTTGTTAGTAATCAATTGGGGTAAAGGTGAGCTACATGTGAGGGTAGAACTATGTGAGAAGATGCACAGGTGCACAGTTTCTATGGAAATTAATGTAAGCAAGGTTTGTAAAGGACAAGACAAAGCATTCTCAAATTAGGAACAGAATACACAATAATATATGTTTGTAATTAAAACATTGTCCTTCTAGTTAAGAAACTTTTAATTGTGGGAATGGAATTTGGATGTGAGTTACTCTGACCTTGGCATGTAGGCTTCACCTGAACTCATTTCTAAAAACAAGTCAATTGTAGGGTTAACTCTTCACAGCTGCACTGCTTACAGCCTGCTTTGGGAATAATCAATATTTCAATCCTCTGCAAGTTTTATTCATTTAAAATATGATGCTACTGAGTAAGCAACACACTGCAGTGAAATCTATTTTCAGGAACATTAAAACCTTTTCAAAAAAATCTAGAACTAAAATTGAATTGTGGCCAAATACTTTTAAGGAACTAAATTTAATATGACAAGAAATAGGAATATGACATGGATGCATTTAATAAAACAGAAATTTGCGAGATGGAAAAAATCACAAGAGGAATGGGAAAACTCAAGATAAAGAGTAGAATGTGTACGCCGATGTGATTTAGTGGGTAAAATGCTAGAAAAGGCACAGATGAGGATTGCTCAGGGGTCATGGAATTCACAAAAGGCAAAAGAGTAAATTTCCTTAGGTTAGAATAAGTAAAGACAGCTCTTTTTCTTTTTCTCTCTTTCTCTCAGATTCATGCTGTCAGAGAGCATACTGAGAAGTATAGGAGTAAGCTAAGGCAAAAATTAGTGTTTTCCATCTTTAGCTAGAAAGAAAGCTGAATTTTTACAATGAATCAGCTGTCTGTTCTCCTCACCTCACATATCTAAGGTGATTTTCCAACACACGCTCCAACTCCCCATTGCCTCTAGTTGATGCACAACCAGCCACACAATCTCCACCTTTCTGTCTTCACTCATCAACTTCCACCCTCAAGCAAGAAGATCAAGAAACGGTATCATGAAGATCAAGAAATGGTATCTGTACTGATTCCCCAAACGAAAGCAATAATTATCACACACATACACTAGTAAAAAAAATAATAAAGAAAGAACAGCTCCTCATGGCTCTGTCCTAACTATCCAACAGGCCTGGAGAGCTCATGCTTTCCAGAGTTACCACCCTCATTAGAGTCTTTTCTTCGGCTTCTGCACTTAGACCCTGCCACACAATACAAGCACTGAGTTATGTACAGATTAATAGCATTCAAGCTTATTTTACATGTGCTGGTCTTACAGCTAGAAGGGATGTCTGGGGATAGACATCACATCCACGTCTCTGATGCCCTACTGTGTCTCATGTGAAGCCCAGTGCAAGTTGGTGGCAGCCGCAGAGAGGGCAGCGAAGCCCCAGTGCCTCTTTGTACACATTTCCCTTTTGCCTCAGTATGTCACTCAATGCTTGCAGTTATCAGCTTTCTCCTAGTAACAGCCTACCCTTGGCACCCAACCATCTTTTGATTTTCTTGGTGTTTCTCATTTTCCAGAACCAAAGCAGCAAGGGAAATTGGATGAGTTGAGGATTTCAAATTTCAAAAACTGAACTGACTGTTTTCATCTAGGCATTTGCCCTTTACCACCCTCAAAAGGATGTTCTGCTCTGTCCTATAAGAGCCTACTAGCCACACTGCCATTTTATTTGGTATTTTCCAGAAAGTGTAGGAATCCATTGCATTTTATGCCCTTTTTCTCCTTAGGATCTTCCACTACTAATTTGTTGGAATTTCCTAGGAATCATTTTACCTATTGGAAATACAGCAATGACTAACACAGTCAAATCCTTCCTTGAGGATTGAATAGTGTACTTCCAAAACATGCATTGGTTAGGAGCCTATAAATACAAACTTATTTGGAAAAAGTGTTTTTGTAGATGTAATCACCTAAAGGATACTGAGATGACAACCTCCTGGATTATGATGAGCCCTAAATTCAATAACAATTCTTTATAAGAGAAGAGGAAACAGAAAACAGACACAGGGAAGCTCATGTGAAGACAGCGGCAGAGAATAGAGTGGTAAACCTGTCACCTGCAAAATACTGATAGTTCCCATCAGCCAGCAGCAGCTGGAAACAGGCAAGGATGGCTCCTCCCCAAAAGCTTTCTGAGGGAGCCTGGCACTATCAATATCTTTATTTTGAATTCCTGGCCTCCGGAATTGTGAGAGAATAAATTTCTTTTGTTTCAAGCAATCAAGTGTGTGGTGATTTGTTATGGGAGCCATCGGAAACTAACACAGCTCCTCTTGGAACATAATATCACTATGAAAAGACAAACTAACAGTATGGTGGTAAGTGCAATAAAAAACAACCTAGGGTGCAAAAGAGCATCACCAGGAGCTTCTTTATGGTGATGATGAAGAAGCCTCTCTGTTTAATTTCTCCTAGTGTTTCCTCAACAGAGAAGCTTATGATATTCAAATGCATTAACCTGTTAAGCAAGTGGTCATGCTGATATGAAAGATCATTTTCTTTGGGTTACCCAAAAGGGCAAGTGTGGTGTTAGCATTTCCAGAGGTCTGTTCTAGGCCACTATTAACACATACAGGATGACTGGGCAGGCACAAAAGAGGTGTTGAAAGGCAGCACCTTTGGGAAGTGATTAAGATTAGGTGAAGTCTTCAAGGTGGAGCCCCAGTGACTGAACACTGGTGGCTTCATAAAAAAGAGGGAGAGGCCAGAAGATTCACAACCACAGGATCCCTCTCTCACATCATATGATTCCCTGCATCACCTTGGGAATTTGATGGTAGGAAGATCATCACCAGGTCCAGCCCCTCAACCTTGATCTCCAGAAACATGAGCCAAAATAAACCTCTTTCTTTATAACTTACCCAGTTTGCAGTATTATGCTGTTAGCAACAGAAAACACACTAAGACACTTATCCAGGAAATAGAAGATAAGTTCATTGTAATTCAGCATCATCCACACTCTTATTTCTTCATACAATTAATTGAATACCAATTACTGTCATAATATAATGCAAAAGTTGGGGATAAAAATAAAATAGACACGGTTCTGGGCTAGGGGAGTATACAGTCTATGGGGAACTACTAACCCTAAGTAATTCAAGTGAAAAAGAGTTTTTGGGGTTTTTTTGCAGTACCGGGGATCGAACTCAGGACCTTGTACTTACAAGGCAGGCACTGTGCCACTGAGCTAAATCCCCAGCCCAAAAAGAGTATTTTTTAAAAGAAGTATAGGATAATGGTAGGGATTTGGGCATCATATGGGGAATTTCCTTTATTTAACAAATATTTATTAAGAACTCTTATAGTATACCAATAAAAGAATTTAAGCAAAAAAAAAAAAGAAAGAACTCTTATAGTATGGCTCTGAAATGTTCCCCAAAGTCCTGTATGTTCAGAGGTGGGGCTTTCAGAAAGTGACTGGACAATGGGGCTCTGTACACACCAGCAGATCAACCCACTGATGAGCTCATAGCCAAATGATCTGGTAGGAGGTGGGGCCCACTGGAGGGCTGGACCACCGGGGGCACCTTTGGGGGGTATATCTCTCCTTTTTCCTTCCTTTCTTTTTTCTTTCTTTCTTGAGACAGGTCTTGGTATCAGGCTGCCCTTGAACTCACTGTGTAGCCCAGGACGGCCTCAAACTCATCCTTCTGTCCCAGCCTCCCAGGTGCTGGGATTGCTGGCTTGTGCCACAATGACTGGCTATTGGGAGGCATACCTCTCACTCTGGCTCTTGCTCTGCCCACTTCCTGTCTGCACTGGGTTAGCCAGCTTTCCTCCCCCATGCCCTCCTCCCCCACATCCTTCTGTCATGCCATTTCTGCCTTGGACTGAAACTGAGAGCCAAAATGAACCTCTCTTCCTTTAAGTTGCATATGTCAGATATTTTGTCCCAGTGATGGAAAAGCTGCCTACCTGCCAGGCACTACTCACGCAGTATATATCATTGAAAAAAAAAAAAACCAGGTCAAGATCCCTGCTTTTTTCAGGCTGACATTCTATCAAGTGAGACAGGCAATGAATTCAGAGGCGCTGTCACCGAGAAGGTACCATTTAAGCAAACATTTGAAGGAGATGACAAAGTGAGCTGGAAGGGATCTAGGCAGAGAGGAACCAGGGTAGGAAGGGCCAGGGCAAAGGCCCTAGGCACAGTGTAGCTGGCAAGTCCAAGGAACCACTGGGGCTGGAGTGGAAAGAATAAAGAGAGAGACACAGGGGACAAACTCAAACAGAACAGGGGACCAGGTCTTTTAGGGCCCTGTGGGTTCCTCCAAACCCATCTTTTACTCATAGCAAGCCGAGTTCCAAAGCTAGGAGTGCTCTTTCCTCACCTACACGGTCTCAGGTACTTCACAGTTCACCTGTGATGGGATACCTAGCTCGGCTGTCACAGACCTTTGCTGCTGCCTGCAGAAAATGTGTGGTTGTGTTCACATGCAGTGGCACCTACTCTCCCACCTTCCCCCGGCTGGCCCCACAAAATCTAGAAAAACTGTGAATCAGCGAGAAGGGCTTCCCAGAACTCTGACAGAAAAATGGCATGAATGCATTTATTAAAAGTGAAAGAATAAAGCCTGCTCATAAATCAAATTTGAAACTTTCCTCTGGCCCACTATCACTCTGGAAGACCTGGGAGCAAAGACAAATGGCCCCCAGTCAACAAGGGCATGGGGACTCCGAGCACCGATCCGAACAGCTCAGTGTTTCTCACCCTGTCAGCAGGACAGGGAAAAACTGGGCAAAAGAACATTTTTCACTTTGAACAGGACAGTGAGAAAAATTAAACTGAAGCATGAAGAAAAGATGATTGCTCTTTGTTTTGAAATAGCACCCAAAATCCCGGCGTGTCAAAGAAACAGTGGCCTGGAAAACAGCCGCCTGTGACCTGGGCCTCCTGCTGGCAGCTCTGAGACCAAGGCCAGGAGAGAAAACCTGTCCAGCGATTCCTGTGCTCTTACTCCAAATACCCTCCTTGCACCAGAACCTTCGTGCAATTTTCTTATCCAAATACAATCTCCTTCAGCCCCGTGGTCTGCGCGACGACACAGTTGCGAACCAGAACCCTCCTGGGTGAGAACAAGGCCTCCAGCACGCAGCCTGCGGAGGGCCAGCTTGTCGGGGGGGGGGGGGGGGGAGCAAGTTCCTCCGCAGCTACGTGACCCACATTTGAAAGACGGCTCCATTTCCACAGCAGCCCAATGGCACCGCATTACGTATTTTTAAAGAAATACTCTACAAATTCTTAACATTTTGCAGGGTAAAGAGAGATGGAGGACAGGAAAGTGTGTTTTGTGTTTATCTGATCTATAACTAAGAACAATCAAAACCAAGTCAATGCCCGTAAAACTAGACTCTTCTAAACCAAAGGTCCTGGAGAGTATCTTAGACGACAGCGTTATTTTACTGAAGAAACTGGGTTACCTACACAAAGTACAAAACACGGTTCTGTCTTTGCTGACTGGTTAGCAATTGTAAGTGGTGAATTTTGAGGCTTTGAAAGAAGTCAAAGTCTACACATCCTGTGCTTCATTTGCTTCTCCTCACAGTAAAGTCAACTGGGTCCCAGACAGCAGCTCCTGCATCGCCCACCCCGAGGGGCTCCTTCCTGTTGTGGTCCATGGCACGGCCCTCCGGAAGGCTGACATGCAGTTTGTGCAGGGGGCTCGAGTTAGGCAAAAAGGCTGCACTCATTTCCTGTGTAATTTAAAAACAAACTGTTTTGGCCTCATTCTTTCCCAAGTTTGACAAACAAAATAAGGACATTTCCTTTTGCAATCTCCACTGCTGATGGCCACTGTGGCTGAGACACTGTGGTCTTCCACAGGCAGAAATGGCCCCCTTCCTATTCTACTTCTGCCACCTCACTCAGGCCCTCATTAGCTAGGTCTGTTGCTGATACCTGCTTTCCTCTCTAGCTTCAGCCTCTGGTCCTCCTCACCTTTATGTCCCACTTCACTAGGCCCAGCCGGCAGTCCCTAGACCACTTTCCTGTGTTGTGCCTCCGTCGAGCTGGGCACTCCCCCCACTCCCCACTGGCCACCTAAGCATCCCTGGGCTCTACACTCAGGTGAGGCACTGCAGGGAGTCGCCCTGGCCATCTCCCCTCCATCCACTAGGAGGGGAGGCACAGAGCTCTCCTTTAAGCAAAAAAACCTCAGTATCAACATGACTCATTCTCTCCTTTCACTGAATTGCAAGGCCCTCCGACTCATAGTGACAGGAGTCTAGCAGATCGGCCAACACGTTACACCTCTAGACCCTCATCCTGGTCAGTTCCTCTGCCCAAGTTCTCAGATATTCATCACTGCCATGGAACATCTCAATTAGGCTACAATTACATCATCTGATTATTGCTCATGAGTCAACGAGTTATCTATCATGACACCTTTCTGTATACCGTAAAATCCTTAGCCATTAGAGTCCATGGCCAGTCAAAGAAACCATTTTTAGACAGTGAGTAGGCTAAATATTTAAAGTAAAATTGCCCTTACGCATAGGTATAGTCAGCCATTGCTGCAGGTCTGGTGATCTGTATTGTGATGATGGTCTGGGAGGTTGAAATTCCTTAAAAGTACTTAATTCTTTCCATACATCTGGTCACAGACTGAACTGGATGACAGCCAAATCAAATTCAATGGTTAGGTTCAATGTTGACTGGGTGGGGAAATTTGATCTGATTCTCATCCACTTTGGTTTGCAACCAGAATTGGGAGAAGAATTAAGTTCATGAACCGAGGTACTACTGAATTTCAGTCATTGATGGTCAACTGATTTAGATTTAGAGAGGATTAGCAACGCTGCCCCAATTTGTACAAGTCTAGTTGGTTCCAGAAAAGAATGATGTATTAAATTCTATCAGTCTTGCATGGCTTCACATACAATTTTATGAGCTAGATGAATGATCATTCTTGGATCTTTCCTACCTGAAAGAATGCTCATGGACAGGTCTGTCACAGAGGGAAGACTCTCTCCAAGTCACAGCAAAAGAAACAGTACATTGCTCAAAACCAAAAGTTGTTTGTCATCGTCAAATAAAATAAGCTATACAAAAATTTGGGGAAACTATAAAGCACTATCCAATTATTGTGATTAAATTCTCTTTCTCCAGTGATCCCTTTTCTAGGTATTTTGTTTTAAAATTTTTGTTTCTATCAGTGCATGTTTGCAGTAGATAGCGATTACACTCATTATGGAGAGTTGGTACATGTCCCCTTCTGCTTTCCTCTCTCCCTCTTCCTTCCATCTTTTGGTATGGTTAAAAAAAAATCCATCTTCTTCAGTTCCTTAAAACATTAGACAATGACTGGCACACAACAGGCATTCAAAAGCTGTTAATGGCATAAGTTGAGTGATAAAAGAACAAGAAATAAAGACAAAGATCAAATCATCTACTTAATACCAAACAGAAACTCCCACCCTGGCTCTTGGAATCCTCATCTTTACCAAGATATAGTTGAACTGGGTAATCTTGCAAGTTTTCTTCATGAATTTTATGACTCTGAATTCCTCTGATTTGATGTAAACTACCTACTCTATTTGTGTATAATTATGACTCCCTTTCTTCTGAAACATGCTTTTGGAAATGCCTATTTACAGATGGTTTGTCATTTGGAAAATTTGAGATATGCTATTTTCTTAGAGCATCTAGACAGTTAAGATCTGTTGTCAATAAGTCACACCACTATAGGAGGGCTTCCTCCGAGAGTTAATTTCATCCAACATGCATAGATCCATGGAAACTTCGACCAATAAATATGGCATTTATTGACTCAAAAAATGCTCCTTTCCCATTTTTATGTGTCACAATTCAAGTCTATTTCCACTTGACAAATATTTCTTTACAGCTGCTGTGTACTAGGTAGGCATTGCAAGGCACTGTACCCTTGATGCATAGTCTGTATTTGGTTTTGCATTGTGTACTCAAATCATAACTACATTTTAATTTCCTGCATGTAAATAAATGTCCAGAAGATCTGAGAAACCATGCCTAAAACTGCTTTTGCTTATATAGTTACCATAAAGCAGCCTCACCAGGCTAAAGGATTCAATAAACCCCAAAGATTAACATTCAAATCACGGAAGCAAGGCCACGGGCTTTTCTCTCTGCAACGTCCCCTACTCTACCCATCTTCATTACACAGAGCATCTACTAGACAGGGTCGTGCAGCCAAAAGAAACTCAAAACACCACCCCGCCTTCAGGGATTTCATGACACTGTGAAGAACTCTTTGCTTAGTCAAACCTCAGCTCTACTAGTTCAGCAGCCCCACCACATGGCACAGGTAAAGCATCTAATAGCTGTGGTAGAAAATGCAAACGGCGATCAAGAACAACTTGAAATCAGACAAGGAGAGCAAGTGGTAGGCAAGCTGGAGAGCTGGTGATTCCGCATCTAACTGATCAAAGTGTCACACAGAAAGGCTTGCTTAGGTCACCCTAAAAGTCTACATCATGGCCGGTCGCTGTCCCCGGGCTGGACATTCTTGCACTTGAATGGAATAAGCACATACACCTCAGCACACTACGGGTCCTGCACTGCACTACCGCAATTCATTCCAAAGCAGCAAGTGACTGATCCTTTCTAACCTTTCAGAAGGGAAACCTCTGTACTATTACATTTGTAATGTCAATATTGAATGTCTTGCTTTTTAAAAAAATCTTATGGGGCAAATCTCTTTTTGCTTTTTTGTATATTGCTGATGAAGAAAGAGACTGCAATTGAGGAAAGATTAAGAAAAGTGAACGGTGAACATGGTAAGTACTAAAGAACAATACATCAGCTGGTTCTTCAATAGTCCAGCTCTGATCACTGCAAAGCTATTCAACAGTTACAGCTGTACAACAGTCAAATCTCATTAGTTTGTCATTTGACAAGTAGGAGAAATAAAATCAATTTTAGCACTGGTGTGAATAATCCAGTATATCATTTTATCTGCACCTAATAAGCCCTTCTTCAGCCAGAAAGTGTTGAATAAGACAAGCTTGTAGTGAGAGGAATTAAATTACTCTGTTGATTACTTTCCTCTCCTATTAACAAGCCAGGATTACTATTCATCAGGCTTATTTTTTTTTTTTTTTGCAGTCATGGCACCTGATGCTGTTCTTATAAAAGCAGACCATCCTAAGAATCTATCCTCAAGACATTCAAAGCCCTTTCTTCTTGGCTATGAAATGCTTTTTTGTTTTGAAGAAGTCATTACCGAATTCATCAAACATTCACAGTTGAAATAGTTGCTATTTCAAAGAAACATAACCTTTTCTACTGCAAACAAATACAGGAGTATAATAAATAGTTTCAAGATGAGGGAAGAAGAGATAAAGGGAAATGAGAAATAAAAGGAGAAATAAGAAGGGAAGAAAATAATGTATTTCATAAATGTTAAGATAATGCAAAATATAAACTCCTTTTTTATTGGATCCTAATATATCAACCTTTCTAATTCACTTTACTTTGTAAATGGTTGTCATGAATTTTCAAATTCACTTGTAGATGAGGAAAACACAGAAGGCATTGAAGCAACGCATGGTAACCTTACAAGTACGTTTGTCACCAAATGGGTCTGAGGAGGTCTCCAAAGAAGAGAGGGCCTCAACTTGCCCCTCGAGTAGGCTTTGGCTCTTGTCACAGAAAAGGAATTTCAGGACGGCATGGATGTGATGCATAGGCAGGTTTATTATGTAGAAGTAGAAAGCAGGGGGCGAGGAAAGGACCCCAGGTGAGGAGCTGGAGAGGCTCACTCTGATGCAGGGCTCAGGCTCACCACTCACAGCAGCGAGGCCAGCACTTACGGTTAGCGGAGCTGCGCCAGGGTCCAGCTGATCATTGTCTCAGCCCTGGTTTCATAAGTCCTTCCTCTGGAATCCTTATGGCTTGATGGAAATTTTGGTTTCCATGAAATAAATTGTTCCTACTTGGTGGGGATGCACCCTAGTTCTCATCCTGACCAGGAAAGGAGAGCTCATCACAGGGTGGTCTGCAAGACTGTTTTCCTGGAACCCGAGCAGATTGTAGGTTTGGGGACATCTAGGCATCACTGCAGGGGACAGGGAGCCAGACATTGTGAAAGCTGCCAATTGAGTATTCCTGCAAGCCCTGAAATTACCTTAGTTGCTGTCATCTTGGTGTCCTCAGTGTTGGACAGGATGTGACAAACTAGGTAAATTTAGGGTTAATAAACCTTCAATACAGATATTCATTAAGTGATCACTATGCCTACCTACAGTGCTGATCAGGGACCTGACCTCGAGTTTTAAGTTAATTAAAGGAGACCAAAACATGAGTTTGCGTTTCTCGTTTCTACTTATCTTTGTCTCTTCCACCCTACCTCACCTTTACCCACCACCCTTCTCAAGGAAGCCTTTTCCAAGGCCAGGAGGTTCTGTATCCTATAACAGCACGCAGGAGAGTGCAGAACTTTAATGCTGTTCTGACTCTATTCCTAAGGGCCTCTCTGACCTTTAACGTTCCTGTTTTCACATTTATAATTGAACTTTTTTTTTTTTTTTGGTACCAGAGATCGAACTCGGGACTTTGCGCTTGCAAGGCAGGCACCAAAACCACTGAGCTAAATCCCCGGCCCTGTAATTGAACTTTTGAGACAACCCAGAGCTAACTCTCCCTCCCAGTTACAGTCTCTTCTCTGCCCACATCGACCTCTGTGTGGCTGGCTGCCAGAGTTGTTTTTCAATAACATGTACCTGCTTGTGCTGCGCACATGATCAAGACACAGGCTGCCTTCTCAAACACACAGGATAAAATCCAGCTCTGTGGCAGACCCAGGAAGACCTTTGGCAATCCAACCCAACCAATCCTTCCATCTTTACGTCCCAACTCTGCCCACTTTGTCCACTCACTCCATCCTGTGTACTCACTGCTCTCTGAACACACCACACTTTTGCTTTTACCATGTGCACTGTTTCTGTTGCCTGGGTCTCCTCCTTCTCCCACTAGCACATCGCCCTTGTAGCCCCAGGCACCCTACAGTCAAGGTCCTTTCAAAGCACGGATTTTGGGGGAGTGGGCAGGGACACCTTCTCCAAGCACTCAGGACAGTCTCACCTTTTATTTACAGTGCAGGTTTCAGTATTGTGCCCAGGTGGTGAGGCCCACAGATCAGGAGATGATTCCCCCCGCCCCTGTAGATAATTAGTCACCAGTCCCACCAGCAGAGGCCAAATCTCACCATGTAGGGCCACTGGGGAAACACCAAAGCAGATTAGGAGGCAAGGGGAATAAGGAAAATTTGTGGACAACAGCATGCATTGTGGCTTCTGAGGAAAAGGCAAGGTGAGGTAACCAGGTTGAGGACAGGAGTTTGAAGAATCTCAGCAAGCTCTGGGGTACAGGGACTGGCTCGTGTCTTCAGAGCTGGCACTGGGTTGATTCGAGCAGGCCTAGAATGTAAGAGCTCAACAGAGGAACTGGTGGGGCATAGGCTCTGATTGGTCGGTTTGCTTATGAAAATCAAAGTGCTCACTGTGTGCAGGGTTTGGCGATTCCTGAGAAGAGCAGTGCAGCAGGGGTCCAAGAGGTCACAGCACCAGAATCATAGGCAATAAACAGGCATGAGTAATATACCCTCTGTACTATAGTGCGTGCAATTCTTTTATCGCTTGGAATTGTTTACATTTAAATTGTTACTGTCTGCTTCTCAAGAACAGAGATAATCACCTCTGCAATGCAGGCAAAGACCTAATGCAAACATGCAAACACAGGGAAGGAACTTATCCTCGACAAAGAACCAGAAAGGGGTATTTTAAATAATCTCCAAATGCTGAACTGCCCAGGAATTCCATATCAGAGAGTTTACAGTAATGATTCTGTACCTGTTTGATTCTACCTATTTGGCCCCTGGAATTTCAGTGTAGGTCTGTGTTGTACCTGTTGAGTCACAAGACCCAAATAAGCCCCCCTTGAGACCTGGGCCCCATGGCTACAGGCCAGCCCCCCATCACCTGTGTAAGATGAGCAGCATCTCATATGTATTCTATTTCTTCAGTACAGATTAAATTAATCTCAGCAGCAAATATTCTACTCTTCCCTTGTACTCTTTACTCAACCCCCAAGGTGAATATCCCATAGCCACAATCAATTTTAACAGGAATAATCAAATCAATTAAATCAAAGGATAAAGCAAAAAATTGTGCTTTTCTGTGAAGAGATTTCCCCTTAAGAAATAGGATTGAGAAATATGCAAAAATAATTGCAGAATAGATCTCTCTTAATGCCTTGATTGGAGCCCATTAAATAAGAACCCCAGAGAGCAGTGTGTGGCTCTGCTATAGTGCTGATTGGAGGACAGCACTGTGCAATAAATGAGGTCTGAGGACTTGAGGGAAACAGCAGGCTGCTGATACATTACTCTGACTGAAAACGAAGAAGGAAGGGGCAAAACAAGGAGATCAGCAGGGGAAAAGAAAACAGCACCAGTAGGTGGAAGAGACAGAACACACACTAATGAATGAGGTCATTCATTTAAGACCAATGTTCACTCACTTTAACAACTCAAAAACCCAGCCAAGCCTAAGTGAAATTTATTACTTCCATCGGGCAAAATCTATCACAGAAACATCTGACTGGTCCTTTCTGCCAATTATAACATCCTCGTCTTTAGGTCAACTGAAAGTATAGAGGGATTCTTCTAAATGAGAAAATATATGTGAAACCCCAACACGCCAAACAGCGAATGAAGTTATTAGATAAATGACAGTGTTCTGTTTCCTTCCTTGCATGCAGTTTGAAAAAGTCATCCAGTTGTTGGTCAGGGGATAAACCGTGGTGCTTAGCTCACCCGAAGTGCATGTCATAGTCAGTGAGAAATTCAAGGTTCCAGAGTCATTAGTTCACAAAGAGGCTCCACGTGTGGTCCTCCTATCACTACGCATGCCCGTTCTGGCTTTCTCCTTGTCGACAACCTCTGTGTTTCTCTTTTCTGCAGGAGACTGAGCTACTACTTGTTCATCCACCTGGCAGGGGTGGTGTCTCCCTTGGGTCTCAGCCATGCAGAACATCCATCGTTGGAGTCATCGGCCAAAGCATTTTCAGAGCTTTGAAAGGAGCCTGGCTTTTTTCTCACCTGTCCCTCTCTCCTGCCTTCATATTTGGGCTATAAGAGAAAAACATCATTTACCTTACTTTCTACCTTTGATTTCCATTGAACTTTTTCTTACAAGGAACAACTACAAAGCTGAGATTTAGATGACTCTCACAAAGTATTGTTTTTTCCCTTCCAGCTTCATTGAGGTATGATTGACCAATAAAAATAATACATATTGACACACGCCGAATCAGCCCGCTGCAGACAGGCAGGTCTGTGCACGCCCTACCGAGGTCCTGAGTCACGCGGAAGACACCGAATCACCCCACTGCAGACAGGCAGCCACCTGATTCCACATTACCAAGGAGCAGAGGACACCAGACCACCAGACCAAGGTACTGAGTCCCACTGTTCCCGGCCCAGGTAGGGGCTTCGGAGCCATCGTCCCACTGCTCCTGGTCCAGAGGAAGGGGCTTCCCGGTCACCATCCCTCCCGATGCTCCCAGCCCAGAGGAAAGGGCTTTTGGGCCACCTTCTGTCCCGCTGCTCCTGGCCCAGAGGAAGGGGCTTCCGGGCCACCATCCCTCCCACCCCTCCCGGCCCAGAGGGAGGGGCTTCTGAGACACCATCCCACTGCTCCTGGTCCAGAGGAAGGGGTTTCTCGGCCACCATCCCTCCGGCTGCTCCCAGCCTACAGGAAAGGGCTTTTGGGTCACCATCCCTACCGCTGCTCCCGGCCCCTGTCCCACCTCACCCAGCTCAGAGGAGGTAATCCGTGCAGGCGCTAACAGCCCCCACCCCAGTCGAAATGAGAAAACACATAAATAAGTCTCAAAACCAGACTTCCAGATCACCTACAGCAACCCCAAAGGGAAATGAGATGGAACACTCTGATACTCAACCACCTGGACCCACTGAACTGGCAACAAAAGGGGATCTGGAAAAAATGAAATCAGAAATAATTTCTCAGATAACAGGAGAAATTGTGCCCTTAGTGCAAGACATGATTAATAAATCTAGAGAGGATCTCAGGAACATGATGGAATCCCAACATAAGAAACAAATGGAATCCATAAAACAGATGCAAATAGATTTCCAGGGCATGAAAAACTCCATTGAAAGTCTACACAGCAGAAGGAGCCAATGTGAGGACAGAATTTCAGATATAGAAGATAAGATTGCAATTAGTGACCAGGAAAAGAAAAACTGCTTCAAAATTATAAGGGAACATGAGAAATCAATCCAGTAGCTGCTAGATGATGCAAAAAAGAATAACATAAGACTGATTGGGCTCAATGAAGAAACAGAAGAGAGTGCAGATGACATAAAAAAATCTCTTCACAGAAATAATGGCAGAAAACTTCCCAAGCAGGGGAAAAGAGCTTGACATACAGATAAGTGAGGCATATAGGACTCCAAATAGCCTTGATCAAAAAAAATCTACACATAGGCATATAATTGTTAAGATTCCAGAAACACAACAGAAGAACAAAGTTCTCCAAGCAGTCAGAGAAAAGAAACAAATCACATACAAAGGAAAGCCCATCACAATCACAGCAGACTTCTCAACACAAACCATCAAGGCAAGAAAAGCTTGGAGTGACATATTCCAAGCCCTAAAAGAAAACAGCCTCCAACCCAGATTGATGGACCCTGCAAAACTATCTTTCAAAATGGATGGAGAAATAAGATACTTTCATGACAAAGAGCACCTTAGGAACTTCGTGAATACCAAACCAGCACTCCAAAGAATTTTACACAATAGCCTAGGAACAGACATGGAGGATCACAACCCCAGGAAGCAAAGCAGAATGAACCCATCTGGCATGACAAGAAATTAAATGGAAAGGGGGAGAACCCAACAAAAAGAAAAAGTCATGGCAATGACAAGTCAATGTGTTTCAGTTATAACCATCAATGTTAATGGTCTCAATTCACCAATCAAAAGAAATAGACTGGCAGAATGGGTCAAGAAGCAAAATCCAACAATATGCTGCATACAAGAAACACACTTCATTCAAAAGGAAACTCATAGACTGAAAGTTAAAGGGTGGAAAACAATACTGCATGCGATAGGAACCCGAAAAAAAGCAGGAGTAGCTATCCTCTTGGCAGATCAAGTAGATTTCAAACCAACACTAATTAAGAGAGATGAAGAAGGACACTACATCCTTGTAAAGGGAACAATCCAACAGGAAGAGATGACAATCATAAATATCTATGCACCAAACACTAGTGCACCCAACTATATAAAACAAATACTAACAGACATGAAAAGCCATATATGCACTAATACAATTGTAGTGGGGGACCTCAAAACCCCACTGTCACAAATAGATAAATCAACTAGACTCAAAATAAGTAATGAAATACTAGAACTCAATCGAACTCTTGAACAAATGAACTTAACAGATGTTTACAGAGTCTTCCACCCCACAAAATCAGAATACACATTCTTCTCGGCTGCACATGGGTCATTCTCCAAAATAGACCACATACTCACACATAGAACATGTTTAAGTAAGTGCAAAGGAATTGAAGTTATCCCCTGTATATTATCAGACCATACTGCGATGAAATTGGAGATCCATAGCAAAAGAAACTCAAAAAATTTCATAAACACGTGGAAATTGAACAACACACTTCTGAATAACCAATGGGTCACAGAGGAAATTAAAGAAGAAATCAGACAGTTCCTTCAATTAAATGACAATGACAATACAACATATCAGAATCTGTGGGACACAATGAAAGCAGTCTTACGAGGGAAATTCATAGCAGTGAATATGCATATTAGGAAAACAGAATGAGCCCAATTAAACAACCTGATGCTGAACCTCAAGCTTCTAGAAAAAGAAGAGCAGGACAACCCCAAAGCTCATACAAGGGAAGAAATTATAAAGATCAGAGGAGAAATCAATGCAATGGAGACTAAGAGAACGATACAAAAAAATCAATGAAGCCAAGAGTTGGTTCTTTGAAAGAATCAACAAAATTGATAAACCTTTAGTCAACCTTGTCAGAAAAGGAAAGAAAAGGCCCAAATCCATGCAATTAGGAATGAAAAGGGTGAAACTACAACAGGCCCAGCAGAAATCCAGAGGATCATCAATACCTACTTCCAGAACCTATACACCAATAAGATGGACAACACAGAAGAAATGGACAGATTCCTAGATACATATGAATTACCAAAGTTGAATGAAGAAGACCTAAAAATTCTGAACAGCCCAATATCAACCAATGAAATTGAAAATGTAATTAAAAACTTATCAACTAAGAAAAGCCCGGGCCCTGATGGCTTCACTGCTGAATTCTACAAGACATTTAGAGAGGAACTACTGCCACTACTGTTTAAACTCTTCAATGAAATTGAAAGGGAAGCAATACTCCCAAATTCATTCCTGGAAGCAAGCATCACCCTGATCCCCAAAGCAGAGAAAGACCCAACTGAAAAAGAGAACTATAGGCCAATCTCACTAATGAACATAGATGCAAAAATCCTTAATAAGATACTGGCAAACAGCATGCAGAAGATCATCAAGAAGATCACACACCCTGATCAACTGGGATTCATCCCAGGGATGCAGGGATGGTTCAATATACGAAAATCAATTAATGTAATACACTATATCAATAGAGCCAAGGACAAAAACCATATGATTATCTCCATAGACACAGAAAAAGCATTTGACAAAATCCAACATGCATTTATGATAAAAACCCTACAAAAAATTGGAATAGATGGTCTCTACCTCAAACTGATAAAAGCCATCTATGAAAAACCAACAGCCAGTATCATACTAAATGGTCAAAAACTGAAATCCTTCACACTAAAATCAGGAACTAGACAAGGATGTCCACTATCATCACTCTTGTTCAATATAGTTCTGGAAACATTAGCCGCAGCAATTAGACAAGAGAAAGAAATAAAAGGAATAAAGATAGGAAATGAAGAAGTCAAATTGTCATTATTTGCAGATGACATGATACTCTATATAGAAGACCCCAAGAACTCCACCAAAAGTCTTCTAGACTTAATAACCAAATTCAGTCAAGTAGCTGGTTACAAGGTCAACACACAAAAATCAATAGCTTTCCTCTACACAAATGACAGACTCACTGAGAGAGAAATAGGGCAAATAATTCCTTTCACAATAGCATCCAAAAAACTGAAATACCTAGGAATCATCCTAACAAAAGAAATCAAAGACCTCTTCTCTGAAAACTATGGCGCTCTGAAAAGAGAGATTGAAGATGATATCAGAAAATGGACAGACATCCCCTGCTCCTGGGTAGGAAGGATTAATATAGTGAAAATGGCCATACTTCCAAAACTGCTATATAGATTTAATGCAATTCCAATTGAGATCCCAGCAGCACACTTCATAGACCTCGAGAAAACAATCCAAAAATTCATTTGGAGCAAGAAGAGACCCAGAATAGCAAAAGCAATTCTAGGTAACAGAGACATGGTAGGGGGTATCACAATCCCCAACCTGCAACTCTACTACAAAGCTACTGTGATAAAAAACAGCATGGTACTGGCAAAGAAACAGGTTTGAGGACCAGTGGAACAGATTAAAAGATGAAGAAACAATGCCAGACACACTCAGCCATCTCATCTTCGACAAAGGAGCCAAACACCCTCACTTGGAGGAAAGATAACCTCTTTAATAAATGGTGCTGGAAAAATTGGGCTTCAACTTGCCAAAGATTAAAACTAGACCTGTATCTCTCACCATGCACCAAACTAAAATCAAAATGGATTAAAGATCTAAATATTAAAATAGAAACTCTGAACCAGTTGGAACAGAGGTTAGGTAGAACCCTTGAAGACATCGGGGTAGGAAAAGATTTTATGAACAAAACCTCAGTTGCCCGTGAACTAGCACAAACAATCAACAAATGGGATCTCTTCTTATTAAAAAGCTTCTGCACAGCAAGAGAAACCAACAGCAGTGTGAAGAGACAATCCACAATGTGGGAAAAAATCTTCACCTGCTCTTCCTCAGACAAAGGTCTACTATCTCGAATCTATAAAGAACTTAAAAAGATCAGACCTCCCAAATTTAAAGACCCAATCCAAAAATGGGCATCTGAAATGAACAGACATTTCTCAGACAAAGAAGTAGAAATAGCAAATAAATACATGAAAAAATGTTCAACGTCACTGGTCATTAGAGAGATGCAAATGAAAACAATGCTGAGATTCCACTTCACTCCAGAAAGAATGGCCGCTATCATGAAATCAACCAATAACAAATGCTGGTGGGGCTGTGGGGAAAGAGGAACCCTGCTCCACTGCTGGTGGGAGTGTAGACTTGTGCAAGCACTGTGGAAATCAGTATGGAGATACCTCAAAGAACTAGCACTGGAAATCCCATTTGACCCCGCTATTCCACTGCTGGGGATCTTCCCCAAAGAATTAGAAGAATCATACCACAGTGATATATGTGCACCCATGTTCATAGCAGCACAGTTTGTAATAGCTAAAACTTGGAAACAGCCCAAATGCCCATCAACTGGAGACTGGATAAAGAAAATGTGTTTTTTTTATAAAATGGAGTCCTACTCAGCCACAAAAAATTAGAAATTAGAGACATTCATAGCTAAGTGGATGCACATTGAGGCAATACTCTTAAGTGAAATAAATAGGACACAGATGTGTAAATACCGAATAGTTTCTCTGGTGTGAGAAACTGAAAGTGTAAATAAGGACTAAATGTATAATAGGTCATGTGAAATAGGAAGAAAAGGGGCAAAGGGGAAGGAAGTGGGAGGGTTAGGGGAAAGGATAGAAGGGAATGGGATTAATATGAGAAAATGGAAAAATAGGAACAAAATTTTTGTAAATAGGGAGGGCTGGATGGGTTGAAGGGAGGGCTGGGCATGGGTGAAAAACAAGAACCAAGAGAGATTATGTAAAGGTGCAAATTTCCAATGATGAATGTCATTATATTGTATACCTAAAATGTACCAATGATTAGAATGAATAATCGATAATGTAAAATAGGAAGAAAAGGTCCAAAGGGGTAGGGGTAGTGGGAGGCACAGGGGAAAGGAAAGAAGGGAAAAGAAAAATGATGAGAAATGGAAAAAATGGAAATAAAGTCTTTGTAAATAGGGAAGGACGGAGGGTGTGAAGGGAGGGCTAGGAATGGGGAAAAAATAAGAACCAAGATGCACTATGTAAAGGTACAATTCCCAATGAGAAATGTAATTGTGTTTTATACCTACAATGTACCAATAAAAGAATTTAATACAAAAAAATAATAATAACAATACTTACTAAAAGTAGATAGGGCCGGGGATTTAGCTCAGTGGTTTTATCACCTGCTGCACAAGCACAAGGACCTGAGTTCAATCCCCGGTACCAAAAATAAAAAAATGTAGATAGCATGTTCCAGCGCCTGCCTCGCAAGCGCAAGGTTCTGAGTTTGATCCCTGGTACCAAAACAAAACAAAACAAAAAAGTAGATAGCATGATGATTTTATATACATATACACTGTAAAATGATTACTGTACTCAAGCTCATTAACCTATTCATCACTTCATATAGTTAGCCCGTGTGTTTGTGTGTACAGAGAGAGCACTCAAGACCTATGTTCTTAACAAATCTGAAATATACAACACATTATGATTAACTATAGTCACCACGAAGTATATTTGATGCCAGAATTCACTCATCTTATGACTGAAAATTTGTATACTTTCACTAACATTTCACCACTTCCTCTACACCCACTCTACTCTGACTACCACTCTACTCTCTGAATGAGTCTGACATTTTAAAATTCTACACGTAGACAATGTTGTACAGTATTTGGATTTACACTCTTGGTTCATTTTATTTAGCATAACGTCCTCTGCATTCACCCATGCTGTCATAAATGTCAAAATTTACTTCATTGTTAAAGGATGAATAATATTGTGTTGTGTATTTATAACACACTTTCCCCATTCATCCATCAAAAGACACTCGGGTTATTTCTAGGTCCTCATTATTGTGAATAATGCTCCAATGAACCTGAGAATGCTGATATCACTTTTACACACTAATTTCAGTTCTTCTAGATATATACCCAGAAATGGAATTGCTGGATCTAATGGTAGTTCTATTTTTAATTTTTTGAAAAATCTCCACACCCATTTCCATAATGGCTGCACCAATTTACATTTCCACCAACAGTGGACAGTGTTTTCCTTTTCTCCACATTCTTGTCAACATTCATTATTTTTTGTAATTTTTCTTTTTAATAATATCCATCTTAACAATGTAAGTCCTCACTGTGGCTTGGGTTTCCTCCTATATCTGTTGACTCTTGCATGTCATCTTTGGAAAAAAAAATCTAATCAAGTCTTTCATCTGTTTTTAGTAGTATTACTTGAGGTGAGGTTTTATTGGCTTTTTTTTTTTTTGGTACCAGGAATTGAACCCAGGACCTTGCTCTTGCCAGGCAGGTGCAGCCCCACCAAACTACATCCCTGGCCCTATCGGCTCTTTTATTAACGGAGTTCTTTATACATTTTGGAAATTATCCCTCATAAGATATATGCTATGCAGATATTTTCTACTATTCCATAGGCTATCTTTTCCTTCTGTGGGTTGTTTCCTCATCTGTGCAGAAGCTTTTTAGTTTGATGTCCTTTGCCTATGTTTTTGGTGTCATATTCAAGAAATCTTCATCAAAACCTATATCGAGGATCTTTTTCCCTATGTTTTTGTTGTAGAAATTTTACAACTTTAGCTTTTATGTTTAAATCTTCAAACCATTTCTAGTTGATTTTTGTCTATGATGTAGATAAGATTTGGTTTTTATTCTTTTCCATGTGGATATGCAGTTTCCCTGGCACCATTTATTGAAAAGAATGTTCTTTCATCCTTGTGAATTATTAGTGCTTTGCCAAAGACTGTATATGTAAGAGTTTATTTACAGGGACTCCACACTGTTCCACTGACCAGCATCTTACTTTTTTGATAAAGACAGTTTTTTAATAAGCTTTTTTCCTTCCTTCTGCTAAGGTGGTGTGTTATGCTGATTGATTTTCATGTGTTGAACCATCCTCACAATTCCAGGAATAAATCCCTCTTGGTCACAGTCTAGGTAATCATTTTAATAGGGCTGCTGAAGTTGGTTTGTTGTTATTCTGTTGAGAGTCTGCATCAATGTTCATAAGGGAAAATAGTTGTAGTTTTCTTTCCATGTACTGTCTTTTTCTGGTTTTGGTATTAGGATAATGCTAACTTTAAAATGTGCTTCTACACCTTCAAATTTTTCGACAGTTTGAGAAGGATTAGTATTAGCTCTTCTTTAAATATTTCTTTAAATGTAGAATTCACTAGTGAATCTATTCAGTCCAGAACTTTTCTGTCAGAAGATTTTTGATTACTGATCAATCTCACTAACATTGACCTGTTCAGATTTTCTCTTTTTTTCCTACATTTTTATTAGTGCCTATGGGTTATATAGACTAATGGGTTCCATTTTGGCCGATTCGTAAGTGCACATAATATACTTTAATCACTTCTCCTTCCATTACACCCCTCCTCCACTCTTCCCCAGGTTCATATTTGGGGGCTCAATGTGTGTAATGTATTTTGATCCCATCCATGTCCCCTATTATCTGCCCTTCAACACCCTCCCCCTCCCCCTTCTATTTCTCCTGTCTAATATTAGTTTCCCTTCACTTGTCATTTTTTTTAGGTTCTACATATGAATGAGTACATGCAATATTTGTCTTTCTGACATGTATATATATCAATATGATGATCTCCAGATCTATTTTACTGCAAATGACAAAATTTTATTTTTTATGGCTGAATATATATATGTTTATATATATAACATCTTTACTTTATCAATTCACCTGTTGATGGACTCCTAGGCTGGTTCTATATCTTATTGTACTATGTGCCACAATAAACATGAATATGCAGGTATCTCTATGGAATGCTGACTTCTGTTCTTTCAGGTATATTCCAAGGAGGGTAGAGCTGGATTAAATGATAATTGTTTTGAGTTTTTTGAGGAAACTCCATATTGATTTCCACAGTAGCAGTCATAAAAGGATTCTTTTTCCCACATCCTCACTAATATTTATGGTATTTTGTATTCTTGATGACAGCCATTGTGACTGGGGTAGGATAGAATTTCAGTGTGATTTTGATCTGCACTCCCCTAATGGCTGAAGATGTTGAACATTTTTTCATACACTTATTGGTCACATGTACTTCTTCATTTGAGAAGTCTGTTCAATTTTTCTGCCCATTTATTGACTGGGCTATTTTATTTGAAGGGAGATGTTAAGTGTTTTGAGTTCTTTATATATCCTAGATATTAATCCTCTGTCAAAATAATAGCTGGCAAAGATTTTCTCCCATTCTGTCGGTTGTCTCTTCAGTCTATTAGCTGTATTCCTCGCTGAGGAGAAACTCTTTAATTGAATGTAGTGTTGACTCATGCTATTTTACTTTCTATGCTGTTGGCATCCCACCTGGGAAGTCTGGGCCTGTGCCTATGGCTTCAAGTGTTTCTCCTGTGTTCTCTTCTGGAACTTTCAAAATTTCAAGTATTATACCTAGGTCTTTTATCCATCTTAAAATGATGTTTTCGCAGGGTGAGAGATAAGAATCTACTTTCAATCTTGTACTAGTGGATATTGAGATCTTCTTCTCCTCATTAAGTTGTTGTTTCCCAGGTGTCTTTATTTCGGGTCCTGGAGAGGCTATGATTTTTCTGCCAGCTTCTATTCTATCACCTTATTCTTCCCCAGATTTTCTATTTTTTCATTATTTTGTTTGGGTATGTTTTTTATTTATAAAAAGTTTTCCACTTTATTTAGATTATCTAATTTGTTAATGTAAATTATTTATAACACTTTCTCATAATCCATTTTGGTTCAGTAGATTTGGCAGCAATGTCCTCACTTTCCCATCTATTTTATAATTTCTGTCAACTTTTTTTCCCCCTATTAAGTTTATTGGTACATTTTAGGTATAAAATACAGTTACATTCATCATTGGGATCTTGTACCTTTACATGAGTATCTTGGTTCCTTTTTTCCCCTCTTCCCCTGCCCTCCCTTCACCCCCTCCACCCTTCCCTATTTGCAAAGACTTTATTTCCATTTTTTTCCTTTTCTCATATTTTTTCTTTTCCCTTCTTTCCTTTTCCCTACCCCTCACACTTCCCCTGCTCCTTTAGACCTTTTCTTCCTATTACACAATATCAATTATACATCATTAAAATAACAATATCAAGATCTAGGAGACATTACCACAGATTTTACAGAATTTAAAAGGATATAAAAAGCATATTACAAAACTCTGTTTTGAAATAAATTTGACAACTTCTAAGAAGTACCTTGGAAGACAAATTAATGAAACTAACTCTGGAGGATATACAAAATTTGAATAGCACCTATTAAAGAAAGTATATTGCTAGCTTGAAAAACTACCTATATGAAAACAACAGGCTCATATACATTTTAACTGATAAACGATAACAAAGATTTAAAGCAGAAAAAAAAGGAACACTTCTCCCCTCATTTTAGGAAATCAACATTGTGCTAATAATAAAACTGGATAAAGATAATAGAAGAAAAAAGTATGAACATAGATAAAAATTTGTTTGACAAAACAAACTATTAGAAGTCAGATCTGGCAGTAAGTAGAAAGTGGTTTTGTTATAGGGATGGCAGTGTTGGGTTAGCATTGGAAGATCTACACCCAAAAGTCATCATTTTAACAGAGGAAAGGAAAAAGCCATATGATCCTGCCGCTAGTTGGAGAAAAAGTATTGGGACTAAATTCCACAGCTATTCATGGTAAAAGCTATCAGGAGACTAGAAGTAGAACAGAACCTTCTCAACAGATTAAAGACATGTACTCCACACTTCCAGTGAGAATGCCTTATATGAATGGAGAAGATACAATGCTTTCTCCTTAAGGTGGGGAACAAGGGCAGATATGCCTACTCTTTATCTGTCCATTAAACTTTGAAACTTAGGCCCAACCAAAATAGTCTGGCAAAAAAATGACACAATTAGGATACGACTGGCAAGATAGAAGCAAAATCTTTATATGTAGATGAAATGATCATCTACAGAGAAAATACTCAGAAATCTCTAGGAGCCCCTAGAACTTGTATTTGAATTTAGCAGGATTAGGAAACACAAGGTATATATAAAACTTCAGGTCTATGTATACTTGTTATAAATGAAGAATTGGATATTGAAATTTAAGAGTTATGTAGGAATACAAAGGACCTAGAAAAGTTTAAAAAACAAACAAACAAAAAACATTGTTGGAAGACGTTTAGTACCTAATTTTAAGACTTCTTCTAAAGCTGCAGTAATCAAGGCAGTGTTGGTGTGAGGAAAGACATATAGATCATTGGAATAAAACAGAGAATCTAGAAACAGAACCACACATATATGGTCCACTGAGTTTTGAAAGATTATTTAACATTAGCATTTTATAGACTATAAACTCAATTCAAGAGCCAAGGAAAAGATAGTGTTTTCAGCAAATGGCTCTAGAACACCTGGTATCTGTATACAAAAACTTAACCTCAACCCTTTATTTCCATACATAAAAATAACTTGAAGGGATCTATGAACCTAAATATGAAAGCCTAAAAGTATAAAACTTTAAGAAGAAATTATAAGGGAAAGTGTTTATGAATTTAGGGTAGGCAAGAACTTCCATGGATACAAAAAACATGATGTATAAAAGAAAAAAATTGATAAATGAGATTCCATCAAAATTTAGAACTTTAAATGACATCGTTAAAATGAAAAGTAGTCCTTAAACAGACCATATTTACAATGCATATAACCTATGACTAGAATATATAAAGAACTCTTACAGCTCATTAATAGACAACCCAATTAAAAAGTAGACACAAGAAGATGGTAAATAGCCAGTACAGCACAAGGAAAGGTGTGCAACTCTAGAATCAGAAAAATAGTAATCAGTATAATAACAAGATTGAATTATACACTCATTAGGGAGATGAAGTTAAAAGTTTTAAAAGCCTTGTCATGACTTTTTCTTTTCGTTGGATTCTCCCCCTTTGCGTTTAATTTGTCACACCCAATGGATTCATTCTGCTGGGCCTCCTGGGGTTGTGATCCTCATTGTCTTTTCCTAGGATATTGTCTAAAATTTTTTGGAGTGCTGGTTTGGTATTCATGATGTTCCTGAGGTGCTCTTTGTCATGAAAGTATCTTGTTTCTCCATCAATTTTGAAAGATAGTTTTGCAGGGTACATCAATCTGGGTTGGAGGCTGTTTTCCTTTAGGGCTTGCAATACGTCACTCCAAGCTCTTCTTGCCTTGAGGGTTTGCATTGAGAAGTCTGCTGTGATTCTGATGGGCTTTGCTTTGTATGTGATTTGTTTCTTTTCTCTCACTGCTTGTAGAATTTTGTTCTTCTGTTGGATTTCTGGAATCCTAACTATTATATGCCTATGTATACATTTTTTTTTATCAAGACTAGCTGGAGTCCTATATGCCTCACTTATCTGTATGTCAAGTTCTTTTCCCCTCCTTGGGAAGTTTTCTGCCATCACTTCTGTGAACAGTTTTTTTTATGTCATCTACACTCTCTCTTGTTTCTTCATTGACTCCAATCAGTCTTATGTTATTCTTCTTTGCATTGTCTAGCAGCTGCTGGATTGATTTCTCATGTTCCTTTACAATTTTAAAGCAATTTTTCTTTTCCTGGTCACTAATTGCAATCTTATCTTCTATATCTCAAATTCTATCCTCACATTGGTTCATTCTGCTGCGCAGACTTTCCCTGGAGTTTTAAATCTCCTGGAAATCTGTTTGCATCTGTTTTATGGATTCCATTTGTTTCCTATGTTGGGATTCCATCATGTTCCTCAGCTCCGCTATTTTTTTATCTGTGTTCTCTCTAGATTTATTAATCATGTCTTGCACTATGGGCACAATCTTTGCTGTTATCTGAGAAATTATTTCTGATTTCATTTTTCCCAGATCCCCTTTTGTTGCCAGTTCAGAGAGTCCAAGTGGTTGAGTATCAGATTGTTCCATCTCGTTTCCCTTTGGGGTTGTTGTAGGTGATCTGGAAGTCTGTTTCTGAGGCTTGTTTACGTGTCTTCTCATTTCCACAGGGTGGGAGGGTGCTTCTGGCCCCCTGCGTGGCTCAGCTTCTCTACCCTAGGAGCATGCAATGGTGGCGGGGGAGCTTCCTTCCGGGAGTTGGGACTGGCTCAGCTTCTCTGTCCTGTCAATTCTTTTTTCTTAGTACATCTAGCTAAAAGTTTGTCAATTTTGTTATCTTTTCAAGGAATGAACCTTTGGTTTTATTGCTTTTCTCTATTATTTTTTTCTGTTTTCTAGTCTGTGTATCCCTGTCTTAATTTTTATTATTTCCTTTTTTTCTGCTCACTTTGGGCTTAGCTTGTTCTTTTTTGATTTAAGTGATACATTTAGATTGTTGGTTGATTATCTCTTATTTTTTAGCACATCATAACTATTACCTGCTCATAGAACTGCTTTTGCTGGTCCCATTACTTTTGGTACACTGTATTTCCACTCTCATTCATCTTTGAGTACAGTGATAACTTGGTTCATGAGAGCTTTTGTTCACAAACAACTCAGTTCTCAAACAAAAGCATTATACAAAAATTTGCTTCCGTTCACAAACACCACAGTGGATAACAAGCACAATCACAGCCATCTTCTCCAAAATTGTAAAACAAATTAAGCTTGTGAACCAAGGTACCACTGTATTTTCTAATTTTCCTTGTGATTTCTTCTTTGGTTGACTGGTTTTCTTGAGTATGTTACTTAATTTTCACAACTTTTGTGAATTTTCTAGTTTTGCTCCATCTCACTGTGTTTGGAGAAAATATTTCTATGATAACTGTCTTTTAAACTCTGTCCTCAAAAATGGTCCATGTACACTAGGGGAAAATGTGTGTGCTACTGTTGTTAAGTAGAGTATTTGAATCTGGTCCATTTGAATCTAGTAATGTCAATAATAATGTTAGGTCCATTTGAATCTGGTAATGTCAGTAATGACATTAAAAAATCTTAAATGAAATAAATCAAACACAGAAACTTAAATATTACATTCTTTCTCTTATATGAGAAACTTTAATTACAAATAAAGAGTAAAATAAAAAATAGATAATGGGAAGTGGGGAGATAGGTCTTTTCAAATGAGAAGAGGATGAAGAGATGGAGGGATGGGATGAAAAGGAGATGAGAAAAGGAATCAAATGTGTCACATACATACACTGACCCCACACAAGGAACATAAACATTATGTAATGAAAATGTGTACAATTAAAAATTTAAGAGTATAAAAGAATTGAATAAAAATATGAATTTAGACGTTATTTGGCTAAGTTTGTTATGTGAATAATTATACAAATGACAATTTGCATATTCTTTCACATTATTCTTCTGGAAATTCATATTCCATCTATTCATGCAGAAAAATCAATATAGCCTAAAAAAACTCTAGATTTAAAAGCTGAAAAGATGAAACAGGTAAGGTTGTCAAAATCAAGCAGTTTTACTTCTGATAATATAAATGCCTACAGAAAAAAAGCACTACCAAATTTTTCTCTTTAAAAGACAAAATGAAGTGTGAAAAAAGATTAGAGATGAGAAATGATTTCAAGTACCAGTAAAATAATGTAATACAAAATATATTCCTTAACAGAATAAACTTTCCATAGAACCACATATCAATCAGTGTTTACTGGAGAAATCAATATAATACAAGATATAAAAATACGTAAGAATTTACAGGATTGGCTCACAATGGGCATTCACAGAATTGAGCATGGAAAACTGCAGAGGGTCAGTCTGTGCCCTGGAGATCCAAAGGATCCAGTTGAAGGCCTGGAGCCCACTGCAGTGTCTCCTGTGAGTCTGTATCAGGAGGCTGATGGGATCTCATTGAAAGGCTGAAGAGTCTACTTCAGAAGGCTGAAGGATCTGTGCCAGAAGCTGAAGAGTCTGTGCAGAAAGCCATGAGATGACATCCAAGGGGAAGGAAAAGACTGGCACTTCTCTGAAGAAACTGAAGCAGCTCAGTCCTTCATTTCCCCTTTATACCATCAAGATAACAAGCTGCCCTAGGGTGGGTCTTCCACACCCTAGGGTGTGAAATTGCTGATCCAATTTAGTTGAGCTTCTCTTACTCAAGCTGACACAATCAATCAACCACCACAGACCAGAAGTACTTTTGCTTTCAAACATGAAGTTCCAAACTACCCTGTCCAAATTCAATAAATATTAAGTACAAATATTGGCAAAAAAAAAAAAAAGAGCTCAATTTGGTAATAAAAACAAGATATTAAAGAAGCTAGTCCCTGCCATCTAGGGACAAAAATCTGAAGTAGAAAATTATTTTCAAACTATAATATTGTGGTCAAAGAAGTATGCATGTCATGCGGTGGAAAGAGGTAGGAAGGAAAAGGTACAGCCACATGGGGTCAAAGAAAGGTTTTGTGACATTTAAGCAGGACCTGAGGTGAGAAAGATGACAGGAGGATGAGCCTCCATAGCTCACTGCTCTCTGGTCACAGCAGGCCCAGAAAATGACATTCACATGACACACAGAGTACACAGAGGAGGCTGACTCCTGCTGGGACACTTGGCCAGGGCTAAGCCTGGCTGTCCCCGAGGGTGGACAGATCTATGACTCAGCTCATCTGTCAGCCACTCTGGTCACATGTGGATGTCATGGAACATGTACTGACAAATTCTGCAAGGTTTGCAGAGTGAACTGGTGGTTCTCAACTCCAGTTAGGACTTGAAAAAAAATACAGCTATTATTTTCCTCAGAATCTCTGGGCAGCAGCCTGAATGTGATTATGTTTGGGGAGCAATCATATAAGCCTAAAGGGGGACAGACTGAGAACCCCCTTCTCAAAACTTCCCTTCTCCCACCAACAGAAAACCGGCCAAGTCACATAACAAGTTTCAAAATTAAAAATAATAATCATAATAATAAAACTGATGGATAATTAAATACTTAAATACAGCCCTTCCCTTTCAACCCTTGAAGGGGTAACAAGAATTATCCTTCTTTTGTAAAGAACTAGAAAACTGGGCAAAATACAGAAAAATGTGTTTTCAGATACTGGACAATAGACTGTGATCCATAAAAGTAGGGTTAAAAAATAAGGTGAGTTCAATTGGTAACTGGAACTAAGCAGACCCAGAGAGCCCTGAGTAACTCTGCCGCCACCGGCCTAGTCACTGCCACAGCCAGAACGAACTGCAGCTGCTACAGCCCCAGTTACCATCACAACAGCCATGAGCTGCGAGGATGAGACCCCGAGCTACCAGCAAGCCCAGCCCCACAGGGAGTCCTACAGGGAACATCAGCCCACAGAGCCTCACATCCACCACAGCTGCAGGTTGGCACAACAAGGTCGTTGCAGTGGACATTTGGAGAACAGTAAAATGGTTTGCTGTAAGAAACAGATACGACATGAGAAGCACAAAGTGTAAGTAAAGCGCAAAATAAAAGGTAGATAATAGGAAACAGGGAGATAAGATCTTTGCAAATGAAAAGAGGACCAAAAGATGGAGGGAGTGCAAAAGGGGAAGGGAAAGAGGATGAAGAAAGAATTAATATGTGTTCTGTACATGTACCAACTCCACACAACGGCTGCAAACATTATGTACTGCAAACATGTACTGATAAAAATAGACATGTTTAAACAAAGAAATGGATAAGGCTTCATCAATAGGAGTGACACCAAGGAAGGTGTATGTATAGACCAGTCTGCCTCAAAGAACCCCAGAAAGTACCTTCGCAGTGTAAGATGTGGAAAGACTGAAATTTGGTGTTGCTGAGGGAGAAGAGGCAGCACATGCTACACACCCTCAGTGGAGGTCCAGTTTAAGGCAGTGAACAGGCAACTGCCCCTAACCGCTGTGGATGCTGTCCATGTTGTAGGGTCCCCCAAGCAATCTCCAGCAGAATGGTAGGAGTGAATAAAAGAACGAAGGATCAGAGACCTCCCCAAGGCCAAACATTGCCAGCCCTACTCTAGGCAAAGAAGGTTCCCACCTTACTACACATGGAGACTCCATGGATGTGGACCACAGGATTCCAACTGTCCTGTGCAGGGAGAAGTAATGGCAGGAGCTGACAACCAGAGTGTAGGAGAACTAGGTGGACCACTGAGACACAATGTGTATGGAGGTTATAGACTGATTTGGCGGGGGCCCTGATGGCAAGGACAAAAGCAGTTGATCCACCAGCTGAGAATTTGTCTGCTCCCCAGGCTGAGCAGGGCTGGGTTCTGTAAATGTCTGCTCACTGTCCCTGTCATCTTCTGGCTTGGTCATCCAACAAGAAGAAATGAATATGAAATTCCAGTAATAAGAAATAAACAAAAGACTGGAGCTGAAGATGTTAATTGTTTGCTTTTTGCCCCATTGACCAAATAACTAGGACTGTCTGCATTAACTATGCAGGATGGGGTTTCTACTACTACATCTCTTTTTATTTTTAAAATTAATTTTATTGGTAAATTTAAGGTATACAATAGGACATTCATCATACAATGACAAGGTATACAATGTAAGGTATACAATGACATTCATCATTAGAAATTTGCACCTTTACATAATCTCTTAGTTCTTATTTTTTCCCCATTCCCCTGCCCTCCCGTTACATCTCTTTTTAGTAATGACAATTTTTTTTTAAGTCTGGTTTTCCTCAATATACCCTTAACGGTTTTTAAGTTGTTTCATATCTGGTCAAGTGGAGACTTTTAAGAATTTCATTTTTATTTGCAATAAAAGTTTACAACTTGATTTTTTTACAAAAACGTTGACAAGGGCCAGGGATTTAGCTCAGTGGTTCTGCCGCCTGCCTTGCAAGTGCAAGGACCCGAGTTCGATCCCCAGTACCAAAAAAAAAAGTTGACAAACTGCAAGCACCTATTAATAAAGGCCTTAAAGTAAATAAATTAACAAATAGATAACTACTTTTCTCATTTCTGAGAAAAAATACCTGACATCCACAAGTTAAAGGACAACAGGTTTATTACAGTTCACAGTTTGTAGAAGTTTCAGTCCATAGTTGGCTGGCTCCAAGGCAGGGGGGCATGGCAGAGGGGCACTGAAGAGGAGAAACAGATCATGGCATGGCAGGCAAAAGGCAGTGAGCAGCAAGCAGCAGCAAGCCTGCCTTCTTTCTATCCCTTTATATTCCATCCACACTACAAGCCTACTGATTAGTGCCACTCACCTCAAGGTGGGGCTTCCATTAGCCACAATATTAACTTCAGTACTACACCCTTAATCCACATTCACACACTTTAAATCCAGCCACCTCCAAAAAGCCCCACCTTTGGCCACATGAGGCTTGAGGGGTGGGGTCGAAATATAAGCCATAACATAAAGTGTGCCCAGGATTTCTTCTGAGAAATCATTGCTAGCCTATAGGACAGGAAGAAGAAACCCAAATAGAGTCTAGCAATCAGTTTTATTGAGAACTCAGCCTAGAGAGTGGAGAAGACAAGGCAGCCAAAATTTACAGCAGAGTCCTCAAGAAGAGGGAACTAAGAGAAATCAAGAGTTTCAAAAATTTGCATAGTGATCTCCTTGAGTCTTTTGCCAAATACAAGCCTGTGCATGCATAGGTTGAAAGCTAAAGAAATGGGCAAAGTAGTTCTCAAAGAAAGAACAATTGAACATTGTTATTACCTATTCAACTACTGGAGGCCCTGCCCTGTGCAATTAGGCAAGAAAAATAATAATTATGCAATAGAAGGAAAGAAGTAAAACTCTTTGGGTGTAGATGACCTGTAAAACTCCCTAAGGAATTTACCCCAAGAAAATTCTTGCAACTTGTGAGCAAGTTTAGAAATATCTGAAGGTACCAGATCAACATACAAAAAAATCAACTATATCTCTGTATACTAGCAAGGAGCAAGTGGAAACATTTTTTTTCAGTACTAAAGACTGAACACAGGGCCTTGCACATACTAGGCAACCACTCTATCATGGAGTTATATCCTCAGTCCTAGAAATAACACTTTTTAAAACAAATCTATTTATAATAATGTTCAAGGCGTGAAACACTTAGCAATAAATTAAATGAAATGTGTTCAAATCTTACTCTAAAAGCTACAAAAGATGACTGATCATTATAAAGGTCTAATGAAATAGAGATATAAACAATGTTGATGAATCAGTATACTCACCAGTATTAAGATTTCTGTTCTCTCCAAATTGATTTTATAGATTTAACACAATTCCACTAAAAATCCAAGAAAGCTTTTTAAAAAATCTAATTTTAAAATTATTCAAAAAACAATACGACAAGTCTATTCAAAATTGGATGAATTGCTGGGGATGTAACTCAGTGTTGCCACACCTGCCTGGCAAGCGCAAGGTCCTAAGTTCCACCCCTAGTGTATGAGGGGGCGTTCCCAGCTTGGTGGTACATGCCTGTAATCCCAGCACTTGGGAGGCAGAACCAGGAGGATAACCATGAGTTTGAGGCCACTCCAGGCTACATAGTGAGTTTAAGGCCAGTCTGAGCTATACAGCAAGACCCTAACTCAAAAAACAAAACAAACAAAAAATTGGATGACTTACTAATACCACTTGATTTCAAGGCTTACTATTAAAGCCATAGTAATAAAGAGAATGTTACTGGTAGAAGAAGAGACCTATGGATAAATGAAAAAGAAATAGACCCACATATACAGTGGACCCTCAAGTTATAACTGGCCTGACATATGAATAACTTGGGTTACAACCAGAATTTTAGTTTTAATTTATGACCAAAGTCTTGAGTTATGACCTGAATGGCAGCTGCTTGTGCTTCCAGATGGTCTGAGATATAGATTTAACCTTTAAAGAATTCTGGAAAGAACATTACAACATCCTTCCCTGTGTGGGTTTAATTGAGAAATCCTTAGCCAATGTCTCTCTAAGGACAGGCACTGAGATCTGCCTGTATACTAGAGAGAGACTTTGCAGGCTGTGTAAAGGAGCCTGAGCCTTCATTAAACAACTTGAGTTAAAACCAGTCCTCAGGAATGAACTGAGTTCATAAGTCAAGGGTCCACTGTATATGGTCATTTGAGTTCCAATAAAATCAAAATGCCAATTTAGTTCAATGTGGAAAAGGAAGATATTTTTCAATAAATGTTGAATGCTGGATAAGAAATGAATATTGACCATTACTTTAGGCCATGCAAAATTTTAATTCAAAATGGGCTAAATGTAATAATTAAGACTATTAAACTTCCAGGAAAAAAAAAAAGAGGAAAAAATCTTCATAATCTTTGGATAAGCAGAGATTTCTTAGTTACAACACAAAAAGAATGAACCATAAAAGAAAAAGTTGACAAATGGAATTTCATCAAAATTTAAAACTTAATTTCTTTGAAACACATTACTAGAAAAATGAAAGACACACCACAGAATGGGAGAAATTATTTGCAAGACAAACATCTGACAAATGACTTGTATTCAAAACATACAACTTAATTAGTTAAAAATAAGAAAGCAAAGTAATTTTTTTTTAAAGGCAAAAGATTTGAACATTTTACAAATGAAGTTCTATGAATGGCCAGCAAGCATCCTGAAGGATGTTCAATAGTTGGTCATCATTCAGATGGATCAAGCAGGTCTTTTTATTCCATATTTGTAAGGCTTTGGTGCCTTGGGATTTGCTGACCTCAGAAGGACTCCTCCCAGGGCTGGTAAATTCCCAAAGATAGCAGCAAACTAAGTGATCCAGAGCCACACATAGGAGGTAATTGGAAGTTAAGCCTCTGATTTGGTTGGTTTGCATATGAAAAGCATGTTCACAGGTGAGTAGTGAGTATAAGGAGCTGTTTAGCAGCAGTCATTTCTTGGTCCCCAAAATGGAGATGAGGGATCTTGACTCACCCCACCCATGGGACAGGTTACAGGTTCACTGACTTCCATCACAGAAAAGGAATTTTCAGGATGCATCAGTAAGAGGCACAAAGAGATATATTGGGCAAAATGTTAAAAAAAAAAATCACACTCAAAAAAATAAGAGTGTGGAAGAGTCGGGGGAGAGAAAGCCTGTATGGTATTGGTCTTGAACTGGGTATGTGTATGCAGGATTTGGAGGAGGAAACCTGTAGAACTTGAGACTCTATGGAAAGAGGGTGTGATAAAGGAAAAATAACTCCCAACCTGCTAGAAGTCATGTGTGCTGAGTTTGTGTGCCCCAAATATCAAATGAACTCTGAGGGAGGGACAAAGAAGGTTAAGAGGAGGAAACGTTTATTAAGAGAAAGCTCCTGATAGACAGAAGAGATCCCAAAAGGCATTGGAACAGAGGCTACTTCTTCAAGAATGTTTTATAGAGCAAAATCATGAGGTGGATACAATGTGGGTCAAACTACAATGAACCAATAGGATTACAACCATAAACACTGAGCTGATATGGATCCATGAAGGAAGTAAGGCATGTAGCAAGGGTATGTGGCAAGCATTAACTTTAGTTTATCTATAACTTCTAACGCAGAAATAATAAAGGCATTTTTTTGGAAAGGGACTGGAAGGGATGGGAGGAGGGGTCTGGATGTTCTAACCACCCAAGCATCTGATGACTATGTGGACTTACTGGACCAGGTACTGCTAATTATAGTATAGCCTCAAATTGCAGGCCAGGCATAGTGGCACACGCCTGTGATTCCAGCACTCAGGAGCCTGAGGCAGGAGGATCACCCAGACTTTGAGGCCAGCCTGGGCTACACAGTGAATTCAAACCCAACTTGAACTACATAGTGAACTACATACCCCGTCTCAAAAACAAATCAAATTGCTATTTATCTCTTGGAGGCATGCAGGCCTGGCCACTGTGTCTCCATTTTGAGGCCCGGCCTTCTTTGGATGCATCTCGTGCCGGTTTTGATGTGTTCTCATCTTCTGCAATGACTCCCGAGGGCCCAGCCCTGAACTGCCTCTTAATTTCTTAGCTGTGTATAATAAGGGGATCCAATTTACAGAGGGAAAGCAAGGGCTCTTTCTGCAGGGGAAGGATGGTGGCCCACTCCTGGGTGACACCCACCACAGGTGACAGCTGTGGCCCATCCACGGGGAAAGGGCCGTTTCCCGGGTGAGAGGAAGTGGAAAAGGCCTATTTTCAGGTAAAAAGGAATGACCCAGGCCTATTTCGTCTTTAAGGACCTCAGGAGTTCTTCACTGGATTTGTGTCCTGAACACAAACTTTTAGTTTTTAGTAAAAGTACAATTTTAAAATTATGATTTTTCTTGTTTCCTTTCTACCTTATTTTTCCTATCCTGCCCCAGTATCTATATAAAAATAAAACCTACATTTTCAAACGCTGGTAAATTCAAGTTAGATGCACAATAGGGAAATACCCTAACACACCATTAGTGTGGGTATCATATTTAAAAGGTGACAATACCTAGTGTTATGAAGAATAGTGAGAAGGACCAGGGATTTAGCTCAGCGGCACTGCACCTGCCTTGCAAGAGCAAGGTCCTGAGTTTGATCCCCAGTACCAAAAAAAAGAAAAGAAAAGAAAAGGAAAAGAAAGGATAGTGAGAAGCTGGAATTGTCGTACATTGCCGGTGAGATTTGGAATGAAAAGTCACTTTGGAAAGTGTTTTGTTGCCAGCCAGGGCAGGTCCTTCCTTTTAGTAATAATGGAAATTAAAACTAAAGCAAAAAGTTTTAGTTGGAGAGTTAGAGGGAAGCCGCGTAGGCAGCTGGAGGGGGCACCCTCTGACCCAGTGGCTCTGACCGCGAAGGTGGGAGGTCGGCGTTTAAGGGTCGCCTGGTGGGCGGGGCTCCGTGATCACTGTGGCGCTCAGTCCGGTGTCTCACAGCCTCGGATTTCTATGGCTGAGGCATGGCTTCGTTCCCAGGCCATTGCAGGTTCAGGACAATGGCTTGAGGCTTTCTGGGGCATAGCTGAGTGTCCCTGCAAATCCCCCGTCCTGCCGTCCTCGATCTTGAATGGGGGGAATATGTAAATTCGGGGCTAATCAACCCTTTGTGCCAACTTTTAGACAGATATTTCCTAAAGGATTAATGTTTCTATCTACAGAGCTGAGAAGAGATTTGGTCCACAATTCACAGGAACCAAGGATACAAAAAGAAAGTCAAACTGTGTTCCGTTTTAGTTACCTACTGGGCGTCTGTGGCCCAAGTGAAGAGCTGTGGTTCATATAAAATGGCCTTTTAGGTCCCTGGCTGTCCCAGGAGAAAACACCAGTCCTGCTTTTAATGGGCGGCAGGTAAGGGCCCAGGATTTTGCCTGTTTGCTGATCTCACTATGGTATTGTTCTTGCACAAATAAAGCAAGTTGCGTTTCTCGCTTCAGAGAGAAGTGGGTCCCTGTTTACTCCTCAGGTGGGTGTTGCAGTTTAGTTTGCTTTGAGACCGTGAGGGTTTCCCTCACCAATAATTCTGAGCTTTCTGTGGACCCTGAACCTTAACAGCACACTTAGAGGATTTCACATTCTCTTGAGCTAAAGTTTGAAGCCACGCGCATGTGTGGATCTTATTTATAGCTGATGATTAAGAAAGGTGGGGGAGGTCGTGTCTTCTTTGCTTTTTAAGTAGCCCCCACCTCCTGTCTCCAGCCAGCTGATGACTAACTCTCTGCCTACCATGACCGGGTCCGTTTGATAGCTTCTTACACAGTTGAACATACACTTTCTATAAGACACAACAATTATTCTCCTATTTACTCAAAAGAAATGAAAATACACATCCACATAAGGACTACAAAGTGATTCACAGTAGTGGGAAATAAAGTGTCCACCAAGAGGTAAGTGGATAAAGAAATTAGGACATATCCATAGTGAGATGGAATCTATGGGATGTGAAATATGACTCAGCAAAAAAGAGGGATTAATTACTGAAAAATGCAATCTCAATGGATAAGCAAAAAGTCAGGCACAAAACACATACATTCTGCAAGTTTCCATTTTTTGGAAATTCTAGAATAGATCAGTTTAATCTACGTTGGCAGAATATTGGAGTTTGGCTGGTGCTAGGGGTGGGGGACACCAACTAATAAAGACCACCCTTGTCTTGGGCATAAAGACAATTTTAAGAGTTGATAAAAATATTCTATGTTTGGATTGTGGTGGTGATTACCTGAGTGTATAAATATGTCAAAGATCACTGAAATCTAGACAAATGAATGCATTTTACTGTATGCAAACTATACTCCAATAAAGCTAATTTTTAGAAAATATTATCCTTGAAATAGAAAGAGGTTGTATGTTTATTCATTATTCTTTTACTCATAATGGGTTAATATGTCTGACTGCTCTAAAGATACCATGAAACAAATATATGTGGCAGCAGCTACTGAGACAAAATGGCTTTCTGCTAGGAGTTAAGACAATATTAACAATACTGCTTCATGTGTCTATAACAAGCCTTATCTCTGTGTACTTTGGATTACTGTGTATCTATAAAATACCACTCTATAGCAGTAGCCGTACATTGCGAATCTCTTTTTATGTGGCTGTTAATGCTGACACACAGATTGTGCTATCTAACTCGCCCAGTCCTCAAATGGAAGAGACCCTTGCTCATCAGCTGCACCATGAAAACTGCGTGCCAGTTCGGGAATCCACTGTTTGGCCATCATCTGGCCTGCATTCCCCAAGAGGAGGGCCAGGAACTCTGAGCAGTGGGACGGCCGCCTGTGGAAAGAATGTCCCTGGCTCTGCTGCACTGAAGGGGGTGGGGAGATGAAACAGGACTGCCAGACGGCTACAACTCATTGCTCCTGGCAGCATTCAGGGTGAAACCAGAGCCAATGGATCAGCGTTCAGGGGGAATGAACGGCAAGGGGAGATGTCTATTGATGCTATTTTAGCGCAAGTCAAATCAAACCTGTAGAAATGACAACATGCATTAATCTCCCTCCTGCCTCCAGGAGCTGTGCACATGAGCTCTAGTCTCTTTATACAAACAGTTGTTATCTTTCTGTTACGACCCTGGCAAAAATTCTAGTGATGGTCTGGTAGGTTACCCCTCGTGACTGAGACAGACCTGTGTGTTATACTCCTCTGCTAATGACAGCAAGAAGTCTGCAGTGTGCCCCAGGGAGATGGAGCCCAGACTGAAAGTAGGGCTCCTGCAAACTGGCAGTCGGACTCCTCAGCTATCTGCAAACACTAGGGCCAAATGGGTGCTATGGATTTACTGTAGTGTACTGCAGACATAGCAAGGATTTTTTTTTTTTCTAAAGGGAAATTGAAATAAAATTACGGGTTTTTAAAAAAAGCATTATGGGGCTGGGGATTTAGCTCAGTGGTTCCGCCTCCTACCTCAAAAGTGCAAGGTCCCAAGTTCAACCCAGTACCGAAAATAAATAAATAAATAAATAAATAGCATTATGGTTTATATTTCTGATTATATGTAATGGCATCATGGTGAATTATCTTCTTTGTGACATGTATTTAGGAATAATGCTATTCTATAGGAAAAGGTTGGCCCTCAATTAAGAAATAAATTAAATGACAGTATCTGAACTAAATTTAATTCCTGCTCAGTCACAGTTCCTCTTTGATACATCCCCTGGAGTCTCCGGCTTTGCTCTTACCCCCTTTTAATACTAAGTATGGCCACCTCTGCCAAATGCCTCTGTGTCTTTGCGCTACAAACACACAAGCCAGCGCAGTGGGGAGCAGGAGGATTTCTGAAAGCCATTCCTATACCAGGGCATCTAAGCACACACACTTAATGATGTGCAGAGATAACTGCAAAGCACACAAACACTCCACTAACCAAACTACGCAGGTTCCTAACTCATCTTCTCCCCAGAATGGCTCCAAATAGGCACATGGCAGCTCTAACATGCCTCGATATAAGGAATGTGACAGACAGATATACAGAAGGTAAAACAGAGAAAGTATCTTTCTCCTACAAAATTTACCAAACCTCCAACCATAGGTGTAGATCCCAGTATTGGCCTGGCTGCTGAAAGAATCTGTGCCAGTGAGAAGCACTGAGATCTAAACTTCCTTGCTTCCACGGT
Organism: Heterocephalus glaber; assembly: GCF_053883595.1. Taxonomy (NCBI): domain Eukaryota; kingdom Metazoa; phylum Chordata; class Mammalia; order Rodentia; family Bathyergidae; genus Heterocephalus; species Heterocephalus glaber. The sequence continues at coordinate 14,220,632 of NW_028258343.1, read as the reverse complement.
AAACCAGCCTCTACTTTCATTTCTTACGTTCAAATGTGTCAACTGACCAAACCCTACTGGGAAAAGGGAAAGAAAACTGGAATCAAGCAGAACCTCCATGTCAGATTCTCCAAATCAGTTCAAACAACAAGTAACTCCTCAGTGAGTCAAAGGGCAGTCATCTCCCAGCAGATCTCAGAGTGCAACACTTACACTGTGTCACCAGGGAGCCACTGTTCCTGCCACAGACTACTGGTACTGACTAGAAACATAAGGGCCCCCTTCAAGGAGTCCTGAGAGAAGACAGAGTGCCCACAAGCTCAGGCCATGCAAGAGCACAGTAAGAAGGTGGCTGTCTAGGGCCAGAGATTTAGCTCAGTAGTGCTACCGCCTGCCCCACAAGTGCAAGGACCCAAATTCAATCCCTGGTACCAAGAAAAAGAAGGTGGCTGTCTGCAAGCCAAACAGGGGCCTCCCCAGAAACCAACCCTGCTGGCATTCTGGTCTTAGATTTGCAGCCTCCAGAACTCTGAAAAACCATATTTCTATTATGTGATCTACATGGTCTGAGGTGTTTTATAATACCAACCCTAGCAGGCTAATACACCTACCCTGACAGCCCACATAAAATTAGCATTTCCTTCTATTCTCTCATCTCCTTGTCCTGTTTTGTTTTTCTGCAGAACATCCACTACTACTTGACACTGTGTATGTATTTCTCTGGAAGCTGAGAGGCAGTATAGTGGACGTGTGTTTGGACCCTGGGTTCAAGTCCTGACTCTGTAGCTTGGTAATAATGTGATCCTTGACAACTTAAGAAAGCTTCATGGACTTCTCCATCTGTACAATGGTTCTGACTTCAAAAGCATTGTTCTAAGAATCTCACGGGAGAGGTGCTTAGTTGAGTGCCTGGGACAGTGCAGACATCCAATAACTGTCCCCTGCCGTTGCTCTTACCTGTCTATCCCACTGGAATGGACTCCTATGAGGGCAGCGACTTTGTTTCATCCACGAGTATGTTTGCAATCCAAACAGCACTCCTGGGGCATATTTTACCTGCAAACATGAATGGTCAAGGCCTGTGGGTCTTTCTCCAAGGTGCAGAGTGGGGATCATCATTACTTATATCCTAACACGCTGAGGCTTTCAGAGCCCTCATTTTGGTTCACTGTAGGGCTGCTGCCAAGTGAGAGGACTCTCATTGACACAGGCTAATGAGCAAAGTTCAGCAGGGCAGTTAACAAGAGCAGAGAAATACAAGCTTTCCGTACTCAGAAGAGTCCACCCTGGAATAGGCAGTGCTACATTTACATGGTGAGCAATGTTTCACGGCAACCAAAGAAAAGTCCCATATAATCGAGTTAAACCACTTCGTCTGGAATGTGTTAGTGTTATAGTTTTTTTTGTGCTTCTTTTGTGTATCGGTTGTGTGGCTGTGTGTGATTTGAGAGTCTAGGTATCAGTCAATGGAACTTTGGCACCTTCCACTGATGAACTTCAGAACTTTGCTTGTTCTACAACAGTCATTGAAATGAGTCATTCTTTACAGCTCAGTTAGATAAATGTAGAATCCAAATCAGATGCCTGCTGGGTTTGGCATTAGCTTCAACAGGTCACAGTTAGCTGGCTTTTGGTAGGTTTTCAGCCAGTTGGCACTAAGAGCTCAGGAAAATAGATGATATGACAGCACTTTCCTGGGAATTTTCTCTTACATATCAACTTTTATAAATCATTTGCACCTGAAATCAGCTTGTAAATCAACAGGGGGAACATTCATTACTAAGGAAATCAACAGGAAGTTTCAATCCCCAATGTAATGTGTTCCTTTATTTTTACGTAAGTAGATTTTTCCAATCATATTAATGATCATTCCTACATGGCAAAAGCCAGGCTGTTTGCTGTTATGGTAGCAAATTGTACACTTTTTATGGAGCTCTACCCCAAATTTTTGTAAATCAAATCAAAAGACTATGAGTGCATCAAACATTTCCATCTTTCAATAACTTCTGGGCCTACCAGGTTAACTCCAAGACATCAGGACAGGAGCCTTTCTAGAGGAAAGCTCTTAAGCTCTAAAGGATATATAAATAAATTCTAACAATTGATTCACCAAAAATCCCAACTGATGGGAAAACTCTGTAAATTAAGAAAACATTTTATACTAGAAATAATCAGAAATTAAAATGTGAGAAGCAATACTTTCTACAATCACATAAAAATATGAAAAGTAATAAATCTGACAAAAGATGTTCAAGACTGACATACTGACAACTACAAAACATTGTTGAGAGAAATTAAAGAAGACTTGAAGAAGCGAAAGGTATGTTCATGGGTCAGAAGTTTTAATATTATTAAAATACCAATTCTCTCCCCAGATTTACCTACAGAATTAACACAATCTAAATTAAAATCCTAGATCTTTTTAGATAAATTAATAAACTAATTCAGAATTCATATGTAAATGAAAATGACCAAAGTAGCTAAAATAACTTAGAAGAAAAAGATTGGGGGCTTAGCTGTAGATTTAGAGATTTATTCTAAAGACACAATGGTGTTGGTGGAAAGATAACAAACAGGCCCACAGAGCAGAAGGAAGTCAGAAATACAGCCCCACATAACTGACTTCTGATTTTTGACAAAGGGCAGGGGAACAGGGGCAGTCTTTGCAACAAATAGTGCAGAAACAATTAAGATATATTCACAAAAAAGGAAAGAATCCTAACTCATACTGATCGCCACACACAAAAGTTAACTCACAATGAGATCATAGACCTAAATATCACCTTAAAACTATAACATTTCCAGGTGAAAATACAGAAATAGATCCTTGTGATTTGGGGTTGGGCAGAGATTTCTTAAACATAAAAGGCACAATCTATATAATTTAATAAGAAAACAACACAAGTTTTTTTCTTAAAATGTGCAAAACATCCAGGCATGGTGGCACATGCCTACAACTCAGTCACTTGGCAGGCTAAGGCAGGAGGATCACAAGTTCAAGATCAACCTGGACAACGTAATGACACCCTGTCTCAAAATAAAAATAAAAAGGATCTGGTAATATAGCTCAATGATAGACAGCTTGCCCAGTAAGCACTAGGCCCTGGTTTCAACCCCAGTACTGAGGTAGGACAGAAGAAATAAAATTTAGGTAAAAAGGAGACAAGGAAATGTGGATTTTAAAGTTACACTTCTAAGAAAAGCTGCAGCTTCAAGATGAGCTCTTTTCTTACTTCTGTAGGCTGCCCTAGCTTGTGACCTCCTCCTGTTGTTACAAAAAGTAGTGTTAAATTCCTACAGGTCCTTTTAGCCTGTAAATTACACCTACAAATATTATCCTTTCCTCCAGCCCAGGGAACGGCTGTATTGGAAAGCACATCTCAGCTTCAAACATTATCTAGACTTTATTGGCTTCCAGCAATCTGATAGACAGCAAGAACACACATCCTGGATCACCTGCCTGAAAGAGGCCCTTTTGAAGACAATATGCCTATGAAGCTTTAAAATGTGCCTATCAAGCTTATAACGTGTTCTCGTTTTTCTGAGCACTTGTACTCCACTCTTGAGTGTGTCCTACGTCTCTGTCTAATAAACCTTCTCATGTCTCTCTTACTGATGTGTCTTGAAAATTCTTTTACCATGATGAGAGGTCAGCAAACCCTCAAACTTATTTTTATTTTTATTTTTTATTTTTGGTACCGGGGATTGAACTCAGGACCTCGCGCTTGCCAAGCAGGCGGCACTGAGCTAAATCCCCGGCCTCCAAACTTATTTTTAAAGGTTGAGTTACATTCTTTTTTTCAGGCTCGGGAACCTCAAGACCTAGCTCAGCCCAGTGACAGTACCAGGGAGGACAGGGGTCAACAAAATGAGATATTGCTTTACATGGTTGGAATGGCTAATGTTAAAAAGATTCGGTATGTCAAGAATTACTGTCTATGTGAAGGAATAGAATCTCATGCACTGTTAGTCAGAATATAAAATGATATCACTCAAGAAAATAGCCTGACAATTTCTTAAAAGTCAACATGCATCTACCATATCATCCAGCTAGTCTACGAGGTCCTCACCCAAGAAAAATAAAAGCTTGTGTCCCAATGAAGAGCATGGGAATGTTCATAGCAGCTTTATGTGTAGTAGCCTAAAATGAGAAACAACCCAAATGATCATCAACAGGTGAATGGAGAAATGAATAGATTACCCATACAATGAACCTTTATTCGGCAATGCAAGCCAATGAGTTATTGATACAGACAACATGAATGAATTTTAAATAATTATGCAGGAACGGAGCTAGACAAAATGAGAGATGTGCTGGGTGATTCTATTCACACAGAACTCTATAACTAATGTATTACAAACTAGTGTACAGATGGTACCTCAGATGATCCATGAATACTTCAGTGCTTGCCTAGGGACTGGAAAGTGGGAAACAGATAGAAAAAGGACATGAGAAACTTGGGGTTGGTGGACACATTCATTGTTTGTTTGGGGTGATTGTCCTGTAAGTTTCATAATTTTCTCAAAACATATGAAATTGTGCTTCTTATGTCAGTCATATCCCCAAATTGCAACTTAAAAGAAAACCTTTAATTACAACTTAAAATTGCAACTTAAAAAGAAAACCTTTAAGTCTACTTCAAGATTATGCTGTCTCAAAGCTTTCAATGTAGGGCTGGGGATTTAACTCAGTGGTTCTGCCGCCTGCCTTGCAAGAACAAGGACGTGAGTTCGATCCCTGGTACCAAAAACAAAACTTTCAATGTGGGTCAGAATTACCTCCAATCCAGTAAATGGTACTTCTTCTCGAAACTTCTTTTGCCATCATTTGCCTAACATGACTCTGGCTCCTTTCTCAACCTCAGCGCCTTCCCTTTTTATTGGTTTTCTCTCCTCATCCTTATCCTTCCCCTCAGGTCTTAAATCAGAGCATTCTTTAGGGCCCCCAGCTCGCCTCCCCTTTACATCACAGCCACTGTCCAAACAATGATAGATCCCAAATCTACAATCCAAGCCTTGTCCTCTCTTCTGAGTCCCGCACTCCACCAGGCTCCTGCTGAGAGCGAGCTCCACCCCACTCTCAATCCGGTGCCTGCAAAATTCCCCACCTCCCCTGCCCGAGAGGCAGCCCAGCCTGTGCTCAGGCCTCAGCCACAGCTGCACCGTCGCCCTGCGGCACCACCCACCAAGCCAGCCCTGGCACAGCGGGAAGAGCACGGGCTCTGGATTAGAACCCCAGTGTTGTCACCTTCTGGATATGTGTCCTGGGCACATGCCCTCTCAGGGGCTCATCTCTTCATTTGTATAGTGAGTATCTCTACTCTCCATAAGACTACTGGGTGGGTTAAATAAAATAAACATAAATATTTATATAGAGCCTGACATACAGTAAGTGCTCGATGACTGTTTACATGACTGGTGAAAGCTACCTTTCTCCATTTGTTCAAAGGGCTGTTCTTTTCATCCCTGCAGACCCTGTCCCCTGCCCTCCTTCTCTCTGCCATCTCCTAGCTCAGACCCCTTACATTTTGTTTAGCAAGTCTGCCATGTCTCTTACTCCCTTCTATCTGTAAACTGCTACCCAAATGCCTCCTAAACCCAGATCAGATCACACACTTCCATGATCAAGGACCTTTGATTGTTCCCCCTGGTCCAAATAGCATAGGCATTAGCAGGACATCTGAATGTCTACAAGCTTTGATGCCACCCAATTTTCCTAGCTTGAACTCTGCAGACACTCTCTGACCTGAACAGTGAGTCACTTAGCTACTCAGTTCTTCCCCACCCTCCATCAGCTCGGCCTGCCTCCTGCCTTCTGTGTGGGAGGAGGCCTTTCTCGGCCAGCCATGCCCCCAGCTTAGCTCAAAAGCTGTTTAATGAATCCCCCAATTCCTTGTCGGGAATTAATTGCACTTTGTTTGTATGCTGATCTGGGAGGTAAGTGTTGTCAATTATACACTTCCTCTCCTTCCCTTGCTTACCTCGGCCCAGACATTCCAGGAAGCCTTTTGGGATGGAATGAAAGGGGAACAAAGAGCTTGACAAGCAGGCTGCCTGACGTCTCCCTGGCAATGTCACCTGCTCAGGGAGGTTCCTCGAAGACTGACACTTTGCAAATTAACAGTTTGTTGGCACTTGAGCACCAGAGAGCCATCTCAATGGAAGGCGTGCAAGAATTGCAGCAGCAGCCCTACTCATGGCTTTGAGGGGTGCAGAAAGGGAGCACATACAGTGGGAAAAAGCAGACTTAATCCTGGATGTTCTACAGATCCCTCCTGAAGTTGAGGTGCTTAGTCTCTGTGCAGGAATGCCAGGCACACATCCCAGAGACCCTTCCAGTGTGACTACCCAGGAATTAGGCTGTAGCCTTCACAGCTGGACTGAGCCTCTGCGTGGCCGTGCGGAGAAGTCCTTGCCACAGGAACCCAGAGGCACCGACAGCCACTGGCCTGCTGGAGATTCTGCCAGCCGCTGGCCAACCAGCTGCAAAAGGCAGTGGGGACAGGGTGAGGATGCAAGGGGAGAATGAGGCCCGCATCCTGGCTGCCAGTCTCCCTCAGCATTCCCCACATTCTCCAGGGGGTCCTTCAAACAGTGAAATGATTCCTTTGGGTAGTTTAAGCTACTGGTCCAGTAACTGAGACTTTTTCACCAAAACAGTTCAAGGCTACTCAACACAGGCAACGAGTCACTGTCGGTGTCCAGATTTTCCCTTCCCTGAAACTCTGGAGCTGGCACACAACCCGCAGGACTGTCCCTGGGGGCCGTGGGCAGTGAGCACAGCATAGAGCTGAGTGCTCAAGCTGAGGCAGTAGCAAAGACTGAGGCAGCCAGGGAGGAGGGAAGGGGCCTGTCTGTCACCCCGCAGCACCGTCACTGTGTCATCTGCTTGGTCTTCTCTCCTAGGGGCAGGGCCTGCGACTCCCTCCGTGCGCTCACCCAGCAACTAGTCCAGAGCATGGCTGCTATGGAACTATCTTCTGGGTCAAGGAACAAATCAGCACGCCTCTCAGGGGTCTTCTTACATGTGCAAAGTATCTCCTTCCTCCTTCCTTGGTACTGGGAGGTGGGATAGGAAAAAATCAAGGAAGGTGACAAAGAAAATGGCAATATTAAAATCGTGCTTTTAAAGAAAAACTACACGTCAGGACATAAAAGTGATTCAAGCTTTTTTCCACTTCCAGGAAAAGTTCTTAAGGTCTTTAATGACAATAAACCTACAAACTAGGCCCAGGGCCTGGGCCTTCCACCTGTAAACTGCACTCTATCTCACTAACACCATCCTCAGAAATCGAGCTAGTAAGATTAACGCAGACCTCGGCTTCAAACACGTGGTTTGCATTTTAACACAGGCCGGCAAAGGAGAAAAACCCAGCAGACACTAGAAAACACCTCTTAGATCATCCATTTTAGAGACACCCCAAACCCCCTCAAACATGACCGACTCAGCCACAAGATACCTCTTTCCCTCTTGAGGGTCTGCACTCTATTTCTTTTGAGTGTGTGCTTAGAAATTCTGCCTCACAAATCCCTTTATGCTCGTACTGACCTCCCTGAGAATTCTTTCTCTGTGATGGAAGTTGGTGACCTGCAACCTGCCCCATGGGTGGGGTGAGTCAGGGGTTCCCCATCCCCACTTGGGGGACTTCCTTGGGCCCTGTCCAGGTGGTATCAACTAAGGATGCAGAAAATTATACATTTTTCCAGACATAGGTATATTAGGATAACTAGTAAGTAATTTTTGACCCTGAAATTTAAGGACTACAGTAAAAATTCTTTGTATGAGGGTACACAGGAGGAATATACATTAAAAAGGAGGCTGCTTGAAGTCAGGTACTTTACACTCTGGATAAACTGAACACAGAGAAACCTTGGCCTCCTGGGGTCGCCCCTCCTCTGCCAGCTAAGCACTCATCTCCAGAAGAATCAGGGAGGCTGACCTTCTGATTCCTTTACACTTTGAGGCCAAGTTACAGAGTAACCTGTCAGGAACCCTCTCAGAATCTACCAGGCTGTTTAAATAGAGCAAAGTCCACCCGAAGTTCCCGGCGCTGGGCTGAGCGAAGGCCAGAGCCCAGACAGGAGGCAACTGTGGACCCCAGCTCTGCCGCCCAGCCCCTGGTCCTGGGTCCCACAGCGTCCATGCAGTCCGCAGTGAGCTCTGTGCTGTCCACCTTCGTGAGCGAGCTCCCCGGCTGGCTCCTGTTCTCGGGGGGCTTCCTGCCCGTGGCTTTGCTGCTTTTCCTCCTGATCGCCTGCTTCAGGGCCCACCTGATGGAGGGTGAGTGTGACGCCACCCAGGTAGGGTTCAGCGTCCTTTCCTGAGGCAGCAAACCTTCCAGACACGCGCCTCTGCCAGGCCTGGGAGACTCAAGATCGCTGTCACTGAGCCCTGCCTGCCAAGGCCTCAGCGCACCGGGGGCGGGGGCCCTGGGCACTGTACGCTGTGTGTCGGGAGGAGAGGTGTCAGCTGGGGCCTCCACTCCTCTCCTCTCCCCTGCCCTCCCCTCCCCTCTCCTCCCCTTTCCTCTCCGTCTGAGGCAAAAGACTTGGAAACATTAAAACGGTATTCGTGGTCTGCCTTCTGTATGGGACAGATGTGTGTGTGCGTGCGTGTGCTTGCGTGTCTGTGTGTCCGTGCGTGTCTGCAAGTGTCGGTACTAATCACTGTGTGGACACACTGCTTTCTCATCCACTGGACTTCCATGCAGGAAATGTTCCAAACATCGTGCTATCACAGTATCTGGCAAATGTAAACCCCTAATAAATAGATACTCAGGTAGAAACGTCCCATGAGCACAGAGTGTTTAGGCGAGAAAGAAGGAAGGAAGGAGGCGGGAGAGAGGGGCAGGAGGGAAGCAAAACACACTTCAGAAAGCTTACGGCCTCCTGGGAGGACCGCTGGGACCCCACATTGAGGCTATGCTGTTCGGGTTAATGAAACTGGGGCTGGGGATGTAGCTCAGTGGTTCTGGCGCCTGCCTCGCAACCGCAAGGTCCCGAGTTCAATCCCTGGTACCAAAAAAAGAAAAAAAAATTTAATGAAACTGGGTTGTGATTAGATAGACTATATGTTAATTCTGTACCCAGTAAATATTAGATACTATAGTGGTTAATCACTATTTTAGCAATACTGATAAAAATCACTCTATTTCTTAATTTGGATGGTGTCATATAAACCACCAAAAAACCAAATTTGAAACCCCCTTATCTTCTACAAAAACTTGCTAAGTCCAATCAATGTTTGTGTATTTTTTCCTCTATAAACAGAGGTTCAGACTCTTCAGGTTCATGCCATAATATATATTCTAAAGTTGAACAGCAGAGCAATTAGGGATATTTATGTCTGTGAAGAGAATTAAAACATAGAAAAATCCTAGAGGACAGAGATTGTGTTACAGAGTCCCAAGTCTTGCATTTTAAGTACTCCAACACCCAGCAGCCCTTTACTTTGTGTGTATGTCTCACTTTTATGAACAGCTCCCCTGTTGGGTGATTAAACTATATTCTGTGCCTCTATGGGATTCTTTTGAAAATCCTTCTCTTTATTAAGTCAGTTCATCTTCCATGCCCCAAGACCAGCCTGCTGGATTTTCTGCTAACCCAGCCACTTATGATCATTTTCCTTCAGAAAAGTAAGAGAAAATCAAAAATCTCCAAGATCCTGGCTACAGCTCTCCTTCAGCCTTCCAAGTTGTTTTAATATCCAGGTACTATGAACATTTCCATGCTGACCTCTCCTAGTTGTAGTAACTGCTGTCAGTCATGCATATCGCAGACTCCCACTGACACCGAGCACCCTGAGGAGAATAAACGGTGTGGACATCGCTGTTGGGAATTTGAACACTTCATGTCTTTCCCAAGTTCTGTCTCTAGCTGCTTCTTTGGCAAGATAAAAATTTTAGTATCTCAAAAGAAAAATGCATCAAGCACGAATAAGGTCAAGATGGCTTCATGGGTTTCAAAGTCTCACTGGGCTCTGCTTATGAGTTACTATAGATCAGATAATTCAGTGGGACATCTGGTATTGGGGACAGGTGGCCAAAGAGGATGGATCTGGGTTCCAAAGCTTTATTTACCCCTGGGAAAACATCTGTAATATGTAAAACATAAGTAAGTTTACAGTACTTTCTTTAGATCATTCTGCAGTATAAGCATATCATGAGTTTTCAGAACGCCCTGGAAAAGTTAAGCTGCAGTCAGGAGTGTGGCCTGGCAGCCAGAGAGGTGCTACAGGGATGTGCAGGTGAAGTGCCACTCAGTGCCTGGCCCCAGGAAGTGAGCAAAGTGCACACACCACTGTGAGTATTTGCACAGTGGCCCCTTCTGTCTCCAACACAGTCCTGCCCAGGAAAACTGACCAGGGACCAAATCACAGGCAAAAACTATTAACGAGTTTTAGCTCCATAAAATTAGAACTGCTAATGAAGGATCCGAGTGAAGAGAACAGAGGGCCCCAAGAAACATGCTTCCTTCCTACTTCCTTCTCCCTTCCCCACTCCAGATTTTGACATGCTGATGAGCTGATCCCGTCTCACAATTGTGAATCTGTTCCTTCCCCTAAAAGCCTTTATTCTTTGCAGCATAGGATCTAGCCCAAGGGACAGCTAGAGGTCAGCCTCACATGATGAGGGCCAATGTTTCCTGGGTAGAGTCCTTTAACCAATTTTAAAGCTTTCTGCAAGCGTGCACCATACTTCTGCATCATAATAGTTTTCATTCATTCATTTGATAAATATTTGTGAATCTACCTACTTTAGCCTGTTTTCTTTCTCTATGACTAAATACTGTAGACTGGGTAATTGATAAGGACATGAAATTAATTTCTTACAATCCTGGAGTCTGGGAAGTCCAAGTTTAAGGGGCTGCATCTGGGGAGGCTCCTCTTGCTGCTGGGAACTCTTGACTGGCTCTCAGGGCAGCACAGAGCGTCCCCTGGTGAGAAGGGCATCCGCAAGACAGGCAGATGGGTTATTGTAAGAGACGCCCCTCTCACTGCTCTCCTCACAAAGCCAGAGTCCTGGAGGCCTGATCACCTCCTACAGGTTGCACCTGGTCCCACTTTATGTTTCTCAAGGGAGACTGAACTCCAACATGAAGTTTGGTGGTGAACTGAACCATAGCTCTACCGCACACCAGGGGTTGTCCTAGGCAGCGGGACAGACTTTTACTATGGGCTTTCAGGATGAAAGAAAACAATGTCAGTTCTAGAAAACCACCAAAGGGGGCTGAAGATGTGGCTCAGAGGTAGAACCCTTGCCCAGCAAGTGCATGCCCCTGAGTTTCATCCTTAACACTAAATAAAGAAGAGAAAAAGAAAAAAAAAAAAGAAAACCATAAAAAGCACTGACAAAAAGCATCATCAAAAGTTACAGATGTTACAAATCTGTTTCTGACTCTGGCCTCAGTCAATATCTGGTCAAAAAACTGAAGAATGACCTATTCTTTCTCCTTTCCTGAATGTCAGACTGAGCCCTCTCACCAGCAGCAGGATCGTCTACGTAGCTCAGGGGCACCCTCAGCATTACACTGAGCCACGTTGTCCATTTTCACCTACATTTGCTGTCTCTCACTGCAGTGGGCTGAACGTCCAGGTTATGTAGAGGTAGGGACTACAGCAGTCAGGAAGTGCAGGCACCATTAATTATGGCATAACAAAAATCTGTGCATTAGTCACTTAACACTTTGCAGTTCTCATCTGAAGCTTGTTGTTTCAAAATGATTGTACTTTCTGTTGCCACTTTCCTAAGAGGAAGTAAAAATATTTTCTCTGTAGTTTGAGAGCCAATGAAAATGGGCTCACTTGGCCCAAAATAAAATATCACCAGTTTGTATCTCCATTTAGCAATATTCACTTAAAAACTGTAAACAGATGGGCAAATGTCATGTCATTTATCTTCCAGCCAGGGCTGTGCCAAGTGTAATCATTCCTATTTTGTCCCTGTAGAGAGGGACATTGACAGATTAACTGGTATGTTCACAGAGCCCCAGAGTCCTGCATTCTAAAACAGAAAACTAGCTTGCTTCTCTCATACATCCTGGACCATCAGAAAAGAGAGCCATTTTAAGATGTGATGAAAAGCATGAGGAGACAATGTCATCATTCAACATTAATCCTTAGTCTTCAACCCTTAGGAGGTAATGGTGCATGTAAATTTAATTAGCAGGTAGAGAACATCAATTTCCTCACAAAGGAAGAAAGAAAATTCTCTAACATCCTGCACTCTTCGAACTGTCAGTAGGCTTGAGAAGTAGCTCTTAGGGTGGTCTGAGTCTTAACCTTTGCATGTCCTAGCCTTTCACCAGCCACTACTAACCACATGTTTCATCCCCTAGGGAAGTTTGGATTATCTCATACCATCCTCCACTCCACGCACTAAGTCCTGAGATTCCTAAAACTACTTCTCATGCCACCCAGCCCCCAAAATACCATCAAAGAGCAAATCATTCTCTAAAATAACCAAATTGCCAAAAATAGTATTTTTTTATTGTGTCCATTGAATATCTCAAAATTTGTATAGGGTTAGATCCAAAATAAGGTAATGAATCAGGTTCTGGCCTTTTGCATTCTACGATAGACAACTGAAGTATTAAAAACTATATAGGGTACCTAAGCATTTTCAAATGTACATGTTAATGGCCAGCAATCAAAAAAGACAAAAAATAATTATTTGGAAAGAGCAGAGTGAACTAAGACTTAGCAGAGTCAAATTGTTAAGAACTTAGACTATGGAGCTAAGCCAAATAGAGTTTGAATTCCATGGTCTCTCAATCTTTTGAAGTTTAAGCTTTCTAATCTGTAAGGTAGAAATAGCTGCAGGGTCAAGCTAGGGGACTGGTGTGGGGCTTAAGTGAGGTGATGCACACCAGGTTCTTAACAGTGCCTGTTCTGAACAACTGTTAGTCATCATTGTCCTGCTGGCTTATAAATTCCAAGCAGCCAGTGATTGTGTCATTACCATGACAGCTATTGTTAAAACTGCCTTAAAATAATTAAGCAAATCACCCTGTGTTATTCACCTTAAAAATAACAGAGGCAGGACATGAGCCCTGGCTGGCTGACTCTGAACTAGCCCTCTCAGCTGACACACTACTCCCGGAGTATTGATTGAACACTGGATGTTTTATCTGTTGAATGCGCGAATCCTTTTGGTCCAGGCAAATAAACTTCCTACCAACTTCAGAGACAACTGTAGGAGAATTTTAAGTAAGGCATGAAATTCAGAAAAATCTTTGAAAGAGTCGATGAAGTTTTGTATGAGGAGTAATTATTATTATTGATGGTGGTAGTTCCTAACACAATGATCTATCATTCCTCAGTCAGAGATTAGATTTCTGTACTCAAGGCCCAATGGGGAAAATAAACCCCACTGAGTGCAGAATTTTCTACGAGAGCAAACGCATGTGTTTTCAGGGCCACCTACCTGTCTAACCTCCCTCTGCGAACCCTCAGCGGACACACTGAAATACTGCACTGGCCAAGCTGCAGGCTCTTTTAGAGGAGGGTACACTATCCTACTTCTCTTGCTTCTCCATGGTGCCTAGCACTGATGCTTTACTCACTGGAAGGAGACACATTGTAGATGGATGAGTTGCCTCTTATTCCCTCTATTTCACTTCTCTGCTCTTACAGTTCTTTTCTTTCAATCTTATTATTCAGGTCTCCTGTTTTCAACTCTGTAATTTGTATCCTGGTTCCTTGCTCAAAGCACCTGGTGTTCAGTTAGCCATTGGTAATTTAGAATAGAAAGGAAGCAATCATTCATCTTTTGGTGAGTTCATAGTCTAAACCATGGGCCATTTCCAGGGAGTATCTTTAAAACAGCAATGAGATGTGTGGAAAGGCTGTGTAAGCCGGTGCTGAAGGTGTGGACTCTGAAGCCAGACTGCCTGGGATTGAATCCTGAACCCATCGCTTTTTGTGGTCTTGGGAAAATTGCTTCATCTGGATCCCTCTCTGTCTCAGGCTGTTCATCTTTAAATTAAAAATATAGTAATGGTGACTAGCTTATAATGTCATTGCAAGGGTTGGATAAAAAAAGAACATTGGTCTCTTTAAAAAAAATTAGACAAGATAACTCATGCAAAGGACTCCATGTTGTGTCTGGCACACAGCAAGTGCTGGACAAGCACTGGCTAGCAAATCCTGAGGCTCCTATAGCCGAGGGCTGTCGTCATCTAAGCATATGCACCTTCTCCTGAGTAAGATCAGCATTTTTAAAGGCCAGAAGAATTGAGGCCAGGAAGAGTGTTTATCTCCCAGAGCACACAAAGTGTTTGGCAAGGGATAAAGTGCATGGATTTCACGTGGAAGCCAAAGGTAACATTTCAGGTTTGATTCTATCGATGTGTTTGTTGTTACCCGTGCAGCTATAAAGTCCTGGTCTCTTGCTTGATTGGACTAATTGTAATTCTGAAAATAAAAATTTTGAAGGCAAAAGCAGGCAGATCAGTTAATTGTGTCTTGGTGGCAGTCAGGAAGGGAGATGTGTTTTTTGATGTGCCAGGAATATCCCAAGAAATATGTGTTGAGATTTTAAGAGATTGCAGGGCTAATTTGGTTATTGCCAGAGATACTAGTTGAAGCTACAGAAGCAGCCAGGAGTTCACAGAAAGATGGTACATAACAAAAGGTGGGCAATGGGCAGAGAAGGGCCCTGTGTCAAATGCTACAGAGGCAAATTGAGAATTTTTAAATGGCTATTTTGTAAATAAGAGTAATTAAGATGATATGCATGAGTTTGAATCTTAGTAGCTTTAACTGATGCTGTATTGTAAGGGGTTAAGGAATGTGTAGATTGTGAAAAGTTGAAAGGGTTGTCAGTAAAAGGCTGCCGAAGAGACTAATCTGTTTTGTCAAAAAATTATTTAGTGCCCAAATATATTCTGGAAGGGGGAGCAAGGGCAGAACCCATTTTACTCATTTCCATATTCCCAATTCCTGGCCTATACATGTTTTTAAAAGGCTTACTGAATATAAGGGTATTAATCAACAAAACCTGCTGAATACGAGACATACTTAGCATGTGACAATGTTTGTAACAGTGGGTATCTGTTCACTCTCACCAGGCCCATTCTTCAGAGGTGACTGAGCTGGAAGATCCTATAACAGTTCTTGCCCTGAAGACTAGGGCTTCTGTAACTCACCGGGGCCAGGAGAGCCACAAACAGTGGCCAGCTGCCATTATGAGCTGTCGAGGACCAATGGCACTCGGCTGTGTCCAAATTATTAATTGGTATTTCTTCTTTCAGTAAATGAAGAACTGTCTCAGATTCCTGATGGCCGATCCATGTGCAAGGACTGCTCTTCCCAGTCCTGGCAAATGAAACAGAGGTGACTGTTGGGACTGATCAATGGCTAAAGCCCAATGAACTTCTAATCAGACCAATGGCCCACAGTTAAAGCAGAACGCGGCAGCAAGAGAAGAATACTAATATGGCAGTTCTGAGCCACACTGAAAAGTATCAGATAGTCTTTATCCAAGAGGACTTCTCTGAGAACCAGCTTTAACGACAGCTCTTCAGGAAGTGCCAAGAACATGAGACTTTCTTGGATATGCTCAATGGACTGAACACGTTTTACTGTTCTTATAACCATGTTTACTTTGAAAGGCATACTTTAAAAATGAAATTCTTGAGCATCATTACTACCTAATCCCATGGAAACCCACATTACTCTGATGCTAGTGAGGAAACTGGTGGAGATCAAGCCAACAGCAAAAGATGAGTGCCTTGAGACCTCCGTGGATGACCCAGGCAAGAGGCCTCCTGCTCACTCCTCTGACAGTTGAGCATTGCTTACACGACACCAGTTCAAGGCAGCATTTCTGGACCTGCGTTTGCATCTTATTTCCTCATTGTGTTCACAAATCATTACTGTGACAAAAAACAAGCAGAGTCTCCCAGTATGAGGTATGGACCACTCACCAATGTAGACCTCAGCATGTGACTTGGAAATACTGACAATTTGGGGCTGGGAAAAGGAAAGGAGAACAGGATGTTCACATAATTGCTTAAGAAGACTAATGCAAGACTTTGCCTATAAAACCAAAGGGAAGCTATACCTAAATATGGAAAGAAGTCAGGAGAATTCTTTCAGTGGGAGTCCTACCTAAAGAGCCAACATAGACAACTGAAAAGAAATACTTAATTCAAGGTGGTAGTTAAAACAATGGTTATTATTGTGTTCTCTCCATTTTTCTTGTTAACAGGAATGAAAGATTTTTAATACTACCTAGATCTGGTTATATTTCAGTTTTCTCACATGACTCTACTAAGGTATTAGTGATGTGCTTTATGAAATGTATCTGATCACCTGTAATAAATGCACCAGTTTTGGTAGTGATGCAGTCATGCAAGATTGTGTAGATGACAAAAAGCAAAAATGCATTACAAGTGCCAGTATTTATTGTTTCTTCCCTTCAGCCCCACCCTGAAATTCTTCATGTCTTGTGAGCAATCTGTTTGCACTTCATGTAATGTAATTCATTGTCCAATTGAAGGCACTTCTCCATGTTATAGTGTTCAATTACAATGCAAATGTCTGCTGGGACTTTCAGGCGGGGGTAATTTAACAGTGTTCATGCCATATGGAAGGAATAACACTATTCAGTTTGGGGAGTGATCTCTTTTTAGCCCTGGGTGGAATCAAGCTTGTGTAAAAGTGCTTTACCAGAAGGTGTGAAAGGATGCTTCACATTCCCACCACAGGCAACTGCCAGGCAAATCTGGGGCTCAGTCACCAGGGTTTGCGCCATCTTCCTTCAGAAATAGGCGCTTTGGAAGCCCTTGTTCTGACTCTGGTGGCTGCCTGCCCACCTTCTCAGCTACACTGTTAACAGATGAGCCCTAATCATGTATGTTCTCCGCAGCAAGCATAACCAAGCAGTTTAAAGCAAGACCTGTCTCTTTTGTTGCCACTGAATAAGGTGGAAATAAAGAATACCCAATGAGATGACCAGATTCATGAGTTTTTTTCAATGTAGCAGACCACTTACATGCTAGTTTTCCTACTGAGAAAACAAGTCCCAAGGTTTCATTACCATGGTTGAAAGGCAGGTGCATGGTCACACTTCCGCTTCATGTGCTCATAGGTTTTGATCTGTCACCTTCACAGCTTTTGCCCAACAGCGCTGTCTCCATCTGGACCTGGCCAGTCTTCTTTCCTTACCCTACACTCAGTTCCATCCTATGGTCCAAAGCTTGTTAGGGAACACAAATCCTCTCACCACCTGATACGGTCTCAACCCAACAGTTCTGAATCTGATTTCTACTATCCTAGTATCTGAAAGAATTCCCCATTAGAGATAAAATGTACTCCCAATTTGAAACGTTCAATAAAACTCTTCCATGAGTGCTTGTTGTCACACTGCCATTATTTATTAGTCAGTGAAAATTTACCACCAAATCTTTTACTTTACAGAGCTAACCCAAAGCTGTCAAGCTGTCCATTTCTGCTGTTGGCTGTGTTGGCAATCTGACAGCTGGGTGTTGTCAAAGATGGTCTGCCAAAGACATGAGAGATGCTCATCAGAAGACACCTCCGAGTTTCCATCAGAATTTACACAATGGCTTCTTATCCTGACTTAGGGGTGAGAGAATGAAGGAGAAATCATGTATTCAAACATTTTTATTTATAATTACCATCAAGTAGACTAGGAATTTTAAAATATCCTTTCCCTTTTAAAACTTTTCAAATCTGTATCTCAAAACCTTGTTGATCTACTTTCCTATTTATCACTTGGGGTTTGAAAGCTCAGTTCACCAGGTGAGACGATGACATCCTGAGATATAAAATGTTAAGAGACAGCCGTGCTGATGTCACATGTGGGAATAATTACCCACACTGCTGAGTAGTCCTTTGGGTCTACGTCCCCAGAGACACTCTCTGTGACTCTCTGCTGGATGTAACTGAGCCCTGCCTGTACATGGCACTTCCTAGTCCATGGTGCTCCACACAAATTCTCTGTCATGCTGTACAGAGGAACATGGTCCTCAAACCCTTGGGAAGATCTCGGATTTAAATATAACTGGTATATCCACAAGCTCTATGGTGAGAAATATATTTACAGAATCACACAATATTTCCAAGGCTTGGCTTGGTGAGATAGGCTCCTCCAGAGAGTTGTTGTTTTTGTAACAATTATAGAGAAAGTGAGAAAGGCCTTTCACAAGTTGCAAGATAACTCAGTGTGAAGAGATCTCAAAGATGACAGTTATGCAAATTATATTTAACACTCACTTTGCATGGCTACAGAGAGAAATTCTATGCAACATTTAAAAAAGGAATACACCCTTTTGGCCATTTGCTGTGTAATATTTAAAAGAAAATTAAGCCCAGAATCTGATGTGCCCTGGCAAAGGCTTCACAAGGAAGCATCACAACAGCACTTGGCGCGACCTTCGGCAGAGTCTGGTTTGCCTGACACATTAGGCACAGTGGACACATGAAACAGGATTCAGATGGGACAGCTAAAATATTTCCTGAAAGCAAAACAAAAAACTACACAAAGAAAGCAAGCAAAAATATCCCTTGGAGAATGTATAAAAACCAGGATATATTATCTAAGCAGGCAGAAAGAATTTGGCGTGCTGAACATAAGATGTGCAAACATTCAACACTGCTTTCACCATTTCAAATCATGATGCTGGTAACGTCATCAAATTATAAAACAGAGCTGAAAACGGAATTGCAGAATGCTATCTTCCACAAAACATTAGGACTTCTGATGAAAAACATCACTCCAGTTTATTTTTCAAGACCGGTATAAAAAGAGAAGTGACGAATTCAGAGAATAAACAAACTTTATTTTATAACAGTATTACAGAAAGCAAAATATCATTTAATACAACTTGAAGCTGCTATAAATCTAATAATTATAAGCAAGAGGAAAATGTTCAATATAGTGAATAAGTCCCTATCAGGTCTCTGGTGTCAGCTTTAAACGGTTTAGCTTTCTTACAACCAACTGAACAACCACTGAGGCCCTGCTCCTCTCCCTCTCTACAGCAGCCTCAAACCTGGGCGAGCCATTGAGTTATCTGGGAGATACACCTGCTCAGTAAGAAAAGGTCAGTTTCACACACAGACAAGGAGATTTAATAAAAAGCAAGGGGACTATCCATGTGTTCAGATAATGGAAAGAACTGGAATTTGGAAACGTTAAGAAAGCAAGCACTAAGGTTGTAAGCTGCCTGGCTCTTTTAGTAGAAGGGAAGAAACTGCCCTCTCTCCTCCCTCCTGCTCTGGAATGCTGTCGAAGAGCATGTGTTTGAGAAGCACTGGGACTATGGTGCCACAGGTCTCTGAACACAGTGCATGGTCAGTGAATTGGTAATTCTCCAGTCTGGAGAGTCTCTGACTTTCTAAAAAGTCACAGGACTGGAAAGTCAAAAGGGTTCAAAATAAAAAACATATCGGTGAAATTCTCAAACATTAGAAAATTTTCAAGATGTAAGAAATACTTTTAATTGGTATTAATATTTCTCAGAGAGTATATTTACTGCAATCTGAAAACTCTGCAAATATTTACTGTAAGAATTCAAAGGAAAGAATCTGAAAGAAGGAAAACCACTATCTAAATTAGTCAGAGTTTCCTTTCCACACAACAGCACCTGTTCAAGTGAACAGCACCTTACCAGCCCAGGCTGGCTTTGTTCACTGTCAGATGAGCAAATGAGTCATAAAAAGCAAGTAGTTGTACACAAAGTAAATAAAAAATAAAGACAAAACCCCTTACTTGGGGGGAAAAAAGAAAGAACCAAGAATATTTAGAAGTGGTTATAAAACAAAGTAACATATTTAAAATGTGCGGAAACAGTGTAGACCAGAGCTGTTAAGGTAAGGTTTGATGTTGGCATTTTAACTCTTCAGGCTCTGGTCATTGTTACCAGTCGTAGCACAAATATGCTGGAGTGGAGGTGTGGCATTAAGTCTTGAAATGGTCAAAACTTCTCAGGTTCATGAATTTGAGTGTTGTTTAAACAATGACGTTCTAGGAAACAGAAAAAGAGACAAGGCTTAAATATTTCAAAAACAGACTTGGAAAAAAATGACAATGTTTTCAATGAAGTAATCAGTTATCTGCCCAGATCTATTTATTTATTTATTTTTTTTGGTACCAGGGATCGAACTCGGGTCCTCGCACTTGTGCAGCAGGCGACGAAACCACTGAGCTAAATCCCCGGCCCTTGCCGAGATCTAAATACAGATGTTTAAATAAATAAATAAATAAATAAATACAGATGTTTACCAGAAAAAATGTGTAAGAGGCTACTCTGATCTTGGAGGTCCTAAAGTTTCTGGAGAATTAACAAGCGCACTACAACTGGCAAATGTCACTACATTGCACAAGATTTAATTAACATAAAGCCGGCAATTCGTATGGTACAGTGGTTCCCTCTAACCTACGGCTTTACTTTCCACAGTTCCAGTTATCCATGGCCAACTATGGTACAAAAATATTACATGGAGAATTCTAGAAATAAACAATTCCTAAGTCTTAGATTGAGGACATTGTAAAGAGCACAATGAAACTGCACCCCACTGTACCAGGTCAGGAATCACCCCTCTGTCCAGCAGATCCACACTGCACATGCTGCCTGCTCATCGGTCACTTGGCAGCGGTCTTGTTAGAGGCTTGAGTGTCACAGCAGCTGATGCTCATGTAACCCTTTTCTACTTAATAATGGACCCAAAGCACAAGAGTAGTGACGCTGGCAATTCACTTAGGTTGAAGAGAAGCTATAAACTGTTTCTTTTAAGTGAAAAGGTGGCAACCTCAAGAAAGGAGGTTGGACATGTGTGTTTCTCCTTTGGTTCTGAGGAAGGGATTGGCATAGCCAGACCATGTTTTGAAGACATCACTGTGGCTTGTGTGGTGAACAGGCTAAGGGCAGAGAGCAACAGAGGCAGGAACACTAGTCAGGAGCCACTGCAGGGATCTGGGCTGCCTAAGATGGCAAGGTCAGGTGCTATCGGCAGATGGTGAGACTTGAGTGAAGTGAGTCCTGTAAAGAGGGAAATCTGAGAGGCACCACTGAAGAAAAGGAGTCAAGAGGAGGTGATTAAGAAGGACAGAGCAACAAGATCATAAGGGTAAGAGTCCAGGGCTTTAAAAAAGAGATGGAGGGCCAGGGATTTAGCTCAGTGGTTCCGGCACCTGCCTTCAAGTGCAAGATCCCAAGTTTGATCCCTGGTACAAAAAAAAAAAAAAGAGAGAGATGGAGACAAGATGCAGTAGGTATATATACCAATGCCCAACTATGAATATATTTATTATGTATTGCAAACACATATACTATACAAAAGAGAGAGAATGCTGGGTTTAGCGCTCGAGTAAGGCATTAGGACTAGGGCTGTAAAAACTTGGCAGTCAGGATGTAAGGATCTAACTGAAACCAGCAGCTAGAACTAAGTCTCATTTGAGTATAAGGAGAAATGAAAGACAGTCTTGGGGAAGCCTACAGTCTAATATACGCAGAGAGGAAAGAGGACTAAAAAATAACAATGCTGCACTGTCCCTATAAGAATTTGAGAAGGCAATTGTTTCATTTTCTATTTCAGATTGGTTGAAAATTTTGGCAATAAGTAGTTACAGAGGACAGTGGAGAGAGTAATTAATGTCCTTTAAAGACACTGACCCCAAAGCCAATCAGAATGTACACTCTCTTTGTTAGATAAAATTAAGTCTTGTTTTAATGAAAAAGATCCTATTCAGATGTATCACAGATGCTATAACATCTTGAATATTCAGGAGAGACTGATTAATAAAATTATTGTTTTCCACCCTGTTGTCTACCTTAGGCTATTTCATTACTCACTGGAAAATCAATGGACAAAACACAGTCTTTTTGTTAGTTAGTAATAATGACAAGAAATGTGGGGATGGTATACAGAAATTGATACAGCTTTCAATCAAATGCACTGGGAGTTATGTTAGGCAGGTAGTTGGACATTAGCAGGTTCAAAGGACAAATAGGGTGAGATCCAAAATAGCATTCATTGCCAGTTAAAGAACAGAGACATCAGTGCATAACAGATTTATAATCATCTGTTAGGTCTCAGACCCAAGGTGACCCAAGAGCACAATGACATCTTAATGACATTGTACACATTCCTTCTTACACTTGGCCACCTGGCCGTCTAATTCCACAACAAGGTACACTGCATTCCCAGCTGCCACAACTACAGCTCAATGATACCAGGAAAGGAAATATTTTTTTAAAGACCCTCCTGCCTTGGGCTGGGGCCTGGCTGAAATTTAAAACATATCTTTTGTGAGTTCTTTACATGATTCAAAGCCCTGGGGAAACACTGACCATCTAAAAAGTCCAGGAAGACACCTTGCAATTCCAACGTAACTTCTAAATACAACATTGATAATCATCATAACAACCCCTGCTCCCGGACACCCAAGAGTAACTCTGCTGTGCATAAAATGGACCCAAAGAGCACTGGGTGCAGGTCCTTCCTGGCACTGCCTGCCTTCTCCCTTTAAGGTGTAACTCTGTATCAAAAACTCAGTAAATTCTACCTGTACTTCTGTATAGTTGCCTGTGTATCTTGACTGAATTTTTTCAAGGGTACAAAGAGACGAGGAACAAGGAAGCAAGGGGCTGTTCAATTCCTCGCTGCATCAGAACCTGACTGCCCAGTGAGAGGTCATGTAAGACCTTAAGCCAAGCTACTTGTTTTCCTTCTTCAAGAACTGCTGTCTGCTCTGCTACGGGAATATACACATCACTTGTTGAACACAGCTACCATTTTGCTTAGATTACATTAGAAAACCAGCTCCTTGACCTACTGAAATAATATTTTGGATACAAATTAGGTTAAATACGGTATATTAAAGATTTTTAGATATGTACCAAATACCTACAGTGAATGTAATCATCATATGTTGCAAACATGAACTAAGAAAAAAATAAACAATAATGAAAATGGGGAGAGAGGCTCTAGAGACAAGGACGGCAGGTGGGGAGGGGAGGGGAATAAAAAGAACCAACATGTGTTAAATATATGGACCTCCTCCCTACTACAAACATGTACTAATAAAATAAAATAAAAATAAATAACATGTAAGAAGGGGGAAAAAGAAAAAAATTCCTGTGTCAGCAGTGCCTGAAAATCTGCTACAAGAACAGGGTGTTGGGTTGTAGTCACCATTTTCTCTAGATTCTGTGTCACATTATTTTAAATACGTTTTCGTCAAAAATACAAATTTTATTTTGTATTGAGTCATAAAATTGTAAAGGAGGACCGGGAATTTAGCTCAGTAGTTGCACAGCTGGCCTCGCAAGCATAAGGACCTCAGTTCGATCTCCGGTACCAAAAGAAATAAATAAATAAAAAACATAAATAAGTGAAATTATAAAGGAAAGCTAAAATTAGACTGATTTCAAAGATATTATAGGAAACCAGGAGTACATCGGAATCGAAGATAGATCTGATCTCAAAAAATTCTCAAAATTTACTGAGCTAGATATAGAGAAAAAGCTATCGTCACCCACATAAATTCAAATGTCACTATTCCTACTTATTCACAACAACCACTAGGAAGTATAATGTAGTGTACTAATTTTTTTCTGGGAGTATTACAAATGATAAATTTGATGTGCTCTAGGATTCCAAACAGCTTGCAGAAGCAAAAAAATTTAATTAATTTTAATGTTAAATGTATTTATTTTCTCATTCTTTAAAAAGCAGTGAATAAGGCGTAATTTTGAATCAGCTTCTGAGTATATGAGAACATCTGGACTCCTTTTTGGTCTGGAGGAATAGGGAGCATGAGGTCTCACAGCTCCATATCCATGTATCTTTTTTTGACTCTGCTTACACTTAACCACAGTAACGTGTTCCTAAATATTACACACAGCTCAGCTCTTGAACTGGGGAGAGAAAAGATAAAGATGGAATCACTGATGTCACTGGTATACAAGCACTGCACATTTACAATTTAAAACCTTTTCTGTTCTTTGTCAAGTATCTATAAGAAACTCAGTATGTGAGTTTTTTACAGACCAGATTTTGGGTCTAAATGACTGATCACATGTCCCAACCAAACTGAAAACTAGGCCCTATGTCTTCACTTAAAAGCCAAAAAAGTTTCGAGAACTATTTCTTTTCTTTTGTTCTTTCTTCTTTCCAGCTTGAATTCTACCTCAGACTTGTAGATGTCTGGAAAATTTCACTCTGTCAATAATATATACTGGCAGGCATTAATTATAAGCACTAATTCAATCTACTTTCACTTGTACAGCTTCTTAAGATTTGCCTTAAGTTGGTATAAAGTCACAGCTGTCAAGTATATTCTTCATGTATCAGAATTGTGCTTAACAAAAATACCATGGACTATACAGCATCAACAAGCATTTTAACTATTTGTCCTACTCCCTGGCCTGTGTCCCCCTTTTGGCCAATGTAAGAATATGTCAGTCTCCTCCAATCACAAGTCTAGATTTATAACCAAATGCCTCAAGGGCTAAGGCTGGTCTGGTCGCACTCTGTCTCAGGCCTCACAGAGGGGCCAGAGAGCTCTTACTCAACTCAGTGCACCCAGTGCGCATGGGGAGAGAGGGAAGTCTGTGTGGAAGTGCTGTGATTTCCTCTGAAAAGCACAACCTCAGTTTCCAGGAACCAAGACCTCGCATATGGATCTCAATCTGGAGAGTGCGCTATTCCAGAAATCGATTCAGTAGGCTGATTTTAAAAAGCATTTACAAGCCACTAGAAATGCTGCCTTTAAGTGGCAAAGTACTCATTGAGAGAGACGTCTCAATAAAAATGCAAAAATATGGATTTTATCCAAAATAATGCAAGAAGGCAATCAAATAATGTTTTAGGAAAACAACATTCTTTAAGTGAATGAAGATTAAAGTATCACAGCAGTAATGTAACCAGAGATGTTCTAGGGTCTGTAGGAACAGGCTATTCTCATGATCATATGTCGGGAGCAATGCTACATAATTTTAGGGAAAAATCATTTGGTTAGCCTAGTTCTCCTGCCTACAGCCCAGCTATGGAATTCTGAGACATAATTCCATTTTGGCCTCCGGTCACAACTGAGACCTGAATGATCCAGTGATGCTGTGATTCTCCAGGACAAGATTACACCAGCTGAAAACATCCTGGGAGGAACAAACATCTACTCAGTTTCTCATTGTTCTTGGATTGTTACATATTTGTTTCTCCTGATGTACTGAATAAAAGGTGCAGTAAGCCAGGGGCTTTCATCTTTGCCGCCCAGAGCAGCACTGATCAGACCCCAAAGCTCAGCTTCTTGTCAGTCTCATTTTTCTACCTTTCCTGTAATTCGCCTTGTGCTGCCATGGCTCGCGGGAGACTAGGACTTACTGCAGAGGTTCTAGTAACGTCCCCTTTCCCTGTTCCCTGCAATCATACTGAGGCACTGTCTGTCCTCACCACTTTCGCCAACGGTGCAACAGCACTGACGAGTAACCCTGGTGGCGTCTTAGCACAGGTCAGAGCAGCTACACCACTCTGCACTAGAAGTCACTGCACTTGTCCCCAGCACACACTCGCAGTGAAACAGAAAGCCATTTTCACTTAAGGATGTCCCTGATGAAACAAACAAAAATCCTAATTCTCATATCCCAACCCTTGAGTATGTGTCCTTTTTAATATTCTGTGTGAGGAACTGAAAATATACACACAACATTCCCGCTGCATAGAGAGGAACAATGATGCCTACAGGAAAAGCACTGGTGTGAATATCTCAACTGTGAGCCGAGGAAGCTGCTTTTTAATAAAACACCTCTTTCTGCTTGAGAGTTATGGACAGACTATGTCATTCAACTTGGATATGTGGCAGACATTCTTGAAAATTAAGTGAACCTGTCACTTCAATAAAAACAACAGTATCAATTGTTGCCAATGATAAGTTTCAGGCAAAAATTGCGAATTTTAGAAAATAGTATTTTGTCCATTGTGAGCTGGACAGCTTCCCAGTATTTAAAAATGCTTCAGAGATCAGTGGCAAGTCCTGCTCATTTCCCTGTCTGTCTCAGTCTCAGTTACTGTAGCTGAGCTCAGTCCTGAGTCCCTGTTCGGGGGCCAGTTGTAGCCAACCCTCTCAGCCACCAGTCCCAGGTCCCACTTGCCCCAGGTGCCACTGTGGGGAGCCAGCCCACTCCTCTGAGCTTTCCCCACCCAAGTGCCACTTGTGGGAGACCCAGATCCCTACTTTGCTCTCCCTGACCTGAGAGCAGATGAGGATGAATGACGACAGACAGACACAGAGTCAGTTTAACATCTGGGCAGCCGGGGGGCTCTTGCCTCTAGTAGGCAGAGGAGCCCCCAGCATCTGGCTCGTCTTACTTTTGTCACCCAATATCCATTAGGACAGTCTTAGGTAAACAACTTAAGCTCAGCTGTCTTAATTTTTCCCTAAAACTTGCAATATGCCATCACCCAAGTGCAGCCTTTCTCCTTTGGGCTCACAGAAGAGGCCAATTAGGGCTCAATTCTCCTTTTGTCTCCCACAAGTCATTTTGCCTTTTCCAGGATCTCATACAGGTGGAAGCACACAGTACAACATGGCCTTTTCATACAGGTTTCTTCAACTTAGTGATTATTTTTAACTTACTTTTTAAAAAATTCTCACTTCTGATTTACAGTAAGATAAATTTCAATACAGATAACTTACATGGGGGAGGGGAAGTAAAAAGAATTAAGATGTGTTATGTATAGGTACCAGCTCCCCACATAAATTCAATTTTTATGTACTGCAAACATGTACTAATAAAAAATATAATTCACAGAAAAAAAGCTCACTGAAATTTTTCAATAGATTTTCAGGTGTATAAAGTGGCCTTGAGATCCTTAAATTTGCAAACTTCTTGCAGAATCTGCTATCCTTCTGTTGTTTTCTCTCACAGGTCATCTGAGTATCTGCTGGCTGGAGGAGGACAATTATACTTACAGTCTCTTTCCCTTCCAGTAAGATGAAGCCCAGCACCTGTTCTGCAAGTGACTCAGCAAACTGCTTCTTTGTTTGCTGGAACACATCAAGGCTGCCAGAAGCTCCATCTCCTCTTGAGGCTCTCCTGGGGGCCCATGCATATGGTCTTTCAGGATGAGGGTGGCCCTACTGACGCTGTAATCTTATATGATATTCAGTGGCACAACACAATTGCACTTCAAAGATAAAAATTCAATTCAGAGAAGGTGAACCTTCTGGGCCGCTGAATCACTGCCCCCAGCACCAAGGAGGTGAGCCGAGCCAGGTGCCGGCAGCACACATTCCCCCCCCCACCCCCACTTAAATGAGAAGACAAGTGAGCAAGTCTCAAAACCAGACTTCCAGATTACCTAAAGCAACCCCAAAGGGAAACCAGATGGAACAATCTAATACTCAATCACCTGGACTCCCTGAACTGGCAACCAAAGAGGATCTGGAAAAAATGAAATCAGAAATAATTTCGCAGATAACAGCAGAGATTGTGCCCATAGTGCAAAACATGATTAATAAATCTAGAGAGGAGCTCAGGAACATGATGGAATCCCGACATAGGAAACAAATGGAATCCACAGAACAGATACAAACAGATTTCCAGGAGATTAAAAACTCCACTGAAAGTTTACACAGCAGAATGAGCCAATGTGAGGACAGAATTTCAGATATAGAAGAAAAGATTGCAATTAGTGACCAGGAAAAGAAAAAAATCTCTTTAAAATAGTAAAGGACCATGAGAAATTAATCCAGCAGCTGCTAGACGATGCAAAGAAGAATAACATAAGACTGATTGGAGTCAATGAAGAAACAGGACAGTCCAGACGACATAAAAAAACTTCACCAAAGTGATGGCAGAAAACTTCCTAAGCAGGGGAAAAGAACTTGACATACAGTTAAGTGAGGCAGGTATATATAGGACTTCAACTAGCCTTGATCAAAAAAAATTTACACATAGGCATGTAATTGTTAAGATTCCAGAAAGCCAACAGAAGAACAAAATTCTACAAGCAGTGAGAGAAAAGAAACAAATCACATACAAAAGAAAGCCCATCAGAATCACAGCAGACTTCTCAATGCAAACCCTCAAGGCAAGAAGAGCTTGGAGTGACGTATTGCAAGCCCTAAAGAAAAACAGCCTCCAACCCAGATTGATGTACCCTGCAAAACTATCTTTCAAAATTGATGGAGAAATAAGATACTTTCATGACAAAGAGCACCTTAGGAACTTCATGAGTACTAAACCAGCACTCCAAAACATTTTCGATAATATCTCAAATGAGACCTGATGATAAGCAAAGGAACCATCTAACAGAGGGGCTGAGTGAGAGTGTTTTTGGCAGCTTAATATAAGAGGGTAAGAATCCTTTCCAAACAAATTCATAATTCTATCACAGCTTGAGTCTGATAATATCCTAGGAAAAGACAGCAAGGATCACAGCCGCAGGAAGCACAGCAGAATGAATCCATTGGGCATGACAAGAAATTAAATTCAAAGGGGGAGAATCCAACAAAAAGAAAAAGTCATGACAATGATAAGTCAGTATGTATCAGTTATAACTATCAATGTTAATGGTCTCAATTAACCAATTAAAATAGACTGGAAGAATGGGTCAAGATGCAAGATCCAACAATATGCTGCATACAAGAAACACACTTAATTCAAAAAGAAATTCACATTCTGAAAGTTAAAGGGTGGAAAACAATGCTCCATGTGACAGGAACCTGAAAAAAAGCAGGAATAGCTATCCTCTTTGCAGATCAAGTGGATTTCTAACCAAAATCTGAAACATGTCTGGTCCCAAGAATTTCAGCTAAGGGATAGTCAACTTGTATGCACAAATCTATTGTGAACATGTGTTTTCATTCCTCTCAGGTAAAATCTTAAGAACAGAACTGTTGGTTCTTAACAGTAATACAAGAAATTTCTATATTGTTTTCCAAAGTGGTTTCATCATTTTACATTCACATTAGCAGTATTAGAAAGTTCTAACTGGTTCACACCTGACATTTGTTCTAAAACTTTTAACTTAATCTCCCTAAGGAGTGTATAATACGATCTTGTTGTACTGATTAGTATTTTTCTGATTGTAATGTTGTACACCTTTCCTTGAGCTGCATTAGCTATTTACCATCTTCTTGTGTCTACTTTTTAATTGGGTTGTCTATTAATGAGCTGTAAGAGTTCTTTATATATTCTGGTCATAGGTTATATATATTATAAATATGTTTTGTTTAAGGACTAATTTTCATTTTCTTAATGATGTCTTTTAAAGTTCTAAATTTTGATGGAATCTCATTTATCAATTTTTTCTTTTATACATAATGTTTTTTGTATCCTAGGAAATTCTTGCCTACCCTAAATTCATGAACATTTTCCCTTATAATTTCTTCTCAAAGTTTTAGTCTTGCATATTTAGGTTCATTGATCCTTTCAAGTTATTTTTATGTATGGAAATAAAGGATTGAGATTAATTTTTTACATACACATACTAGGTGTTCTAGTACCATTTGTTGAGAACACTATCTTTTCCTCTGCTCGAGTTATGTTCTATAAAATGTTAATGTTAAATAATCTTTCAAAAATCAGTGGACCATATATGTGTGGTACTATTTCTAGATTCTCTGTTTTATTCCATTGATCTATATGTCTTTCCTTATGCCAACATTGCCTTGATTACTGTAGCTTTAGAGGAAGTCTTAAAATTATGTAATAAATGTCTTTTAACACCATTATTTTTTTTTTTTTTTTACTTTTCCAGGTCCTTTTACTCCTACATAACTTTTAAATTTCAATATCCAATTCTTCATTTATAGCAAGTATACAGAGATCTGAATTTTTATATGTACCTTGTGTTTTCTAATCCTGCTAAATTCAAATACAAGTTCTAGGGGCTCCTAGAGATTTCTGAGTATTTCCTCTGTAGATGATCCTTTCATCTACATATAAAGATTTTACTTCTACCTTGTCAATCCTATGCTATTTGTTTCTTTTTATTGCCAGACTATTTTGGTTTGGGCCTATGTTTCAAAGTTTAATGGACAAATGAAGAGTAGGCATATCTGCCCTTGTTCCCCACCTTAGGGAGAAAGCATTGTATCTTTTCCATTCATATAAGGCATTTTTGCTGGAAGTATGGAGTACATGTCTTTGATCTGTTGAGAAGGTTCTGTTCTACTTCTAGACTCCTGATAGCTTTTACCTTGAAGAGCTGTAGAATTTAGTCCAATCTTTTTCTGCAACTACGGACAGGATCATATGGCTTTTCCTTTCTTCTGTTAAAATGATGACTTTTGGGGGTGGATCTTCCAATGCTGAACCAACACTGCCATCGCTATAATAAAACCATTTTCTACATACTGCCAGATCTGACTTCTAACAGTTTGTTTTGTTAAACAAATTTTTATCTGTGTTCATACTTTTTTCTTCTATTATCTTTATCCAGTTTTAGGATTAGCACAATGTTGATTTCCTAAAATGAGGGGACAAGTGTTCCTTCTTTTTTCTGCTTTAATTGTATGATACAATTCATCAGTTAAAATGTGTATGAGCCTGTTGTTGTTATATAGGTTGGTTTTTAAACTACGAATATACTTTCTTTAATACGTGCTATTCAAATTTTGTATTTCCTCCAGAGTCAGTTTCATTAATTTGTCTTCCAAGGTACTTCATAGAAGCTGTCAAATTTATTTCAAAAAAGATTTTTGTAATATGCTTTCTATATCCTTTTAAATTCTGTAAAATCTGTGGTAATGTCCTCTAAATCTTGATATTGTAATTTTAAAAATGTATAATTGATATTGTGAAATAGGAAGAAAAGGTCTAAAGGAGCAGGGGAAGCGGGAGGGGTAGGGAAAAGGAAAGATGGGAAAAGGAAAAATATGAGAAAAGGAAAAAAATGGAAACAAAGTCTTTGTAAATAGGGAAGGGTGGAGGGAGTGAAGGGAGGGCAGGGGAATGGGGAAAAAAATGAGAACCAAGATACGTCAGTAAAGGTACAAGATCCCAATAATGAATGTAACTGTCTTTTATACCTAAAATGTACCAATAAACTTAATGGAAAAAAAAACTCAGTTCAAAGTTTGCTAGCATCAACAAATGCTGGTGGGGCTGTGGGGAAAGAGGAACCCTGCTCCATTGCTGGTGGGAGTGTAGACTGGTGCAACCACTATGGAGATACCTCAAAGAACTAGGACTGGAAGTCCCATTTGACCCTGCTATTCCACTGCTGGGGATCTTCCCCAAAGAATTAAAAGAATCATACCACAGTGATATATGTGCACCCATGTTCATACCAGCACAGTCTGTGATAGCTAAAACTTCGAAACAGCCCAAGTGCCCATCAACTGGAAACTGGATAATGTGTTTTTTTAATAAAATGGAACACTACTCAGCCATAAAAACTGAGAAAATTGTGCTCGCTTCAGTAGCACATATACTAAAAATGAGAAAATAGAGACATTTATAGCTAAATGGATGCACATTGAGGTGATACTCTTTTTTTTTTTGGTATGGGGGATCGAACTCGGGTCCTTGCGCTTGTGAGGCAGGCGCCAGAACCACTGAGCTAAATCCCCGGCCCAAGGCCATACTCTTAAGTGAAATAAGGAGGACACATATGTATAAATACCGAATAGTTTCTCTGGTGTGAGAAACTGAAAGTGTAAATAAGGACTAAAATGTATAATAGGTAATGTGAAATGGGAAGAAAAGGGGCAAAGGGGAAGGAAGTGGGAGGGCTAGGGGAAAGGGAAGAAGGGTATGGAATTAATATGAGAAAATGGCAAAATAGGAACAAAATCTTTGTAAATAGGGAGGAATGGAGGGGTTGAAGGGAGGGCTGGGCAACGGTGAAAAATAAGAACCAAGAGAGATTATGTAAAGGTGCAAATTTCCAATGATGAATGTCATTATATTGTATACCTAAAATGTACCAATGATTAGAATGAATAATCGATAATGCAAAATAGGAAGAAAAGGTCCAAAGGGGTAGGGGTAGTGGGAGGGGCAGGGGAAAGGAAAGAAGGGAAAGGAAAAATGATGAGAAATGGAAAAAATGGAAATAAAGTCTTTGTAAATAGGGAAAGGTGGAGGGGGTGAAGGGAGGGCTAGGAATGGAGAAAACGTAAGAACTAAGATGCACCATGTAAAGGTAGAATTCCCAATGAGAAATGTAATTGTGTTGTATACCTACAATGTACCAATAAAAGAATTTTTTTAAAAAACAATAAAAAACAAAGTTTGCTACCATCACAAGTCAGTTAAAGTTGAGTACGTTTCCTTTCGGGAAAGTGAATTTTAAGCTGTTGCCTGTGTTTGCATTTCACAGCTGCAGTTGTGCCTAAGGGGGTTTGAAGAAGGAGCATCCAGCCTTCCCTCCAGCTTCTGGTCCAAGCCCTCAATTGATCTTAAACCAGTCACACTCCTGAGTGTAAGCCAACTACACAGCTTTCCTTAAAGTTAACAGCAATTTTCATTTGGGATCTTTATTCTCAACATATTCAGGCTGCTCTAAGAATGACTAGCAACTTCAGAATATCCTGTCAAACAAAAACATCATCAGTTCCATGTTCAGAAGCACAAGTTACAAAAAATGAATGAGTGAAGTTTAAAGATTATCCTATCCTTCACTCATATTTAAATTCACTGCTTCCCTTTTTCCACTCATGTATATTTCTGATGTGTGAGGAAACCAGAAATAATACTTTGTTTTAAGCATGAATATTTTATAAAATATAGCTTAGCTTGTTCACTTAGCTTCATACCAAAGCTGCAACCTCAAAGACTTTCTGTTCAAAATAAATTTTTCAAATCAAGTACATTGCTGGGAGTTTGTTTGAAAGATTCCCACGGTGAATCCTTCTGCAAAGCCATATGTAGCATGGATCAGACTGATGACTGAGGGTGGCTTCTGGCTCTGCCGCTCACCAACTACATGACTGAGGCAAGGGACCCACCCTGCTGGGCCTCGATGTCCTCACTCATAGATGATACAGGAATTGAGAAGGTAGATGACGAAACTCTCAACACACGCAAGCACAGAGCAGGCGCTCAGTAAGTGTGAGTTCATGTTATTACAGATTTTCAGAAATGATATTTCACTCCTGGTTTTGCTTCTAAATTAAAGTCAGTTCTATTCTTGAAGACAGGAGTGTCAAGTTCAGTTTCTCCGTGAATAATTTCCTTCACCAATATAATGGTTTCCCTGCAGGGTACTGCATCTAATCTGGTACTGTTTCAACCAAGCCTATAGATTACCAATGAATCATTATGAAAGGACAGTGCTGAAGATGCTGTTTCTGTATTGAAATACCCCATACAGGGCTGGCGATTTAGCTCAGTGGTTCTGGCGCCTGCCTTGCAAGCGCAAGGTCCAGAGTTCGATCCCCAGTACCAAAAAAAAAAAAAGAAATACCCCATACAGAGGACTACCAGCAATGTCTGAGGTACTTAGGGAACATAAGGCCTGTGACGCCGGGGTCAGATCTTTCTCACTCTGCTGCTGATAGCCAACCATCCCTTGTTTTTCTCCATTTCTTGCCTCTCACCCAAGCTCTATCTACCCAGATCCTCCCTAAGGTCCTGTTGAGCTTTGTCACCTTTTTGACAGTTAAAGAGTTTTTCCTCTTAACTGTCCCAGTCCTTTATCTAGCCTTCTTTTCAAAAATACTATTTTTTACCCCTACTTTATCTGTATGTATGTTTCTACATCGTTCTCCCTTACACACAGCTATCAAAATGCCTGGAACTATGTAGGTTCGCAAATGTATTTATGAATCCAAGAGTAAAAGTTGCAGGTACCGAGTCATAGTGTGTAGGACTGAAGAACAGGGGCACGGGAAGGGAAAAGTCCAAACAGAACTGCACTATGTCTCTTGGAAGAAAGCACTAATCACTATATCACCATTATTTTCATCTTCCAGTTTTCTTAAGTGGAAAAACAATGAGTTCATTTTCTGTTCTCTTTTGTTGATTAGCTGTATCTATGATATTCTAGGACTCTTCTTTAAAAACACTGATTTTGCCAAATCTCTGAAGCATTGACAAAGATTTCTAAGACTGATCAATATTAGACCTTAGAGCTAGTAAATTCTTCTGGCTCACTCTGCTGGGTCAAATCTTGCGGGAACTCTATCTGAAAGCATTCTACAAAATCTTATAGTTTCTTTTAAATAACAAGTGAACTAGGGAAGGTTACATTCCACACTGTATTCTGGCTAAACTTTTGTCAATTTTAGGTTTAAAATAAGTAGTGGGGAGAGATAAAACATTTCTCTGTAACATCAAATAAAAGCTTAAAAAAAGTAACAAAAGTTTTAGGGCAACATCTCTGAAGCACAGATAAACAGAACTCAAGTTTTTGTTTTCTTTTTTCTTAAAGAGGAAGGTTAGTGGAGAATTAAAAGAATTCATTTCTAGACCCAATTTTCTTATTTACTATCTGAGGAAGTATGGGCAAAAATCACTTCTCTCACAGTTAAAGACAGTTATCTCCAATAAAGCGCTACTCTATGCCCAGGGCAGTTGTCTTCCCCCGCCCACCTTCTCTCTCTCCTCCCACCCAGAGACATGTACTGGAAGCCACTAATGCGGAGTACATATGCATTTAAGATTTTCTAGACACGTTTTGAAAAGAAGAAACAAGTATATTTAGTTTTAATGTAGTCTAACTCAATATATCCAAATTATTATTTCAACAGTATGCAATAAAAATTAGAGTGCACACGTTTTTCTTCTTACATCTTTGGAATTGTCTGTAATTTACACTTACCACACATCTCAACTTGGACCAGCCATGCTGCAAGTTCAGCAGTCACTGTGTATATGGCTACCATTCTAGGCAGATATATCTAGGGTCCCACTTCCTCTCATGCTAACTAAACTATTCTGATGCACGAGTGGGGCAAGATATTCTTGGAATACAATCTTCCTGAGGACAAGGAAGATTATCATCTTAAAAGTCA
Organism: Heterocephalus glaber; assembly: GCF_053883595.1. Classification (NCBI taxonomy): domain Eukaryota; kingdom Metazoa; phylum Chordata; class Mammalia; order Rodentia; family Bathyergidae; genus Heterocephalus; species Heterocephalus glaber. Next base: position 14,185,716 of record NW_028258343.1, on the reverse strand, counting down.
GCATATGCACAAAATTGTTAATTGGCTGCCATAGTGAAATTCTTCTCTACCACTCACTACTCACAACATTTACATGTTCAAAAATTATTTCTGGACTGTCTAACAGAAAAGTTCTGGAGACAGAGGAATCTATAACTTAGTTTTATAGATGGTATTTTATGATTCTTAAATTTAAGTGAACTCCAGCAAGTTAATCTCTAAGGTCCAATTTCCTCATCAATAAGGTTGAAGGAAGAAGAGAGAAAAGGACGCTATTTAAATTACATATTCTTAAATATTCTTAATTTCCATGCTAAAGTCGTAATAGCCACCCCCAAAGCTCCCAGAGGCCAGATGGGTAAACAGGAGGATAGAGCAGCAAGGACCTCAGTCTGAGGGGAGATGAACCGTGGTGGCTCAGGGGTGACTGCCTAGTCTGAGGGGCCCAGGCCTACCTAGCTCCCCATCACTGCAAAGGGACAGCAAGTTCAACATCTCCCAGCTCCTAATGTTTCTACGATTGCTGGCTGTCTTCCAACTGCACACACTGACCCTTCAAATTCTGAAACACATTGTTTCAGCCAAAACACAAAGCTCTAGACAGGGTCTGCATGTCTCCAATTTGTCCATGTTGTCTTGCCCCTCTGCCTTCTTCTGGGTATCATTTTCAATCCTCAGTGATAATGAAAAAATTGGGGGGAAATGTAGCATTTGTGCATAAGGGGTTAAAAACTTAAACACAGCTAGAAGAGAATAAAGATAATAAGCCCCTGAATAAAAAATGGATAAAAGAAACAAACCACCAATTCCAAGAAATGTAAATTACATATGTGTGTATAATGTATATGTATATTACAACATCACTTGTAATGAATGAATACAAGTAAAAAAAGGTTCTTTCCTCACAATTAAATGGGGAGATGTTATTTCCTAATCAGACTGATAAAGATTTGTAAAACTGTCTCCCACTACTTAATGTCAGCCCAGGTGTAAGCAAACAGATGCTCAGAAACAGTCTGTGGGGTCTAGACGTTCAGAAGCTTTAAGGAGGACAGCTGGGCAATTTGCCAGAAGCCCTTAGTAGTTCACTAACACTGATTTTTAAAAGTCATTAGCCAGGAGAAACAATGAAATTAATACACAAAAATGTACACACAACTATAATCTTTGCAACTGCGTGTGTAACTGTGAAGACTGAGAGGTAATTTAAATATCCACTACTGTAAGAGGATTTATTTAAGTTAACCATCATGTATCCATTCAATGACTGTTGAAAAAGATGAAGTAAGAACAAGGAAAGCTATCTCCAATGCACAGCTAAGTGCAGAAAGAAACAGGTTACAGCACTGCCTACTGTGCAGAGCAGCACATACGGTGTCTGTGTGTGAGTACGCTAACGTGCCCCATGGAAAGGGACCTCTGGGAGCAAGGACATATGGCTCAATTCTATTTTTTACTCCTTCCCTTTTTAAAAATTATAACTTCTCTTTTATTATCAGCAAAAGTTTCATTTGGAAAAAAAATCATAGTCCATCATGACTACGTCCAAGAGCAGTCTTAGGGACGAAGGGACTAGTCGGTGTCAGTGAGCCCGACAGTGGAGGAGCCAGTGCCTTTTGTTGGGATGTTCAAATACACTATCTGAACCTGACTCACTGTTAACACCTGCCAGATTTATGAACACTAAATCAGCACATCCTACAGCATTTCAGGGTAAAAACAGGCCATGCCTAAAAATCACTAAACCCAAACTGGCTTTTTATTTCTATACAGCAGAAGTCTTCATTTTAGCTGTGAATAATCTATACTGAAAACTAAGCTGTAATAAGATGCTAATTTTATTTTATTTTTTAAATTTTTTTAAGGGAACTTGAAGATCTGTTTATTTAGCTAGTGGCTCGTGTTAGGTGATCAGTAAAAATGTGAATTGGATTATGTGACAAACCAAGTATTTGAAAAATACTGACTCAATGGCATTTTGATTCTTTTTGACATAGGTATCCATGTTCACTTCAGAATAGTATCTCATGCCTTACTTTTATCAGGTTAATGTGCTAACTTGTAATTAATTAATAGCCACCATCAAATCACAATTTTCTTTTTTCCCATGCTAAGGATCATACTCAAGAGTGTCATGTGTGCCAGGCAAATGCTCTTCTACTGACCTAACAACCAGCCCAAAGTCATCAATTTTTTGTTTATTTTTTTTGAGACAGGGTCTTGGTCTGCAATTCAGGCTGGCCTTTAACTATGTAGCCAAGGCTGCCTTTGAACTTGTAGCAATCCTCCTGCCTCAGTCTCCCTAATGCTGGGATTACAGCTGTGTGCCACCATGCCTGGCTCCAAAGTCGCCAATTTTTTAAGAGACTCAGAACAGACTAAAATGATTCTCATTCTAAACAAATTTAAAATCATCAAGAGAACTTTTTTTTTTGGTACTGGGGATCAAACTCGGGACCTTGCACTTTTGCGAGGCAGGCGGCGGAACCAATGAGCTAAATCCCAGGCTCAAAAGAACTTTTACTGATTGTCTCATTTAATTCATATCCATTTAGTTGGTATTCCAGATGATTTGTACTATCTACTAGAAATTCTTCAAACAAGCCAGGTGACTACAAAGCAAAATTACACAAAGGGATCTTAAATTTTATTACATTTTTTTTTTTTGGTGGTGCTGGAGTTCGTTCCATGGCCTTATACATGCCAGGCAACCAACTACCACTGAGCTACAGCACTGGCCCTGTGTGATAAAATCTACTTTAAAGATCTACTTTAACAAAACTGATGACAAAGTTCTAGACTAGAGTCTGGATTCTACATAACAGATCCCACTCTCTGATCACACTACCTATCTAATTACAGAAATATTTACTTGCTGATAAAAATAATATTCACCAGTGTTATATGCATGATGTTTTATTGTTTGAAGAATGGTTCTAAAACATCACACTAAGGCCGAAAAACAAAGTTTGCAGTAAACGGTTTTATGAGAATGAGTTATAAAGCATGTAATGCTTGTTCATTCTAAGGAATCCTGATCTTGGAGCTTGTGATGCACCAGTTGGCAGCAGCACCCACACCCCCCAGAGCAGTCATTATTTTTCCCCTGTTTGCATAGACTTCTTCTCAATAGCTGCTTTCTGCTTTTGTTGCATGATCTCAGAGTCCCTCTGCTGTCTTTGAGAAGGAGTCAAGCTATCCTCTTTTCTTTTTCCCTTGCTAATTTCTTGGGTTGTCTTCACATTCTTCTGTCGGGTAAGTTCTCCTTGATTACCACGGGCCATGCCAACCACCTGGTGGAGCCTAGAGGAGAGTGACTCAGACAAGCAAGGGCTCCCTCACATGCCCAGCGGCCGCCACCCATCAATCTGGAAGGCCACGCCCACGCCAAGATGCTAATTTTAAATATGAGACTAACACAATAAGTAAACAGAATAAAATAACACAACATATTTGGTATGGTTGAAAAACTCCTGGATCCTAATGGAGAATCATCATCTCTTTAAAGGACAGTCAATGTCTGTCAAGCGCACATGTAAATGAGCAATTTGTGATTAGCCAGAGCTCGGTTCTGCCAGTGCATCAATTCAGATAGCTGCGCTAATTTCTGTTTGGCTTTCGAGTTAAGGCTTTGAAATCCTAAACACTAGGCTGATATTAAAATGGTTTGCACACAGTACTGTCTTCTTTAGAAATGAGTGTTCGTATGTACACAGTAATTCAGAGCACAACACTTCTAATTTTGAGTTATCTGCTGTGGGCTAGGGGCATGGCTAAGAATGACGGCTTACCAGGTTTTCAGTAATCTCTGTACCCGCTTACCAGCTCCAGGAAAATGGCTCTGGTTCAGAGGCCTGGTACTCGACCACTTTCGAACTGTCTGGACCTCCCCACTCAGAGCCTCCACATGCATCTCTAATCTCACATCTCTCAAGCGGAAATTTAATTGTATCTGATTTCTAAAAACAGAAGGTTCATGCTGGTTCTGTAAGTGACAAAGTCTTATAACCTGCCCTGGGAACAAACCCTTCTATGCCTTACATCATCATGCCCAGTTCTCAGGTGAGCACAGTAAGGTAGGGAGAAAAGTAACTTCCCAGACCACTCAGTCAGGAGGCAGATTTGAGCCCATCCAGCTTGCTGTGCTGCACTGCACCAGACATCAGACTACCTGGGAAACTAACTTCTAGTCCAGGGGCAACAAACCTATGGCACACAGGCCACAGCAGGCTGTATCACTGGAAGCTATAAAAGGTTCACCATTGTTGTGGTCAAAGCGTGTGTGTGTGTGTGTGTGTGTGTGTGCGCACATTTAAAATAGGCCTTACACTCACTTCCAAGCCTTCTCCAAAATTCTTAAGGTAGTTGGCTTCCCCCCTAGAGAACACAGAATGAAACATTCACCTTTGTTTTTAGATTGCTGGGCAGAGGACTGAGCACGCTGCACAGGACATGTGATAAACAGTCACGTATCCCAAGACTACAGGCGCCTCCTTGCCCAGGCCGGAAACTGAACGTGACTGTGATTCTCTTCTGCCTCCCCACCTCAGCCTCCATTATTCTGGGCAGTGCCCCGCAGTCCAGCGGCACTGGTGTTGTGCTGTTCCTCTCAGGCTCAATGCTGCCCCTGGACTTCCGAGGCCTTCTTCATGGTGCTAACTCCTACTTAACTTGAAGCATAAGTGAGAAGACGTCTCTGACACCCTGTGCTGAATCAGGGCGCTCTCTGTTTTGTTCCCCCCGCACCAGGTTCAGAACACAAAAACTTGAAACTATTCTGGTACCGCCAACTTACCGTCCTTGAGCACAGGCCTTATCTTACTTGCTATTTTCATGAAAAACAGCAGAAGATACACACTAGGCCTTCCATGCCTTCTGCTGAATGAACGAACGAACCAAGGAATGAAGGAAGGAAGGAACAAACGAACAGGAGAGTGAAGAGACAGGGGCTGCGCCTCGTCATCTCACCCTCCAGCTGCTCGCTAGTCCCGGAGGAAAGGAGGCTCTGCTCCCTCCTGCTCACATCTACGGTCACTCCAGGAGCCAGAGGCTCACAGCGCTCCCTCCCAGGGCCAATGGGAGCAGTCTCAAGCCCTCTCCTCTCATGCCTCATGTTTTGAAGCCACTGGGACCACACCACAGAGCCCGCCCTGCCCTCTGGTCAGGACTCCCCGGGAACACCCCTGCACTGACTGGCTTGGGCTGGTAAGAGTCTCCATGTGAGGGCTCACAAATAGGCATTCGGGACAAACTGGCAGAGGGCAGCGTCCTGACAGGACGTAAGTCCCAAAGACCGAGCACAGCCCTCACCTGAAGCGTTTAGCTCCTGGCTGCTTCACAGCTGCCCGCTGCCAGCTGAGAAAGGCAGGCTGGGCGGTTCCTCCTCTGCAGGTTGTTCTTGGACCGTTTTCTGTTTGCCCCTGATACCCCACTTTCAGTGCTTGATGAACAGCTCAGAGCTCCTCCAAAGGGCCCGGCCAGGTCAGAGGGGGAGAGGAGCAGACACAGCACGAACAGCTCCTCTTCCACACCGACTCTGGACGAGGTCCTGGGCTGCTCTCTAGAGGTCACACCCTCGAGCTGACAGCCTAACAAAGGGGCTTCAGGAGCCAGCTTCAGCAGGCAGGGGGTGGGGCCAAAGTGACGGGGAGGGGAGGAGACGCTGCGCTGACTCCACTCAGCCTTGAGACTTCAGGCTCACCCTGGGGCTCGGTCCTCCCCAACAGGTCACACTCGTGCAGTTCCCTACCCGTTCTCTTACAGCTCTGACTAAACCGAAACTGCACTTGTGATCTTCCACACCCCCCTTCCCGGGCATGTCCTCAAGCCCATGGACAGCGCTTCTCTGTCCACCACTGAACCCTCCTCCTAGGTGCACGGGCACTGGACAAATATTTCTTGAGTAGACGGATGAATCCTGTCAAATCTGTCCAGTTGCTTGCCTTATATATGAGTTTACACTCTCATTTTCTGAATCCATTTATTAAGAAATCTCATAAAAGCAGGTCCCTGGGAAACACTAACTTCAAAAGCCATGTGTGTGTGCATGTGTGCATCCACTGCAAAAACGAATATAATAGACATTGAGAAATGGGAAGAAAATGTTCCAATGAGGAGAACAAGGAAGGGGGGAGAATGGATAAGAAAAAAGAGAATAGAAGGAAAAAATGGAAACAAAGCTTTTGTAAATAAGGAGAAGAGGGGTCAAAGGGAGGGAGAGGAAATGGGAAAAAAAGAAGCAAGACATATCATGTACAGGTACAAATTCCTGATGGTGAATGTTATCATGTATATCTAAAATGTACCAAGAAATGTTTTGCTTCAAAAAAATGAATATAAGATGCCAGGAATAACCAGTACAACTAACTCATCTGAAAACTTATTATAATGTCTGCCACAAGTGAAGGCAAGATATAATAATGTTTTTGGTGGTTATTAATTTTGTCTTATATTCCTGATTTGATTTACAAATAAGTGATGCATTAACTTTTAGAAGAAAAAGTTCTTACATTCTCCTGTTCTTACATTTCATTTATATAATTATATAATACCACTTTTCTTATTATCTTACTCTATCCTTATATTAAGTTCCATGAGTTAGGAAAGACAGACCACAGCATCCTGAGGACGTGCCCAGTGTTACCTAATTTGATATTTATAAAGATTTAAATACAGCACTCAGTCTCCTAACTCTTATGTAAGCATGCTCTCAGTCTTCCATATATAAAACTATCAGGGAGATACATCTCAAAAATAAAATGGTAAACATTTACATGCAACACAGTACACTTACTCAGGCAACTAGATATTATGCTTTTGCTAGGATTTTAAACAAGTTCTGCTTACAGGCCCCATTATACACCCTGTGTTGAAAATAGTATCTAAAATATAAGGTTATCAATAGAGAAATATCCACTGTACCTCTCTTTACTAGCAGCAGCTAGAAAAGAGTTGTAAGACTGCAACTGGTTAAAAAATTGTGTAATTTTATTGAAAGACACTTAAGACATCTACAAATAGAGACAGTTACTTTATATTCATAGAAAAGACTTAATATCACAAAGATGTAATTATTCCCACATTAAACTACAACCTATCAACTGGATTGTGAAATTTATATGGAACAGAAAAAGTCAAGAATGAAGAAAAGAACAAAAGTGGGGGACACGCCCTACCAGATATCCACACCCATTATAAAGACAGTACAGCAGTGATGGCGAACCTTTTAGAGCTTTCCATGATACAAACTGCCTGGTGCGGCACGCATGCCACAGGTTCGCCACCACTGCAGTATGTATGGTATTGGAGCAGGGATAAACACATGGACTGTGGAAACAGTGCCCAAAACACCCTCATTCTCCTGGGCTACCTGACCTACTTGAGACATGAAATGCAGATTAAAGAGGGAAAGTTGAGGCCTTCCCTGCAGTCCAACTGGTGTAGGGCGGTGTAGTCTCAGAGGCACTGTGGAGACCTCCACCCAGGACAGTTCTCCCTCCCTGGGCCTCTCCACTCCTCCCCTCAAGTGTCCTGAGTGTCCTTGCCTCCTAGGGCTCTCGTATCCGGTATCATGGGGGGAGGTGAGAGCAGGCCCAGGGACGGTGATCTCCTCAAGGAAGCAGGCTCTACCAAGATGACAGAAGTACTAACAACTAAGTCCCAGAAACTGCTACACCAGCTGAATACCCTGTGGGAACAGGAGGCTAGATGTCAGCCAAAGGTCTGTGCCTGGAGACTAATTGAATCTGCACATGACAATGGCCTTAGAATGACTGCAAGACTGAGGGACTCTGAAGTGAAAGATCTTAGTCTAACTCAGTTCTTTGGCTTTGATACAGAGACATTTTCTCTAGCTGTGAATTTACTGGAGAGATTCTTGTCTAAAATGAAGGTATAGCTCAAAGGACCTTGGGTGTGTTGGACTGAGGTGCTTTTTATTTGGCTGTAAGATCAGTAGAAAAGGAAACAAATGTCCCATTGGCAACTGACTTGATCTGAATAAGTCAGTATTGGATCAGTTTCAGACTTGATGCAAATGGAAAAGATTGTACTGGAGAAGGTGTGTTGGAAGGTCAAAGCTACCACTGCCTTTCAATTTCTACAACTCTTTTATTCACTCATTCAAGAGAGCTTGCCATTTGAAAGGAAAAACAGCCTAAATTTTGAAAGACTAGGAGCTCAGTTTAAGGCATGTCACTGCAGGACTGTATTTTCTAAAGCAAAGCCTTCTGTGTTGGCCTTATCTATCACTGCACTGGAGATCCAAGCCTGTGCTGTGTGGAGAGTTAACAAAAGGAGCAGAATGTCTGCACAAACATTCCAAGGTAAATGACAGAGATCTGACCTTCTGGCAAGAGCTTGTATCCAAGTGTTTAACTGAATAATCATCAAACAAGTGTTTCAAACTGAATGCTCAGAAGTTGAAGTGGTTTGTTTCTGTACGTACTGCATGGCAACTGAAGCACAGTTACTATACTCACCTTTCAACCTGAAACAGTTTAATTGGTAAATTTGGTTATTATTCTCTGTATAGAGAAAATTGTATAATTTCTTCTACAATTAAAGTATTGAAATATTATCTTCAAAATAAACCAACGTGACTCGGAACAGCAAAAGGGAAAAACCGGTATCACCAATCCAGTCAGCTAACATTTGAAAGCGTTTGCTGTATATAAGGTGCAACACCCTAAGGGCCGGGCATAGTGGCACATACCTGTAATCCCAGCACTCGGGAGGCTGAGGCAGGAGGATTGCCATGAGTTTGAGGCCATCCTGGGCTACATAGTGAGTTCAAGGTCAATTTAAATTACATAGCGAGACCCTGTCTCAAAAACTTTTTTAAAAAGACACCCTTAGGAGTTTCCAATCTCTGGTATATATGTTAACCATTTCATTAAATTAGCAGCTTAGAAAACAACAAACTCTTTAATAACATGAATTTTTAAGATAGCGGTGAAGTAATGTTTTTTTTTAATTGTACATTTTGCTAAATGTAGCCAGCCCTAAGCTCTACCTCATTTAAAGTTATAATAGGACCAACAGTTTGATCCGTATATGAACTAATTTGAGATTGTTGGCTTATAAGCAGAATCATTATGAACTTGAATGTCACACCTAAAGAAAAAGTAATACAACCCAATGATCTTTCAGGTTTCTGAAAATTGCCAGTGTCTCAACATACTGCTATGGCAATTGGAATAATAGAAAGTAATTATATTCATAAAAAATATAAATTCAGTCACTGAATATATTCTATATGTTCTTGCCATCTAAATTTATTAACTTACAGTAATGATTTATCTTTTCCTACTCAAAACTAAATGTTAATATTTAACACATCTACATTATTGATTATAAAACTTAGGTATGAAAAATTTACTTTTAACAGCTAGCAGTATTTACATAAACTTTGGGTAAGATGGGAGTTTTTGTTCTTTACATAAATAGTATTAATGCAGCAACAAAAAAATTTCTTAGAAGCCTTTCTCTACAACCCTGAACTATGGATTCCATAATGTTATAATGGTTTTAAGTTATAAACGCTCAAAACATCACAACTAGATTGGTATGATGTTCATGTTTGGAAAACTGCCTAATTAATATAATGCTGCAGTAGGAACATTTAATTTGAATTCATCTGTAAAGCTAAAGGCATAAAATGTGAAACACTTACTACAAGCCTGAAAAGGTGAACTGTGAATCTTCATTTATAACATTAATTTAACTTTCTATACTGGTTCAATATACTCTATTTAGGTGATATAGAAAATGGTAACCAACTTAATCTAAATGTTAAATTTTAAATTATAAGGTTTACATCAAAACCAACATTTCACACATGCACTTTTTTAAGGCATAATAGAGGTTATATTCTAGACAATGTAATGGTTTCTTGGCACCCATAATGCAAGTAATAGTCCAGAGATGAGAATGTTATTGCTATATGGGAATAAATTTAAATGTAAAAACATTTTGTATTGGCTGCCATCCCAGGCTCCTAGGGCAGAGAAGGTGAGCTGGTCCCAGCACCCGGAAGGAAGCTCCCCCACCGCCATCCCAGGCTCCTACAGCAGAGAAGCTGAGCCACCCAGGCACCAGAAGCAACCCCCCGCCCCCACCGGCCCATGGAAATGAGAAGACATAAACAAGCTTCAAAAACAGACTTCTGGATCAACTACAGCAACCCCAAAGGGAAACGAGATGGAAAAATCTGATACTCAACTACCTGGACTCTGAACTGCCAACAAAAGAGGATCTGGGAAAAATGAAATAAGAAATAATTACTCAGATAACAGCAAGGATTGTGCTCATGGTGCAAGACATGATTAATAAATCTAGAGAGGACACAGATAAAAAAAAATAGAGGATCTGAGGAACATGATGGAATCCCAACATAGGAAACAAATGGAATCCATAAAACAGATACAAACAGATTTCCAAGAGATTAAAAACTCCATCGAAAGTCTGCACAGGAGAATGAACCAATGTGAGGATAGAATTTCAGATATAGAAGATAAGATTGCAATTAGTGAGGAGGAAAAGAAAAATTGCTTTAAAATTGTAAGGGAACATGAGAAATCAATCCAGCAGCTGCTAGATGATGCAAAGAAGAATAACATAAGACTGATTGGAGTCAATGAAGATAGAGGAGAGAGTGCAGATGACATAAAAAAACTGTCCACAGAAGTGATGGCAGAAAACTTCCCAAGGACGGGAAAAGAACTTGACATGTAGATAAATAAGGCATATAGGACTCCACCTAGCCTTGATCAAAAATAATCTACACATAGGCATATCATAGTTAGGATTCCAGAAACCCAACAGAAGAACAAAAGTCTACAAGCAGTGAGAGAAAAGAAACAAATCACATACAAAGGAAAGCCCATCAGAATCACAGCAGACTTCTCAATGCAAACCCTCAAGGCAAGAAGAGCTTGGAGTGATGTATTTCAAGCCCTAAAGGAAAACAGCCTCCAACCCAGATTGATGTACCCTCAAAACTATCTTTCAAAATTGATGGAGAAATAAGATACTTTCATGACAAAGAGCACCTCAGGAACTTCATGAATACCAAACCAGCACTCCAAAAAATTTTAGACAATATCCTAGGAAAAGATAATTAGGATCACAACCCCAGGAAACCCTGCAGAATGAATCCATTGGGCCCAACAAATTAAATGCAAAGGGGGAGAATCCAACAAAAAGAAAAAGTCATGACAAGGCTTTTAAAACTTTTAACTTCATCTCCCTAATGAGTGTATAATTCAATCTTGTTAACGTACTGATTAGTATTTTTCTGATTCTAGAGTTGCACATCTTTCCTTGTGCTGTACTGGCTATTTTTCAACTTATGTCTACTTTTTAATTGGGTTGTCTATTGATGAGCTGTAAGAGTTCTTTATATATTCTGGTCATAGGTTATATGCATTGTAAATATGGTCTGTTTAAGGACTATTTTTCATTTTAATGATGTCATTTAAAGTTCTAAATTTGATGGAATCTCATTTATCGATTTTTTTCTTTTATACATCATGTTTTTTGTATCCCAGGTAGTTCTTCCCTACCCTAAATTCATAAACATTTTCCTTTATAATTTCTTTTTTTGTTTCTTTTTTTTTCCCCTATAATTTCTTCTTAAAATTTTATACTTTTAGAGGCTTTCATATTTAGGTTCATAGATCCCTTCAAGTTATTTTCATGTATGGAAATAAAGGGTTGAGGTTAATTTTTTTATATACGGATACCAGGTGTTCTTGTGCCATTTGCTGAAAACACTATCTCTTCCTCAGCTCTTGAATTGAGTTTATATTCTATAAAATGCTAATGTGAAATAATCTTTCAAAACTCAGTGGGCCATATATGTGTGGTTTTATTTCTAGATTCTCTGTTTTATTCAAATGATCTGTATGTCTTTCCCTACAACAACAGTGCCTTGATTACTGTAGCTTTAGAGGAAGTCTTAAAATTAGGTACTAAACATCTTCCAACACTGTTTTTTGTTTTTGTTTTTTAACTTTTCTAGGTCCTTTGTACTCCTACATAACTTTTCAATTTCAATATCCAATTCTTCATTTATAACAAGTATACATAGACCTGAATTTTTATATATACCTTGTGTTTTCTAATCCAGCTAAATTCAAATACAAGTTCTAGGGGCTCCTAGAGATTTCTGAGTATTTTCTCTGTAGATGATCATTTCATCTACATATAAAGATTTTGCTTCTATCTTGCCAATCCTATCCTAATTGTGTCATTTTATTGCCAGACTATTTTGGTTGGGCCTAGGTTTCAAAGTTTAATGGACAGATAAAGAGTAGGCATATCTGCCCTTGTTCCCCACCTTAAGGAGAAAGCATTGTATCTTCTCCATTCATATAAGGCGTTCTCACTGGAAGTATGGAGTACATCTCTTTAATCTGTTGAGAAGGTTCTGTTCTACTTCTAGTCTCCTGATAGCTTTTACCATGAACAGCTGTGGAATTTAGTCCAATACTTTTTCTCCAACTAGTGGCAGGATCATACGGCTTTTTCCTTTCCTCTGTTAAAATGATGACTTTTGGGGGTGGATCTTCCAATGCTGAACCAACACTGCCATCCCTATAACAAAACCACTTTCTACATACTGCCAGATCTGACTTCCAATAGTTTGTTTTGTTAAACAAATTTCTATCTATGTTCATACTTTTTTCTTCTATTATCTTTGTCCAGTTTTAGGATTAGCACAATGTTGATTTCCTAAAATGAAGGGAGAAGTGTTCCTTCTTTTTTCTGCTTTAATTGTATGATACAATTTATCAGTTAAACTGTATATGAGCCTGCTGTTGTCATATAGGTAGTTTTTCTAGCTAGGAATATACTTTCTTTAATAGGTGCTATTCAAATTTTATATTTCCTCCAGAGTTAGTTTCATTAATTTGTCTTCCAAGGTACTTCTTAGAAGTTGTCAAATTTATTTCAAAACAGACTTTTGTAATATGCTTTCTATATCCTTTTAAATTCTGTAAAATCTGTGGTAATGACTCCTAGATATTGATATTGTACTTTAAAAAATGTATAATTGATATTGTGTAATAGGAAAAAAAGTCTAAAGGAGCAGGGGAAGTGGGGGGGGTAGGGGAAAGGAAAGAAGGGAAAAGAAAAAATATGAGAAAAGGAAAAAAATGGAAACAAAGTCTTTGCAAATAGGGAAGGGTGGAGAGGGTGAAGGGAGGGCAGGGGAATGGGGAAAAAAAATAAGAACTAAGATTCTTATGTAATGGTACAAGATCCCAATGATGAATGTAACTGTATTTTATACCTAAAATGTACCAATTAACTTAATGGGAAAAAAACAAACAAACATTTTGTATTAAGCCAAAATACAGACCTACTAAGTCTGGCATATTCACTGAGCTATTTTTAATATTTCTTCTAAAAAATAGGTGACATTTGTATCGATGATAAAAATTTCTATACAGAATCTATTTCCTCCGTCTATCTAGGTCCATTAAAAAAACATATCCTATTTTACTACATAGTAAGTCAAAATCAATTATCACTCTGAAAACTTGCTTTACCCTAAGTTCTGCCTAAATAAAGCACTCCAGGTTTTACTATAGACTGTTTCTATAAAACTGCTATTGCTTCCAGTTTTTTTTTTTTAAGGAATAGAATATACTTTCACAAATTTCCATAATGTGTCTTAAGAAAAGTAAGGAGGCACCGCCACAAGTATGAGATTGCTGAGGTAGTGTTTGGAATTCTCCAGGTGAGAAAATCAATGTAAGGAGATGTACATAGTTAGCGCTACTAACATGCATTGGTTACTGTTTGGTTAGTGCAGCCTGAAGCCTGAGTTTATCCAGAATAGATGTAACCAATTTTGACATCATGTTATGGATAAATAAGCATTCAAAAATAAACCAAAGAACCACAGTATACTCTAACTTTTTGTAAACTGTGTTTTGTGGATAACTTCAGTTTTACCATAAGGCTGATATATTTCAATATTTTGAAAACATCAGTATTAGTTTTGAGTTGGCAGAGGTAACCTAATCAACTACCATTATGTTTGGTACTAAGAGATATACCTTTCAATAAAATTATTGAAATGCCAAAAATGGGGAAAGATGAACTCTTCAAATAACAGAGCTGGAATGTTGTTTACTTTATAGGAAGCAAATGAATCACTCTTTTTCATTATACAGAAAAGGCAAGTTCTCATTTAAAATGAGGTTAACAGCACCTTTCTCCAAGGGTTATTGACATAACTTAAACTGATATACTTAATAAACAGTAATGTAAATCATAAATGTCTATTGTTAGCAGCCCCTAAAGAAATCATAGTTATTGACATGACATATCCAACAGGCCACAAAGCTTAGAATTATATGTACTTTAGCAGATGCACTTGAAGATTAAAATATCTAAAATAAATTCCAATACTAGGAAACAGAGACACTGATAAAAAGCTCCATTTCCCGCAATCACAGAAGAGCCATGAGAAAGGCCACAGTGAGGTGGGCCCTCTTACCTTGGTTACTCTTCCCCTTCCTCCGCCAGCTCTGTTTCTTTGTGCACAACTACTCTGGTGACCGACATGTCAGGGTGCTGCTCTCGGGCTTCCCTGATTGCCTGGGCCAGTGCCTGCCGGGATCGAAAGAGAAAACAGCCATGCATGGAGGAATAGACTCCACCTCAGGACAGTAAAACCCATGCACACTCATCAAATGGGGCTCACAGTCAGGTGACAGTGGCCTTGCTGCTTCACTGACAGAAGGAGGAAGATGCAAGTTGGGACCACTGCTCATTATAAGAAGGCTTCTCATTTCCCAAACTTCCCTTTCCTCTGGCCACTTTCAAATAGTGGTAAACACAGGAGAAACATGTTGGTTTTGGATGCCAGGCTTGTACTCAGTGAGATTCGGAGAAGACAGCTCTTCTCTGCACCTTAGCATTGTTACCTATAACCCAACACTAATGCTAAGGTGTAGAGACTGTCTTAAGATTTGCTGTATGAACTGAAGAAATGTTAAATGCTGGGCTGGGGATTTAGCTCAGTGGTTTCGGCGCCTGCTGTGCAAGCGTGAGGACCCAAGTTCAATCCCCGGTACCAAAAAAAAAGAAAAAAAGAAATGTTAAATGTTGAGTGTATGCCAGGTGTATACACCAGCCATCACCAAAAACTAGGGACTCCCTGGCACAGAACCAAGCCTCATCTCTGCTCTCTCAGGCTCTCAGTAATTGTCTGAACTAAAATATTTGCTCAACTAAAATGCTGCAGGAAAAATGTGAACTTTGAGAACACAGAACCTAAAAAGCAGCAACAACCACACAGAATTAAAAGTGCTGCCTGAGAGGATGGCCAAGGGATGCCAGTAGTTTGTGGTCTCTTCCCTGGTCCAGGTGGTGAAAAGCAGAGTTTCTCTGGTTTTAATCAGAAAGTAAACTGTATAAAAGTGTTACAGCAATGTGAAAAGATCTTATTTTTTCAGAGGGGAAATACGCTTTTCTTTTATTTGTAAAGAGGAGAAAAGGAAAATAAAATGCCACAAAATGCCACAGAACTACCAAATCTAGGGTAGTCTTTAACAAAAATTCTTCGAGGACAGAGAACACCTGATCTCATAAAGAAACCATGCATCTGAAAAAAAAGCAACCGCACAATTTTCCCTTTCCTTCTGCCTCTGCCACCTGCCTAAGGGGATAACTGCATTTCTTGTTTGCATTATAGCTTCTGTCAGTTGTAAAGTTACTAAGCAAAACCCTATTCCATTAAAAAAGAAAAAAAGGTAAAGCTATAAAAAAGTAGAGAAAACTAAAAATTGCCATCAAAATCTTCCAACACATTTGAAATCAGTTTGCTGTAATTCCTTTCATTCCATAATATAAGCACAAGAAACTAAATGCTGTAAAATATGAATTATGGCAACAATAAGGGTTGTGAGAAATCTGTCACTTCATACTGCCAAATTGAAAATTTATTTTATTAAAAAATATGGGTGATCCACACAGGTAATTCTTCTCCATGGTAAGGAGCTAAGTGTCCTCCTAAGTCCTTCTAGTCATCTAAGTTAAAATGTGGAGTCAGAGCAATCCTTTAGCTTCTAATAACCTCAAGACATTGTAAAAATAATGAAATATGCAAATCAAACGTGCTTACAAAAGTCAAAAAATGAAGAACAACTTTCTTTCTAGGTATGGAGACAATCCATTCCTCTCTGGTTATATACAGATTCTTTCTCAAGGAAAAAATTCTTTGCTCCAAATTTCACTTTCCTGAGCTCAGAGTTATGTTCAAAGATGGGTAACCATCAGGTGCTCCTCCTCCCCGGCTGAGATGGTCCACTGAACATTTCTTTCCCTTTCTTCAAGTTGTAAAAAGAAAATGGTTTGGTCTCCTTTTGAAATCACTCAGGAAAAAAATAAAACAAAAACCTCTCACGGCCACTTGGGAGTACAGTCTACAATGACAGCTGCTCCCTGCGTCTCCAGCAGCTCCTCCACACCTGCTTGAAGTCACGCGCTCTGCCGAGCTTAGCATCAGAACAGAAGCAGGATTCTTTTAAAATGGTTTTCAGAATTAATGCAAATTTTCACTTCGTAAGCTACAGATTATTTCTCCCTCCTTGCTCCTCCCCAATAATAGTAACAGGGAAAAACACCTGGTAGTTACTGGCTATTTGCCAGTTTTCTTAAGCTGTAAAAAACACTGAAAACTTCCTAAAAGTAGGCATAAGAAAGCTTAGTGGCTTTTTCAGTCTTTAGAAGCTAGTGTCATTAAACTGGCATTCACTTTTAAATATTTGATGATGTCTTTAAACCATCCCCATGTGAATACCTAATGGTTGCCAGAAATCCTCCAGATTATTTTGACCCGGAAGTGCATACAAAACCAGTGTGAAATGAATAGCAATCTCTACTTAAGGCTGAGTAAGAGCCAGGAGAGCTGGACCCAAACACTGAAGTATCTTCAGGTTTGCCTTAGGAGCTGGACCTCACCAGAGAGTCCTGGGAAGGGGTTTACACAGGGACATGCCCTGCCAACAGGTGCCAACCGCAGCAAGCAGAACTAGAGCCTACAGGCTTTACCTGATCATGGTCAATGTCTGCGTCTCCTGTGATCACAATGCGCTTCTCAATTCTTGTTTCAGATATCCCACCTTTTACAGTCTAAAGGTTACAAAAACGAAAAAGAGCAATCACTAACACATGTTCACACAGTGAGGAGAAGATGGAGCCCACTCTGCCCTCCCGATCACCACGAGGCCACACACACTGAATGGTGAACACCAATGTTCTAGTAACTGCTGTATTTCTAAGTTCTACAGAGTCAGTCCTATTGTTCAACCGGAAGTATCCCTCAACTGAAAGCAACCATAAAACTAACCTAACAAGATTTAGGAGAGGTTACAATGGGCCAAATGCCATTTACTACAAGTAGTTCCACTGGGATATTTTCACAATTTCCTGAGTTTATTCACTCCCAGTTGGGCAGTTTTTGAAAAGGAGAGGAGAAAGAAGAAATAATTGCTTGGTATTTGTAGTTATAAGCAATTCTAACAATTTAACTGTTTTAGGTCTAGGAAACTGTTTGATGTTATACTCCAGCTACTAATCATACAAATTCATTTGGTGATCCCACTTACCTGGTCTAGTGTGATAATAACAGGACTTGGATTTGGCTGACAATAGGGAAGGCGGGTGAAACTTATGAAATGTGTGGTCTGACCACAGCCTCCTCCCGCTGTGGCGGCAGAAAGGCTGTGCGGAGGAGCCTGGGGGAGGGCCCCGGGGGTGAAGCGCCTCATGGCGCCTGGCTGCCTGGGCGGCCTCTGCCTGACCTCCCAGCAAGTGGTCTTGCCAGAGCACACAGCCCGCCTCCACACCTCTCACCCACGCCCTGGGAGGAGCAAAGCGCGGCACTAGCTTCAGTATCTGAAGACGCTCTACAGGGAGCACCAGTGGCACCCTGCATGACGTGGCAGTTTTTAATTCACGAAGTTTCTTGCTATTTTTGTAATGATTGTTGTAAAAGACCACTAAGTACTAATCAAATGTGAAAAGGAGCAGAACAAAATATTTGAAGACTCGAGTTGGAAATGAGGTGACTTTCCTAAGCACCAGAGTCACCTGGAAGCTTCCTAAAAACCGAGGTTTCTGTAGGTCTGGGGCAGGCCAGGTTATTTATAAATATCTAAGCCCCTTGGTGAGGCTGCGGCCGCCAAGCCACTGGGTATCTGGTGTTAAGTAGTTAGAGAATGATCTGGGAAAATGCTCCAAATCAACATACCACTGTCAAAGTAAATTAGGTGAATTTAACATAATTGGAACAACTTGTTGAAAGTTTTGAATGATAGTCTTCATTCACTTGCTTTAGGCAGAAGGGTCAATTTAACAAAAGTAAAAGCACAGGTTCATTTGTATAAAATTTTTGCTTTTATTAATTGTACATCTTATAATTTTATTAAAATATCTCTGCTCTTGGGGCTTTCTTAAGTATGGCTGTTCGTATCATTTTTACCCCCTATACTTTACAAAATTGCAATCTGGTCTAAATACATTTGTCAGTGGAGCATAATTTTAATTCCACTATTACTCTGAAGTCTGTCTAGGAACACAGAAACAATTCAGAAAAGATCCTTTTGCAATGCATCACGCTCTCCCTAGATTCCCCTGGGTTGCTTTACCTTGGTGATGTGCGTGGTTGTCGTTGTCGACATGGACTCAGATGTGATGGTTTGTGCACTCAGTAATGTGCCCGAATCACCAACAGCCCCGCTGTCAATCTTTGAATAGTTGGAGGAAAAATACAAAGTGATGCTTTACTTCCCCCCATGTCAGAGAAGAACCCACCCTGTCGAACATGCACCTTTTGAAATGCATGTGATTGGCAGTAGACGCCATTTACTCATTCTCTGCATGCCTGCGGTAGTGATTTACAGACCCGGAGAGGGGCTGGTATTTCACAGAGGACGGGCAGAAGGCTAAAAGCAACCCAGGAGAAGCAACCCTGCGGGTAGAGAGGGTGAAGAACAAAGTAGAAGGTGGGATTGAAAACTACGCCAGAGTCGAAAGAATTTGAGGAACATATGCAGACACCAGAAAAAGAAACTAGCCAGCCAGGCAGAGAAGTTTCCACAGTGATCACAAGTGCTGAGTTTGTTATTATTTTATAAGCACAGGTGGGTAAAAAATAGATAACATTTTCTTGGATTACAGACTGAGCCGGCATCATTTAGTTATTTGCTTATTTCTAGTAGAATTTTTAAAACTACATTGTTCCTATAAGGATTTATATATTATAAAAGCATATACATGAGTATGCATATTTTAATACCATTCATGTGCATGTATGCTCTATTATATATAATCCTATGCATATATATTAATAGGTTTATTTTAATGTGCCTTGATATAAGAAGAGGCAGAAGTTTCTAGAGTTTAAGAAGACAAATAATGAAGCAAATTAATAGTCTAACAGTATAAAGTCACCAAATATATCTGTCATGTGTTTTGGCATTGACAAAACAAAACAACTTGAGTAGCTAGAGCTTATCTGTAAATTAAGAGGAAACTTCTCTCAAATTTGGCTCATGCATCTGTATTTCTTTATAAGGACACAGCACAACACAGACACACAAGTATCACCCCCTCAACGCAGACACATTCATAAGAAACCTGTTTGTGTTTATGTGGGATTTATACACACACACAGATTAAACTGTGCCCAAAATAACTTCAAGAAATGTTTCACCCATGCACACAGCCTTTTAAAACTTACTCTGAGAGGGCACTACCTTGCCATACTCCACCATGATATAATCCCATCACAGGTTAAACTGCTCAGAGGAGAAAATACTGATCATATATATTTTTTAACAGTTCCATTTTTGAAATGAACATTTTCCCTTTTTTGTTGCTCATTAGGTTAGACATTTTAATACTTATTTCAAAACTTTACAGAACCAATGTCTGAAGACTTAAAACACACAAATCTGATAATTACTTAGAGACATAGTATCACAGATGACACACAAATGACTACCTGGCTAAAGAAAATAACTCAATGTGACATAGAGAGAGAGAGTGTGTGTGCGCATATGTGTGTTACTTACAAGAAAGTGTGAGTTGATTGAATCTATTTTAACTGAGCTAGAGCAAGGGGGAAAGCCTATACACTACGAATCACAAAGTATGTCAGACTCAGTAAATTTTGCAAAACAATTTTTTCCAAGCATAGATGAATATTTTGGATACATCAAGCCAGAAATGCTTTACGATAATAAAAACACAAATTATGCTATTTATCCTACATAGTCATATGTAAGGTCCTCCTGTAATTACTGGGTCACAAATTTGATTGCTGTATACCAAGACAGCAGCATACCAAGTTATGTTGTTGGTGGTGCCTGGTTATAAAATGGAGATGGGAAAAGCTATGTCAAAGTCAGAAACATGAAAACTGGGAGAAGACAACAGAAATGCAAACAGACATGCTGAGTAAAAATGAATGCCAGCAGGCAAGTCTTGTGCTCTGTACCTGTGGAGACTCATACGTGATGGTTTTGGTCTCAGTTTGCACAATGGGGACTTCCTTGGTGGAGATTTCTGTCCTTTGTGAGGCATCAGAAATTGTTACCATCTCTGTTTTTACCACTGGTGGCTAAAGAGGAAAAGGAAGGGAAAAATAAATTCTAGAGGTAAGGAAGCAGAAGTGCCAAAAGGAACCTTCAAAGAGAACTGTAAGAAATATATCCAAACACACACTCATGCACATAAGAAAAGAGTAAAAGCAAATAATTTAAAACAAAGACATAAAAGAAAGCTTTCTGTCAAATATGTCATATCCAGACAAATACACATGTACTCTGTATATACACGTGAATGTGTCCACATGAAAGACAAGCTAACATAATGGTTCCCTAAACTACGTTACCCTTCAAATTAGGAAGTCTCATATCTACTACACTGCTGTGCACACACTTTATTTTTTAGAAAGTAATTAATGACACTGAAGAGAAAACAGAATGAACTATGCTAAATGACACACATCTCTAATTTTACTACAGTTTAAAGGACCACATGGTTTATGTGAAGGCTCATTGTTCTTAATTGGCACACAAGCTAGGTTGGCTAACATTGCTCTTCTCCCTCAAAAGATGCCATTTTCAAAAAAGATATCTTCAACTATGATTGTTTGTAATTGCACTTGTCTAAAATTCACAGTGTTTCTTCTGTGTTACATACATTACAATGTTTTATCTACATTACTCCACGGGTGTTGCATGAATGCTTTGAATAATTTAAAGCAAGGATGGAGAGGTTCCATGGCCTGTTAACATTGTAATCTGCTGTTCATCTACAATATAATTACAAAAATACTACAGCACTTGGCGGGGGTGGTTAACTGGGGACTGAACTCAGGACCTGGTGCTTTCAGGGCAGATATGGTTCCGCTGAGCTAAATCCCCAGCCCAAAGACAGACTTTCTAGAGAAAACTTCCAACAGGTATTAAATGCTGAAAATAATAATTCAGAGTGTTCAAAGACTCCTGAAATGTCTTCTCTGAAGTGAAACATGTTTAAAGGCAACATGGTAACAGTTCATTAATCATTTTGAGTCAGTCATTCTGAGATTTGTCATCCTCTCAAAAGAGAGCAAGCACGTGGGCATTTCAGAGTTAAACACATTCTCCAACCCTAACTCACTCTCAAGCGAGAGACACTAAACTTACTGACCAAGACTTCATCAAAGATGACTCGGCAAAGTTCTCTTTCTTAAAAGGGAAAGGAAAAGACTTATATCCAATGTCAATCATCCACAAAACAAAATCAAATCCAGAATTGATGTAAAAAAAAAAATCCAGAATTGACCTTAAGACAGAATGAGAAGGGAACAATTTAGCCTGTGGCTGTCCAGAAGGAAGAAAACAGCTCTTAACCAAGCCATCCCATCTCGGGCATCTAAAAACAGAAATCACAGCAGCATTCAAGAAATAATGCTCCTGACGCTGTCAGGTGCCACTTCCAGGGCACCATGGCAATCACAGCCTGCTCTGGTTCCAAGAATCTTAGATTGAGGAGTGAGAGAATGAGGCAAAAAGGTCAAATCCAATCATAACAACAGGAGCACACACACTCGCACTGACCATTGTTTGACATTACATGTACATCTTTGTATGAAACCAATGAAAAAGGCATTTAGTGCAAGGAAGAGTTCAACTACGACAAAACAGTTGGAAGCACCCAAAACATGCAAAGAAAAATTTAAATGGGAAAGGGGAAGGAAAAAATGATGTGGTAGTTGTAGGAAAGTTTACCCTACAGGTGATCCAGTTGTAGTAAAGCCAGAAACCATGAACTGAGCTGGCAGAAAATCTACAAAGCAGTGACTTCCCCCTTCTTCCCAGAAGAGAGAAAAATCAGATTCTTGCTGAAAAAGGTGCAGGAGAATCGGGAGGACAGGCGGAGGAGAAAGGCAGGTGTCTCCACCTGAGAAGAAACTCTAGAGTTTAGCTCCCGCTCCAGACTCCCATTTACCTCTGAACAACAAATAATTTGTGGCAAAACATCAATGTCAACATGAGACACCTCTCCGTTAACTTTCTGTTGCTCTTCCTCCGTCTCTTCTCTCCCGTCTTGCTTAACAGGGCCTTCGTTTACACTCTTCTCTCCAGTCCCCTCTGGGGCACCTACACAGTCCTGGGCCTCGGTGTCTACGGGGCTCACACCGGGCCCTGCGTGTCTGTCTGGGCTGGCTTCGGGCAACGCTTCCTCCCTCTCCACTACCTGGGCTGTGCGGCCAGGCGCTTCCTCCGCCTCTTCGTCACACTCCTCCTGCTCCTCCCTGATGGTGCCCTCGGTCACACGCTGCTGGGGCTGGTACTCGCCCACGTCTTCCTCCTCACTCTCACTGCTGCTGCTGCTCTCAGAAGACAGGGAGGTGGAGTCTTTGTGTGCCACAGGCTCCACCTTACGCATCTCCCCAGGACCACTCCCAGGTGATAGCTCTTTACCATTCACTTCTTCTGTGATTACTCTTTCATCTTTCCCAACCTCTGCCCGCTGCTTCTCCTCCACTACATTCAGAGTCTCATGTGAACTCTGTACAAAAAAAAGATGGAGGAGGGAAAACAAAAATATATGAATAAATAAAAACAATGGAAACCCAAATCAACGGATGGCAGGTTCATGTCATGGAGAAAACAAAGATGATTATGATGGCTGACTGGAAGGGAAGCGGGCAAACGTGAGGGGAGGGAAGGCGGCGGGCAATGGTGTGAACATGGAAAGGGGAGAACCTTAACATCATCCCTGGCTCCAGTGCAAGGCCCTTCTGACGCGGGAGCACGTGTCTGCGGAACAAAAAGCAACCGAGGACACAGAGTCAATACGGTTTTACCTCAACACCACCGGACAGACATCAGACACTGCAAAGACAGAACAGCAAGAATCAGCAGCTACAAAAACCTTTGCTCAAAGTCACACAGAGGACAATCGAGACAAATGCCAAAAAGTTTGCAAATACAAACAAAAACAGCCGGCATCTGCACAAAGAAATAAAATGCTTTTACAATAGAGTTATACCCACATTAGCTCCACTAATGCGGTTGAAACTGTTATAAAAATATGGAATTATACCAAAGCTTACTGATTTTTTTAAAGATAAATTGGAAAACTTTTTAAACTTATTCAACAAACAGTTTTGGTTTCAATCAGATACTAGAGTTTAGCCTGGAGCCCTGGTTCCTAAATAAATACAACATCAAGGAAATGGCATGTGTTTTTTGGGGGGAATGAGAGCACTTTTAAAAGAAGAGCTTTGAGCCGGGGATTTAGCTCAGTGGTTTCGGTGCCTGCTGCACAAGCGCAAGGACCCGAGTTCGATCGCTGATACAAAAAAAAAAGAAGAGCTTTGAGCTGGGTACAGTGGCACACGCCTGTAATCCCAGCTACTCTGGAGGCTGAGGAGGGACAACTGGGAGTTCAAGGCCAGGCTTGAGACCCTATTGCTAAAAAAACAAATTAAATAAAAATTTTAAAAATAGCTTTGATTGGCAAACTTAAAGTTGGTCTTTGACAGTTAGTAACAAAAATGCTCGTTTCAGAGATGGTCACTAACACCCCAATCTAGTCTGATCAGCAGAAGGGGATTATACACTGGGGCAGAGTCAAGGGTATCCCTAGTGCTTCCTCTTGGGACTCTATAACTCCTTCCTCAGCATCTTTAAAGTCTCAAGTGGAGAAGGTTACTACTGGAGATGCTCATTTTTATCCTCTACAGGTCCTTACTTCTTGGGAGAAAATTAATGTATTCCATTTGAGTAATGCAGTAGTTAAATCTTTCAGAAATACCTGTTGACTGAATACATTAGTTATATAAACTATTGTGCTGTGGTATTATTAGCTAGGGTAGAAATGCCTTCTTGCAGAAGTTGGTTTTTAAAGCTTGAAATTTCTTGACACTAATAAAAAAAAGGTTATTTTATATTGCTACAAATAAGTGTAACGGCTGACATTCAAGTGGCACTGTGACCAGTAATCTAATTAGAAATCCTTCAGCGAGAGACAGTAGGCCTATTCATTCAAGACAGCATCTCGATGCTGAATACGGAGAGGAACTTTGCCTCGGTCCCCTCTGGGTGCTACCCATGGTGACGCTGCCAATGCACTAACTGTACTGAGCTGTGTCCTACAGCACCAGCAGCGGGGCTTCAC
Organism: Heterocephalus glaber; assembly: GCF_053883595.1. Classification (NCBI taxonomy): domain Eukaryota; kingdom Metazoa; phylum Chordata; class Mammalia; order Rodentia; family Bathyergidae; genus Heterocephalus; species Heterocephalus glaber. The sequence continues at coordinate 14,161,038 of NW_028258343.1, read as the reverse complement.
ATTCACCTGCCGCAGCAGGCCACGCAGAGTTAACAGGGCTCGAAGTGCACACTTTCGGGCAGCACTACCAGCATGCACTCACAGACCCTCCGTGACTTGCTGAGCTGTTCTGAAATGCGTGTTGACAGCATGTGTAAGCTGCCCAAAATTCATACTGCATAAACCCTATGACCAACAGAGCAAGAGAATCATCCTTCTAGTTTCATGGATAATCTGGAGGTTTTAGATATTAAACTGAAAAACTCTGGATCTATTTTTGATAAGCAGGAAACTACTTGTAAACTCCTTTATAAATAAAGATATTCAGTGATCAGAACATTTCTAAAACACACATTTCATGATTATTATAGGTCAGTGAGTTATCATTACTATTATTACTCAACCTCAAAAGATTTAATAGGTTCTGCCCAAGTTCAGGGAATCCTTCAGTGGCATTCAAAAACACTTATTTCTTTGAGTATGGTAGGTATTTCAATTTTTCCACATAAACAATTTAAAAAATAAATCAGAAGATTTGGGTTGAAATTTGGGTTGAACTGTGCAAAGCACACTAAATTTCTACTTTATTGTGACTTTCCTTCTGCATAATAACTTGGGCTCTGAGCTGTAATGGTTTCAATGATTCTCTGAATTTAGGCAGTCTTTGTTTTTTTGGCTTCTGACTAAAAGCAGGAGAAACATCCAATCTAGTTCTTTTCCTCATGTCCAAATTCGGCCATCGTCCCTTGAATGTTTCTCCCAGGGACAGTTACTTTCAGCAGTGAAAGCACTGCAAGGAAGGGTGTCTGAATAGTCAAAAAGTGAAAATCACTCTCTTATGTGGCTTTTAGTAACAGGGAAACAAAGTAAAATGCACCTCAGGCAAATGTGAGAAGGGCCGGGAGAAGGAAAGCTTTTCTCTAGAAGGTGCATTAGAGTTCACAACAGCGCCCTCTGCTGTCCAAGTGGTGGCTGAAGGGAAGGCGGCTTTCACGCTATCAGAAAAGCCCTTTCCACTAAACAAAATTGCTGTTATCTCCTCTTCTAGGCTCTAGAAAGGTCAGAAAAGGAAGAGCAAAGAATTAATACATCAGAAAGACAGCAGCGACCTACTGAAAGAAAGGAAAGGTTACACAAGAAAGACAACAGAACAGCATAAAATGAAAGAAAGGTAAGAATTTTGAAGATTTTGCAGCCGGCCTATGTGGAAGTTTGCCTGAATGCCAGGGCTTCTACCCTGCCTGGAAATCTCTGATAGCAGTAGCCTCCAGAAACCAGCTACAACTGCTCATTTATCACTGATGCTTTATCACAAATTGAGCACAACCTACCTACCCACTAAACACAAGTTCACACAGTCTTGCCAGAGCTCCTCGGCCTTGTCCTGCATACAATGGCCTTTCTAGTGGCGCCTACACCTGAAATACTACTTTCCGTCACTATGATGTTCTCCCTCATGTCAGAAGTGTGTGAAAAGACTTCCTAATAAAACCCACTCTTGTGAAATCTTAAAAGAAAAAATACATGACTTTTACGAGATACCCTTTCAGACAGTGAGCTAAGCAGAGTGAGGAGGGGAAGGTGGGTAAGCATTTTCAATATTCAGGAGAGGAAGCAGCTTCTGCACTAAGCTCAGTTACAATCCCCAGCGTTACATCACACCGAGGGATGGAGGTGAAAAGGAAGTCCATTCCCAGACTGTGACCACTGGGGCGTGAAGTGCCATGCATTTAATTACTCACAGGAAACCCTCAGAAGTATCTTTAAGCTACAGCGTAGGTAACCTCTATCAGACTCATGACAGAACATACAAGCGTAAGGTTGTCATGATTTTTACAATGTATCAGAGGATGCACAAGATGCATTTACCCACAAAAGACTAAATGACTTGCTTTCCAACTTTCTGTTCTACTTTCAAAATCATTCATTTTCAAAGTGAAGCATTCAAAGTTTAGTACAGCTGGCCGAGTGTGGTGACACACACCTGTAATCCCAGCACTCAGGAGGCTGAGGCAAGAGGATCTTTGTGAGTTTGAGGCCAGCCTGGGCCACGTAAGTGAGACCCCGTCTCAAAAATAAATAAATTCAATATATTTACTTTTTAAAAAGTAAAACTAGTACTGCTTTTTAAAAACCTGTGTGATGAGAATTTAGAAATTTTGGTCAAATTATATACTTATACATAATTTAAAGTCTTGTACTTCACTAAGGATTATAATTTAAAGATGAAAAAGAAATCCTATAAAAGAAGCAAAAGGAAGATGTGAAGACAAACTGAAAAGATATTCTGTTCAAGTCAACCCCAGTAGACTCAAATGTTCAGGTGCTTCCAATTAATAGCAGTGGCATGTTATCTGAAGCCAAATGTAATAATATAATATAAATATTTAACATGCATGGTCAATAAATGTTTCTTGGTTGAATGGATGATTGTAGTTAGAACAATCCATACACGTGTCAAGTTAAGCATATATTTTTCTATATGCATTAAAGAGGGAAAGAATGGGGAAAAAGTAACTTCAAGTACAGATAACCCATCTAGGGAACTTTCATATAAATACCGCTGTTCTGGGCTTAGATCTAAGCTGTCTCCCCGGAGTCTCACGTGGGCCTGTGTGCACATGACGGGGTCACAGGGGTTCTAACTCCATCGGAGGACTGACGTACTGACCAGATGGCAATTCGCTGGGACTCCTGGGAGACACTGAAAACTTTGGAAGTGGGCCTAATTAAAGGGAGCGGGTCCTGGGGACTGTACCTGGCCCTCATCCCTTCTTCTTCAGCTCTTTTCCTGTCCTCTGCACTTCCCAGCTGCCACATCCCCTGCCATGATGTTTCACCTCACCTCACACCCCAGCAAGGGAACTGGCTTATTACAGACTAAAACCTCTGAAACTGTGAGCCCAAAGAAATCTTTCCTCCTTTAAATTTTTTATATCAGGTATTAGTCAGAGCAACAAAAAGCTGACTAACAAAGTTACATTATTGTAACTCCTATAAAACATTTTATATCGAACATTCCTAAAACATGAGATCCAGAAAAATGATGATTTTAAACATCCTCACCAAAAATCCAGTTCCTAGCTGCAAAAAGTCCAAGGACATCACTTTAAAATGATTAAATTGGGCCGGGGATTTAGCTCAGTGGTTCCGGCGCCTGCCTCACAAGCGCAAGGTCCTGAGTTCGATCCCTGGTACCAAAAAAAAAAAAAAAAGATAAAATTGTGCCATTCAATTAGTTTTTGGAACATGGATTTCTAAAAATACTATTTCAAAGCATGGGATATTAAAATCCTTATTATATGCAGTCTAATTGGCTTTGGATTTCAAACTAACCTTTAATGCACGTAAGTCTGCTTCAGCTTTACGACATCAAGTCTGTCACTAGAATGCTCTAGAAATACTTCGTCTTGACTGGACCTCAAGGTCCTTGAGAGAATTTCCATGTATTTTGCCTCTTCTCCCACCTCACTGTGATTTCTGATATTCTCTACTGATTAACAAAATCTCCTTTGCGGGAAGGAAACACTTATTCTTCATTACTGACCTGTGCTTATTCACACCCTCTATAATCCTTCCCTTACACAGTGAGAGAAGGAATTCCATCTGACACACTGCTCATCTTAAAAACTGCCAGTGGTATCCCATCACCGCTGTAATGCCATCCTAACTAGAAACATGCTCTTTAGGACCCTGATTATCATCTGAGGTCTAACCTCTTTGACCCTTCCTTCCTTCATGTTCACTAAGCCATTGTCATTTGGCCTTCAGCTCCTTAAACTAGTCCTTGCCTTGCACTGTTGCATCTGTTCTTCATTGCATGTGGAAAAATCACTGAATGTCTACTTCATTATATTTTAGGTCTAAAATGATCCCCAAAGTCTCATGTGTTCAGAGATGTGGTTTTCAAAAGACGACTGACTCATGGGAATGCTATAATCATCCACTGCTGCATGCCTAAGTGAATGTGCTATTATAAGGGGGTAGTGTCCAGTGGAAGGGGGGGTCACTGAGGACATTGGAGGGTACCTCTCTCACTCTGGCCCTTCTCTGCAACTCTGCTTCCTGGCTGCCATGGGGTTGAGCAGTTTTCCTCTGCTACAACGTCCACTATGCCATTTCTGCATTGCAGACAACCAACCATGGAATGAACCCTCTGAAACTGTGAGTCAAAATACACCTCTACTCTTTTAAGTTGCAGCCATCAGGTATTTTGTCCAGCAACAGGAAAGCTGACAGATACACTCTCTGTCATCATTAAAGTCTCATCTGAAATGCCATCTCCTCCTGACCAATCTCCTTCTAGCATATCAGTGTACATCACTTTCTGAACACTTACCTCTCAGCACCTGAAATTCTCTTATTACTAATTGCTGTCTATCTCTTCCACCACACACTAAGCTCTCCAGGCTGACCAGCTGGCTAAGCAAAATCAGAAGAAACAGACGAATGAGAATGTAAAAACTAACAGAAAGCTAACTTTCTCACTAATGCCAGTATTTTATATATACAGAAGCACAGATGGATAGAAAAGCTCCTATGGTGCATCAAAATCTTTTTTGTTTTCTATTAGGAATCTTGAAAGTGAAAATTCAAAAAAAGTTTCCATGTAATTATTAAGCTAGTAACCTAAAGTACATGTAATTTGCTATCTTAACAGCACAACAGTATGAATACGTGCTGCACAGTGCATTTTCTCATGAAACAATCATTTCCCAACTATTAGCCACACACATCAAATTAGGACCATTTATCCCTAAATGGTTCATACTTCTACATTTCAAAATGTGAATTTTTAAGCAACATGTTTGTGCAATATGGTGTGTCTGCCCAATGATTCTATGCTTCTATACATGGGGACTTGACTTTTTAAACACTCAAAAAATTTTTTCAGGGCCAGGGATTTAGCTCAGTGGTTTTGCCGCCTGCTGCGCAAGCACAAGGACCCAAGTTCGATCCCCGGTACCAAAAAAGAAGAAAAAAAAAATTATTTCAAAAAAATTTCAGATTGACACATAAGAAAAAAGGAATATATACAGCTTTGGAAAGAAATAAATGGAAAGGGGAAAAAGCAAGAGTAGATCCAAGGATGCAAGGTGAACACCTTGTCTGCCTCCTGGGTTTTTTCTTCAGCTGTCCATGTGGTTGCCACCAGGTACTTCTCCTTCATGGATAAAATATCCTTGAAAAGATGGTCTCCTTTTCTCTATTGTTTCAAACAATAGACAGAGTCAACAAACAAGACACATACATTACACCTAGAGCAACACACATACAAAACAACTGGAGGAGGGGTCAGTGGAACCAGCCAGAAGGACAGGCACATGAAGGCCAAAACCTTAATGTTTCATCAGTTTTCCGAGAAACATTTTAGAGTAGATTGCTGACATTACCATTATCTTCACAATCTCTAAAAATAAGGATTTAAATGGTAACCAACTTCACAAGATCCTAATACCCATAGTGTTTAAAGTCTTAATATTCTTGTAAGTTTTGTTTTTTAGTTCAGCAATTATTTTTGCTCATCTATCTTAAAGCGGTATTTTCCTTTTGGTGTCAAAAAAGAAACTCAAAACAACAGCTTTGCCTTTTAAGGAAGTGAATGAAAATAGCACAAGAATATCTAAATTAAATGTGTTCAATTTGGCAACATTCAGGCCATAGTAGACACTGCAAAGAGAAGGATGAAACTGTAATGTAACATTTTTGTATGATTTTTTTACACTGTAGGTTAAACATAGTACAAGAAGGATGAGCCCACAGAGGTTCCTGGTCAAACCCAGGAGAGAAGTGGGGATGTCAGAAAGGAAGAGATACAAATGGGAATGGATAGAGAAATATTTTGTGGACATATTCTAAGGCAAACATATTATGGTGGGAAGAAGTAAACCATGGAAAGAAAGTTGAGTTTGTAGAGACATTATGTTTGAAAACATTTTCAAAACATTATTCTATATACCATTACTAGAAATTTTGATATTAAGCTGAATAACATTTTACAAGTTTTCAACAGGGCTTTTCAATCTCTAAAAGTAAAGTTTTAACTCATTATCCTCAAAGTAATGGCCTTAAACCCTTGTAAAATATGATCTACATTCCTTTAAATTTTATTTACTAAGTAAATGTCCTTATTTTAGAAGTCAATAACTAAGAATCTTAAACAAAACAACTATTATGTAAGCTTCTAATTGTCCTAGGAGTAAATTCATTAACTCATAAATGACCTGAATAAAAGTCAAATTACCCTGAAAATATTTCAAAAATATTTTGAAACTCATACAATTTACCTAAGAACTAGGCCAATAAATATTACATTGTTAATAAATATTTAGTATTTTAAAAATTGTTAGCAATTACAAAAAGAAATGAGACTATTTTCTAACTTCTGAGAATCAACATACAAGATGATTAACAACCTGAGTTTTACTGAACAACCAGAGCAAGACATACGGCCAACAAACAGCTAGTGACATACCCCTTGAGTCTGTAGGGACAGAGGTGTGATACGTCGTTTTTCCCATTCGTTAGGGCGCGGCTCAGGTGTGGATTCCATAAAATTGCGCTTGAGTTCACTAATGCTAGCCTGATGTTTCAGTATGTCCTCCTGGGCTTTATCCAGGTCCTAGCAATATGTAACGTAAGGGGGAAAAAATCCAAAAGGAAAAAACCCAGTAGGACAAAAATAAAAAGTAACACAAAGCAAACTTATGATTAAAAAAACATAGTAAAGCAAGAAAAATGCCAAGTCTCAAAAGCCATATATATTTTTGCCTTTACTGAAAATAAAGCCAATGTGTATTTTTCATTATTTGCATTTTAAAGAGTTTTAATTTCTCTGTAGAACTTTCAAATTCTACACATTATTAGAAGGAAGCCATGGAGCACACTGTCAAAAATGGCTAATAATCTTTCTCTTCCTGAAGACAAATTGCAGCCTGACTTTGTTCCTGCACAGTTAACTGACTGGGGCTACTCTAACCCTGTATTCCAGAACATAGTAAATCAAGTAGAAACAGAGAGGGATCCTCAGAAGCACACTGGCACTGAGGGCAAAGCCAGTCCAGGATCACCCCCTACAAAAGGAAAAATCAAAGACTGACTTTTGTCAGGAAATTCCAGTGGTGGTTTTTAATCCTTAAAAAAATAATAACAACTGCCTCCAGAGGCTGCTTCTGCTTGGTCTTACTATAAAATAATGAATCACATACTGGTCTCAGATAGCACCAAGCACAAAAATGGGGCTCAGCTACTGCACACATCAAATATTCCTTATACAAAGATGGGAGGAAACTACTAGGATGGTTTTCACTGAAGCAGGCCCTGACAAACGGTATTAGTGGGATTTTTTCCGACTGTCTCTAACAAATGGTATATATGGTAACTAATGCTTAAGAAACTGTTTCAACTGAATTTTAAATGTTTTCTGATGTTTCAAAAATCAAAGGGCCACCTGTAGATTATAGCTTTTTGTCCCACTCCCAAAGGAACAGGTCATGCATCTGATAAAATTAGGTAACTCATATTCATGCACAAGCATAGTAGCTCATCTGTGAGCTTCTATAGCCATTTGCAAAAACTCAGGAAAATCTAAAAATCTTTGCATGGCAAGGGAAAATGACTGTGGCTTGAGATCAGGCACATTTCTTGCATTTATTCAAAGCAATGTTACTTATTACACCATACAGCATTTTAGTAAGTTAAGCAAAAACACATTTTCAACAGTTATCAAAGCTGCCAAAAGCAACCAGATTAGTCAGATTACTGAGAGCTACCATTTTTCACTAAACACACTGCCACATACTACCTACCCTAGCGGGAGAAAGAACAATTGTTCTCACGTGACATGGGTGATTAGGCATCCTCTCTCACGTGTGCACATTCTCTCTCTCCTCTCCCTATCTCCCTCTCTCTCCTTTCTTTCTAATCAAAATAATTCCATTAATTAATATACATATTCACACACAATATTTTAAGTGGACCACATTCCTAGTTACATGGAATTTAGGGACTGGGGGAAATGGGCATAGATAAGAGACAAATGATTTAATGGCAGATAAACACCAATTCTACTTAATATGTATCAAATGGGATTGTGTTACTTCAAATTCTATACCCTAGAAATCTACCCCATTAGGAAAGGAGGTTTACTAATAGAAACCCTAAGACTAAAGGATCCACTTTTTCATTTGACTACACAAAGCTTTCTCCCAGCTGTCACTCTGAGAATGCAGTGGGTCTATTTCTCCCTCCACCCCGGACAGGAACCAAGTGGGCCTGGTAACATGCAGCCCAGCTTCATCTCCCCATGCATTTCATGCACTGTGCCTGAGGAAAGCTGCCAGCGAGCCTGTGCGTGACCTCCCGTCCACAGCAGCCTGGCAGCCATTAGGACAGAATGGTGTTCTTAGATTATACAAACCTCCAACATTAAATTGCTATGTCTGACATAAATATTATCCCCTTCTACTCTCAAGGAATTTTTCTGTGAAATTAAATCACACACAGGGAGAAAAAGGCAAATAAACATAAGTGTATCAATCAGCAAGCACCAGAAATGACCCAGAGTTTGACAGTCTAAGACTTTAAAATAAAAGAGGATAAAAATTTTAAGAACTTAAAGGCACAACAAATAAATCTCACAAACCCTGGAAGTACATCCCACTACCGCCCCTCAACAATAATGGCAGACAGAGGCCACCAGGTATTTAACTTTGGGGGCAAACAGCCCCTTCTTCCAACTGTGCTTCCTCTTCTGTCCTCACCTGAAAAGTCCCACAGCATTTGCCAGAAAGAAGAGAGCATTAACGGAGCTCTCCCATCAGTGGAGAAGCTGCTTCTGATCTTAGATGGTGACGCAGCGTTATCAACCTTCTCTGTCTGGCCCTTGGCAGGCGCAGACTATTTAAGACCCTCTGGTCTTTCTTCACCTAGTGCTGTACACGTGAGGAAATGGCCCTGGCACAGGTGGGATGGAGAATGGACCCCTCACTCCTTCTTAGTCCCCAGACTGTGCTCTGCTTTTGAGTATGTTTTTAACCCAAGAGTAAAAATATATGAGAGTGCAAATATGGCATAATTTAATCTATTTTGAAATGCCTAAGTCAACTAGTGTTGGGGCTGGGGATAATGACACAAAATTTGTTTTCAGCTTTATGCTAGCTACATATTTTACATCATTATACTTTACCCCATCACTAATTTGTAAATATGGATTTATTTTCTTGGGAGAAAAATTGGCTACTTTCATATTAAAATGGTAGGTATTTAAAATAATGTTTGAAATATAACCCTGTTCTTTCATATAATGTTTTAACAAGAACAGTTTTTCATAATTGGACTTTTCTCAATATCCAATGATCCAAAAACATAAATTTGAAGTTTAAGTACTACATGAATTTTGACACCAGGAAAAGAAAAATATTGATTCTGATATCAAAGAAAGATGACATTACCAGCTAATTTATAGCATATATTCTTTTCTTTCTTTGCTAGTGTCAAAACTGAAAGTTCAAAATGCTTACCTTCATTTCTGGTAACAACAGTATTTCTGTGAGATAATCAGGAAGCTCAAAGAGTTTATCAGAAGTGAAAAAAATAAGACACAGCTACTCAATAAGCTGTCAAGAATCATCTTTCAATTCTTCAGTCAATACTTAGTCCTCTAAAATGTTGATCTTTGGTATTTCTCAGGTAAACTTTTGAACTGTGGTTTGTTCTATAATGTGTACTCACTGCATTTCTCCACATTTTCTTTAGCTCTACTCTGAATTTTGTGATTTATTCTATGTACTGACAGCATCCATTGAATCACCAGACCACACTTAGCAAAATAGCTAAAAAGCACACTGCACATGTTTACACTGATTTGACAGTGCAGAGGTAATATATTTTTTAAAAGTTGCTTATACAGGAGTAAAAAAAAAGTCCTTAAACCTCATTTTCAATAAAAATAAAGGCTCAACATTAATGTTGCACTTCTAAGCTTTCAAAAAGTCAAGTTTCATTGTTCACACACATTTGTTAAAGATAACAGAATAGTATCTTCCTTATAAAATACCCGATTGTGATTCTTTTATAGAATTGTACAATTGAGAGTTGGAGGGCACTAGCTAAAATTTATCTATCTGGTCCTCAAATGCTACAATGATAGGAGACAAGGAGTTTCTGAGATTAGACTTACAAAGACTCTCACAGATATAGCCTCATAAATGAAAGAACAAGCATGGATTGTGACCAGGAGAAATAACACCAAGGAATTCTAATACAGATCTGTTATTATTACACTGCATTCTAAATTCTGTTTCAAACATAAAATTCTTATCCTAAGGAAACAGTGTTAACATCTGTCTGCAAAACAGAGTCAATATTATTTAGGGATAATACAGATTCTCTCTCCCCTACCCCCTTTTTGTTAAAAATCTAACATGATCGGGCTGGGGATTTAGCTCAGGGGCTCCAGCGCCTGCCTTGCAAGCGCAAGGTCCCAAGTTCAGTCCCTGGTACCAAAAAAAACTACAAAAAAATCTAACATGATCTAGGTATTTTTTAAATAATCTTATCATTTTGCTCTCGACTTAGAATGTATGGACCTGGTCAAAGGACATCAATGCAGGATGTCCTTTATCTACCTTCACCTCTCATGCACTTGCACATGTGTATGAAAATGTGCAGATGATATTATTTTGACGGTAATTAGTGTAGGTTATGCACATGTTTACACTCTATGTTAGGAAGGGCACAAGATGAAGTATAGTCTGGTTGACTTCACAAAACAAAGCTTATGGAGGAGTGCCAGCAACTGTCTCCTCCTCCTCTGTTTTATCATTCAAGTCACAGTCATGAGAAACATTAAAGGCGGTGGCTTTAGCTTCCAGATAACAGAGGGCTAGAGCCAGAGGAAGGGAAAAGGTGAGAGAAAAAGGGACAGACTGAGAAGCAGAGAGTAGTAGCCCAAAGATGAGGATGAGGGAAGGAATGAATGATGGGGAGGTGACAGGGATGTAGTGCTGAACGTCATGGGGAAGGAAGGAGACCCAGAGCTTGGGGAGGCTGGGGAAAGCAAGGTACCCATCTTCATCCAGAAGAGAGGCGAAGCCAAAGGAGAAGTACCCAAACTCGGAGCCCCCCTGGCCAGCCACATTAACAGTCCTCTCACGGATGGGAGAAGGACAGCCAGGCTGAGCAGGGGCTACGGCAGGATCCGAGACCGAGTCCAGCGTGGCCCTCTTTGGGTCCCCCTGCTCTGAAGTTTCCCCTGTGGAAAGGCACTCTGAGCTCTCCAGGGCGAGCTGCTCAGCCTCCCCAAAAGGGTCCTCCTCTGAAATATCTGAAAGCAAGTCCACTTCAGGGACCGGCAGGAGGTAAGGAGAAAACGGTGAGGTACGGCGGAGGAGAGGGGAGGGCGGGCACATGCAGACAGCCTGTTTTCAAGGGCAAACCCACGGTTGAACATGAGTCACACAACAGACATGTTCAAAGGAAAAGGGAATACAGGGAAAGGAGAAAAGAAGAAATGGGTAGTTAGTGATAACTCACTCTCAAGTAGGTTTCATATTAACAGTGTAGTTAGAAAATGAATCATATGATCTTTACTTAAAGAGGAAAACTGGACTACTTTTATTACATAAAACATATAGGTACAAACTGATTTAATTATTTTCAAACTGGTTCCACGTGAATCCTATGAGACTCAATTGGCATTATTCACTCTAAAAGCTGGACGTTGATAAACATTCAAAGCATCAGCAAAAAAGCCAGCACAGCCAATCATTTGCTAAAGATTCTTTCTGAATTTGAAAAATAAGAACATTTTCTTGTTTAAAAAAGAAAATAATTTAAAACACAACTATATATGTCAAATTCAACAGAGAAAATGGAGCAGACACATTCTGAACACTGTGCTCCTGTTTCAGCAGACAGTTACTCTCCTGGGTGCCTCCCTAGCATAATTAATTTTAATAAACAATTCGAACAATCACTCAGCAGTTGAAGGGTATCTTCTTAGGCAGTCTGTTTGCAGTCCTGCCATACTGGTACTGTACTAGGTACTGAAACCGGAGCATTTCCAGTAAGCCTAGTCTTTGGTGGAGCGGGGGCAGGGGGCTGTGTCACTAAGTCACTAAACTGCCCAGGTTGGGCTGAAACTTGCAATCCTCCTGCCTCAGCCTCCCAGAGTACTGGGCTCGCAGGCATGTTCCACCACACCTGGCTTGTGTAATTTTCAAGACGATAGTCACAATTCTTTAACAAGAGAATATAAATGATTTTATGCCAGCTGCTACTGTCCTTGTGGCACAAGAGAGAACCCACAAGGCCCAAGACCTCCACTGTAAGCATTTTCGGTTTTAATTGCAGGAATCCCTAAGGCACTGGCACTACTTCATCTAGCAGGTCCTCTATAAACTCACTCTGTATGTCTTTAAACTTCTCAGTTAAAATCATCAGTGGGATAATTTTGTTGTTTTGTTTGGTGTGTGCATGCACACATGCTTGCCCCTACTTTCAGTGCTGCACGTAACATGTTGCTTGTACAGATAAGGGACAGAGCTCTGAAGAACTCAAAGGTTATTCAATACTGAAGAGACTTTACTGCCCAAGGGAGCATAACAGTGACAAATGTGAGAACACCATATAGGCTACTTCTCCATTCACTGTGGGAAATAAACAAAATACAGCCAAAAGCAACACATCAACTTTTCACTCACTAGTCACAAAGCAATTACTCTCTGTGTTAAAAATTCTGTTATCAGTTACAGGTAATTAATGAAAAATAAAATTTTTCATAAAGTTACCTTTTTTGTTTCAAAAAATTCAAGTCAACATAATTTAAATAAACTTTAAATTTACTTGTAACAAACTAAATATAAATTATAAATCATCATGCGATTTAAAGATAGAAAGGTCAATGAATTACTTATTTGCATTAATGTAATTTATGTTGAAATACTTTGTTCTGAATAACAACTAACGGAAGGTTAGAGGTCACAGTCCAAACCAGCAAGTCTCTACACATATTTGAAAACTGGGAAATTACACCAACATAGAACATACGCTGATAAATTATAAATACTTGATTTCTGAAAGAGAAAATGCAACATCCAGCTTCTGGTCTAAGGCTTGTTTAAAACCACGTAATACTGATTTGCCATACCTTTCCTTCAGAGAGCTGTGAGTATGGGGCTCTGGCCAGGCTCCTCGCTTCCTGGACCCTGGCAGTGCCACCGACCCCAGGGCCATACGCTGAGACTTCCCCCACAGCACCAGGAAAATCCTTCACAGGAGTTTGGTCCCCAACACCAATCAGAGCTAGTAAAGAATAATTTTCAATTACTTCAGGACGTGTAAATGGTTAAAGTTTTATGGACTGTTTCCCACCTAAACAGATAAATAGTAGCATGTAAAATAACGAGAGAAAGAACACTGATTAAGCTCTGAAAGGATCAACATGTAAAATAAACTCATTTTTAAACTTTTACCAAACTTTAATAGTATTCTGAATTTTAACACAGTGAATTACATATATCAGGGTCCCAAAGTTAGATTTTTGAACGATATGCTGTGATCATGAAATTGGTCGGTAGGAGGAGCTCTAAGACCAGCTAAAACACAGTGAGGGCAAAATGTCAGAATGATAATTTCATCAATACTTTAGGTCTCTGGATCTCTTTGAACTCGCCTGGATTTACCTGATCTCCCCAGAATCTACCTGTTGAAATAATTATCTAATTATTGAAAGGATCTGCTCCAATAAAATTTGAGAAGTCATATACAAAGAAACTTTAAGACAAGACTAGATTTTAAGGATTTCCTTTGTTTATGTTTAACATTTTCATTTTCTCCACTCCTCCTGCATGTCTCAACCTGACCTATGGTAAGACACCACTGCCGCCCTCTCCCCAGCAAACCTGGCCCCCAGTGCCCCTTCATCTCTCCACAGTGGGTTGAGACACACAGGAGATCCCATACCTGAGAAGCTGGCAGTCCAGGCACTGAAACAAGCCCATGTGCTAACAGACTGCTACCACTATCAGCTTGCCTGGGCTATATCTGCTTTCTGTACCAATCCTGTCCAACTGTTCTCTCACTCGAATGATTTTTCAACATGAAAACACCTTGTACTATGTGCTCTTGGGAACATATTCACTCAAACATGGTTTTCTACACATGGAGAACAAAAACCACTCTTCACTGTGACCTGCAAGGCCCTGCGAGGCCCAACCACAGCCAACCTCTCCTGTCATTACTAAGCCTTGATCAAGCTGCCTTCTTTTTGCTTCTCAGATGTGTGGAGCTCTCCCTCACCTTGTAGCCTTCAGCCCTGTTGCTTCTGCTACCCGGAATGGTTTGTCATCTGCTCTCATGGCTGCCTCCCTCTCATCCTTCAAGTCTCGCCTGTACTGATTCTTTCTGAGACAGGCAAATTCCCTGATGCTCCCACCAAGCGGCTTCTCTGTGTATTATACTTTCCGCTCTCAGAAAAGTCTCTGGCTTCCTTACTACCAAATATGCCTTGGTTGTTAAAGTCCCCTCAAATGACTGATTTGCCTCCTTTTTGGTACAATTTCCTAATCTCAGAGGAGTTTCACTATTTAAAAATAACTATTATATTTTAGGTTGGTTTTTATTTTGATATTTGGTCTCTAGAAATCAAATTGATTTGTACTTTCTCTGTAATCACTAGAAGATTTAATTTGCCAAACTTTAAAGTGAGGATTATTTATATAACTAAATTATTCTAAACTTTAAAGAGTAAACAAAAAAGAAGGTATCAATAGCAACAAAATTGGTGTATACAGATGAAGAATGATGTAGAAAATAAAGCTCAGTACCAGATTAAATCCTAGCTTTGCTTCCAGGGAGAAAAAGAACACAACCTCCAAAGAGTTTGCTGACTGTCTGGTCATATGGTGGCATGAAAAGCCTCCTATTTTTCCCAATAACACAATAATCCTTTTGATGACATGCACATCTGATGAATTACAGTGTACAAAACACAAAGGGAGAAATAATGGATTACTGTGCCATGTTTGTTGCTCTTACTTGTAAAAACCATTGTTTTCTGATACAGACTCCTTTAACCACCCTTCTGCACTAACTACCCAAACAAGATGGTGAGTTTCCTCACACAAAGGTTTATATACCACTAAGAAAATGTACTGGTTTATTGCTCCTTTTTACACTTTAAAACTTGAAATATAAGAGTTATAGAGCCTCACAGTAAAACAAAGGCTGAAAACACTGTTGTAGAAAGAGCAATGATTTCTCTCGCAGCATTAAAAAACAGTGATTCATTTGTTTGACACTGTATAAATTCTCTGTGGCAAGGTTTGAGAAATATTTACATGGGTTAGCACATTTTTAAGATTTCCTTGGAAAAGTGCTCAGCTGTTGATAAGCTGTAGTACATTAATAATTCACTGAATTTAGTTCACTACATTTGGAATGTGGGCATTCGCTCGGAGCAGTCAGGGTGCCCTTGCGTATGTTTCGAGTGGGCTCATATAACCACATGGAACATTCTCAAGGACCAAGATTCACAAACGACATGTACCAAGGTGCCCAGTGACAAACGCGGGCACACACACCTGTATGAGCACCTGCACCTGTTTCCGAATCTTTTCCTAGGAAAAGTAAATTGAGGTCAACAGGCTTTAATCTTTCACCAATGAAAGAACATTTTTATCTGTTAGCATATGTCTGGTATATTTTACTATTTAAAGAACAAGTTGGTAATGTTCATATTTCAGAAAAAATCAAGTAATAACCAAAAATGTTATTTGTTCAAAATAAAATAAAAATTTCAAATTCAATATTACTATCAAACATAATAAAAATGCTGGCAAATTATTTCTTCTGGTGTAAAAAAAAAGACTGACCATACCAACACTTTCTGGCAATACTGGGGAGGCCACGGTAAGGCATTACCCTTCAACAACAACAACAGCGTAAGGAGAGTCTGTCTCTACCTCCCAAATCAGCCAGCGACTCTGAAGGTAAGCAGAAAGAAATCTGAGTCCTTCATAAAGCATTTCAGTGGAAACTTAACCTGTTTCTTTTACAGGAAATTTATTATTAATCTGAAATCGATAGGTTACAAGACAGACACATGAAGAAAGCAACATTAATTTATTTCCATGTTAGTGTACATAAAATTACAGATTATGTGTAGAAGGCCCTTCCCTCAAAATGATAAAAGACACTGATGACAAACCTACTGCAACATCATGCTGAATAGTGAAAAACTAAAAGCATTTGCTATATAATCAGGAATAAGACAAGGGTGTTCACTCTCACCACTGTTCAATATAGTACTTGAAAAATCTTGCAAGTAGGCAAGAAAAAGAAATAAAAGGGATACACACAGAAAAGGAAGAAAGCTAACTATCCTACTTTGCAGTTGACAAGATTCTTTTCCTAGATGACCCAAAGAACTCCACTAAAAGATTCTCAAAACTAATAAATTCACCGAAGTGACAGGATACAAAATAAACACACAAAAATCAAGAGTATTCCTGTACAGTACTGAAAAGTTATTGATGACAAACCTATGGCCAATAGTATTTTAAATAGGGAAAAACTAAAAGCATTTATTTGCTCTGCATCACATCAAACTAAAAAGCTCCTGCACAACAAAGGTCACCAATAGAGTGAATAGACAATTTATAGAATGGGAAAAAATTTTCGCCAGCTATTCCTCAAAGGAGTGATATCTACAACATACAAAGAACTCAAAAATATCAGATCCCCCAAATTTAAAGACCTAATTAAAAATGAGCATCAGAAATAAACAATTCTCAGATGAAGAAATATAAATGGCTAATAAACACATTTTTAACAGTTCAGTATCTCCAGCCATTTGAAAAATGCAAATTAAAACAACACTGAGATTCCATCTGACTCCAGAAAGAATGGCTATTATCAAGAGATGAACCAGTAACAAATGTTGGCCAGGCTGTGAGGAAAAAGGAACTCTTCTCCACTGTTGGTGGGTTTGTAAACCAGTACAACCACTATGAAAATCAGTACGGAAATTCCTCAAAAAACTAAAACTGGAAATCCCCTTTGACCCAGCTATTGTCTTTCTAGATATCTTCCCACAGATATCTGTGGTATGTGTTAAAGACATCATACCACAGTGATGCATGCATACCCATGTTTATAAGCAGCACAATCCATAACAGCTAAATCTTGGGATCAATGTATATGCCTTTCAACAGATGAATGGATAAAGAAAATGTGGTATTTATATACAATGGAGTATTAATCTGCCCTAGAGGATAAACTTGGATCATTGACAAGAAAATGGATGTATTTTGAGATCATAATGTTAAGTGAAATAATTCAGACACACAAACTTAAGTGCTGCATGGTTTCTCTTATATGAAAAACTTAATACAGTGGTACCGCCATTCATGAATCCTTTTGTTTGCAAATAATTTGGTCTGCAAACATAAGTGTTTGACAAAATTTGGATTTTGTTTACAAACTCTGCATTGGGTAACAAACACGACTATAGCCATCTTTCCCACACAAATACAAATGTGGTCATCTTTTCCAAAATTGTAAAACAAATTAAGTTCATGAACTGAGGTACCTCTGCATGTATATAAACTACAAAATAAAAGATAATAGGAAAAAAGAGAAAGTATTATAATTCAGCATGGACAATGTATCTAAGAGTATACTTTGACTTGGTACAATTGCCTTACATGTTTTATATTTTCTTTGACCTATTAGTCTGGTTTTTAATATAATCAATTTAATATGGTCTTATAAATAAATGAATCTTATTCTGGAACAATAAAAGGGGGTGGGAGAAAAGGGAAAAAAAGGATTGAAATGTGTTTTGTACATGTACCAATTCCCTAGTGAATGTAACCATTATGTACTGCAAACATGAACAGTACTAATAAAAGTTTTAAAAATAAATAAAATACATTTAAAATATAAAGGAAAAGGGCGGGGGATTTAGCTCAGTAGTGCTGCCACCTGCCTTGCAGGTGCAAGGTCCTGAGTTCAATCCCCAGTACCAAAAAAAAAAAAAAAAAGGAATGGTATCTTGAAGCAAAAAAAAAAAGCACTCACTCTAAAGTCAGGAACAAGACAAAGGACCAACAATGAACCCACTGAAAAAGCAGGAAAAAATTCCATTCATAATACCTTCAAAGAAATCAAATACTCAGGAATTAAACTAATCAAGGAAATGAAAGACTTCTACAACAAAAACTACAGTGCTCTGAAAAAAAGACACTGAAGAGGACATTAGAAAATGGAAAGACATCCCCGTTCCTGGATAGGCAGAACCAATATTATAAAAATGATCATCTTATCAAAAATGATATATAGATTTAATGCAATTCCAATCAAAACACCATAAACTTTCTTCATAAAACTAGAAAAAAATTCTAAAATTTATATGAACCCACAAGAGGATGGTGGGATTGAAGGGAGGGCAGGGGAAGGGGGAAGAAATAAGAACCAAGAGAGTATGTAAAGGTGACTATCTCCAATGATGAATGTCATTATATTGTAAACCTAAAATGTACCAATAAAAGGATATGCACATACACACAAAAAGAAACCACAAGAGACCCAGGATAACAAAAGGAATCCTGAACAAAAAAAAGCAGGAAGCATCACAACCCTGGACTTTGCAAAGAAATAATAATAAAAACAACCTGGTCCTGGCACAAAACAGACATGCTGACCAATGGAATAGAACTGAGGATGCACAAACAACCCATGCACTTTCAACCTTCTGAGTTTTGCCAAAAGGGCCAAAAACATTCAATGGAGAAAAGATGCATCTTTAACAAATGGTGCTGGTGAAACTGGTTATCTATATGCAGAATGAATCTAAGCTCAAATCTCTCGCCCTGTACTAAAATCAAATCAAAATGGATCAAAGACCTAAATAACAGAAATGTTGGGTCTGCTGTAAGGTAAAATAGGTAAAACTCTTAGAGACATTGGCATAAGCAAGAACTCCTTGAATAGAATCTCAACTGCATGAGAAATAACCTAAAAATCAACAAATGAGATTATATAAAAATTTTCAAAAGCTGCTGCACAGCAAAAAAACAACCAACAAAGTGAAGAAAGAACCTAGAAAATGGGAAAAAAAATTTTGCCAGCCATACCTCGGACAGAGGACTAATATCTACAGTACATAAAGAATTCCAAAAAATTAGGTGCCCCCAAATAAAAGACTCAATCAAAACTTGGGCAATTGAACCGAATAGACATTTTTTAAAAGAATAAAAACAGCCAATAAACGTATGATAAAATGTTCAGCATTTCTGGCCATTAGAGGATGCAAATCAAAACAACACTGAGACTCTATCTTACCCCAGTATGGATAGCTATCCCCAAGAATTCAAATTACAACAAATGCTGGTGGCATTGTGGGGGAAAAAGGAACTCTTCTACATTGCTGGTGGGAGTGTAACTGCTACAATTACTATGGAAGCCAGTATGGAGATTCCTCAGAGACAACAACTAGAGATTCTATCTGACCCAGGTACTCATCTTCTAGGCATCTTCCTGAAAGAGCTAAAGACATCATATTCCAGTGATCACATGCATACCCATGCTTATAGCAGCACGATTCATAACAGCTAAATTAAGGAAGCAGTTTATATGTCCAGCAACATATAAATGGACACACACACGTATTAGCCATAAAGAAGGATCCATTTGCAAGAAAATGGAAGGAACTTGAGAGCATAATGCTAGTAAAGTAAATCAGACAGACACGAATAAATATCACAGTTTCTCTTACACAGGAAACCCTAAATATAAAGAGCAAAATTAAAAATGGTAGGAAACAGAGAGGCAGACTTTGTGGAGATGGGAAAGGGATCTGGGAAAGAGGGCAGAGTAAGGTGGGGGAAGGAAGTAAAAACGATCAAGATGTGACACGATTACACCAACTCTCTGAGATGAATGTAATTATTATGTATTGCACAGATACCCACATTAAAAACTACAAATATGTGGCTTACTAGGCTTCAAAACTCAAAATTCGATGATGCTAGGAATGTTTATGTTCAGTTGAATAAAGTTCATATGTGAACATAAAAACCCTTAAAATTACACTCATTAACAAGATTTTAAAATTATATAAAACATCACAATCAAGTCAAACCAATAACAATGTTATTCCAACATCTCATAAACACAAATAAAACCTTGTAATGAACACTTGTGTGCACTAAATACAAAGAAAAATATGTTTGAAATGACAACTTAGAAACACTACAAAATTATTTTATTCTGCACACAGTAGCATTCTATTTACTCAGAAATAAATGATTATCCCGCAAAAGCAGTGATGGCGAACCTTTTAGAGATGAGTGCCTAAACTGCAATCCAAAACCCATTCTATCACAAAGTGCCAATATTACAAATTAACTTTGAAGAATGAGGTTCTGGTTTAGAAAAAATAACTTATACATTAACCTCTTTTGTCTTAAAAAAATAAATAAAATAACAAGCGTTTGCCACAGGTTTGCCACCACCGCTCTAGAGTATTTCTGGTGGTCTTATTAACTAACTAGACCAACCTTTTCTGACCTCACTGGACTAGAGAAAGATAAAAACAATCTGAAATCACCATAGTGCTTACCTCCATCTAAGCTCCTGGAGGCCCGCTTACTAGAGGTGCGGTCGAAATGTGGTGCTGGCCTATCTATGAGGGTGCTCGCCTGGCGGGTCTGCGCTTGGGTGCGCCCACTATAGCGGAATTTGGACCCCAAGGTCAAAAACTTGGCCTTTGGTGGCTGCTCTGGAGACACAAGCCTGCAGGGGTAAAAGGCCCGGAACACAATTAGACTTTATTAATTTTTTAAAAAATAAAAACTTCATATTTTAATATCTCATTTAAGTATGACAACTCAAAAACAATGTTACTTAAATTTTATAATAAAAAGAACATTATGTATAAACCTTCCTATGCACATGGTTTTATGATGGTGATGTGTAAATTTACATTCATGTATTCATGAATAATGTTTTTCTCAACCTGAGCACAACAGCAGCTGTTCTCAGTGTGCATCAAGGGTTATTTATTTGTAATAGCTTAAACCATTTATATAAACACATATGTCTAAATTCTTGCTTCTAGCTCTAAGTGCCAAGTAGGAATCCATTACCATTAGTAATTCTTAATATTTATGCCGATTTCTCCTGGGAACAAAAACATCTAAGTCAAGAATCTGTTTCATCAAACGATCTTTCCCATGAAGAACAGAACACAGAGTGGATCCACACAGATGACTAACATTCTTTCTTGCCAGCACAACTCTGTGCAAGCCCTGGGTTCATAATGAATCAAACTTTCTTCGCGTCAAATACTTCCAAATTTATGCAAAAACACATTTTCAGTAAATAAGCCAATCTTCTTTGGAATACAAACAAAACTGCCTTGTTTTCGTTGTTTTATCAGGAGTTGATAAAAGTCTTAAAAAGATAATCTTAGAGCTCTTGTACAATTTATTATGACTTCAGTTGACAATTCAAGAATATGGAGCACTCTTACCAAAACTTTTCCAAGGAAGTAAATTCTCAAAAATACTGTATTGTTTCAACTATTTCTAGATCTCTGTACATTTTTTTTTAGCAGTTTCATTCTGCTTATACTAACGAAGAGATCCAAGTCAAGGTGAAGCCAGATGTGATGAATTTGAAGCAATTCTTCATCAACTCAAGATTCTCAAAACAGCATTCACCCAAAAAGCAATGTCTGAATTAAACTGATAAAAAAAACTAACAGACTTCTGGCTTTCTTGGCTTGAATCTATTCATGGAGAAGAGCAGAAGTGTTTCTTGAAAATTCCATTTCCTGCCAATAGATTTTCAGAGGAGACATAGATGATGCCGCTGAGAAACTGCAATCTGACAGTTATCCAGTGCCTCAAATTGTACTTTGTTAAAAGTTGCACAATTGTAAATTAGAATGTCAGAATAGTGGAAATTTGGACCAAAAACAGAGAACCCAATCCATGTTCTGAATTCTCTTTTTCTCTACCAGCTGAGGAATGAGGCAAAGAGAGGCTAAACAGCCTAGCATTCTCATCATGAATAAGAGGAAGGATGGGAAATGTGGTCATTTACCTTGTACTGTCTCCTGGCAGGTTTAATATGGGTTTCCCCACCTAGCAAGCCAGCAAACTAGGACCTAAGGGTGCTCTGTAAGATGGTGGTGATCTATAAGAAGGGGAGGCCCCTCTGACAAGCTCATCAGTGCCGCGACTGAGAAATACACTGTCTATTCATAAAGCATACTCTGTAGTTATTGAGTGAGCAACAGAAGTGAGAATTTTTTAAAGAATAGTTCAATGGAGAAACATGCATTTGATAACTCCAAAACAAAATTTAAAACTAGAAACAGGATGTCTGTTTTTTGGAATTAGAAAAATATTTTAAAGAATATGTATATGTAAGGTTATATTTTTAAAAAAATAACTTTCTTCTTCTTTTACAAAATGAACTGAATTTTTAAAAAGATCAGAAAATGTCATGTTTCAGAAAATAATTGTAAAGAAAATTAAGAAAACTTTCATTAGTGTTTCCCAACATTCTAATTATTCTTTTATTTTATGTAACTTCTATCTGTGCTGGAACCTTTACACAAGCAGGTATTACTAAACACAAAGGAGAGCTCTATTGACTATTTTTGAGAACGCTTGACCTGAACAATCCAGACAACCCAAAGACAACAGGTTGACACAACACGCCTACCCTTCTGCGTCCTCTCCCTCTCCTGGCTCTCCACTCTCAAAGCAAGGACCTGCCGCTCAGCCTCGGCCGGTCTTAAACACCCCACACTGGCCCCCGTGGCTGTCACTGCAGGCACACGTCACCATGACCAGCTCTTGTGTGTTTTTTTTCCTCGAGTTGCATAGTCATGGCACTGAAGAATGTAAGCACTGCAACTTATGACACATACACACTGCAAAGATTACTACGAAAGAGTTGAGTCTTAATTTAATGAAACAAAACAACAGTCATTTTCTTAAATGGAGTTGCTGGTTTTATTGTGGGTTTTCCCCCAATTCTGAAGCTAACCTCCTATTTATATAGGCATCAGTCCAATAGCTAAGTCCAGATAAGAGTTCTATACTACCACTATTTCTTTAGTCTAGTTTGTGTTAGGGTAATGATAAGTAGTTGATTGCCATTTAAATGCATATCCATTAATTTAGTTTATAGAAGATATTTTATGAAAATAATAGAAATCCAAGAAATATAAGGAAAACATTTAAAAGTCAAATAAATATTACAATGAAAGAGAAGAGAGGTCATAAACTACATGGATTTTTACTTTATTTTAAATTGGTGTGAAATACTTTTGGCCTACTTGACACTAGTGACCTCATAAAATTTATTAGCTTACATATAATTTTCCGATGACAAAGAAATTCTTAAGTAATTGAGTGACAATTAAATGGAAACAAAACAAAAAAGAATAGAATACTAGACTTTTTCCCTCCGGTACTGGAGATCAAACTCAGGACCTTGTGCTTGCCAGGAAGGCATGGCACCACTGAGCTACATCCCTGTCCACCAGCCTGCCCTTTCTTTTTTTTTAGAACACTAGACTTTTATTAACTTCCTCCAAAAGTATTCTTTTGGTGACTTAAGTCAGAGGTGATAAAAATAAATTTTCTAAGAAAATGAAGGCCAAACAAAAAAATATTTCAATCCTATTACTTCAAGATCTTATTTCCTTTTGATATTACTTTTATCTTCCACCTCAAGACCTGTCATATGATCCTATCTTCATAACAATACCATGAAAACCACTATAAGACATCTACCTTTTTTTGAGAATATAAAAACTAGAAAAAAGAAAAAGCTGAGTATTAAAGACCCTGAGTAAGGTGATGGAAGTAGTATGTCAAAAAAAGAATTCATTTTTACATATTTTACTGCTTAAGCAGTATATAAACATTTTAATTTTATAAAACCCTATTACAAAGTATCACTGTCTATCTATCGAAAATAAAGGAACATTCCAAGAAACCCCTCCCCATCGGTGACTAGAGTTAACCAAGGCCAGGCCAGGACACAGGTCTACACGAAGCTCACCAGAATGCAGCTGATGACACTAAGACCCTGGGATTACTCTGACACCAAGTTTAAGTGACAGCTTCCTCTCATCTGGAAGAGCCTCGTGTTTATCTCTTACTTATAACCCTACAAGAAAAACAACAGGCTGGAGGCTTGGCTCCAGGCACAGCTCCTGCCTAGAGCACACAAGGCCCCAGCTTCGAGGGACTGGGGCACAAGGGGACACGCGGAGGGCGGGCGCCCCAGGCAGCACAGCACAGCACAGCACATGCCCAGAGCACCGAGCACACTGCAGAGTGTGCACACTGCCCATGCGGCTAGGGTATGCTACTTGACTTCTCTGTCCCTCAGCTCCTGTGTGTGAAAGACGACAGCGCTTGTCCCATAGATGTGTTGCAAAGATTGAAAGAATTAATCCCTATACAGCACTGAGAACTGGAGGCAAGACAGACCAAATGCTCAGGCAAGTGTGGCAGCTTCATTACTACTCTGGTATTCACTAGTATTAATCAAGCCAATTGGCTACCAATTAAAAGAATAATTTTTCTGGAGCTTCAACCTGCAAGCCTTGTAATTTTCTAAAGAAATCATCTGAACTGGCTGGGTGGTGTGGAACACGCCTGTAATCCCTGCTGCCTGGTAGGCTGTGACAGAAAGACCACAAGTTCAAGACCAGCTTGGGGAACTTAGTGAGAGCTCATCTCATCTCCAAAGAAAAAGGGCAAGAGATATAGCTCAGTGGTATAGCACTTGTCTAGCATGCGCAAGGTCTCAGGTTCAATCCTCAAAACCACAGAAGAAGAGAAAAGAAGGAAAAAAATTTAGAAAGAAGCCATTTGCACTTATTGTGATAAACCCATTGATCTGATTTAAAGCAGTCAGACATACTAGAGTCTGCCCTCTCTGACAAAAGATATTATTTTATATAGCTTTGGAATCATTCTGCAATGTTTACAAATATAAAATATTCTTGTTAACTGTTATCTCAAAAGTCTGCAAGAGCAAGCAGTCTTTTAAATTGGAGTTCATGGCACATTAGTAAGAGATGGAAGGGCCTGAGGCAGAGCTAACGTACCTCAGAAACTCCTACGGGAAGCAAGAGAATGAGGACATCACGGAAGTGAGGCGTGTTGACCTCAGAGTCAACGCACCAGGTCACCACCAGTATCAGTCACTTTCCTGTCACTGGGACAAAATGTTCAAGGAGGAGAAGTGCTTTTCAGTCCACGATTTCAGTCCACATCTGACTGGCTCCAAGGTGGTAAACATGGTGGAAGGACACTGAGGGTGGGGTGAGCTGCTCAACCCATGGCAATCAGAAAGCAGAGAAAGAAGGGAGCAGTTGGGGACAAGAACACAGCCCATCAGGTCACGACCCCAGGGCTGCCTTTACCACGTCCCTCTCCCACCAGCAGATTCAGCTATGAACCCTTCAGGGGGTTAATCTACTGGGGAGCACAGCACCCCAAAAGCCAATCACCTTCCAGAAGCCTTGTCCTCCAAACACCTGTAACTCTGGGGGGACATTTTACATCCACACCCTTCCAGCACCACTGTTCAGGTGCTGAGCATCGGCCCCCTTTGCCGTGGCGAGGAGCAAAGGGGCTACTGCAAAGTGAAGCAGTCGCTTTTGTACAGAACCAGAAAGCTCAATGAATGGCAGCACTTGTCGTTTGTAAAACGAATATTGCTCTTACTATCATTATTTGACAGGGAAGCCGGCTCTGCCCAGCCTAGCCCTATGTCATCTACTAGCTTAGATGAGGCTGGTCCATGTGGTCTTGAGAAATTTGATCTGGCTACCAAGAGAAACTGTAAACTTTTCAAGGATTTCTGTGATCAGTTGACTGAGTTGGATGGAATCAAGTATATTTTATGGATTCTATTTCTCCTCTTAAATGAGTTAATTACTTTTGAAAATAGATCTGTTCAATTTAATGCTAAGGAGGAGTCATCTCTACAAGCTGACAATTTGCTTTAAATCATTACACACTGTGGTACCAAATGAAGAATAATGATAAAGACAGTGGTGATAATAAACATTTACCATATACCAGAAATGGTTCTAAGTTTGTTCACATATATAATCTCATTTACTTTTCAAAACAATCTCATAGTGGACACTATTATTTTAGGATCACATACAGTTGATGAGAGGGAAGTTATACAGCTAGTATGATAGAAGAGTATTAGACCCTAAACCCAAGTCAAAACCGTAAAAATGAAGGGTCTAGATATACAGCTCTTTAGACTGCAGCAAGAGGAAATGAAAGTAACCAAATTAGTTGTAAAAAATGTGCCCTCAAAGAAAAGCAGAGAAAGACATGAGACGCGAGGTAAAGGTGGTTAGCTTGGGGGTCAAAGA
This sequence comes from Heterocephalus glaber, assembly GCF_053883595.1. Classification (NCBI taxonomy): domain Eukaryota; kingdom Metazoa; phylum Chordata; class Mammalia; order Rodentia; family Bathyergidae; genus Heterocephalus; species Heterocephalus glaber. The sequence continues at coordinate 14,134,622 of NW_028258343.1, read as the reverse complement.
AGATTTTTCTGGGTTTTTTGTTTTTTTGGGTTTTTTTGGCGACCAGGTCTTGCTATGTAGCCCAGGCTGGCCTTGAACTCACAGCAATCCTCCTGCTTCAGCCTCCCAAGTGCTGGAATTACAGGCATGCACCACCAAGCCTGGCAATTTTCTGGGTTCTTAAGGGAGCAAGGCATATTTATTGGCCAAAGGAGTCAAAGGCACCCCACAGGAAGTGAACAATTTACCAAGCAGGATCCTTTTGTGAGGCCAAAAACTGAGAGCTCATAGCAGAGCAGTAAGTGAAACAGGAGAAGAGAGAAAGAATTGGGAGAAGTGACGCTTCATGAGGAAGAACACTCCAACCTACAGCGTCAATGATGAGTGCACCGCATGGTGGAGGGGCAGGCAGATGTGCTGACCAGAAGCACCAAGGGTCTGGCTAATGTTGGAAATTATCTGTAACAGCGCCAACCCTCGAGCTGTATTACAACTGTCCTGCTGTAAGGAGTCGCCACTTGAGTCACCACAGCTGTGTGACCTACTGCAGCACTTGGTAGCACAGGTACAGGTGAGGTCAGCACCAGCAGACTGGGCAGGCAGGGTACAAAGAGGACAGGAACATGGGGGTTTGAGCACTCCTGACAGAACAGCCTAAGGGACAGACCACAGGGTGCAGGCTGGTGTGGGCAAGAAGTTGGGAAGGAGCTGCTAAGATCATGCACCTAAGTTAAATCTCAGATGGGTGAGGGTGACAAAGGGCAGCAGGGCAGGCAAGGGGCCGTGTGACAGAGGCAGAAGGAAGAGCAGTGATGCAGCAAGCAGAGTTCTGGACAGTGGCAGGCAGATCACAGCGTGGCCTTGGGCAACAGGGAAGGACACGGTAACAGGCCGCACGAGACAGAGGAGATGTAGCACCAATAAGGAACCCGAGGCAGGGTCTCCAATCCACACAGAGGACCAAAGGCAAGGCCAGGACAGCCTGTGAATGTTACCTGTAGAAAGTATGATGCTCCACGCACACTTTCCATAGCCTTTTCGCTGCCCGATGGTTTGGCAGTTTGAATCCGATGGTGCTCTCAAACTGTTCTAGCTGCAAGGAATCCATAAAGGCAGTCAGCAGATTTCCTTAGGCACTGATGAGAAGCTACCAATAAACATGCATTAATTGTTTCTGTAAGAAGTAACTATTAGCACCTATATCTAATGAATTTTTCATAGACTGCAACAGTGCTGTCTGGGAAAAGCAAGTGTTAACTACTCACTAAACCAACTACTCTTCACTGCCCACCCGAACTCTATGCACTCTTCCACTGACCTCCACCACTTAACTGATTTAACAAGAAAAAAGGAGCACACACTATGTGCCAGGCTGGTAATTATTTTTTATGCAAGACGTGTTAGTATTGTGGATTTTTAGTAACAGGAATTTGCCTATGCAGGTTTATCATCAAGAACCCTGACCTTTTTATCATAGAAAAGTAAGGAATAGTTCACTTCCTTAAGACTTTAGTGAAAAGGAATTCATTTAGCTCTCCTCAAGTATAGAACACTGACAATTGATTAGATTCACCAAGGGTACATTGCTTACCTCTGCTGGCCTAACTTTAATGTAGAAGTTACTGCGCTTATAGGAAATTTTCAGGATTTTTGGCCAAGCAAAACGATTGATTCTCAGTCTATCTTTGTAAATGAGAAGCCCATTAGCACATACACCCAGTTTGATGTCCACGCCTTCTGAGTCCTGCCAAACAAAACCCATTTGACCACAGTTAGGGGTATTAAAGTTATACAGATCAGGGAGCTAACTAGCCATAGGTGAGAATGCCAACAGGTTGTTTAAATTTCAGTGACATTACAAGTTAATGGCACCAATAACACACACACACACACACACACACACACACACACACACACACACACACACACACACACACACACACACACACACACACACACACACACACACACACACACACACACACACCCTTTAAATCTATTTATCTTTAGATAAATTTGACTTGCCAAACAATTACTGCAACATGATTATGGGACACAGTATTTTTCAGAAGCCATAATTTGTTATGTTCTCAATCTCTATGAAGAGCTTAGCAGGGATGAAAGAAACAGAATTAACTGTAGATATCCTGAAGCTATGGAAGATTAAAATGTTTTCCTGGAGCCTATTCCAGCCCTCAGGGACACTCTGCTGGCCTACTCTAAAGTACATTCAACCATTTTACTTTACACAAATTTATCTCAGATGGATTACACTAGCTGATAGCTGTTAAAATTATGCCTGTGTTTTGCAAAACAACAATCTTAACAGAAAATTTTTCTTCTAGCCCTACAGTGTTGAAATCTCAAAATTCTTTCAAGCAATTTTTTAGTAACTTAAGAGTGTTGATATCCAGTTCTCTTTAAGCATTCTTTTGGCTAGCATATTTCAAAGGGCTGGAGACTATTTTTGAAGTTATTAACAGTTTTCTTTCCCCGAGCTTTAATTTATAATAGATGACAATCTAGAATAATCATGAGCCTGAAAGATTTTTTTAAACCAAATAACTTACATGCAAAAATGAAAACTATCTCCTATTTTTCAAGTAGTAACTGAGTATCTAAGATACACATTATTCAAAATACACAATCACTAGGGCTGGAGGTTTAGCTCAGTGGTTCCACCGCCTGCCTCAAAAGTGCAAGGTCCTGAGTTTGATCCCCCGTACCAAAAACGAACAACCCAAAATACACAATCACTATCTTTCAGAGGAGAAATGTGTATCTCCTTCATGTAAAATTTGAAGAATACTATTCAGACATTCATTTTCAAAAATCATGAACATGGGACAAATTCTCACCAAAAAATGCTGAAACAACACCATGTTTAGTTTAAGTCCCAATACAACAAAAGCATAACAATTTGACTGCCTTATAATTTAACATAATATAATTTAATTTAGCACAATTTAGCATAATTTAACACAATATACATTTGTTAAAGCAGAGCACCAGGCAACTGATATTTCTTTCTCTGCTATAATACTTGAAGAATTCATATACAACTACACAAAATTACACCGGACCAGCCTGAGAAGGTTAAAAAAACTAATGTACATGATGCTCTACTTGCTCTTGCCCTGGCAGCTACAACCCTCTCTAGGAATAGTACAGAAAGCCGGTCTGAATCAGGCACAGGTGCCCAGGCTACTTGGCACCAGAGCCGAAGGGTGTGTTGGCCAAGAACATTACTCCCATGGCCGGAAGGAACAAGGCGAGAGACGGTCTGAGACAGCATGTTCCCACCACAAATGACGAGGCAGCCACAGTGGAGACACTGAACAAGGCATCTCTGGCCTGAGCCGATCTTCGGGCAGGACAAGGAAGCTATTTTATCTGATTTAAAAATAAACACCACTGGGATTCAAGCAAATTGGTTGGTTGTGGGCTGCTGCACATACAGTAGCTGTTCTACACTTATCAGTGTTTGTGTGAACAGGAATTATGGACAAGGGGTATGATGGGAAGGGAGAGGAGGGCGCTGTGACTCTCCACGCCTGAGTGACGCCCCTCAGCGAGAGTCAGCAAGACTGCTGGGAAAGGAGCCCCCTCTCGCTGTGATCACTGCCCCTTGGGAAGCACCACATGGGCACCAAAAGCATCCTCTGCCACTGGCTTCGGAGTGGGTTCGGCATGCAAGGCTATGCACAAGATCGAGAGCAGGAAGGGAAGGGAGGCCAGAGTATTTAACGCCCAGATCCCCGTCTGGGGGTGGCACCAGGGCTGTGTCCCTGTGATGCTGGCTTCTCTCAAGTCGGCCCTCTCTGGACGTCTTTCTGGTGCTACTTTCGCCCTTTCTTGCTTGCTAAGATCTGGTCTCCCCTCCCAAAACAGAGGTGAGAGGGAGCTGGGCAGCAGCAGCACTCAGAAGCTGGGATGCAGAATAAACCGGATAAGAGGGTGAGAGTAAAATGCTGCTGAGATGAGTTTAATGGTAAGTACTAGTAAAGGATATTAATAAACACAAAGAGGTATGGGGAAAATAAACGACCTCCCACAACCAAGCACATCACAACCAGTCACCAAACCACATTACAGAGGGGAGGAAGGTGGCAGAGTATCAGGGAGGGAAGCACTCACCTTATCATTCCGGACGTAGCCTACCAGGCCCTGCAGGTACTCAGAAACAGGGAACCAACACGGAAAGGAAATTTTAAAAAACAAACAAACAAACAAACACCAGTCAATGCTCAGCCTTAAGGTGTCTAGAGGGAAAAGCAGGGTCTTTTCTCAGACTCCGTGTGGCTCACAGCTCAGCTTCCGTGAATACGCTATTTGGGGAAGGTATCTCACCTCTGGAGGGAAGAAGGTGAGGAAAAGGAAGGAAGCCCACTCAGAAAACTGGCCTTCACATCTGTGGCAGCAACCAGGCTCACGGGCTGGAGATCCAAACCCAGATGCCCTGGAAGCCAGCCAGGAGACAGCGGAGAGCCACGCTCAAAGGAAGGTGGCGAAGCCGAGGACAGGAGACTGGATGGGGAAGCCCAGGCACCAGCCGGCCACAGCCAGGAAGCCACAATCTGTGCCAGCTAAGCCCTCACCACCCAGGGCTCACCGTCCTGGCACCCTTCATGCTGGGAGATGGGTAGGGAGGCCCAGGGTAGAGGCCTCTCAGATTACAGAGCCTAACGAACCAGAAAATCAACCAAAGCGCGACAATCGAGCCAAGACAAAAAGAAACTGGGGTTTGGATCTGGATAGGGACGCAGAAACAGGCAGCATCACACAGTGAATGTGATCTGAGGCTGGGGTGAAGACAAACAGCGAAGCAGTGCCATGTGCACCCACAGCCGTCTCCACGAGGCTCTGCACCATCCAGCTTCCCGGGTGCCACAGAGTTCAGTTCGTGGGGGACCCATCCCGCCAGCCACTAAAGGCCACCAAGGGGTTGGGAGCCAGGGAAAGCAGCCCCTTGTTGACTCCACTATCCTGAGGACTGGGCAAAGGAGCCTAGCTGCACTGAACCCCGGGTGCCCCTAAATGCCGGGTGGAACAGAGATAGAGAGGAGCTGCATGCAACCTTGGCATTGCAGGAACCAGGGAAAAATTACACGATGACTCAAAGGTAAAACAATTATTCACTGAAATCATAGCAGAAAATTTTCCAAATCTAGGGAAAGAATTCAATATTCAAGTATAAGAGGCACATAAAAATCCAAAGGCCATGACCAGAAAGGAACTCTCCATGACACATCATAACCAAAATTCCAGAAATTCAACAAAAGGAGCGAACACCAAACTGTTAGAGAGAAATAGCAAATGACCTATTTGCAAGCCTATCACTGTAACAGCAGACTTCTCAGCACAAAACTTGAAGGATAAGAGAGCTTGGAATAAAACTTTTCAAGCCCTAAAAGAAAACAATGGACAATTCAGACTTCTCTTCCATATCTTGGAAAGTTAGCCTTCAAATCTGACAGAGAACTAAAGACTTTCCATAACAAAGAAATCCTAAAAAAAAAATGGCTACCGAACCAGCATTGCAGAAAAATCAGCCCTGGAAAAATAATGCAGTGTCAGGATTCAATGAACACCATACAATAATAACTCTCAATGTAAGCCCAACTCACAAAAGCTAAATATTGGAAGCAGCTTATATGTCCATTAAGAGAAGAATGGATAAAGAAAACATGCATATACACAACAGAGTACTATTCAGTCATAAAGAAGGGTAAATTTGAGTCATTTGTAGGAAAATGGATGCACCTTGCGGACATACTGCTAAGTGAAATATTTAAATAAGATACATAAGGTTAAATATCGCATTGTTTTCTTATATGAGAAACCCAAGGTATAAATAATATAAAGAGCAAAACAAAAGATGATAGCAAACAAAGACCTTTTGAAGATACGGGGATCTAGGAATGGAGAGAGGTTGAGGGAAAAGAGCAGAAAGAGAAATAAAAAGGATTAAAATGATATATATACCAGCTCCCCGTGGTGAATGTATTTACTATGCATCACAAACATGTACTAATAAAAATTATTTTTAAAAATACAGTGAATGATGCTGCTGAGCACCATCCAACAGAAAGGCAGGCCTATAAAGCACATCACAGTGTGCCCTCATCCACCTTATTCTCCAGACCCTGCACAACGAGATTTCTGGCTCTTCCCCAATGTCAAAAGTGACCATGAAAGGTAAATGTTTTGAATCAATTCAGGACATCAAGGCAGCCATGACAGCACAACTAAAGACTGTCACGAAGGAGGACTTCCAGAACTGCTTCAGAAAGTGGCAAGAACAACAGGGTAAGTGTGCTCAAAGCAAGGGGAGTATTTTGAGGTGGATGAATGACAATGTATCTGTACTGTTATAGGTTCTTTTTAATTAAAAGATTAAAAATGAAAAAGAAACATTACAGAGACCCTCAAGTGAAACAGCCTTTGCCAGCCGTCAGCTAACAGACTGGCCCGGCGCTACTTCCCATTACACTCACAGTACCTTGGCATGGTGCAGGTCCACACCATACATGGAAAGCCGCTTTGCATTTTCTAAGAACTGAGAATCCGCCTGTGCTGGAGATAAGCCCCTGAAAAATCAAACAAAGCAGTATTGTCTTACTGGTGGATATACAGCAAATGTCCTCAAAATAAAGGAAGTGTGAGCTTGGGGAGTCTGAGGGCGAGAAAGCAACCCAGCTAAATGCAGAAAAGTGGGATGCGCTCAACCTGCAGAATTTTCCCTGAAGATCCTCTAAGCTTAACCTGCTCATTGCAAGGAGGCATACCTCTCACCCTTGCTCTTTTTATTTTAAAGGGTTTCTTTGGATAATTTTCACTGGAGAAAAGCCCTAGCAATAATAGGTGCAATGTAACTAGAAATGAAACAGTGATTTCCTCTTTCTGTAGTAAGACAGATTCATTCACATCCTTTTATTTTGCTAGGATTGATCACAATAAAGGCCAGAATTACTACACCTATGAGAGGTAACACATATCATATCCTGTCCATACTAAATTTCCATTCCAATTTATGCCCCCAGCTAAGCACATTTTAATCTTCTAAAGGACAAGATTCAGTCCTATTAGTCTTCATTTGCCAAGGCATTTCAGCACCTGACATTTCAAACTACAATTACAGAATACTTGAGTAGAATTTGTATAAAGCAAATGAGAAAATACTTAAGTCAAATACTGCATTTATTATATTTTAAACATCAATAAATTTTGCCCCTTTAAAACTTTTCAATCTCTGAGAGTTCCTTTCAAATCATTTTATTCAGTACTTTATAAAACTACCATTTTGCAAGGCAACAGATTACAATTTTGTAGCTAGCATTATAAAAACTCATGGAAAACATCCATTTTCACATATATATAAAAGTACACAAAGCGTCTACTGCATTAATTTGTGTTATCCTCACCTGAACAAGGGCGTCACCTGTGCTTACTGGATCCACTTGCACATTGAGTTACTATCCCTGCGTCCACCCCCACCCACACTTCTAGTTCAAATCCCAGTACCTCATTATCTCCCTGGCTTTCTTACCAAGCACAGTGGTAATAAAAGGCAAAAGAAATGTAAATGCCCAAACAAGTATGTGGGTATACTTGTTTCCTGTACCCGTATGTGTTAAGGGATGGAACCTGGGTTGAAAATGTCATATGGAAAATTACATTTTTTCCAAACCATGGAGACATTTACTTTCATATTACGGTCATAAAAACACTGAAAGGTTATCTCAAGAGCTGCAGGCTGTCTTGATCTGTGCTGGGTGACACATTAAAAGAAAAACTGGATAATCCCAGAGACAGTGCTCAAATTTAAGTGTTACAGATTATTGAAACCTCCCATGGCCCAGCTCTCTCCAGTGAGCAAGTCAACAGACCTATGGGTCTTATGCAGCTCGGCCACCTTCTCTTCCAGCTCCTTAGTCTGGGTGGGGGCAAACTGGAAGTCACTGAGGTCAATGCTCCCATGCTCTTCCAGGTCATAGTCTCCAAGTTCAGCCTGCAGCGTGTAGGATCCCAGAAGAGCATGAGTCACAAAGGAGCAAGGCAGGTGGCCAGAGGCGATGTCCTGCCGGAGCTGAAGGCACAAGAAGTATCTGTGAGGAGCACAGAGACAGAGAGGGTCAGAAGAGAACAGGAGCTCACATCACATCGCTATCACTCAGATTCCTTCATTCTAACATTCCTTTGGGAACAAATGTACATTACAGGCACTCTTCATGCCTCAGCAAAAGCTGCTGTCTAATAAGAAGCCTCACCTTGCTGCTTGAACTCCTAAACCTGTGGCTTTTTTATAGCAACTACATCCAGAGGGCTAAATAAAACATGGAAACTGACCAATGTAAATATTTCAACCACTTCAACTGTCTTTTTGGATTTAAAAATGAAAGAAAAATTTGTGCAGCTCTTCAAAGTTTTAAATATTAATGAAATACAAAAGTCACTGCAGTTTTAATCATTTGTAATTTCTTCCTTTCCTGCAACACCTTACCAGCAAGTTTGATTAAATGTACTCTGAAACCCTGCTTGTCCACTTGTCTAAAGAGGCAGTAGGCTCTGTTTTGTAGAAGGGGCCCTAAAGTCAGGAAGAACTGACTCTATGTGAACTTGAGCAAGTTCATTCACTGGGCTGGTGCTAATTTGTTGCCTTTAAAAAGCAACAGCTCTACCTTCCTCTGAAGATGAGAGTAAAAGATAATATAAATAAAATATCTGGGAATCCATAGCTAGTAGCTAGAATAACAATAGCTATTCTCAGTGATCCAAGCAGCTGACTCTGCAGGATAAAAGAATTCTGTTCTCCACTAAAATAAAATGCAGAAAAGTGATTTATATCCTACGGGGATTTCTTGTTTCTCTTTGGTCCCACTATTAATTCCTTTTGGTAACACGTGGATTTCTACTCTGAAATTTCACTACTTGCTAAGGTCTCCACTAACCTTTCTGAAAAATGACAGAACCTCCATGCCTGAAGATCTTCTTAGAGACTGTCATCTCCACCGACCACTTTCTTCCTGTAGACATGTTTGCCTTTCCTGGGTTTTAAGGCCCAATACTCTTCTTGCTGTCTACCAACATGTTCAGGCCTCGTCATCAGTGCAAAGGGCAGCACATCCCACCCCATGGTTTAGTTCAGTCACCCCTGAATTACCACCCAGAGAGGGCAGGGACTCCAGCTATCATCATCACAGTCCCACAGCTAGGCATTCTACAAACATTATTCTGAGCAGTGCTCTGGGCCTACGCCTCCTTCTAAATGTCCACTCAACTCATGGTGAAGATTTCAATCCTGACATTTGCCCTGCCATGCCCCAGTAGAGCACGTGCCACTGAGGCCTTCAGTTAGCACAGCAGCCTCTCATTCCCTTCATGACAGACAAGAAATTCCTCCCAGGACAGACAGGGAATTTTATCCCCCTGTTGGTACTAGAGATTAAATCCAGGGCCTTCACACTGAGCTACGCCCACCATCCCCACCTACTTTCTTTTTCTTTTTTTAGTGAGACAGGATCTCACTAAGTTGTCCAGGCTGGGCTGGAACTTGTGATCTTCCTGCCTCCATCTCACAGAGTGCTAGGATTATAAGCATGGACCAGGTCACAAGGGGAGATTATTCAAGTCCTATTTATATGAAAAATCAAAGTTCTTATCAATGCAATAGAGTTGCAATCACAAAAGGATTGTCATGCCTGCTAGGGCTTATATCTAGATATCCCCCCAAAGCCTCATGTGCTCACAGGTGGGGAGTTTTAAAGGTGGCTGGGTTAGGGTGTGTGAATGTGGATTAAGAGTGTGATACTGGGATTGATGACCCCACCCTGTTTAGGGTGGCACCAATCAATAGGGTTGGAGCCTGGATGGACTAAAAGGGGAAATAAGGGAAGGCAGGCTTGCTGTTGCTGCTTGCTGCATCACTGTCTCCTGCCTGCCTGCCATGGACTGTTTCTCCTCTGCGATTTCCCTCTGCCATACCACCCTGCCTTGGAGCCAGCTGACTATGGACTGAAACCTCTATGGACTGTGAGCTGAAATAAACCTTTCCTCCTTTAACTTGTGGGTGTCAGATATTTTGTCCCAGCAACAAAAAAAGTGACTAAGACACTCCCCCAAACAAATTCCTGCAAGGAGAAGCATATGTTCGGAGAGCGCATGAGGTCACAAGGCCCCACTGTGTGCCACACTGTGTGAAAAGCATCCCTGGGGTGAAGCTCTATGTCCTGTGCAGCCAACCTGTCAGTGTTTATACGCTCTAAGCAGCTTGCTGTGCAGTTTCAAAAGCTACTTATTTACTAGCTGAAGTTAATTCAATCAGAGCTTAATTAGTATGTTAGTAGTAATTAATTAGTACTGTAGTACACTTCTATTCATAACAAGCAATAAAGGAAGAAAGAAGAAAAGAAATAAAAAATGAAAGTTTGTTATTTTTCTAATCCTGGAAAGAAATCTCCATCATTCTAATCTCATATGGATATTACAGTTTTTTTCAGCATTTACACAACTTCATGTCTAACAACAAAACTGGCCCAGCAAAAAAGCATCGAAGGCACAGGAAAAAAAGGCAAGCAGAGTCTTTCATTTCACTGAGGCCCTCCTGATTTCTGAAAGTACGCACACTGCATACAGTTCTCCCTGGCCATGAGAATAGCAACCACTCTTCACACTTGTTCCTAACACAGCTGAACTATCTATCCCTTCTCCCACCTAGCAGGGCTAAGATGTCCAGGCACTTGCTGATCTTGTGTCCCTGGTTACCATCCCCTCAGTCACTCACAGGGCCACTAAATCCACTCTTGCTCCTAAATGGAACCCTTTCTTTGCAACTTAAGCACACGTTCTTACAGCCACATAATCTCAGAGGAGATAAAAATGAAACAGCTACTGATTCTACCTAAGACAGTCTGCCCTTTCAGTTTTATTATTTTTTTAGGAGGAATGAGGGAAAGAAGAGAGGAGGAAGAAGGACAAAAAAATAACCAGTTCAACTGACTTTAAAAAATTTTTTTCATCTATTTACATTTGTATCATCTTTATGAGACTAGCACACATGGTTTATACAATAAAGCCACCTTACTACTGAAAGCTGAAATACTAAATATGAGTCAATTTCTAAAGTAGAACACAGGAAACAAAGTTGCCAGCAATATCATCTTTAAAAATATTATTCAAATATAAAGGGAAAAAACGAAAACAGTGAATAAAATTTTTGAAACTGGCAACACTTCCAACAACTTGGGAAAATATTCATTTCCAAAGAAACTTATAAAACTTAACTGGTAAATGATCTGGTTTTTCAATCCTGAAATTACCACCATGCTCCCAGTGCACAGAAATGAATGAAAGCTATATGTAAAGATTCGTTTTTAAACGTGAATATAAAGTACCTAGTGATGTCTTCTGTCAGCTGAGAAGGATCGGGAGGATAAAACTTCACATTAAAGGTGAACAGCCAGGGAGGATCTGCAATTGTTAAATGCCATAGTTATTAATCCAAACAACAGAATGGCAATTTAATACACTACAAAGAAATAATACTATGCTATTTGTTGGATACCTTATCCCACCATAAATCAGTTTGCAGAATTTATTGAAAAGCCAGTATCATATAAAGCAAAAATGAAATGAAAAATAAAATAGAAATGAATTACATAAATAAACCATTAAAAGGTAACAAGTTCACTTTTTTTATTAATAATTACTGGTACTTCAACAAATCTTTTGTACGTGATCTATTATGCAAAAGAATTAATATAACCTCCAGGAACAGCTCCATGATAAAATTTTATTTTAAGTACATGATCTCCAGTGCTCAATATGCTCTACACTGTTTTAAAAATAAATTTTTAAAAACTCAGAATTTCTTTTTTTTGGTACCGGGGATCGAACTCAGGACCTTGCCCTTGTGAGGTAGGTGCAGTGCCACTGAGCTAAATCTTGAGCCAAGACTCAGGATTTTTACATTGTTCGGGGAAGGGGAATAATGACCAAGTGACCACAGTGGCCATGCAGGAAATGATTCATAGGCTAACTGCTCAGAAATCCCAAGGAAGCAAAAGTGCGGTAAAACTTCAGAATACTTTAAAATAATAAAATTGTTTCCCAGGTGTATAAAGTGTAAGCACAGTATACCTGTATATTGCATATACCTTGCTGTATTTAGCATAAAGAATGAATATATCCAACAACTATAACATAAATGACATTAAAAGTTAAAATACATTAATGCTTTGCTCTCTCATGTTTTGGTTGGCCTGAAAGAGAGGAAAACAAACACAAGGAGAGGGTTGATGAAATTTTTCTAAAAGAACTTAAATAATCTCACTGGTCTGAATTTCAAGTTCTACTCAAAGTTCACTGTATTTTTAAATAAAAACAAAAAAGCTGTTTCTGTAAGCTACTCCATTTGAAGGCCTCACGGAAACTTTGATTTATGCACTTGAAAGTTTCTTGCATTCTGTTCCCCTGTTCAGCATGTCCTTTTGTCCCTCCTGTCATCATTAGCACAAGATCTTCTCTCTCACTCAAAAGTCAATAGATCTCTTCTGAATGGCTACTGTGTACACACACGTCCTTCTGCTGGATTTCTGGCTCCATGCATCACTATTCTACTAATAAAGTCACTCATGCTGAACTCAAACAGTTTACACATTTAAACCATAATAAGGGGATAAGGATCCTCCTGAATATAAAGAGATGCTGTTTCTTGCCCTATAGCACTATGCTACCTGTGTCAAATACCCATGCATTGTGCACGCACACACACGTCTCTAAGGTGACTGCTAATCCATAATCGAGTGAAATCATCACAAGATTATCATTTCTTAATGGCACCTTGTTTGTTTTTCAGGTATTAACACTAGCACATGTTTGCCTGGATATGACTATAGGCATGTGTTCCTACTAGAAAACTTACAATTTAGGATATATTTCGAAAACCCAATAACGGTAAACATTTATTTTTTTGGTAGTAGGAATCCAGCCAAGGGCCTCATGAATGCTAAGCAAACACTCTACTACCAAACTACATCCCTAGCCCCAAGCTTTCTTTTTTTAATTGACAAAACTGCATAGACTTATGATATACAACATGTGTGAAACATGTATACACTGTAGAACGAATAAATCAAGTTAAAATATGCATTACCACAAATATCTATCATTTTTGTGGTAAGAATACTTAAAATGCAATATTAGCAATTTTCAAGTTAAACTTTTAATTCAATTATGTACTATCATACTTCTACCTAGCTATCTATATAAAGTCTACCTAAGTATGACTGTTTATATATTCATCATATACAAACTTTTAGACATATAGTCCTTTTTGTGTTCATTTGAGAAAATACTTTTAAGGCAAATTTTTAATAGGAACCATTAGGTTTGTGGATTGTCGTAGGTAACACAAATAATTAACATTTATCTTTGGTAATTGCCTATTAAGGTAAAGTAACCATAAAATCAGAGCAAAGAGTGCGTTCCTTCACCCATCTAACACAAGCAGAAAGAGGTCAATACGATAGCCACAACTTCATTTCCTAAACCTACTGTCACAGTGGAGACAGCACAGGATACCATTTAAAGAAATGGCTGCTAATGTTATTCCTCTTGCCAAACCACAAGGGCAGAAGTCCCGAAGTATCTCTTTAAAAAAATAATATTTCACAAATAATCAAAACATAAAAACATGATTCATAATCAGCAAGTCTTGCCTTCCAAAAGTTTTTCAAACACTGTTTTCGGAAAGTTTTTTCTAAAAGCTTTGAAACTCTTTAAAAATTTTTCTTCCAAAAAGAATTTCCAACAGGAAATATCTATGACTCTGAAATGAGTGGCACACACACACATAAACAAGAGGCAAAACAAAAGCCATAGAAAACAACTCAATGGGTCATCAATCCTATGTGAGGAGTTGACCTGTTCTCTCTCTGCTCGGGTCACCCGGCAGGCCTGGATGCAGAGAATGACTAAGAACCAAGCATCCGTACCTTCCTGAATCCAGGCACTTTACAGAGCATCTACAACTACAGAAGGGACAAAGGCAAAAGGTCCCAAGCTCTCTGATTCAGTTCCTTCCAAAATGTTAGGACAATGCACCTGGGTCTATCTATCCCCTCCCCTAACCCTTTCCACCATGAAATAAACACAAACTGATGAAACACCAAGATAAAAAATGCAAAAGAAAGAGGGGAAGGAAGGCAGGAAGGCAATGAATGTCAGAAAGCCAGCAATAATAATAATAAATAATAATAATAAATAAATAAGACAAGATGTCCAACCTGCCAGATCATCTGAGACCTTTCCACCCTTAGCACCAAATATCCCAAACCTAGGAAACCCTCAGTTCTGGGCAAGCCAGGAAGACTGGTCACGCCAATCAATGACATTTTGTAAAAGAAAAAAGATGAGCATAAAGGAAAGGAGATTAGAAAAAGAAGGTATAGGCTGGGGATATAGCTCAGTGGTTCTGCTGCCTGCCTCACAAGCACAAGGTCCCAAGTTTGATTCCCCAGTACCAAAAAAAGAAAAAAAGAAGAAAGAAAAAGAAGAAGGTATATGCTCAGAATAAAAGAGCAGAGAAGGAAAGAAATGATAAGAAGAATAAGATTAATAATGAAAGAGAAAAAAGAAAATAAAACTGGAGATGCTAAATTGAGAGATAGAAGGCAGGTGGAAAGGACAGGAATGAGAGCAGAGATTTGTTCCAGAAATAATGAATAAATAGGGAGATGCAGAGCATCTGCAGGTTAGTTCTCAGGGGAGGGCTTCTCCCAAAAAGCTCTGGAGCCGCGCTCTTAGAAGGAATTTGTTCTCCTGTCCAAACTTTCCAGCTGCTCGTGGCTTCCTGCCTTCCCTGCTTCTGTCATCACACACCCTGAAGCAACTTAAGTTCCCAAATCCCCTATCAGAGATGTGTGATGCTACCATTTCTTGCCACAGCTATCACGGGCAAGGCAATGTGCACAGGCACAGCCCACGGAGGAGGCCGAGGCCACTGGAGCCAGACGCCTGAGGCCGTGCTGGGATTCTACCCAACAAATGGGAAGCGGGAGGAAAGGAGCACACGGGCCTAACTACAACCCAGACTTGATGTGACTACGTGGAACAAATGGGAGCAGAGAACTGCAGAGACTGCTCTGCTCACCCTTCACCCGGAGTGCTCTGCCAGTGAAGCTAGGAACAGGGCACACAGATGCTGCTCAATTAAGCTCCACACTTCCACACGAGGACACAGCAACCGTGTCCCGTCTGCCTACAGCACAAAGCACCGACACAGCAACTGTGTCAGGTCTTCTTGCACAGAGTGAAATTTACAGAAAAACAGCTTCTCATTCTTTCCAAGAGGGAATAAAAGGTGTGATGTTACTTCACAGTGAGAGGCCCTGTGAGGGAACATGAAGGAATGGGAGTCGAAAGCCTCCTGAAAGGTCGGAGTCCTTAAGCCATGTACAAAATTAACAACCACAGTCAAGCATGAACATATGAGATGGTATAAATGCAAAACACAATAGATCATTCTATTATCATCTTATTTGTTACTCTAGGCTGTAATCTATAAATTTTATTAAAAGATGGAAATAGATGTAGAAATAACTAAAGAAGTATAATTATTTAAATACTCACTTTGCAGCTGTCTCTTTATTTCTTTTGCAGGATCTAACCAGTTCTGCAAGAGGGAAAAAGAGTTACCCCTTCAGAAATATCCCAGACTAATACACCAAAATAAATCTGATTATGTATTACTAACATACATCAATTTTAAAAGGTACAGTGTAAGAACATTCCAGAAATAAAAACTGAACAGTTTATATTTCACAACTTAACTATAAATACACTTTTACAAAGCCCAACTCAAAACCATTTTTCACCTGTTAGAATTCCACTAGATTAACTATTGATTTGCTTCTCAGTATGCAGGTGGTAGGGTGGTGTTAAAAATAAAATTTTTAGGGCCAGACATGTAGCTCAGTGGCACAGCACCTGCCTGCCAAGCATGACTTCAATCCTGAGTTCAATCCCTGGTACCACCCCCCCCTCAAAAAAAAATATATATATATATAATTAAAATAAAATTTTTAAATACTTTTAAGGTGAACTCTGTGGATTGTAATTTCTTGGATTTGAAATCAAACATTAACCTAATCATGAGACACGATTTATCTACATACAACCGTTATTCTATAAAGTGCCAGCAAATGACCCCTGCGGACAGTGAACTTAGTTCTGCACAGATGGATGGTTCCTACTCGTAAAGGATAAAATGTGCACTGTCAGTTGAAGTTTTATACGCTCCTATCAAGCACAATCATCTCAACTCCTAAAGCCAGCTCCTCTTCCTCCCTAGCTTCTCTCCCCTGCAACTGCAGCATGCAAAGGAGAGGTATTGCCCGGATGGAGACAGTACTTCCTTCCTTGTCTTTGTACAATATCCTTCTGTCTTTTAAACTTCATTCCAAATGAGAATACGATCATATGGAGGGAGCTCTGTTTCATCTGAACCTTACTTCTGCTCTTTGAGAAAGCTATCAGAAAACACAACAGGCAACCACTATAACACCTTATCACAACAAAAGACCAAATCTGAAGCACCATGGTCAAACCATCTAAGGATATTAAATCTTTCAAAGCTATAAGCAAAAACCCCCACAAGAAAAATTTTGTACATTTAAGTTTTTGTCTATATTTACGTATTGTCCTATACATGTTCTCCTATACTTTCTATTAACGTTCATTCTACCTGCTATTAAAGAACAAGTACACTTTTGAGATACAATAAACTGACTGAAATAACTGACTTTACAATAAATAAGTTTGATTCATCCTAACAACTATACCAAATAATGTATCATATCTGTGCTTAAACAGGATTTTGCACAGATATATAAAGCAAGGAAAATGTTACACAGGAAAAAAGGAGAGCCTGCTGTCATTATAATGTATTGAATTGTACAGCAGAACACGAATTTGCCCTATTAAAAGGCAGGGACAGCAGGATGCTGTGAAAGCAGTGGTGTGGACCTCCACAGTTTACTACGCTCCGCATGGGCTGCTCTCCAGGCAGCAAGGGTGCAAGGTGTGCAGGGCTCTGTCCTAACACTGGTTGCAGCCAGACCTCTCCATAAAGAGCCACCAGAGCATGGTCCACTGTCACATTCCTAGCGTCCCAGCTGCAGGGACCATTGATCTGAACAGTCAGTGGGGCTCTGCAATGGTATGTCCAGTACCATGTGAGGGAGCTGCTCTAATTCTCCCCTCAGAAAAGAGCCTGGCACTCAGCTTCCACGGCCTGCAGCTGCTGTCCCACACACAGCTGGCTCACAAGTGGCAGCTAGGATGAGTGCGCAAAGTGAGAAAAATGCAGCATTCAGCTTCTGGCCCAGACTGGACTGAGGCTGAGGGACAGGCAAAAGAGGGTCAAACGTGTGGCATTGGCAGACAGTGAAGCAATGACCACACTAAGTAAAACGGAATCAGATGCAACTGGTGCCAAACTGAAAAGAAAAGAAATCCTCAGACCATTAACACAGAGAAAGAGGAGAGCAGAGGGGGAAATGCTGGTCCAAGACAGATCCTTCCAAATGGCCAATTTCACCAGTGTGAACAGATACAGATGCCTCCTACACAAGAGCAAAAAAGGCTTCTTTCTCTGTCCCAACAGGTGGTGGACACAGCGTCGCCTTCTGTAAGCCCATGGATTGACCAGTGCTAGCCAGCTGGCACCTCCTATTCTCATTAGAGCACCAAACCCTGCACAAATTACCTGACCCTTCTGGAGGGCATCATGGGAGTCAGTGGGGCTCTACAGATCTAAGAACATGAATCACAAGTCAGCAAGCCACACATAGCTTCCATCATCCTCAGGACACTTTCTACCATGCTGACACTGGGACACACTGAAGGTCAAGTTGGTGTGGGTTCTCACTTTAGACCATATCCCAAAGACTGAGTAGGCGGCAGCAGTAGAAGTGACTCCTTCCATTCATCTCCCTGGTTTCCTTTTCCTACTCATATTCATTCCACGCTGCAATCTGCATTCCTGCCAAGGAGTAAGGAGATCTCCCTTCCCCATCCTACAACTTTGCAAGGGCTAGGGGAGATGACAGTACTTGTGTCCTCCAGTACTTGCCAGCTTCACACAATCAGTAAGTACTAAATAAATATCTGCTGATTGCTATCTGCTCTTTGATGCCTCCTTCCTCTCCATTCTGTGATAATATTAAATGAACAAGTTATATTACTGTATTACAATTCTAAAATAATTACTTCTGAGCACTCAGACTGTAGTTAGTATAACTTTATTGCCCAGAATCATAAATTCAAACAGTTAAAAATGATTTAATATAACTTTATAAAGAAATGCAAAGTTTATTATCTTCTCTCTTCATTGCCAATTACAAATAAACAGTAGAAATAAAACCTCTTAACAAGTGAATAAACAATAAAAATTAATTTGTCAGGTTGAACACGTGAGGGCAGCTAGGTGGATCAAGATATACAGATATTAAGGGCCAGGGATGTAGCTCAGTAGCACTGCGCCTGCCTCACAAGCAAGAGGTCCTGAGTTCGATCCCCGGTACCAAAAAAAAAAAAAAAAAAAAAGACATACAGATATGAGGGCTAAGGACATATCTGGGGAGAGCATCCACCTAGCACAGATCCTGAGAGGCAGGCAGGAAGACAGGGAGGGAGGGAGTGGTGGACAAAGAAACAGACATTAAAGGATGAAAAATGACAGCAAAGAATAAGACAGTGGGAGGCCATGTGCATGCGCACGCACACACACACACACGCACACACACACACACACGCCTCTCCCACCCATCCACTTTGGCACACATGGTTCTTAATAACCATATTTTAGACTTAAAGATTTGGCAACTACAGTCACAAATATAGACTCTGGACTCAGAAACACATGGAGTCAATCTATGGCTTTCCACCAGCTCTATGACTTGGACACCCTCTTTGGCTTCTTTACGCCTCAATTTCCTCAACTGCAAAATGAGGATCACGACATCTACCTGAGAAGATAGTTTTTGCCCAATAATTCATTTAAATGCTTCCTGAAGAGTAAATATGCATATGAAGGACTTTACCCAATAACTTTATTAGATCAGGGTGTTCCTTTCTTTTCTTTTGCAGTAATAAAACTAAATTAGTTTATTATCTTTTGGTCTATACCACATAATTTTATTTTTTCCAAATATGATGTTTTACATATATTAAACAATTTGGTATTTATATCTACAAAAAGTTAATCAGACTTTGGTTTCACAAACTAGTCACTACATTTATGGGCCAAATGAAATAAAAGTAAAACCTTTCCCCTTAGAGAAAACAGTCTGACAATGTCAGCCTTTTTCCAAAGCCGCCCACTCCAGTGAACACTCCCCTCTTGGAAACAGAGATGAGACATAAAAACATGATCCCTTCTCATAAAAATGGTTACCAGCATGACTACTTTAAGCTCCTCTATGTACATGTTAAAGCAATACCTAACTAAATTCTCCAATTTTTGCCTGATAAAGATCCATGTGGTAAATGTGTAAAAGGTGGATTTACCTACAGCCCCCATGAACATTCAGAAGCCTGACAGTTTCTATTTTAGTGATAGCTCCAAGTGACTCATGATCAAGCAAAACAGAGATCTCCTTAATGTTTTCCCAAACATTAGGTACAAGGAACAATGAAAAAATCAGAAAAGCTGAAATTCATGTCACAGTTCAATAAAATTTATCTTGATTTATTAAAAAATAAAGTATTTCTCCACCTACTCAAAAACAGAAATGTTCGGGGCCAGGGATTTATAAAGTTCAGTGGTGCTGCTGCCTGCCTCGCAAGTGCAAGGTCTCGAGTTCAATACTCAGTACCAAAAACACAAACAAACCAGGAATTTTCAATCAATTTGGTTCCTTTTTCTTCACCTTCCCCTACCTACCCCAATTCATTGCCAAACTATAAATTCAGTAAATATTCATCTTCTGAATGAACATCGGGTAAAATAATGCCATCAGTAAAAATTACAAGGAACCCCATAATAGGCTTCCAGCCAAAGTAAATTAAAATGTGGTCAGAGACTATCAGAACTATTAAATCAAATCAGAACACGAAGTCAGAAGGGCAATAAATTCACCTTGGAGGAAAAATCTGCTACACCTTTATTTTCACTAACTTCTAAATGAAATTTACATTACCATTAATTCTACATGTAGCAAGGAAGAAAAGCCTTTTTAATATCAACAGTACTTCTTTGTCACCCGCAGAAATAAAAAATACTACCATATCACATTATACTAGTTGCAGATCTTGAAACACCATGTATGCTAACAAATATTTTGAAAGCACTGTAGGAATCAAACTAGATACTGATGATTAATATATTAATCAAAACATATCTCTATTACTTTATTCCAAATTCTTATTAATATTTTGAGGAAATTACTTATTTACTGGCTTTCTTTGTAGTCCTGCATGCTTAATTATATAAGAATTCTACATTTAAAACAGTATTCTGGAAAAAAAAAAAAAGAAAACAGTATTCTGAGAAGTGACCTATGAATTCACTAGACACTAAAGGAATCTACAACACCAAAAAGAATTTTTTTTAAAATCTGCCTTAGAAGATTGCAAATTACACCTTACAGACACAGGCAACCACAGTCAGCACCAGCAGCAGCCCGAGTGTGCAGCTGCCCTTCGCAAGGTTCCAATCATGCCAGACCCAATGACAACTCAATATGCCTTTACAATACCCATCTTCTAGTTCTCACAGCGACTCTCCTTGACTAAAATTAGTCTCCTCTAAATCCGCATCCCTACTAGGCCTCAACTTTTGCACTTCTCAATCTATCCATGTATCATCCAATCTTAGCAATAATCTTCTATTAGGTTGGGTTAGCCAGAATCCCCATCCTTGATACTGGTGGCCCTCAGTATCTGAGTATGTTCTTCATCTACCATCATCTGGCAGGCATTGTCAGATGACCCTGGCCTGCTTTCAACAAGAATTCTAGTAGGTCATTTGGCCAGAACTCCCCAAATATGCCCTAGTGTTTCCTTTTGTAACTTTCTATCCACTGACCCCCAATTCTACTCCTTGACTATAAATTCATACTTTTCTTATATTCAGAGTTGAGCCCAATCTTTCTTGCCTACTGAAAAACATCACTGCAGTCATCCTTATACCTATTTCCATAGTCCCAAATAAACTCTACCTTGTTGTTTTAACAAGCATTGGAGTGCCTGGTTAACAACTCCTTTCCCTAAAAAGCACCTATTTCTCCTAATTCTCCTTTCAGGCTAAATCCTAAGATTACAGAGTTGGAAATTTTTCCAAATACCTAACCATGCCTTGTTTTTGGTGCTCCCCAATTTCACCAGGTAAGAGAAATTAACAAATCCAACCCAACTCACACTGTATTTCAGTGATGCTGAAAAGTATCAAAGTAGTTTTGTCTTAAATCTGCGTTTTCCCAAAGGAATTTACGGCACTGAAACAGACTCCCTTTAATCTACACATGTGGCTAAATTAGGTCTCATAGAACTCTATCATACTGCTGGTGGTGGGAGAAAAGTTATAGGCTTTCAATATCACAGTGAAACATTCACTATACATCTGGGAGAATGTGGGATTATAAAGTTTAACTGGAATGAATATAGAATTTTATTTAAAAATAGTTCAGATGTGCCAACAGTTTAGTATTTGAGTACTTAGTTCTATTTCTGGGGGGGAATGGTTTGGCTATCAGACAAATGCTTTAATTAATTTTCATAGTTAGCTGTGGGTATCAACTACATTTCTAAAAAGTGCCTCTCTCAATATGGGATGCAGCAAAATGACAATATGGTGCCTGGGCCAAATGCCAAACTCTATTAATATCAAAAAGTCAAGACAATATTCTTCCCTTTAAAGAGAGTCCAGAACCCTTAACAATGGTTCCATTTAGACATGAATAAAAGAATGACATGTGCTTGGGATTCCATATAGAAAAGAATAACATACTGATTCCACATATTTTAACAACATTTTCCATAATAAAGTTTACATAAGCATTTTTAAACAGACATTAAAGGGTTCTAACCCCAATGATGACAAGTTTTCAGATTCACCATGAGTTGAAAGGTTTCCAACTCACTATTTCAACCATGACAAACAGTACTATACTGAAAGCAAAGGACAATTTAGGTGTTTTTCATGTAAAATTTTCAGGCAAAGCATTTATAGCTTTGTTTCACCTTTACAACTGGTTGAAATAAGTATCTGAAACTTCTGTTAATACAGATGATATTTAACATGGAAAAGACAGACCCTGAGTAGTGGGATGGTTTAACGGTAAAGTACATCCTAACCATGCATATGGCTCTGAGTTCAATCCTCAGCACCAAAAAAGGAAAAAGACAGAAGAAAAAATGATTACACTTTTGTATCCTAATGTTGAAACTGTATGGGTTCCAAACAAAGCAAAACTAAGCTAAGTTAGTGTAACAGTAATAATTTTCTGTGGAAAAAAGAATATAATACTATGCAAACCTACACTGGAAGAATAAAAGTTCTTCTGCCTACATATCTTGAGGATTGGATCTTGTCTACATAAGCAAGAAGGAATAAAAAATTATATAATGCAAAAAGTTATGAAAGCAAATTAATTATATATGAATAATTAAATACACTGCTAACACTCTTTATTCCCCTGAAGTTGAGTTTAAATAAAGCTAGGTAAAAAATGGCTAGCATCTTCGGTCAGCGAGAATGCTGTGGTAGCCATCCATGCCCATCCTTACCCTATTCTCCACCTTAACACCCTTTACCTCTCCTGACTTCAGCCATCCCTTCCACAGCCAAGCCTTGGGACTTGTCATCACACAATTCTCTACTTCATGACTTCAGCATTCCAATTTCAGGTGCAATCACAGAGTAATGTGGAGAAAGGGTAACAAGCACACATTGGTACCAGCTGTTCTGATGACAGACAGAGGGAACAGTCAACTCCCCGAGTTCAGGGCAGGAATGAGGGTGGTGAAAAGCAGTCAAAGGAAAACCTCACAGGGTAGGATACTCAGGGTGGCTCTTAAGGAAAGACAGGCATTCAAATAGCAAAAAAATGGGAAAGACATTCTAAATGTAAAGAACACTGTGCAAGCAGATGCGGTATATACCAGCAAGACTCATTCCAGAGAGTAATTTGGTCTGTATTAAATATAGATAGCGTATGAGAGAACTAAGAAGTGATGCTCAAGTGGACTAAGGTCACATGACCAAGGACTGTGTAAACCACACTCGGGGTAAGACTGCACCCACTAAACTGGTTCTAAGCCAGCCAGTACAATATCAGATAGGATCACAAGTGCCTGGGACCTATCAGTCCAGGTACAAAGCAAAAAAATTAGACAAAGCAAGAGATGCCAGAGGTCCAAACCAAAGCATAATCTGTGGACAAAGAGAACAGGAGAGGGATGTTAGCAGGTAGCAAAGAGACCTTCCTGACTGATATACAATGGAGGTAAATCAGAGAAGAATCCAGAACCCAGCAAGTAACTAAGAGGATATGAGATTTGGATATAAGATAGGAACTAGACATATACACTTGAAGTTATCAAATTAAAATTTAGTGAATCCTACTATCTAAATATCACTCTTTCTTATGTAAAACTAGTGTTCCAGAAATACCAGATTTCTGTATATCCTGTTTCTACCATCAGAGCCTATTACTATATCTTACATATTTTACAACATACTGAGTGGTCTCCCTATTTTACAAAGATTAAGTGCTCCTTTGAATCTATCAATATAAAACCTCAAAAATTAAAGTACCTAATGACAGTCAAATGCCCATCATTCCCTTTTGCAGCTTTGAGAGCTGCAAAGAGATGGGAGTGATGAAACGTTAACAAGACCACCTTATAATTTATAGCCTTAGAAAAGAACTTAGTTTATTTAGTTAAATGTGTTATTAATTCTAAGAAGAGTGTTCCAGAGTTCTAATAAGAATATTTGCACACTATTCAGCAGGTATGCATACAATTTGTCATTAGTCTCAATGTAGAATTAAAACTACAAATTAAGAATTAAGGAATTACAACTAAGTTAAGAAAATTTAATTAACATATAATTATCATTCTTGGTATACTGTATTTCATCACTGAGATATATAAATACAAACAGTGATGGATGTAGGTAAATAACAAAATTCTCACTTACGCTACCATCTAATGACTGTTCTGTTCTGCTGACTGGTTTCATGAAAGATGTCTGGACAGTAATTCCCTTCACTGTGACCAGGTGCACTGGCTATCTTCAGACACAGTGGCCCCAGTGAGACTGTCCACAGCATCGTCTAATAGACTAAGAGGGCTGCCTGATAGGGTGCAACTCTGGACCCAACTTTTCTTCTTCACTCCTACGTTCAGCATCTTCTCAACCATGGTAATTCCTAAGAGCTGGGAGGTGAAGTAGAAGTGAAGGGGAAAGCCCTTTCCTAACGGTGAGAAAGACCTCAAGGTTAACTCGAGTTCTGCCAGAGTGGTTAATATTTACTGTTTGTTTAATTTACTTATGAATCTGAAAACCCTGAAGTTCCCTAACTTAACATTAAGCATCAGATCACCCTGACTCTCTTATTTAGTGTCTCAGGAACTCCTGGAATGCAAACAGTAACACACTCCTGATGCCTGGCAGATCTCCTTGAATTGAGCTGGCATCCACCTCCTCTGTTGTCCCCACAACCCAACATCAGGGCAAGAGCACCTTCACTTCACACAGTTGCTCACGCCTGTATACTCTCCTAGGCCTTCAAAGAAGCACATGTGGGTGCCCTTACGACACACCTGCTTAATACTCAGCATACAGATGACTGCACGTCTGCATGTAGAAAGTATGAATGGATTTGAACAGCATCCATATTCAGCACCAAATGCCAGGAATAGGTCATGATTAAGACAATCTTTATTTAATTTTAGCAACACTGGGGTTTAAATCTTGGGCCTCACACATGCCAGGCAAGTATTCTATCACTGAGCTACACCCCCAGCCCTTTTTATTTTGAGACAGGGTCTCACTAAATTGCCCAGGCTGGGCACAAACTTGTTAATCTTCCTGCCTCCTTCCTCGTAGCTAGGATTACGGGCATGTACCAACACACCCACCAGGTAATACATTTTTTAAAGTATGTTGCACTTACTCTTTGACAGAATATCAATTTTCCCACCATTGAAAATCTTCTACTTTAATGCACACGCACATGCATGCACACATGCACAAACACATATACACACTCTTGAACTGACTCCACTAGGAATTCAAGAGCTAAAAATTTAACATAATTTTTAAATCAGTCATTTTAATCTCAAATAATGAATATGTAAGATGTTCTATCTGCTATAATATGAATGGAAAGTGCCCAATACACACACACACACACACACACACACACACACACACAGAATTTAAGGGGTCCTCTCGCACAAGATCATTTTAAAATGTTTACCAAGTTTCTACAATACATAAAAATTTGTCGTAATAAACACATAAGATATTTTAAGGCTAAATATACAGAGATAAACTAGTTAAGAAAAAAAATACAACATTTCCTAAAAAAGACATGAATAAAGCTGAAATCACTTACTTTCTGCTCAAGGCTTTCCTGAAACAAAAGTCCAAAGTAGTCCTTTTCCAAGAGATTGAGGTGTTCACATACTTTGTCAAATAATACTTGTCCCTTAGCACGTTTCTGGGGGGCAGAAAGGAGGGGAGAATCTTTTATTTTTCAAGCACTAAAGATTCAACAAGTACTAGAAATTTATGAGCATGACATAAGATAAATAATTCATTATAAGTAAATACATTTGTTAATTTTTAGCAATATAAACTGAAATATAAAGTGAAATTTTTTCACTTTAGTCTTCCCATTCCCCCCACACAAAGCGTAAATTCTAAAAAGCATGACCAAAATGATCTCTGTCTTTATTGCTACACTATGTAAATATAAAATTACCAAAACATAAAAATGCTGGGAGTTTTTATTTATTTTTTAAAACAGTACAAAACTATGCTTCCCTCAATATCTAAAAGTAACTTAAAGGTATCACTCCCCCAGGAAAGTTTTTTAACCTGTTATTCAATGTAACCTACATACTTTATTCCCATCAACACTAAGGTTTGATTTTTTTTATTTCACAATTATTTGTAGAACACAAGTTGTTTTTATTTTCAATCTACGCTTCTATTTACAATTTTCTAGAGTGCAATGTGGTATTCACCTTTAGGATAAATGTTTTATATACAAGATAATGGAACTGTCAACAACTGTCTCTAAAGATTCAAAATATTTTGCCTTGAATAGATTTGTGTTCTTAATTTAAGAAGTTGCTCTCAACAGAAATATAAAAGCCCCCAACAGCCATAAAAGAAAGGCTTATTGTCTGATCAGTGGCAAAACATAATCAAAGTGGTGACTCATTTCCAATTAAGACGCACACCCTTGGGAAGTCCCAACTTCAGGGTCAGGTCAGACACATGCCACCTCCCCAGATCCTCTAACACAAGCTGTCACTAGACTATTACCAGCAGTGAAAAACCAACGTGCTATTGGATTTTTTCATTCCCCAAATCCTATCAAAATGTAGACTTTTCAGTTCACACAGTATGTAAAAATTAATGTTCCCCCCACACAGAAGAATCTAGTACTTTTAAGCCTTTTATAATGTTTCTATAACAGAATTACATCAAATAGTAAAGAAAGAAAAAGCTGCACAGGTTATAACATAATAGCAATGTACTATACATATCATTATAGACTCGCAGGAGTTAATATTCAAGTAAAGTACCAAGAATATTTACAATAGTTGTATGGTTATCATCTGTATATTTACAATATATAAAGAGAGAGCACTGGCTAAGAGTATTGGACTCTGCAGGCCTAATGTTAAAGTTCTAAACACGTTTAGCACTTATGAGCTACGTGACCTATGGTACGACACCTAACTTGTTTGCTTTGCTTCACACATGTATGAAATGGGTATCAATAGAACTGATTGCAAGGGGTGAGGTAAGTACTAAGTGATTTCTAAGATATAGCAACTATTTATGATGTTATTTGAAACTAGAATAAAAAGAATATTTAAGGTAACTGAATGTCTATAAATACACACCTCAGTTCAAAGAGAAAACACATTCCAACATTGGCTTAAGTTAGCATTGCATTGATTTATTAATGGTTTATTAATTTCTCAATGGTTTCCACCTTTAAAATAGAACCATGCTCTCTTGGACAGAATTTCCCCGAGACCAAGAGGAAAATGTCCACAGAGCTCATGCCCAGTCTGACACGGGTGGGCACACTGGGCAGTGCACCAGGCACAGGACAGGACTGGTGCATACCCAGTTCCTCCACCATGAACTATTTTGTGAACATCTTCCATTCCTAGACAAATGTGCCAATGGTGAACTCACTTCGTCTTCTCAGCTATAAAAAGGGATAACAGCTAGCTAATAGCTTACTGCGATCTTAAACTCGCCCAATGGGAAAGGGCTTGTCAGAGCAGCTCAATCGATCATGGCTGAGTGCTGACCCCAACTGCTCTTTCATTAGCACGCATCTAACATACATCAAAACGTCTTCTAGATACTCAGACTGCCCCTCTACTCTCCTTCCCTTCTGTCTCCAAGCATTAGATAGACTAACAGCAGGTCCTAACTGACTGAGCATATTACTTAAGCTTCCTGTTAGAGTTTGGATAGGGAATGCCCCCCCTCAAAGGCTTACAACAGTAGGCTTGGTCCCAATGAGCAATGTTCAAAGAGGAGCTTTTAGGAAGTCACTGAATCATGAGGGCTCAGGTCTCAGTGCATTAATCCATTGATAGAGCCATAATCTGATGGCACTGTTAAGAAGAGATGGAAACATTAGGAGACGAGGCCTACTTGGAGGAAGTGGGTTCTTAGGGGTAGGCCCTGCAGGGTCTATCTTGTCCCCAACCCTTCTCTCTCTTCTCTCCCCTACCCTTCTCCCCTTGCCTCAGGCCCCCAAACAGGAGCCAGCCAAGTGTGGACAGAAGTTGTCATAAGCCAGAACAAAACTCCTTCTTTAAAGCTGATTTCTCCAGGTATTTTGTCACAGCAATGGAAAGGTGACTAGGCCATCTCTACTCTCTGTGAACTCAAGTCTGGCAGGAAAGACAAAAATGAGCAAAGAGGCACATCTTGAGATGTGTACATGAAATATCAACACTGGAATCAGTAACTGTGTCTGAGGAAAACTACAACTTCACCAAGAACATGCCATCTGAGGTGAATCTTAAAGGAGGAAATGATTTTTTTAACAGGGAGACATTTAAGAGAACTTACTTTTCATTGGGGATGTTTGCAGAGCCTGGCAGAGTTGATTTTTATTCCAAAGACACTGTGGGATCCAGAAAGATGCAAAAAGGAAACCACCCGTACTGAACAAGCCATGTGAGAGGACTGCTGGTTACACTGCCCCACCCACAGGTGACCGTGAGGCTTGACAAGCCGAGAGGCTAACGCACATGTGGGACCCAGCCCCAAACAGACATCACTTCCAACGTTCAGTAGGGAAACAATGATAAAGTAGAAATACATGATCTCAGGACATTTATACTCAACTGCAAGAGACAGAAAACACACAAACAAAATAGTCTTACGTATCTACCACTCTGGATGACTAGGTTCCTGGTCCAATTGGTCTGAAGAAAACTGACCAGAAGCTTAGGAGATGGCCTGATACAAGAGCTATCCTCGATTGCAATGTCCTCCTCTGAGGCTAAGGATTACCAGATACAATCACATCTTCACTCAGGAGTTTGAATACAAGCTAGACACAGACACAGACACACACACACACACACACACACACACACACACACCAGCCTCTATTTGTTCAAGCGCATTCCATTGGTCTCACTGGCCCCATGAAATGCTCACATCTATACACCACTACAGGGACTGGAGTGGAACAAGGCAAATTCTGCTTACTGACACCAATACTAAATGTCAAGATTCTTATTTGCCTAGTGAATACCCTGAGAGGTTCTGCTGTGAAAAAATTGTTTACATCATTCAACCTGATTTTTCCACAAGTATTTGCCTAATGAGTCCACTGCATTTTTAATACAACATTTAGTAATGTATTCCACAACAGAATTACCATTGTGCAGGACACACAAGAAACAAGGTAGAGAAGAACTGCCACCTTCTGGCCCTCAGGCAACCATGGAGACTATTAACTGTAACCGTTTGATTAAAAGGTTTAGCTTGGTGGCGCCAGCACCTGCCTGACAAGCGCAAAGTCCTGAGTTTGATCCCCAGTTCCGCAAAAACAAAACAACAAACAAAAAACAGTAGCCAAGGGGAATTTAGTCTAAACTGGTCCAAGGCTAGATGTACCCAGATGCCTACAGAAGTAAACAATTTCCACAGACAAGGGACCAACAAACAGAATCAAAACTCAAAATAGGTAAGTAAACCAGCCACCATTATCAAGACTGAGACACAATCTCAGAATCAGATGTTCAATGATCCTTACGAATTAAAGAATTATCAAGTACAGAACATACAATAAGTATGTTTTACCTGTTTAAAGATATAAGTATTTTAAAATATTAAGGAAAAAGTGACTATCAAGAGCTTATTTTTAAAAGAATCAGATAAAAATCTACAAATTAAAAACTATACTAACTAAATTACAATCCAAACAGAAAATCAGTAAACTAGAAGACAGAACCCAAAACATTATCCAGATTGCAGCAAAGACAGACAGAAGGAAAATGTGAAGAGAGTGTAACAAGGAGGTTTTCAGATGTTTCATCAGACTCCTTGATGAGGGTAATGTAGAGAATACAGGAGAGGCAATGTTCAAAGATATAATGGCTCATACTACATGCCTTCAAATGAAGGGATTCAATGGCTCCCTAGCAAGATAAATAAAAACAAAATTCATTCATCTATATTTATTTTCTTCCACTATTATTTATACTCAGTAACACTCAAAAGGCCAGAGGTGGTAGAGGCTGAGACAGGAGAACTGCTGTGAATTCAAGCCCAGCCAGGGTCATATGATGAGTTCAAGGCCAGCCTGTACTATAAACCAAGACCTCGTCTCAAAAAAACCCAAAAATAAACCACTCAAAAGTTTCTGACATGTACAGTATTACTAAAAATAACAGATGTAAAAAAACCAGTGGGACAAGAGGGAAAAAAACATGAGCTAGAGAAAAAATAAAGTTGTTTAAGAAAAAACAGAAGTTACTCCTAAGAAACCTAAAATGGGTGTTTATGGAAGTTAATACAAAAAGGAAAATAAAACAGCATATTTCTTCCTATCATGCAAAGAAAATCAGATTCTTAGGAGACATATTACATGCCACATAGTAAGGTCCCAGATTATTACAAACTTACTCGGGTGTGCTCTGGCAGCTGCACCACTCAGAGGCTCAGCACTTTTGTGGCTTTTGTTTTTTTTGCCTTCACGCTGCTTACAACATGTCCCACCAGTAATAATTACCATTAGAAGGAGAAGGAACCAAGACACAAGTCACAAAGGCAGTCTATAGAGATGTGGGGACACAAAGTGAAAGGGTTCTTCCTGCCCTCCTGGATTCTAGTGCACATCACCTTTCTTGAGAATCACTGATTCTCAACTTGCTAGCACTGCAAGAAGAATCAACTACAGTGGACCTCACGTTACAACCGATCTGACATATGAACAACTTGGGTTATGACCATTATGACCAAAGTCTTGATTCATGACCTGAATCCTGCCCACTTGTGCTTCCAGATGGCCTCAGATACAGATTTAACCCTCAAAGAGTTCTGGAAGAACATTACCACATCCTTTCCCGTGTGGGGTTAACTGAGAAGTCCTGGGCCAATGTCCCCCTAAGGACACAGATTTGCCTGTACACAGGAGAGAGACTTTGAAGGCTGTGTAGAGGAGGCTGAGCCTTCAATCGACCAACCTGAGTTACAGCCAGCCCTTGGGAACAAACTGAGTTCGTAAGTCAAGGGTCCATTGTACTGGGTTTGACCACTAGCCCTGCCTCTCAATGAGCACAGGTAAATTACTTCTTTATACCTTAGTTTCTTCTCTTTAAAATAAAAATACTCATCATATGATGGTAATGGGTGATGAGAAAATTCAATGGAGTGAGTTCAAAGTGCCAAATGTTTGACACATTGATTCATTAAAGGGTGCTGAAATCATGGGTCTTTTTGGAGCTGCTTTAAAAATAACTAGCATTAAATATGATTTAAAAGCTTCAGTCATTTCATCTAACCTCCTTGCTTCACAATTAGAAAACTGAAGAGTTTTTAACTGATCTAATTTTTCACTTTGATTTTCTGAATTTCTTTTATAAAATTAAATTATTTGTGATATCTACAAATATTTATACTGCTACCCAGGAAGGTAATTTTTCTCTATCATTGTTTTGTTTTCTTAGATACAACTTGACTTTTGTTGCACGAAAGGACAACAAACACATTTCCTAACCAAGCAAAATACACAGATACTTCACTTTACAACTTGCACCGAAAATACCAATACACACTGCTGGTTCATCAGCTCTCATACCAATTTGAGGATAATGCCCTACTGACTTACCAAGCTATTTCTTCAACTTGTTTATTTTTACTTTATTTCCAAATGTCAAAGCTTTTAGACAAATCTCCAATTCTCCTTTCCTTTAAAGCCTATGCCAATCTCACAGTATTTCACCTTTTTCCTTTAAGAAATTTATTACATGTCTCTGATACACTTACAGTCTTCCTTTTTGATATTTATTACTTTTGGAGGTTGAGTTAAGAAAAACTGTATCTTACCTCAGCGCTTCCCACAATAGAACTTCACTGAGTAATCAGCTCACTAGGAGGCCAAAAAGGTATCTGTTGGACAGAATGGCTCAGTCCCATTAATACCAGCCAAAATGTTGGCACAGTCTAGAATTCATGGCTCGCAGTCAGAACAACTTCCTGGATCCTGGTTCATAAACTACCAACTCATAGATATTCAAGGAGTTAAACCAAACACACACTGCTAACTAAATCTGGGAGACAACCAGGCATAGGCCTACATTTTATTTTCAGAGTTCTACATCTTCCGTTAACTCTTCCTTGGTAAATTAGAGCATTTCCAATACTTTTTGGGGACGAGAGGAATGGCATAAGCAGAAAAACGAATTTGTCCCTTTTCTCCTACAAGCAGGTCATCCCCACTTTTATGCAGAAGGGGCTTGGGGCTTCTCAGGCCACACACCCCTTCACCAAGGCTTTAGTCTCACACTATTTATTCTTACCACCTGAAGCAAGCCTGTGCTTTGAATCTGCTCTTACGGCAGAACCTTATAAAGCACAAACTATCAATCTATGTTCTAATAATGCAGCACTGAATTTATTAAACAATAAAAAACTATATAATTATCAAACTAGCCACATACATTTCAAAAAGAAATCTTATTTTCTGTATTAAGTGCTAACAAGCTTAGAAATCTTTCCCCTCAGCCTCTCCCTAATCTAACTGATAGCAGTTGACCAGTGATACAAAAATTAATGAGTTAGAAAAAAAATTTTAAGGTCCTTTGGTATATTTCCCAAGTATCAGATTTTTTTCAAAGACTGTATAACACATTAGAGACATGCAAAGAACACAGACAATTTGGGTGGGTTTTAAATGTTTTATTGAAGGACTAACAGGCTAGCTTTTGGGAACTTTCTTTTACAAAGAAAAAAGGCAAAAAAAAAAAAAAAGCAGAGGCAGTAAAGAAAGGCTGGCTGGAATCTGAGATGTTGAGCAAAGTCCCCCATGCCTATGCTGTTATTTGTGGCATTCATTACTGAGGCCAAAATATAACATTTCTGGAGGCTTCTCAACTTGGAGGAATTTGAGCAACTGCTTACCCAGCAGACTGCAGTGGATGCCACACACCACTGGCATTTTCTAAAACACCATGGCTGTCTCCGTGTAGGTCCACCACACTGCAGTTATTGTGTGCTGAGGAGCCAGGGATGGGAAGTGCACAATGCAATCCATACATCAGAGCCCGGAGCTACGCATTGTGCACTAGCTGTAAATTTCACTGTGCAAATATAAAAGGCCAAGGAAAGAGGTACACTCAGAGCAAGCACAACAGACATATTGTTAAGGCGGGGTGGAGGAAATCAAAACCACACACGGTAGAAAAAGGGTCTCAAATAGGCTAACGCCACAATTTACCAGATAAATTCTTTCCTATCATCTGAATGAGCTACCAACACACCTCTGTCCCCAAAGTTCATCTGACCCCAGCAAAAAGAAATCCTAGCCAGAGATTCTGTGTTGTACATCAATGCCTAACTCCAGAAGGAGTCATTTACAGCAAAGGAAAATTTGGGAGTAAAGTGTCCCTGAGCATTAATAAGATTTAAGTTTGAAAATGTTTTTATATTCAAAAAAGATAAATATGTGTATATAATATATAAAACAAATGAACATGTACACACAGATATATAAAGAAATACGTATCTATACACATATACACATCCACACACGATATTTAAAGCAATTTTACATTTACAGCAAAACCAATCAGAAAGTACAGACTTTCCCATATATCCACTGCCCCCACATACACATAGCCTCCCCATTAGCAACATCCCCAGAGAGTGGTGCATCTGCTGAGCCTACAATGGTACATCACTACTATCCCAAATTAATAGTTTACACGAAGGTTCCCTTTTGGGGGTGTACACTGCATGGTTTGGACAAATGTCTGGTGACATACACACACTAGTATTATCACAGAGAGTAGCTTCCCAGTCCTAAAACTCCTCTGTGCCTCTATTTTAAAAGTATAACCAAGATTCTAAGCAAGTGTGGTGGTGCACGCCTGTAATCCTAGCACTCGGGAGGCTAAGGCAGGAGGACTGTCATGAGTTCAAGGCCCGCCTGGGCTTCATAGTAAGTTCAAGGTCAGCCTGAACTACATAGTGAGACCCTCTCTCAAATTAAAAAAAAAAAAAAGTATAACCAAGATTCTGATCATGAAGCACATCTGGTAACAAGGTCAGCAAAAAGAACCCTGTCCCAGGGAAAAGCTATCTGTGCTTATACATCGAGTCCAACAGCTTGCAGCTTCCTGGCTGTGGAAACAATATCCAATGGAGTGCACTCACTTTTCACTCCTTCCAAACACCCAGATACAAAAGCTAGGATAATAAAAGAATGCAGCAATCGCTCAACTTTTCATTTATAATCCTCTTTAAAACAACCAATTAATCCAGCACAGTAAAATAAAACTTATCTGACCATCCTTAAAGACACTGTATCTGAATCTACTTTGAGAACAAAATCATCAAATGGGAAGACAGCAGAGATCTATAAATCTCAATGGTAGATTTCATCATAGGCCAGGCCTGATGAAACTATTCTTGCTGCAACTAGAGAGGTGTGTTCAAACTAATTTTTAACAACTGACCAAGGTTGAAGTCAAGTTGTAATGCAGAATAATCTAAATGTTGTGAAGCAAAGGTAGACAGGATCCAACACAGAGGGTCTTAGCAACCAGTGTTTCCTTATCCCCTCCACCTGAATTTCTGATTCTTGTATGACCACTGAGGAGAGGTGAGCCGCTGGGTGAATCTTTAAGGTATTGCTTGACCTAAACACACATACACGTAGATTAATCCAACTGTTTTTGCTGTGTGGCAGCAGAGAACAATACAGGGATTTGGGAGCAGGAATATCAGTAGGTGTTAGTGTGAAACACCATGAGGCTGGCCTCCCCAAAAGACTACCTTCCATGTGAGTGTCCACCTGACCCAAAGATGCCCGGTCCAGCCTCCCACTCCCACCCAACTGCCCTTTTTCACTACTCTTGGCTTCATTAGTAAATTCTACCACTTAAGAGTGAACAGGTATCTTTACAAGTGAACAGATACCTTTTTTTAAAATGCAAATATCTTTGAAAGCAGTGTAGGTCAACATTCACACATTAAAATCATTCATTCAAATTGCTGATCCCCTCATTACTTAGTTGCTTATCTGCTAGACTTAAGAAACTAAGAATTTTGGTTCTAGCAGAAAGCATAAAATATTTTTGTATTATAATACTACAAAGGAGTAACTGGAAATCATCATGGAAGTAGAAATAAGAAAGTCTAAGTGGGAAAAGCACAAAAAAACAGGAAACAAGTTTACACTACAGGAATCTTCCACATACAGGCTACATTGAAGTCTTTTTTTATAACTCAGAAATTCTTCTTGCATTTTATTATTTCATCCATTCCAAATGAAAATGTAACAGGCTAGGTGTTACTGGGTTTCCAGAACTCATCCTTCAAAGCCCAGGAGTTTCTTTCTCCTCAGGAAGATTCGCACACCAACTCCAGCCTATAATCACTTGGCACTGCTGCGCTTTTATGTTATCTTTCTGAGTCATAATATTTTATCAGTTTTACCTACATACAGATATATGGGGGAATCCTGTTTAATCTATATAGCACATCTCTGTAAGTAAAATCCATAAACAATTTTTTTTCAAAATCCACACATTTCAACTTCTCTCACCATAGGGAGAAACCAAATAAATATTTGGTGATAAAATTATTTCTAAACACACAAAGCATATTTAAGTGAATACTACTGAGACCAAATTCACAGAATACTGTGAATATACGCATTCTTTAACATTCCATGCTCTTAAAATTTTTATATCATCACCAAGGGAGATCAGGAACCCAGTTATTAAAATGAATTTTAAGAAATGAAAATTCATGTTCTTTTCATCCTATTTTTTTCTTTTATTCACCTTGAACAGCAAGACAGGGTCTTCTAAATCTGTAAAGAGTATAATCTGTTTGAAAAGACAGAGCAGTAGCTATAGCTATTAGATAACCAACAGGATGTCTTCAACTTCTAGCCAGAGAAACACATCAAGCTTTTTAAGTATCTTTTTAAAAAAATTGCTAAGCACCATTTTGCATTAAAATGCACTTCAGAAACCATAAGCAGCAAACTTCTGGAGGCTAGCACATTCCCTGTAAGCTACTCGCCTAGAATGACTTGTGACCTTTGATTCATACAGGCTTTCTGTTACAGAGGATAGCTTTTTACAGCATTCCTACTTGATTCACTTCCAACTGTTGCTGACAGACATAGGAGGGACATATCAGTGAAGATAACAGATAGGTCACGGTGACACTCAGTGGGCTTCCTCTCTGTGTAACTAGACTGATGCACAAAACCAGGCTCACCCTCCACACAGGTGCAGATGGCACCTTCACAGGTGAAGCTCACAATACTGAGGGCTAATTTGATTAGTAAGTAGAATGGAGATTTTGTCTTGAGACTTGCCTCTTCAAACAAATCATAATTTTCTAACACAGTTTAGAGTATTTATGTAATTCCGTTGCAAAGTTTATTTAAAGAAATATTAAAATAGAAATCTGACAGGTCACTTATCAATGCTTTAATCATTTAGCCACCTGTGTAAAGAAATTAATATGTTACATTGCGTTTAACGCCCATCAGGTTCAAATGTCAGTATATCGGTTACACAGTAATGCTATAGATACTATTGGTAAGTTCCGACCATGTTTCTACTGGGAGACAGTGCATATCGCCTTCTGGATGAAAGAATGGCCGCCCCAGCGCCAGCTTTGGCGAATAAATTAAAACACCACTCACAGGCAGAGGTGGGATTCTCAAATCCCTGCCCCGTCTTTCAGCTGGAGGACTGAGGTAAGGGGATGGGAGAGGCAGAGTCAGGGAAGAGAACAATTGGCAGAATTTTCTGACAGCTGGAAAATCAAAATTCCATCAGTAACATCTTGAATGTGTTCAGAACAACAGAGGGCCACAGTGCGGGAAAAGTGGCTACATGGAACAGTAATGTAGAATGGCTCAGAATTCAGTGAGTTTAACAAAGATATTTTGTGGGTGTCGTTGGATCCAAGAGTAATTACACTACACTTCTTCATCTGATAAACCTGGACACAGACTTGAAAATTTTTAATTCCTACATATTTAAGAGGGTGAGAAAAATATGTCTAAGTAGATTTTAAAGTATATATTTTATTCTGAAATTGACCTTTCCCAACATATCTTTAAGATTACCTACCCCTGAAGTAATTTTTTGTTCCAAAACAGAAAAAACAATCCGAAGATCTAGCTCCTGTTCTACTAATGGTTAGAGTGAAAACTTATTAAGTGGCAAATTACCAAGGAGCTAGCATGCTTGGCAGGCAGATGTATGAGAAAGAGAAAAGAATAAAAAGCCACTGTCTTCAAAATTATGTCAAGGTGGTTGCTCATACAAGTTACTTACAACTGTCAAGCTAAATGCTTTCAAGTACCACTGATGCAAGGGCAAACAAGACAGTCCTTCTATTCTGAAACCAAACGTGAAGAAATGGGGAAGAAAGCATGTGGTAGAATTTCACAACTGCTTAGAAATGAACATTATATCATCCTTTAATCTGCTGAAGAGAAGACATTATTGTAGAAAAAAGATACTATGTTATTATTTATCTTCTCCTTCAGCCTAGCATACATCCCACCAGAAAGCCATCTGGCCTAATGGCTACTCCAATTCAAGTGACGGAACTCTTAGTTTTTGGAAGTCTAAGTTTGCCTTCAGGCTGTGAACGTCAAAGGGCCAAGACAGACACCATATTCACTTCTGTGCAGCCCTCACAGGTGGTTTCACAGCTTTCTGGAGAAATGTAATAAATGTTCTTCATTTATTGAAGGCCTTGAAGTATTTCTGTAGGAAGTTAACCTGCTCTAATTAAAAAGGAGGGCAATAAAGGAAGAAGTAGCAACTGTGAGAGAAGGGGATGATCATATTATACACATGTATCTGATTTCATTTTCAATTAGGGTAAGATGGAAGAGCAATCAAAAACACTAATAAGCAAGTGCTATCATATCTTAGAAAAGAAAGGTCAGAAACAAATACACAAGAAAGTAAAGAGAAATAAAAAATTACTTTTCTATGACAAGTGCTTTAAGCAAAGTCCTACATTAATGCTCTGGGAGATAAAGAAGAACATTTTTTTGTTCAGGAACTAACAGCAATCCAGGTGAAGAAAAAATATAAGCATGAGAAAAATCCAACAATATCAGAATTTAGCTGTTGTCCAATACAACGTACGACAGGCCAGTATACGATTAATTACCAAACTAATGGCACAAATTCAGAGGAAGAAAAATACATTCTACAAGCTGGACATTAAAAGCCAGAGAGGAATCATGTGGCTGGAGAAAGCAACATAAAGAGATTACTTAATCAGAAACTTTGAAAGAGAACGGACAACCCAGGATGTGCCTGATTAGAACACCAATTCTGCGTCTAAGGGGGAAGCACAAAAAATTAGTGATGTAAGAGATCAAAAGAGGGCCTGAGGTCTGCCCTAGACAGTCCAAGTGCCGTATCTGCTGCTGCAAGCTCTTTGTCTTCAAACTGGACTAAAATATTCTGCCACTCACATGGCACAGCAGCTTTTTCCCACTTAAAAAGTGAAGCACTGGGTAAAACTACCACCTCAAATCCCTTTTTTAAGCTAAAAGGGTAGAGTTGGGAAGAGACATTCTATCTGGACCTATGCCCCTGGAATTTTAAACTGCACACAGTATTTGGCAGTTAAGTTATTCCCAGTCCATACACCATATGTAAATCTGTCACTGTTTGAGACTTCATAGAGTCGCAACTTCTATATCCTCTAGGAGGCTCTATGTGGATAGGTGAAATTATTTCACCAGTAAACACAGAAAGGTTCAGTACTATAATCTGAAAGACAAACCGTGGAAAGTGAAAGTAGACATAAACAATCAAGTAGATAAATAAAACCCACTAGAAAACAATGATACCGAATTGGATTTCTGAGACCAGAAATCGACACAAAAACAGCAAGACCTTGACACTTTCTGATAAATACATTCATCACCAGAACAATGACGAAGACAGCCTACATTCTGACAGCCTTATTCATAACTAGGGAAAAATGGCTCTGACATTCCTGTGTAGGCAAAACAATGCTCTCAATTCTCAGACAAAATCAACATGTGGGAACAACTTTCAGATGCCAGAGGAAAATGTGAGCAGCTCTAACTTGGAATGCACATTGACTCATGCTTCCAAAGGCTCGAGAACTGTCATGCTTATTTTCAGACTTTAAAAAATAAAAAATAAAATACACATACACACACACACACACACACACACACAAATCAGCTGTAGTAAAACCAGCTCAGTCCTAGATAGAAGCAAATAATTTCATTCTTCCTCTGTGATCTGAGAACAGAAGAAAAGGCAGGAAGTGACTTCCTCAGTACATACAAAGAGTAAAAAGAAAAGTAAACATAGATCTCCTAACGTTTTATCTATGGCTTCAACCACTACTGTACTTTTCCTTAGAGGAAAGAGTCTTACTGTTTTAACACACCAGGTGTGTAAATGACTTTAGCAGCAGTTACCACAAGAGTCCAACTGCCAGACCCTAAAGCCAGCATGCAGAATCCAGGAGACTCCCTAAAACGTTTTACAATTAAATCTGGTACCAAAGAGCTTGCCATATATCACTCAGATAGCACCATGAGATTAAAGGTTACACATCAAAGAATAGGAATATAAAGTTCCTTCATTAAAAATTGTAATAATCCTCAAAGTTTGTTTAAAAATGTTCAATTAATAGACGATCAATCAGTGTAATACCTAAATTGCAGTTTTCATTGATAACAATGAAAAAATACTTAAAACAAAAATTTGAAACAAATACAGAAAGACAGACTAAGCTTTGGGTCAAAATGAACAAATGACTTAGCAATAAATCTATTGCATATAGGCTGGGGATTTACCTCAGTGGTTCAGGTGCCTGCCTCGCAAGCGCAAGGTCCGGGGTTCAATCCCCGGTACCAAAAAAAAAGAGAAAGAAATCTATTGCATATAAGCAAAAGATAACAATAAAGCCAAGCCAACTTCGAGGCGGAGGCGGAGGAGAGGCCTGCGGTGACAGGGAGCGGCAGGGACGGGAGCAGGTGGTGAAGGCCGGCGCGGCGGTTGGGAAAGCTGTTCAGGGCTGGAGGTGGAAAGGCCGGCAAGGGCGGCCCGACCCCTCAGGAGGCCATCCAGCGGCAGCGGGACACGGAGAAGATGCTAAGCAAGAAACAGGAGTTCCTGGAGAAGAAGATCGAGCAGGAATTGACGGCCGCCAAGAAACACTGAACCAAAAACAAGCGTGTGGCCCTTCAGGCACTGAAGCGCAAGAAGAGGTATGAGAAGCAGCTGGCGCAGATCGATGGCACACTGTCCACCATCGAGTTCCAGCAGGAGGTCCTGGAGAACACCCACACCAACACGGAGGTGCTCAAGAACATGGGCTATGCCGCCAATGAAGGCCATGAGGGCAGCGCACGACAATATGGACATCGATAAAGTTGATGAGTTAATGCAGGATACTGCTGACCAGCAAGAACTTGCAGAGGAGATTTCAACAGCTATTTCCAAACCTGTAGGGTTTGGAGAAGAGTTTGATGAGGATGAGCTCATGGCGGCGGAATTAGAAGAACTAGAACAGGAGGAGCTAGACAAGAATTTGCTGGAGATTAGTGGACCTGAAACAGTTCCTCCACCAAATCTTCTCTCGTTAGCCCTACCATCCAAACCCAGCAAGGAGAAGGAAGAGGAAGACGAAAACATGAAGGAGTTGGAGAACTGGGCTGGATCCATAAAATTGGCCCAGAGCAGCTGAGCCCAGACAGACTCTGATGGCCTGCGCAGCGGCGGGCAGGCGCGTGAGTGTGCGGGCCAGACGGGACGGTGCAGGCAGCTGCCCCCTCGAATCTCACTCCAAAGCAGTCGCTACATCGCTGCTCACGCTCGCACAGCGTGGCCTGTGCCCAGTGGGGCGGGCGGGAGGTGCCTGCTGTTTATAATGTTCAATTTCTGTAAAATAAACTGTATTTGCAAATCCAACATTGGAAAAAAAAACAATAAAGCCAAGCCATCACCATAGTACTTTTCAACCTAACTTCAGTCATTCTCTAAAAGCGTATTGTTGTCCAGTACTTACACTCATTGATTTTTACTGTCTGGAAATCTGGCAAATCTGTGTGACATTCCTTTATTCACTTAATATTAACCTATATATAGTCTCTTCTCCTCAAAACACAAACTTCAAAGACAACAGTTTTTGAAAACAGTGTAGTACTGACTCCTTCAACAGTTGCCTTGATCTACCTAACTCCTGAGGTTTGACAGCAGAAAAGTAGAGGCTCAGATGATCTACAGGAGGAAGAAAGAATGTTGAAACAGGAAGTCATAAAAAGTAAGGGAAAGCCAGGTACAAGAGGACATGCTTGTAATCCCAGCTACTCAGAAAGCTGAAGCAAGAGGATCTCTTGCATTCAAGAGTTCAAAGCCAGCCTGAACAACAAAACAAGACCCCATCTCCAAAAAAGGCAGGTGATAAAGAAAGGAAGAAAAGCTACAGATAGATCCTGCAGAGATCCATACATGTGTATATAACAAATACTATGACAATATGTTAATACACTTATTATCTCTAATTAGAATAATTTGGGAAGCACAAGTGCTATTAGGACAACAAACAAAAATACCTCCAAGAATTATGTTTCCTGATTTAAAAAAATTATTCAGTTTACATAGCAACATTTACATTGAATGTGTTTTAAAGTTCTTCTGTTGGCAACAGCACTGACAGGTACACCAACAGGAAACTGCCTAACTTACCCAACACTTCATCACATCATATAAAACCATCATTTCTCAAGACCACTGATGTGCAACCTAACCAAGGTGTTGAATAAAAACATCCCCCTTAAAGCACTGCAGCTAGATAGCTATCTCATGTGTTTCAAATCTTAGAGGCATCTTGGCTTTGCTAAGTTGTACAGTCCAATGATTTTATGGCCTCTGGTCCATTACTCCCAGCTCCTTCTTTCCTGTACAGATCAGTTTCAATCTTCTCATCCGGGCATTTGAAGTCTTCCAGCTCCTCACCTTATTCCATAAGGTGCCCATAAATTAGGTCATGCCATCTCCTCATGACTCCCTGCAGAGACTACATGTTCAACTGCTTTCTTCTACCATTGTCAGTACCCCAAGTGAAAACAATTAGGTTCGCCTCAGCAGGCATGCTATATAATCTAAAAGTATGACTAAAAATTAAACACATGTTCCTATGGAAAGAAAACAGAAACTATGCTAATCTGAAAAGCTAGGAGAGAAAAACAATCCTTGGTGACAACAAACAGATGAGAAATCTACTCTCCC
Organism: Heterocephalus glaber; assembly: GCF_053883595.1. Lineage (NCBI taxonomy): Eukaryota > Metazoa > Chordata > Mammalia > Rodentia > Bathyergidae > Heterocephalus > Heterocephalus glaber. Next base: position 14,092,355 of record NW_028258343.1, on the reverse strand, counting down.
GAACCAATGAATGTATTTATTTCCCACACTGTATTTACCTCTTTGAGCGCTCATAAATTCATTAATAGCTACAGTTTCCCACAACATACTTCCCCAACTAGTACTCAGACAGTGATTTCCGGTGGAGAGCTACAAAAATGAAGATCAGCAGCAACTATCACCCAATCACTCTAAGGTCGGCAGTGGAACAGGGAAGCTGAGAGCGCTCACCCGCATGACGGCTGTCCTTTGGGCTCCACTCCTGAAGAGGAAATGAGCAGATCTGATGAGAAGCAGACCCAGACCGGGGGTACTAAAAGTAGCCAGAGAACCAAAATGGGAAGGGAACTTCGATAAAGGGGAAATTAATTCCAAAAAGCAAAACAACTTATAACTTCTGCACTGCTGTAACAGCTTTTAGAATACTGATGAATTATGTCCTGTGTTTACATATAAAATCACTGCTTCAATTTCAAGTGAGCTGCTGGTATATAAACTCTGTCCTGGTATGATATCACTAAAATCTACTCAAATCCTACTTTGCTTTGTAGTGGAGTGGTAAAACAAGCTGATTCAACAAAAAATCTACACCACTTATTCATCATTTACTGTCCTCAAAAGTTCATTCTTATAACGGCACATTAATTAATAAACATAAAAATATAGGCATTTCAGAGCTGGGGATTTAACTCAGTGGTTCTGCTGCCTGCCTCGGAAGGACAAGGACCAGAGTTCGAGCCCCGGTACCAAAAAAAATATATATATATAGGCATTTAGCCGGGGATTTAGCTCAGTGGTTTTGCCACCTGCTATGCAAGCGCAAGGACCGAGTTCGATCCCCAGTACCAAAAAAAAAAAAAAAAATATATATATATATATATATATATATATATATATATATATATATAGGCATTTATTGGTGAATTAAAGAAGTAACCCAAACTTGGCAGAATATAGTCGCACATCTCAGTAATCATATGAAATGGCCTACAGTGACCACTTAACAGAATCTCCAAATGTGATTAAAAAACAAGTCTCGGGGCTGGGGATTTAGCTCAGTGGTGCAGCCGCCTGCCCTGAAAGCGCAAGGACCCGAATTCGATCCCCGGTACCAAAAACAAAAAACAAAAAAACAAGTCTCCCTCAACATAAAAGCACAATCTCTACAAGCAATGAAATGGCAAAAGATGGTCCAGACAAAGTCTAACCAAAACACGGCTAGTACAGTAACATTATTGAATAAAATAAATTTAAGGTACTATATAATGGTAAACAGGTAAATTATCCAAGAACATATAATTCTGAACACGTCTGTATCTAATAATATAGCCTCAAATTTTATCCAGCATAAGTTTACATGATACCAAGAAAAATTATCAAGTCAACAATTATAGAGATTTTAACACATCTCACCGAAAAACGAAAGTTAAACAATGATTTTAGTGATAAATGTAACTAAAATCTGATCAAGAGGACAGATCTACAAATCTGTATCAACAATGAGATATTATGTTTTTCCAAACTCAAAAAGAACATTACAAAAACTGACTATATATTATGCTTCAAAGTCCTACATACAATACAATCTATTATTTAGACCACAGTCTGACCACAGTATAATTCTGAACAAAAGAAAATGCTACACAATACATGCATACATATACTCACAATGCACACAGACTAAAATTTTTAAATTACACCTATAAACAAAAAATCCAAGGGTCAAAAACACCAACCAAAACAGAATGAGAAAATATTAAGAAGTGAATGGCAATTAAAGGCATAACATTTTAAATTTATGCAGTCAACAAAAGGTACTTAAGGGAAAAAAATAAGAGCTGTAGATGTAGTAAACTCATGAAATTGAAAAAAGAACAGAATAATCCCAAAGAAAAAGTTTAAAAGGAAATGTTACAAAACAGAAAAGACACAACAGACAGAAACAAAATCAAACTGTTACTTTGAAAAAAAATTAAAACAGTAAATCTACAGCAAGAATAATCAACAAAAAAGACCAGTAATACTAGCAATGAGAAAGGAGTCAAAACTGAATATACAAGATGAGAATACTATGAAAAGCTTCATGCCAAAAAATTTGTCAAATTAGATGAAATGGATAGTTTACCCCCAAATCATGAATTACTAAAACTGACTCAAGAAAAAGCAGAAACAGATAATAAGGAAACTGAATCAGTAATATAAACGAACAAAAAACTATCCTCCATCTCCAAAATTCCCTTTACATGCCCCCCCCAAGACAGTTTCAAAGGAAGTTCCACCAAATCTACAAAAAACAGATAATCCTTCATTTATCAAAGCTTTTCTTAAAAATTAATGAGAGGGAAGCAACTTTATGAGGATAGTGCACAACACAGATAACAAAATCTGATAAAGACAACTGTTAAAATTAAAGTTAATATTTGTAAAAATCCTGAATAAAAATAATGCAAAATGAATGCAGAATCATCATGGTCAACTGGCATTTACATTAGAAATTCAGATGCCTTGATTTTAGAATATACAAAAAATTAGTAATGTAAATGACAGAACTGAAAAAAACACATGATTCAGCTGAAGCAGAAAATACAGAATTAAATTCACCACCCTTCCACTGAGTCTGAGAAACTAGGAAAGAAACTTCCTTAATCTGAGAACGAATATCTATTTTCAAAAGTCCTAGGGCAAAAAATACATAATAAAGTAGAAATGATAAGCAAATCCAGAAAACTAAAACATAACAAGACACTAAGTCTCATCTTCTGTAACATTCCATGTTCGCGCTCTCAGTGGTTCCCACCTTCTTCTTAGGAGAGATGCATACTCTCCCATAGTGTTGCCCTCAGCCTTCACCACGTGGCTGGCCTGGCCCGGGCAAAAAAAGTTTAAGTGACTGTACCACTTCCAAGCAGAAAATTCAAGACCCAGACTGTAGTTTTACCATGTTTCCCTTTTCCTCTGTCTTGAGATTTGGATGCCCCAACTAGAGACAACTCTTTCAAGCTGGAATAAAAGTAAAGATGATGTAGAACACAGTCACAGTCAACTACCAAATACATACAACATAAGCAACAAATGAAGCACTTACTGTAAGTCAAAGGATTCAGAGGTTCTTTGTTCCTGAAGCATAATCATGTGGGTCCTACTTGACAATGATCCAAAAAGTGCAAATTAGAAACTGAGAGGCTACTTTCCACACATTAAAGGAGTAACTCTCCACTAGTACTGATGATAATGTGGTAAAGTGAAAGTCATTGCTAGCAGGAATGTGAACTGGAATGATGTTTTGGTGCTAGCTGGAAAAACTGAAGAAATAAAACTGTATCCCATCAACCTAGCAATTCCACCTATAGAAATTTACCCTGAAGAAACTTGCGCAAGTAAACAAGAAAACAACTATCATGTCCACAGAAGAACTTTTTTTATTACATAGAAGGAAAGGGTAACCTAGTAGGGGAATATACTGATTTAGTTATTTCAATGAATACCACATAGTAGCTAAAAAGAATCAAGTAGATTTACACTTAAAAAAACCAAAAATGAAAATATAGAATAAGATTTTAGAAATGTCTTTAATATTAGTTTTATCTTATTAAAAGATAAAAAAGCGTACCACCGATAACCCCAGCACTCCTGGAGGCGAAGGCAGGAGAAACCTGAGCACAGCCCCAGACTGGGCAAAGTAGTGACTGCGAGATGCTGTCTCAAAACGTTTTCAGAAAGGGGTGGGAATGTAGCTCAGTCCAAAGGTCTTGGGTTCAATCTCCAGTAGAACCAATCCATCAATTAACAAACTAAAACACATGGCAAAATGGTAATATCTGACTGAAATCTTTATATTAGATGAGGTTCAACTGTCTATTTTTTGTTAGCTCTTAAATTCTTCATGATTTAAAAGAAGATAAGAGAACAAAAAACAGATTTATACCATAAAGTACCTTAGTCAGTCTTGTGGTTTAGGGATATACAAGAACGCTGGAGATGAAAGGGGCATTCTACATCATCTGAATAACCCCGTATTTTACAGATGAAGAAAAGTAGGCCCACAGAGGTGGAACAATGGACTCAAGGTCACAAAACAAGCTATCAAGTTGGTTCTCAAAGACTGAAAGACTGAGAGGACCTTTGGTCAAATACAATGTCATTAAGTCAACTTCAGAAAACAACTTGTCCTCCATCCCAAGACACAGTAAGTGTCTTTCTCCAACTCCCCAGCCTCCTCTCAGTCTCTCTCTAAGGAGTGGAGTTCTGCAAAAGGACGAGAGAGGAGAGTTGGAAAGGAGAGAAGGAAAGAAAAGTTTATGGGTTGCTACAGTCTGTCTACGTCCCTTAGAAATTCATGGTGAACCCCAACCCTTTTGTGGTACTGAGAATGAGCCCACAGGAAGTGAGTAAGCTATGAAGGGTGTATTCTCAGAAACAGGACTGGGGCCTTACAGAAGAGGCTGAAAGGAGCTTCTCGTCCTTTTCACCCTGTGAGGATCCAGCATTTTCCCCTCCCACCACATAAGCACAGAGCAGGAAGGTCTTGTCTTGATAGCAAAAGCAGCAAGGGCCTGGGATTTAGCTCAGTGGTGCCACTGCCCTGGCCCACAAGCTCAAGGACCCAAGTTCAATCCTGGGTACCAAAAATAAATAAATAAAAAACAGAGTGTAAATGCTTTAAAAAAAAAAAAAAAAGCAGCAAGTAGACACCTTGATTCTGGACTTCGTCTCCAAAGCTGTGAGCAATAAATTTCTAGTGTATGTAAATTACCAAATCTAAGGTATTCTGCCACAGCTTCAAGAAAAAATGAAGAGAAGGATTTTTACTCCTTTAAATAACTGAATTAGAGCAATTACACTTAAAGTTCTATATAGGTAATACAAAGATAAAGGCAAGGACCATGAATTTTTCATCTTAGTACCCTCAACATCCTGCAATATTATATGTATTCAACTACAGAACAAACTACAGTTCAATTTGATAGACCTGTCTTTACCAAGCTGATGCTTTCATTGTTTAAAGTATAACTTCTATTTTAAGAATGCAAGGAATTAAGGGGGATATGTTTTTAAATGTTTAACAGAAAACTAAAGACCAACTCATATTTCAAATGGGAAAGATACGTTCCACGTGTGGCCAATTAAACTGGTCTGGTGGAGAGATTCATGGGCACTACAGCTAACTTGCCAAGACAGGGAACCTGGCTCCTCCCCAAAAGCTGTGAAACTCTGGGCAGGTTATTTAATTTCTCTGAGCCTTATATTTTTCACTGTAACAGTGGGAACACCAATAATCATAAACACCTTAATGAGATTCTTGTAAGTATTACATGATTTAATCCACTCAAAGCACTTCACACAGTTCAGCAAACATTATTTGTTACTGTATGTCATGTAAGTAATTTGTGAAAAGCAACAAATTCTAATTGACACACAATTATAAGATGCTGGATGCCTGAAAACATTATATTGGCTTCTCTCAGCATCAGAGCAAATAAATTATCTGTTTTACAAACTATAGGTCTTTTCTAATTAAATGAAACTAAATAGACACGCCAAATCAGCCCGCTGCAGACAGGCAGGTCTGTGAACGCCCTCCCAAGGTCCTGAGTTGCGAGGAAGACACCGAATCAACCTGCTGCAGACAGGCAGCCACCTGGTTCCACATTACAAAGACACAGAGGACACCAGACCACCAGACCACAGTACTGAGTTCCGCTGCTCCCAGCCCAGAGGTAGGGGCTTCTGAGCCACCGTCCAACTGCTCCTGGTCCAGAGGAAGGGGCTTCCTGGTCACCATCCCTCCCGCTGCTCCCAGCCCAGAGGAAAGGGCTTTTGGGCCACCTTCTGTCCCACTGCTCCTGGCCCAGAGGAAGGGGCTTCCGGGCCACCATTCCACCCAACGCTCCCGGCCCAGAGGGAGGGGCTTCTGAGCCACCATCCCACCGATCCTGGTCCAGAGGAAAGGATTTCCCAGCCACCATCCCTCCCGCTGCTCCCAGCCCACAGGAAAGAGCTTTTGGGTCACCATCCCTACCGCTGCTCCTGCCCTCTGTCCCACCTCACCCAGCTCAGAGGAGGTAATCCGTGCAGGCGCTAACAGCCCCCCGCCCCAGTTGAAGTAAGAAAACACATAAATAAGTCTCAAAACCAGACTTCCAGATCACCTACAGCAACCCCAAAGGGAAATGAGATGGAACACTCTGATACTCAACCACCTGGACCCACTGAACTGGCAACAGAAGGGGATCTGGAAAAAATGAAATCAGAAATAATTTCTCAGATAACAGGAGAAATTGTGCCCCTAGTACAAGACATGATTAATAAATCTAGAGAGGAGCTCAGGAACATGATGGAATCCCAACATAAGAAATAAATGGAATCCATAAAACAGATGCAAATAGATTTCCAGGAGATGAAAAACTCCATTGAAAGTCTACACAGCAGAATTAGCCAATGTGAGGACAGAATTTCAGATAGAGAAGATAAGGTTGCAATTAGTGACCAGGAAAAGAAAAAGTGCTTCAAAATTATAAGGGAACATGAGAAATCAATCCAGCAGCTGCTAGATGATGCAAAAAAGAATAACATAAGACTGATTGGAGTCAATGAAAAAACAGGAGAGAGTGCAGATGACATAAAAAATCTCTTCACAGAAATAATGGCAGAAAACTTCCCAAGCAGGGGAAAAGAGCTTGACATACAGATAAGTGAGGCATATAGGACTCCAAGTAGCTGTAGTCAAAAAAAATCTACACATAGGCATATAATTGTTAAGATTCCAGAAACACAGCAGAAGAACAAAGTTCTACAAGCAGTCAGAGAAAAGAAACAAATCACATACAAAGGAAAGCCCATCAGAATCACAGCAGACTTCTCAACACAAACCATCAAGGCAAGAAGAGCTTGGAGTGATGTATTCCAAGCCCTAAAAGAAAACAGCCTCCAACCCAGATTGATGGACCCTGCAAAACTATCTTTCTAAATGGATGGAGAAATAAGATACTTTCATGGCAAAGAGCACCTTAGGAACTTCGTGAATACCAAACCATCACTCCAAAGAATTTTACACAATAACCTAGGAACAGACATTGAGGATCACAACCCCAGGACGCAAAGCAGAATGAACCCATCTGGCATGACAAGAAATTAAATGGAAAGGAGGAGAACCCAAGAAAAAGAAAAAGTCATGGCAATGACAAGTCAATACGTTTCAGTTATAACCATCAACGTTAATGGTCTCAATTCACCAATCAAAACAAATAGACTGGCAGAATGGGTCAAGAAGCAAAATCCAACAATATGCTGCATACAAGAAACACACTTAATTCAAAAGGAAACTCACAGACTGAAAGTTCAAGGGTGGAAAACAATACTCGATGTGACAGGAACCCGAAAAAAAGCAGGAGTAGCTATCCTCTTTGCAGATCAAGTAGATTTCAAACCAACACTGATTAAGAGAGATGAAGAAGGATGCTACATCCTTGTAAAGGGAAGAATCCAAGAGGAAGAGATGACAATCATAAATATCTATGCCCCAAACACTAGTGCACCCAACTATATAAAACAAATACTAACGGACATGAAAAGTCATATATGCACTAATACAACTGTAGTGGGGGACCTCAACACCCCACTGTCACAAATAGATAGATCAACTAGACTAAAAATAAGTAATGAAATACTAGAACTCAACTGAACTCTTGAACAAATGAACTTAACAGATGTTTACAGAGTCTTCCACCCCACAAAATCAGAATACACATTCTTTTCACCTGCACATGGGTCATTCTCAAAAACAGGCCACATACTCACACACAGAACATGTTTAAGTAAGTGCAAAGGAATTGAAGTTATCCCCTGTATATTATCAGACCATAGTGCGATGAAATTGGAGATTCATAGCAAAAGAAACTCAAAATATTTCATAAACACGTGGAAATTGAACAACACACTTCTGAATAACCAATGGGTCACAGAGGAAATTAAAGAAGAAATCAGACAGTTCCTTCAATTAAATGACAAGGACAATACAACATATCGGAATCTATGGGACACAATGAAAGCAGTCTTACGAGGGAAATTCATAGCAGTGAATAAGCATATTAGGAAAACAGAACGAGCCCAATTAAACAACCTGATGCTGAACCTCAAGCTTCTAGAAAAAGAAGAGCAGGACAACCCCAAAGCTCACACAAGGGAAGAAATTATAAAGATCAGAGCAGAAATCAATGCAATGGAGACTAAGAGAACAATACAAAAAAAATCAATGAAGCCAAGAGTTGGTTCTTTGAAAGAATCAACAAAATTGATAAACCTTTAGCCAATCTTGTCAGAAAAAGGAAAGAAAAGGCCCAAATCCATGCAATTAGGAATGAAAAGGGTGAAACTACAACAGACCCAGCAGAAATCCAGAGGATCATCAATACCTACTTCGAGAACCTATACGCCAATAAGATGGACAGCACAGAAGAAATGGACAGATTCCTAGATACATATGAATTACCAAAGTTGAATGAAGAAGACCTAAAAATTCTGAACAACCCAATATCAACCAATGAAATTGAAAATGGAATTAAAAACTTATCAACTAAGAAAAGCCTGGGCCCTGATGGCTTCACTGCTGAATTCTACAAGACATTTAGAGAGGAACTGCTGCCACTACTGTTTAAACTCTTCAATGAAATTGAAAGGGAAGCAATACTCCCAAATTCATTCCTGGAAGCAAGCATCACCTTGATCCTCAAAGCAGAGAAAGACCCAACTGAAAAAGAGAACTATAGGCCAATCTCACTAATGAACACAGATGCAAAAGTCCTTAATAAGATAATGGCAAACAGAATGCAGAAGATCATCAAGAAGATCACACACCCTGATCAACTGGGATTCATCCCAGGGATGCAGGGATGGTTCAATATACGCAAATCAATCAATGTAATACACTATATCAATAGAGCCAAGGACAAAAACCATATGATTCTCTCCATAGACGCAGAAAAAGCATTTGACAAAATCCAACATGCATTTATGATAAAAACTCCACAAAAAATTGGAATAGATGGTCTCTACCTCAAACTGATAGAAGCCATCTATGAAAAACCAATAGCCAATATCATACTAAAGGGTCAAAAACCGAAATCCTTCACACTCAAATCAGGAACAAGACAAGGATGTCCACTATCACCACTCTTGTTCAATACAGTTCTGGAAACATTAGCCACAGCAATTAGACAAGAGAAAGAAATAAAAGGAATAAAGATAGGTAATGAAGAAGTCAAATTGTCATTATTTGCAGATGCCATGATACTCTATATAGAAGACCCCAAGAACTCCACCAGAAGTCTTCTAGACTTAATAACCAAATTCAGTCAAGTAGCTGGTTACAAGGTCAACACACAAAAATCGATAGCTTTCCTCTACACCAATGACAGACTCACTGAGAGAGAAATAGGGCAAATAATTCCTTTCACAATAGCATCCAAAAAAACTGAAATACCTAGGAATCAACCTAACGAAAGAAAGGAAAGAAATCAAACAAAAGAAATCAAAGACCTCTTCTCTGAAAACTATGGCACTCTGAAAAGAGAGATTGAACATGATATCAGAAAATGGACAGACATAAGAAAATGGACAGACATCCCCTGCTCCTGGGTAGGAAGGATTAATATAGTGAAAATGGCCATACTTCCAAAACTGCTATATAGATTTAATGCAATTCCAATTGAGATCCCAGCAGCATACTTCATAGACCTTGAGAAAACAATCCAAAAATTCATTTGGAGCAAGAAGAGACCCAGAATAGCAAAAGCAATTCTAGGTCACAGAGACATGGCAGGGGGTATCACAATCCCCAACCTGAAACTATACTACAAAGCTACTGTGATAAAAACAGCATGGTACTGGCAAAGAAACAGACCTGAGGACCAGTGGAACAGATTAAAAGATGCAGAAACAACGCCAGACACACTCAGCCATCTCATCTTTGACAAAGGAGCCAAACACCCTCACTGGAGGAAAGATAGCCTCTTTAATAAATGGTGCTGGAAAAACTGGGCTTCAACTTGCCAAAGATTAAAACTAGACCTATATCTCTCACCATGCACTAAACTAAAATAGAAATGGACTAAAGATCTAAGTATTAAAATAGAAACTCTGAACCAGTTGGAACAGAGGTTAGGTAGAACCCTTGAAGACATCGGTGTAGGAAAAGATTTTATGAACAAAACCTCAGTTGCCCATGAACTAGCACAAACAATCAACAAATGGGATGTCTTCTTATTAAAAAGCTTCTGCACAGCAAGAGAAACCACCAGCAGTGTGAAGAGACAACCCACAATGTGGGAAAAAATCTTCACCTGCTCTTCCTCAGACAAAGGTCTACTATCTCGAATCTATAAAGAACTTCAAAAGATCAGACCTCCCAAATTTAAAGACCCAATGCAAAAAATGAGCATCTGAAATGAACAGACATTTCTCAGACAAAGAAGTAGAAATAGGAAAGAAACATATGAAAAAATGTTCAACATCATTGGTCATTCGATAGATGCAAATGAAAACAACGCTGAAATTCCATCTCACTCCAGAAAGAATGGCTCCTATCATGAAAGCAACCAATAACAAATGCTGGTAGGGCTGTGGGGAAAGAGGAACCCTGCTCCACTGCGGGTGGGAGTGTAGATTGGTGCAACCACTGTGGAAATCAGTACAGAGATACCTCAAAGAACTAGGACTGGAAGTCCCATTTGACCCAGCTTCCCCTGCTGGGTATCTTCCCCAAAGAATTAGAAGAATCATACCACAGTCATATATGTGCACCCATGTTCAGAGCAGCACAGTTTGTAATAGCTAAAACTTGGAAACGGCATAAATGCCCATCAAATGGAAACTGGATAAAGAAAATGTGATTTTTTTTTATAAAATGGAGTAGTACTCAACCATAAAAAAAAAGAAATTGGAGATATTTATATAGCTAAATGGATGCACATTGAGGCAATACTCTTAAGTGAAATAAATAGGACACACGTGTAAATACTGAATAGTTTCTCTAGTGTGAGAAAATGAAAGTGTAAATAAGGACTAAAAGGTATAACAGATAATGTGAAATAGGAAGAAAAGGGTCAAAGGGGAAGGGGAAGTGCAAGGGGTTCGGGAAAGGATAGAAGGGAATGGGATTAATATGAGAAAATGGAAAAATAGGAACAAAATCTTTGTAAACAGGGAGGAATGGAGGGGTTGAAGGGAGGGCTGGGCAAGGGTGAAAAATAAGAACCAAGAGAGACTATGTAAAGGTGCAAATTTCCAATGATGAATGTCATTATATTGTATACCTAAAATGTACCAATGATTAGAATGAATAATCGATAATGTACAATAGGAAGAAAAGGTCCAAAGGGGTAGCGGTAGTGGGAGGGGCAGGGGAAAGGAAAGAAGGGAAAGGAAAAATGATGAGAAATGGAAAAAATGGAAATAAAGTCTTTGTAAATAGGGAAGGGTAGAGGGCGTGAAGGGAGGGCTAGGAATGAGGAAAAAATAAGAACCAAGATGCATTATGTAAAGGTACAATTCCCAATGAGAAATGTAATTGTGTTGTATACCTACAATGTACCAATAAAAGAATTTAATACAAAAAAGATAAAATGAAACTAAATAAATGAGCTGGATGTTAAGTCACTCTCTAAGTCTACCACAGAAATTCCACTATTCTGAAAGGTCAACCTAGAATTATCATTTGTCCTAAAGTAAAACGTCGATAGTCAAAGGCAGTATTCAAATTATTTAGTGCTCATTTAGAACAGACATAAAGCAGGATACATGACCAGCAAGTGCACACTGGCAGAACATGATCCCAAAGGGTCAGGAAGCACTGTTTGAAATGAGAAATGCGAACCCTCTTCTATGTTGCTGCTGTTTTAAATGCCAAATTTCAACAAGCTAGCATCCAGGAACGTGGTAAAACACAAACTTATATTCATTATGCCATACCACAAGCAAGACACTGTGCCCTGCTTTCGTTCCACACATCAAGCCAGTTCTCCGCTCAGCCTCGTCTCACCTCCAGGTCACAGCTGTACTCGGTGCCATCCAGAAGGACCACTTTACACTGGACAGTCTTGGTCTTCTTGCTTGCTTTCTGAGAGGCGTTCTCTGCTTTCACCTCACTGGTCTGCACCTCCTTGGTCTCCCTTTTTGCTGCTTCTCCTTCTGATTTGTCTTCCTGTGTTTCCTTAACTTTCTCCTCTTCTCTCTTCTTCCTTACTTCTTCAGCAGGCTGTGAAGGAAAAATGGTGCCAAAGTTAACCAATGTGCAGAAGACAACTCAAAGGAAAATCAGTTATGATCATTATTACCACTGAAAGCTTAAGATCTTAAAAGACTTGAAAATTATGCTAGTAAGAATAACTCCTCTCATCTTGCTTGCTTCTATTGCCAATTTTCTCAATTCGCCAAGTTGGTTATTTCAGCACTAAATGAATAACAGATAGTACATCCCATAACTACAACTTCAGCATTATCCAAATAGAATTTCTGACTAAAATCTCACACTATAGTAAAATCTATGCTTTACTAGGCAACCAAAAATGCACACAATCTACACTTACTGCTTACTGTGGTTTGCTTAAATAAACCAAAGAAACATAAAAAGGCCTCCTTTTTAAAATGAAAGGCGCCAGGAGTGTGAGAGTATCCACTTTACCTTAACAGGAACCCTTAGAAACTTCTTAGTATGTAGTTTATATATATAGTGAATTTTTTTATTATTTTGGAAATATGTTTTTAGAGGAATGACAGGAGAAGCCTAAGGTACACCAATCCAAGGCCTATATTCCTGATACATCAGGCCAAAAAAGTTATGTCAATAAGAAAAGCCAGAAATGACCCCCCACACACAATGACCCTTTTCCTTACATGGCTGCTCTCATTCCCAAACAGTTGCTCTCAAACACACCTGAGTGTCGGCTCTGCTGGCTGCAGGCTTGTCTTCTCTGACATCCACCTTCACCTCCAGGTGTGTCCTCTGGGCTGTTTCTTCAGCATCGCCCTTGGCCTGTCTCTCTTCTTTAGGAAGGGTGTCCTCTCTGTCTAAAACTTGTTCTTTTACAACACCGTGGGGAGGCTCTTTTTTAGCTCCTCCATCTTTGGCCACTATTAAGTTATAGGACTTCTGTTTCTTAAGCCATGGGGGTATGAACCGAGAAAGGCCTCTACTCTCAGATGGATCCTGCTCTCGCTTCTGGCGGCGGGGACTACTTTGGCTTTCAGCTGCAGGAGATGGCTGGGAGCCTTTTTCCTCCTCTTGACTGGATGACTGATTCTGTTGATTTTCTGCCGCCTCTTTAGCTTTCTCCTTGGTTGCATCTGCTCCCAAATGGTCAGAGTCCTTCTTCACTTCAGATGTGGAGCCAACTTCAGTAGTCATGGTGATGGCTCACACTGGAACAAAACAAAACCAAGAGACGCGACTTTACTAACTCTCCTATTTAAGTCTGGTGGCAAGAAAAAGGAAAAAGTATGGCAAGGTGGGAAGAGGAATAGCAGAGATGAAAGGGAGAAAACAAGCTGAGAAAGAAGGTTCATAAGCACTAGAGAAAATGGAGACCACTCTCTAACTTTGAGAATTCTCTATCAGAATTATAGAACCCAAACTAACATCATAACAGCATTACCTGATTCTACACAGCTAGAACTTAGTGACCAAGACTCAAAAAAGGGGTGATTACTTTTATTTCTAGTTATAGATAATATCCCCCAAAATCTAATTTTTTAAAAAAAAATTACGTTGTACTTGGTAGTCTTTATTTGGTAATAAGAAAATGTTGCCAATATTGTTAGAAAGTACACATTAAAATCAAAATCTACAAAAATGATAAGTACAATACAAATAAATTTTAAATGTTGAGTGCTTAATAGCAAGAAAATTGAATTTGAAACAAAAATGTGTTATTTTGCATTCCAATATTGAATCCTATAATTCACCATCACTATTTCAAGGCAAAAATTAACTTTCTGGGAAAAAATCGAAATTCCAAACCATTTTGCCCACCTGAAAACACACTTTCCTTTCTGACTATGATTGTAAGAAAAATGTCCAAAGGCCCAAATTCAAACCAAATAAAGACATTATGGTGAAAAATACATCTCATGATTGATCCTATCACAAGTAATGAAAATTAAATTTAAAATATCTAAATTTACACACAAAAAGAGGGATTTTTCAAGTGTAGCAACACCACTAACAAAAGGAAAACAGGCAGGGCCCCATGGAGACAGTAGGTCACACTCTTTCTCTCCTTTCTTGCTCGTGATGTAAATCTTCAAAGCCCTGGCACCATCTTGGCCTACATGTAATAGCACAGCAATGTTCAAAACTGGTACAAACTGGGTGGGTTTAAAAAAAAAACTAAGGTACATCTGTTTTAAAGCAGACTTGAGATATAATTTGCATACTATAAAACTCACCCTTCTAAGTATAAAAATGTGGTTTTGAGTACTGTATATTCAGAAGACTGTGTAACCATCACCATTATTTTTAGAAGATGTTCTTCATTCCTGTAGACTTTAGTAGTCATTCCATTCCTCCCTCTCCCTCAGCCTCTAACAACTAGTACTCTACTTTCAATTTGTATGGATTTAACCTATTTGGAACACTTCAAATAAATGGAATCATGCAATACATGTCACTTTTACCTAGCATCATCTTTTCACAGTTCATTCATATTGTAGCATGTATTAGTGCTATATTTGTTTCTGGAAATACAATTCACATCTGAAAAGCATATACTTTTAAAAAAGAATATATCTGACAACAGTCTAGTATCCAGATTATACAAAAAACTCTTACAGCTTGACAACAAAAAGACATAGGACCCAACTTTAAAAATGGGAAAAGGTTTGGACATTTCTCCAAACACACACATGAATGGCTATTAAACACATGAAAAGATCCTCATCATCAATAAGTCATTAGAAAAATGAAAAACAAAGCCACTGTAAAGCACTACTTCATACTCTCTAAGGTTAGCTGTAGTCAAAAAGACAGTGACAAGTACATGGAAAAATGTGGAAAAATTTGGAATCCACAAACTGCTGGTAATAACATAAAATCCTGGTAATGTGGCCATGGTAGAAAGGTTTGGTAGTTTTCACTAAGTGAAACACAGATTTACCACAGGACCCAGCAATTCCACAAATGAGAATATCTGTCTTTACATCAATGTTCATAACAGCATGATTCATAATAACCAAAAAATGCCTACCAACTGATGAATGGATAAAATGTGGTATGTAAAACAGTAGAATAGTATTCAGTCATAGAAAGGAATGGAGCTCTGACACACGCTCCCACATGGACAAATCTCAAGGTCTGGAGGTTCTAAAAGTTATTTTAAAGGTGAAGAGATATCACCCAAGCACTTTAAGTAAAGGGGTAACGTAATCAAAATTCTCATTTCAGACAGCCAGAATTGAGTATAAAGTATAGGATGAGAGAAAAGACTGAAATAGAAAGACATCTGGGAGATTACTGCAATCAATAATCTGGACATGATTCTATACTACGGACGAAGCAGTGGGGTAAAAGATTGGAAATGAATTTCATGGTAAAAATGTAGAATGAACATGACTTGGGATCTAGGCTGAATATAGAAAGCCAAAGAGATCAAAGAAAGTCCCAGGTTATGGGAGACCAGGGGAATGGTAGAACTATCCATGGAAAGGGGGCACACCAGAAAAAGTGGGTCTGGCTTGATTCTGAAATCACTACAATTGTGAAGTCTGTGGAGAGGTCTAGTAAGTGACAAGACACACAAGTTTTGAGGAGGTTGGAGGTGCACTGAAGAAATCACAGAGAGTTGTGGTCATATGGATGGACAGCTGCCAGCATAGAAAAATGGTGTCAGTTCATCCTAGAGGATACTGAAAAGAACCTCATTACTGCCAACATGCAAGAACAGGCAAAGGAAAAGGAATGAGGGCCACAGGCAATACAGAGAGGACAGGATGATCACGAACAGGAACCAGCTTGATGATTACAATGCTACAAAACAGGGAACAGACACCTATCACACCCACACATCCAATGTTACTTTCCATTCCTAGGCATTTAAATTTCAAAATCACGTCTTCCAACAAGGACACTCTGACTGTGAGAAATAGTCTGGGGACCAATAAACAAATTTGGGGTTCAAAATATTTTATAAGCAATGAAATATAAAAGTGAAATTGTCACTATTATGTTACATTTTATTCATCGGAGTCACCCCTCAGCTTACTGTGGCAGACATCATGCACATTTCTGCTCCTCAAAACATCTACAGGTTATTATCTTCATTTCATAAATAACAAATGGAATATAAGTGACTTGTCCACAGCCACTAAATGGATGACCACACCGATGTGTACACATCTCCTCACACAAACTTCATAATGTAATCCCAACTCCACACATGCATGAATGGTTTAAGTAATCACAGAGTCCCTGGTCTGGTCTTCACAGAAGATTCATGCCAACTGTGAAAATAACTACAGGATAGCAGGAATGTACTCTGATTTACTATAAGTCGCCCTGTTTCTCCTCAAAATAAATTTATGAATGGATTATCACAGAGAAAATCATATTTTAAAGTTATTACATGGCTATATAATTACAACGAAGCTGATGTACAGAAATTGAAAACAAAAGAGATAAAGAGCACAGACAAACCATAAAGTCATCCTCACCAGTTTCCTCTGTGTTCACAACAAGTTTAAATTTTGAGAACCTCAGGGCTGATTGGAGTTCCCCATGCAAATGGAAATTTTAAGACAGAAAACAATGGAAGTGGCTAATTGGATTATGAATACTCAGCAATAAGCACAGATATAATTATATGTAAATAAGCATATTCTTAAAATAGTTTTGAGAATTCAAAGGGCTCAAAACCAAACACTATCTTCTTTGTTGACAAAATGGTTTCTAGAACAAATTACTACCAAAATATGACTGGAGCACATCCATTTTCCATTATTATTATGCCTACAACTCTCAGCATCTCAGATGTGGATATGCCTTTAAACTGTACCGCCCAAGAAAATGGAAAGTCCTGCAGTAGAAGCAGGCATTTTAACTAAAGTGAAAGCCCCAGGAGGGCTGAGATCTTTCATTTTTTTTACTGCTATGTGCTCAGCATCTGAACTGGCACATAAAAGGTGGCAACAATTACTTACTGAATGAGTATTATTAAATTATCTAGTCTAATATCCTCTTTTTATTTTACAAGCAAAGACACAGAGACTAGGAAGACTAGAAGATTTGCCCAAGATAACAAAGTTAGATAGGCAAAGCCAAAACCAGAACTAAGGTTTCCTAAACTATAGTGATGCTCACTGCACTAATCTTTAATTACAATTACCCCAAATCCATCATTAGTATAGTTATATAACATACTAAGACCGTTCTACTTATCATCAATCAAAAGGAACACTGCTGTGAACAGCTATCCCATTAGAGGAGCATGTGGCTTTAACACAATTACCGTGTTGGCATGCTTCCTCTGGGTTTATAAAAGTGTCTGTATTGTCACAGCTCCATGAGAAAAAGCATGCATCATTTAACATGCAATGAAGCAGAAAACCACCATCAACACAGGATCAGTAATGTTTAGGTAAGAACCTGCATTACTGAAAATCATTCTTTACTTCCTAATATTCAAAAAAGAAGGTACATCCCAAGGTACTGTCTTTATCCCTAGCCTAAACCACTCACCATATAACATTAGACTGCTGCTTAAAACACTGGCTCTTAATTGAAATACTACAGCAAGCAAAGCAAAACAGGCAGATACACAACTCTACATGCTCACAAAGAACTTCAAAAGTAGGGGGTTTGTGCTAATTAGGTCTGGATGTTTCCAGAAAAACTTGTGAGGACCTAGGCTACTCTTGAAGCTCTTTTGATTAACACAATCCTGGGCACACAACGGGGTGGGTGTGACTGCAAGCTGAGTGGCTCCTGTCCTCTGCCAAGATCTCAGGCATGGGATTTCTCCCGGTAGAATCAAGTGCACAATTTTAAGACACAAGATTTACAGAATGGAAAAGTATACATTTCTGCATTTCAAAAACTGTGGTGAAAGGATGAAGGCAGGTTTTTGTTTAAACTTTAAGACAAAGTTGTGCAAAGAATAACCATTAACCCAAAGAATATTGGCAGTAGATGAACAGTCCTAATCGGCCATTCTTCCCAAATATATCCAACATTTACAAGGAGAAGAGACGAGAATGGGAAGAATAGGAAGAAAAACTATCTGGAGAATGAGAAGGAATAACACAAACAGGCAGATGAAAAGACTGCACAGGCTGGAGGAAGACTGACAGTGGAGTATGTGCTCACCATGCATGACCACCAAAAACACTGCCATTAACTAGTCCTTTCCCTTGTGGATTTATTTTTATTAAGTACCAAATGGTCTAGAAAATGCTATGATCTCTATACAAGTAAGTACAAATATACTCTAAAAAATATTTGTCAGTTTAATTATCTTACATGATGATCAATAAGTTATTTTTGAAATAATCTAGTGTTGCCCACCCTAGTTATAACACACCATACTATACTTACTAGTTTTTAAAGAGAGACAAAGGACTTATAAGAAAGACTATTTCTATGAAGATATAAACTAATATCTGGTTTAAATTAAGACCATACATTCAAAACATGAGATGCAACCCTTTGGTACTTGGAAGTCTAGGGAGGATCAGGTTTCATTCAAATTATGTATTTCCTCTGCCCTCTCTCCTTTTCAATAGAACCCAAATTTTGCTCGGCAAATCTCCCCCTTCCACATATGTTCAGCAGAGGCTGGCTCCAGGATGGATCACAGGATAGGTTCTACCAGTCTAGAGCAATCACAGACTCTCCCTCCCCTTGCTAAGAAGACATACGCAAAGTCTGTTAGGGAGCTTCCAGTGAAAGACTTCTTCCTCTAAACAAAGCAACAAGGAGAAGATCCCTCTCCTGCCTCTCAATACTGTTTACAGAACCAGAAATGCATGACCATCTTGAGTTCAGTTCTGACCATACAGCTCAGTGTGTCTAACTGATGAAGACCCAGCAGGGTTGGGAAGTACTTTAAATAAGAATGAAACAACAAAACAAATTAAAACATAAGATTCCCCTTCTTCATATATTGCAGAGGGGGTATTTGAAAATTAGGGCATAATTTTCAATAATGTCCAATTCCAATAAAGATCATGATAAGTACTCACAACCTTATGTGTTGGGGAGGGCAGACCTGCTGACCTAAGGATTAAGTTGAGAGAAATCTGTGCCAGGCACAACCTTCCCCTCAGGCAACTAGAACCACCCTAGAATTAGCTTCCCTTTCCTGGAGTAACAGCTACGCAATCAAAGGCAGTACATAAATCATTAGGGATGCACCTGGGATTTAGCTCAGTGGCACTGTGCCTGCCTCACAAGTCCAAGGTCCTGAGTTTGATCCCTAGTACAAAAATATAAATCATTAGGGATCCAATTACTGGACATCCTTATTCCCATAATCATAACACACAGAGCCCTTGAAACGCTGGATATAGCACCAACTAACAGAGGGTTGGAGACATTCCAACCCTGCTGGGTCTTCATCAGTCAGACACACTGAGCTGTATGGTCAGAAATACTGGTGAACTGTATTTGTTCAAATCCTCTCTCTTAGATGTTATCCCAATTCTGTGTGATGAACAGAGCTGAAGCTCCATTCTCTCTGTAAGAAGAATCCACACTCTAACACTCAGATAGTATGGTAGTTTGAAGATTAAGTTTGAGAACCAAGTAGAGCAAAATGATAACTCTTCCTCTGCCTCATATTAGCCATGTAATCATGAGCAACTTATTTAGCAGTACTGAGTTTCAGTTTCTTCATCTAGTGATATGCTAGATTCTATACATGAAGTGGTTGGCATATAAGATAAGTCGTGGGACACTGTCATCAAATAGGGATCCTCTGGGGAAAAAAGGTGGAGAGGACTGTCTCCGTTTGTTCACCAAAAGCAAAAGTAATAATACAACAGAAACAATAGAAATAATATCAACTATTTTTTGAGCACTGCTCTAAAAACTCTGCATGTACCAATTTCTTCAATCTTCACAATCCTTTGAAGTAGAAGCTGAAATTATTCCCAGGTTACATATGAAAAAGGTAAAAGAACTTACACAAAACCATACCACTAAACAGAAGAGCAGGATTCAAACCCACGCTCCCCAACTCCAAAGACTATGTAGCACTGTCACCAATCCCAAAATGACTTCACTACTGTATAGCCAGAACCTAGCATAAGGCCAGTTAGTTAACTGTTGAAGAAAGTAAAAATCCATAAATTATTACTACCATTTGGGGCTTTACAGCCACTAGCAACATGTACTTGAGTACCTCTGCCCTCCCCCATAAACCCCACTAATTTTCAGTATGTGAGTCAGGTGAGTATCTTAAACCTCTTCTTTCAAAACAAGTATTTACTGAATATTTTCATAGTATATGCACCAGACATCAATAATATAGATGAAAAAAGAATCCTGTTCTCAGTCTAGTGAAGGACACAGATAGCAAGATTAGCAACTCGTCTGTACTCATAAATTTTAGTAATTTAGATTCAGAAATTACTATTCGTTTGAAAAGCTGCCACAGTTTTCTTAATAACTATCACTGTCAACTCTTCAGGAAATCACACACATGCATCTTTCTTTCTCATTCTCAACTGTATTTGGAAAAGACTCATTTGCTCTCTGGTTGAACTCAAATAACTTGAATTTAAAAATATAAAACATCTTGGTTATAAAATGACTCAATATCAAAAATCAAAATAAATTTCATTCTTTAATTAGCAACTCATTTAAATTAGCCAAATAAGAAAAAAAATGTGGCAAAAGAATACTCATCAGATTTAAGAGAAAAATCCAAGGCGCACAGAGCACATGAAAAGATGCTCACTGCACTGCTAGCACAAGAAATGAAGCTAAAAATGTAGACTGGAGGCATCCACAAGTTTACAAATGTAATCGCTGAGCAAGGGTGTTGAAGCAGTCACTTCATACAGTCCCCAGATGGAAAAGTAAATTGGTACAGACACCTCACGGCAATCAGTGTGCCAGAGCTACCAAAATTCCAAATGTGTACTCACTCTAAACTACTCTAGTAACCCTGCTTGTGGTAATGGATACTACAAAACATTTGCACATACATAAAATAATTATGTACACAATGATTCACTACAGCATTGTAACAGCCAAGGACCAACATCCATCAACGGGAGACATTATGCCACTTTCAAACAACAGAATATCATGCAGCTATGAAAAAAAAGTTTAGCGATTCCACCTCAGTTATAGAACTTATGGCAAGGTACATTGTTAAGTCCAAAAGGCAAGATTCAAATATGCAGTATACGTAATATGCTAACTTTTGGGCTGACAGCAAAATGTGATGGAAATAATATAAATAAGTGAATCTGCACACATAAGAAACCAGGGAAGCATACAGAAAAGTGGTGATGACTATGGGGAGTGGTGGGTGACAAAGAGATGCAGATATAGGAGACAAGGGTTACAATGAACCCAAGTTCTCACGAACGGAAGTGCTTTATCAGGAGAACAATATTTACACAGTACGTGAATGGATGGCCTGCTTCCTTGGCGACAATCCAAGTGCCACCAGTGCCTACCACAAGCCATGCCACTTTGCCCTGTCACACAGCTCTAGCTACATGAACAGTAAGAGCACAGGAACCTTCCATTCTCTTCCAGTGCAATAAGAGTATTTATATAGAATTCATTTCCTGGCATACGAAATTCAAGACTGTCCCCATATCCTCAAAGAAACTAATTTCTGCTACTGTCCAATTCAGTACACTTCACAAACCCATCCCAACTCCATATAGTTTGCTCTCTCACGTAGTATAACCTCAACACTTAAACTTTTAGAGTAGGATATTTTTAAAGAAGTATTATCAGTTGTTCATTTGAAAAAATACAGAGTTCCTTCTTAAGTGCAATTAATAGGACACACATGTGTAAATACAGAAAAGTTTCTCTGGTGTGAAAAATTAAAAGTGTAAAAAAGGATCAAAATGTATAATTGATAACGTGCAATAGGAAGAAAAGGTCCAAAGGAGTAGGAGAAGTGGGAGGGGTAGGGGAAAGGAAAGAAGGGAAAATAAAAAATACGAGAAAAGGGAAAAAATGGAAACAAAGTCTTTGTAAATAGGGAAGGGAGGGCAGGGGAATGGGGAAAAAATAAGAACCAAGATACGTCATGTAAAGGTACAAGATCCCAATGATGAAAGAAACTTTATTGTATACCTAAAATGTACCAATAAACTAAATGGGAAAAAAAAGAAAGAAAAAATACAGAGTTCCTGAGAAAATCTTGCTAGTTATTTTATCCTTCTGAGCTCAGTGTGGAGTTGAAACAAAAAGGTGTCTTTCTCTAACAGTAATACTGGTGCATTTACAGATAGGCTAAAAAGATTATTCCTATTCTCTCGGCGGGGGGGGGGGGCAGGAGCAAGACACTGGGAAACAGAGTTCTCTTAAAGTTGAGGACATTCTTTAAAAGGGAGGATAAAATGGAATGGGAAGATGCTAAGTGTGTAAGCTGGTCACACACAAACATCTTCTACCTCTTTCAGCAGCATCTACTTTATAGGAAAATGCTGGCCTGACAAACACAAGGATGTCATCATGTTTCCTGTCCACACCTCTGCCCTGCTCCATCTGCTACTCTGCTCCCATGAAAGGGTGAAATTGTGTGAGATGAGTAACTACATGTTCCTATTCAATGCCATGCATCCAGTGGCTTCTCAGTAAATAGCTTTGGTAATGTTTCTAGCATTTGGGGAGCACTTATTTGGACCACCATCAAGGAATGCACTATAGAAAAGAAAAATACACTAGTGAGCAGTTTCTTCCAGAGACATCACAACCAGGTTCAAACAGAGCAATGACAGCACCAACCATCTCCCTTGATAGTAACTAGGGATACATACTAGGGAGTGTACTTCTTCTGACCTCACCCCAGCTAGCCTATGCATAAGCTCCCCACCCATCACAAAATGCATTTCAGTGGTAATCTACAACTAATCTATTACCATTTCTGTCTAAATAAGCTCTAGGACCTGTAGTTATTAAACAACACCAATGGTTCAGTAGGCTCTTCCCAAATAAGCTAACGACAAATCCACCAAGGTTAATTACACAGGATAAATGCACAGGCTTCAGGCGCTGCATTTTAATAGGTCCTAAGACAAAAGCTTGTCAAAGCCAATCAACTCCCCATGCTATGACAAGTCCACCAAGCTGGATCCTAAATTGATCTCATACTTTCAAATCCTCTTCTCTGTAAGCTTTCAAGTGCTGCAGTGGACAGACATAAATGCCTACACCTTGTCACCAAAAAAACCTCAGTTTTAAAATTGTGGTCATTAGCTCTTTTGTTATTTTAAATATTTATAATACTTTCAAAGAGTTATGCTAATGCAGGATGTATGCTCTAAAGAATAAGACTATAAGATGAATGAGTTGTCTACTTTGGGTGAACATGTCCAGATGCTGCCACCAGCCCAGGACGTAGAATTAGGACCTTCCAGTCCAGAGCCATCAGAGCAACTTCCCCTAGGCAAGGAAAACTGTAACTACAATGGAATTGTGGACCTGTCAGTTGGAATGCTATAAACCTCTTTCCCCCCCCTTTTTTAAAGTATTTCTACCCACGCACTTTAGTTTAAAAGTACTCTACTAATTAAGAGCTTCAAATAACTACTGTTAAGTGGTTCTGGCTATGACAAGTTTTTACTTTAGCTAAATGTATCCTTGGAGGTAAAATTCTCAAAGTTCAACATCTGTGCAAGCGATGTGGTAGAAGATCCTACTGGAAAATATGCCAGGCATTTAACCTTCAGAGATCATCAAAAAAATTCAAGCAAAAGTAATATCACTAAGTTAAGTTCCAAATTAACTTCTGTGATCTTGCTATGTTGTTAAACTATCTATCATCAATATAACATATAATCTGTATAGCACTACCAAAAAAAAAGGTGAGAGGTAAGGGGAGGGTAAAGGGCAGATATAACCAAAGCACGTTATATGCATATATGAAAATGTCACAAGAAATGCATTATTTTGTTCAATTAATATGTGCTAATAATTATATTTTTGTTAAAAGATGGGGTAGATGAGCGACTGGCTGTCCCAGTCATCAGCATCGACCCAACGGTTATCATTTACTCAACCCTCACACCCAGGTTGCCAGTAATTTGAAGAGACAATTCTTTGTTGGGCCAAAAAGAGAAAACAATCTCCCCAAGTATGCTCCCCAAGAAACCGTGACTTCAGTGGTATTCCCTGCAGTGTCAACTGAATGAAGAAATTACAAAGATCATCTTCTAATTATGGTGGTACTACTTGTCATTTTGTAGGGAATTAGCACTGAAACAAAGGTGGGTTTTTTTTTTTTTTTGGTTTGTTTGGGTTTTTTCTGAGGATTGTTAAGGCAGATCAATTACATAAAGAAAAAGCAACAAGATTTTTCCTTAATCTGGATATCAGAATCTAAGTAACATGGTAAGTTTTCACATTTCTTCACTGTGAAAACATCAAATATTCAGCAATAAAAGATACTGATACTTATCCTTATTTAAACATATTTACTTAGGGTTAAACTGAAATTTATTCTCTCTAAGCCTGCTGAAATAAACAGCATACCACTAATACAAAGGTGTCACAGTACTTTCAGAAACAATTAACTTTCATGTAGTTTATCACTGCAAAAATCAATTGTGAAACAGCAGAACAAGTATGTAAAATAAACCAATTAGCTTCATTACCTTCCTAGGTCACACCTAGAAAGGCTATTATTATGTTAAAGATAACATGCTTGCTGAAATTCCGTATTTGCCTAGAAAAATACAAACAGGTGTCCCTAAAACAAACTCTGGTCACTAAAAACTGTATTTTTCCCCATAAGACTTGACTCAAATAGAACCAAACAGACTGTATCTCCTTTGCCACCAAACTGTACTACCCAGATTCCATCTACTCCACACATCAGTAGACTCTCAATTTTCAGTCCCATAGTTACTTAATCACACTCAACAGCAAACTTCCTTTACAAGCAAAAACAAACATAGGCCACAAAACCCAAATGCGACAACAGCCATGTCCTTAAAATTGCCCCTTGGAAGGAATACATACGCAGCTTTCAAGCACATGAGCTCGCTGTCTGCTGACCGCTGTCATTGGGAGACTGTGGGAAGCAGATGGAAATCCCTCGTCCACAGGCAGTGAGCAAAGCAGGCCCCGCCCTAGCTGCACCCTGCTGAGAAGGGCATGCTCCGTAGAAGAGCCCATCTGGGCTCCAAGCCACTTCATTCCTCAGCTAGAAAACTCACACGGGTCAAAGAAAAAAGTCAGCTTCCTGCTGCCAATTCTATCTACTAAATGAAGAATACTACATAAAACCCATAACTATGTATTTATAATTTTTATAGTTCTATTATTACTGAGTTTTTTCTCAGTTTTTGTGGTAATGGTTTTGCTTTGCTTTGGGTCTCCATCCCTCAACTTTGTTCTCATTTTTATCATTTTAATCTGCTCTATAGACACCAAAAGTGTATGTATTTAACACTGAAATCACCTTTAGCCATAAACTACTGAAAACTACTACAGTTTCAGATATAAAAAAATACACAAATCTAGACCTAATTTTCAATATATAAAGATGAAATGCCTATCTTGACTCATTTGTAACAAAAATGGCTTTTCATTTGCATCATATATAAAAATAGCCTTTTTGGAGGGTAATCCATTTTCCAGGCCCCCTTCTTTCTCTCTTAGACAGAAGCTATCTTTCTCTCAATAAATTTTTCCTACTCTTAAAAAAAAAAATAAAAGTAAAAAGATGCTTCTTTTAACCTAGATTGTGTATGTACCATGCTATAGACATAAAGCAGATAACTCCCTACTTTATACTGTCAATTCTAAACTGGGAAATGACTGCAAATAAGATAACCCTACATTCATCTACCCTACAACTACAAATATTCATGGAAGCAGAGTAAATGTAAAGTCACTAAAGGGAAATGTGTCATTTCTAAAATGCATCATTCTAAGGGCAAAATAATCTGAGAAACAACTGCCGTTAATTAAATTCACCCCCCCCCCATTACATTTCTGCAATTTAAATTCTGGAGCTCTTTCCCAGTGTACATATTTGCATTGATTCGGGGCTGAGACAGTCCTTCTGTGCATTTGTTAACTTCACCCTGCTACCAACATGCTCTTCACCAAACAGTCCCTAAATCAACGAGTAATTACCTAGATATATTCACCTAGAGCAAAGCCTTGAAGGAAGGGTGAAAGGAAGAGAGGGAGGGAGGGAAGGAGGAAAGGGAAGAGGAAGATGAGAAGGAAGAGGTCTTTCTTTAATCACAAAGAAAATACTTTTGAAAAAGTTATTCTTTTTGTTTGGTTTTTGAAACAGGGTCTTGTTACCTAGTCGAGCTGGCCTCAAACTGACCCCAATCCTCCCATCTCAGCCTCCGAAGTGTTGGGATTACAGGCATACACCACCACACCCAGCTAAAAAATAATTCTGTATAATGAAAGTAAGCTTTATTATCTACCACAATTTTCACTGGTTCACAGAAATGGCAATTTGGTGAATTTTTTTTGAAGAGCCACCAATTTTATTCAATTGAGAAAGCCATCCTTTATTCAGACTAAGTTCTCACTTTTTACAGTGAATGTATTTTAACAGATACGATGGCGGCAGCACTGGCTGCAGTGTGGCAGATGCTGGGAGGCCCGAGCTCCAGGCAGGCTTCTCCCAAGCACAGACTTGCCCCTCCCTCCTCAGTAAGGACCAACCCTAACCCTAACCCTAACTGAGCTCCCTTACACTTCACACTTCCTGGGCTGCGCCAACTCCCACCGTGAGGTGAGTGGAGACAGAGAGGGAGGCTGAAGGACGAGCAGCTCAGGGTCTCACGAAAGTGATGGGCCTGGAACCCAGGGGAATGGGGACCCGAGAGCTCCTGCAAGCTCCCTCACACCACGGTCTCCCTCCTGCCACTGAGCAAGGCAGCCACGCACAAACACTAGCGGACCTCACCACAAACCATGCTGACAGCTCTGTCGTAGATCTCCAGCCTGCAGAATTGTGAGAATAAATTTCTGCTGATCAAGCCACCCAGTGGATGGTATTATGGTATGGCAACTGGAGCCTTCTTAACTACAGAACCAATGCCACTACTCAGCAGATCTGGGCTTCAAAATAAAAGATCTTACTCACAAGATATCTTATTGTTCAAACAGAGCTTAAGAGAATCAAGAAAGTGAATTTTGTGGCACTATGATTTGAAAATAGAACCCAGAGAAATTGAGTTTCCAAACTCATATATACAGGGCTGGGGATTTAGCTCGTGGTTCCAGCGCCTGCCTCACAAGCGCAAGGTCCCAAGTTCGATCCCCAGTACCAAAAAACAAAAAAACCTCATATATCCAGTAAGCACCAGCATCAAAATATATACCAGTTAGACCTACTTCAAAGCCAATGGACTTTCAGCTTTATTACCTCTATTTTAACATCCTTGTTTTCCAAATAAGTAAACTAAACCAGACAAGAGAAATAACTTGTATAATCCAGTGGGTTATTAACACAGAAGTATAAAAATCCAGTGTCATTTATTCATTTCCAGTAAAATTTTAAATAAATTCAAGGGTGCAAAATATATAGGTTGAAACATCCACAAATGTTCATATGAATTTATATCTATTATATCTGTTTTGAGAAGACAAAAATACACCATGTTTTGATATGGTACTACTATAAAGCAGGAAATTAGAAGGTCTATCCTCAGGATGTTATTTTTAAAATATTAAAGGGAGGCCAGGGATTTAGCTCAGTGGCACTGTGCCTGCCTCAAAAGATCAAGGTCCTGAGTTCAATCCCCATTATATATATATGTGTATATATATATATATACACACATATATATAGATATATAAACTTGTTATTAGGGTGGGAAATATTTTTCCTTTATGTACATGAATTTACACATGGAATTTTATCTTAAATTTAGGATCATAATTTTTTGACTTTTAAAACTGGTTAAATAAGTTGTAGAGGACCCAATAAGCTAATAGATCAATGTGTAGCTCCACAACGTGGATGAACTTCAGGTGTTCTATAAACTTTTCTAACAACCCACACCTTGGCTATATCCACAGCAGTATCAATGACCTCTGATGTCAGCAGGATGGGACAAAACCTTTTTCCACTAACGCCTTGGCCCCAGTGTGCAAGTTCTCTTTGACCACATACCACCACAGCTTAACTCCTCTCAGACTCCAAATCCAGAATAATCTGCCCGTGAGTCTTCTGAGAAATTTCCTTCCTACCAGATATCTTAGCAATTTTAGACTCATGTGTTGAATTACATTTATTAAAATGCAGTATTATAAAGTCTTACAGATTCATGGGACAGTGAGGGGAAAAGTATACTACGTGAACTTAGTATTTTACAGAGGATACAGAAAGTGGAAGCAGATGGTAGGTAGTGGGGGGATAAAGGGGTGGAGGTTGACAATCCTAACCAAAAAGTTGTTTTTTTAAAAACATCTAAAAAGTGTTAGGAAAAAGCTCTTAACAAATCTTTTTTTAATTAACTCCAAAAGTCAAAAGCATCACTTAAAATTATACAATCAGATCAGTGTATGATCCAGAAATTAAAGTGCACTTTTTTCCATTTTACTATATGATTTAATTATCAGAACACAGAATTACAACAAATTCAGTTTAAAGATCTTAAGGTTGGGGGCAATTCTAGGATCAGGCAAATCCCATTCTGTAGAATGAGTGTTGCAATGGGCTGAGCAGAAGGTACCAAAAAAGAGGGCTGAGGAAAGCAGAAACAGAGCAGAAATAGGTTCCTTTCAAAGTTACCCTCTTTATAGGATTAAAACAGGAGGGCTTTCCTAGGCTGCCAACTCAGATAAATCGATCAGTTGCCGACTTTCCTGGTCTTTGTGGCTTCTTTGTTTTGATTTTGAAAATAACCCACTTCAGAGTTTGCTTTGATTATGTGGCACCTAACATAACTCCATTCTGGTTTAGTCTGGTGCTGTGGAGCCTACCCCAAACTAAGAGTGCCCTCCAAATTTCATTTAACATGAGTAAGAAACATTTGCTGAGTTCGTTCTTTGCCACAGACACTAGTCTTGGCCTAAGGACTTAGAGAAAGTTCATTCCCATACAGTCTGAGGAAATTCATAGTCCAGAAGGGAGGACAGACTCATAAACAGATCATTACACCACGTGTGCTACAGACTTGTCAGAGAGGTACAGGAAGGGCACAGAGGAAGTGGTCAACTTCCTGGAGAGGTCAAGGGAAGCATCGTAAGCTTGCAGTATTTTGGCTCATTCTCACACTTTGAATGAGCCGGTGCCACCGCTAGGCAGAAATGACAACAAAAAGATTACAGAAAATGAAATCACTTATCACAAAGATCACACACACGCTAATCGCCTATCATTGATTTTTTTCCCCTTCAATTTGTAGAAAGAAAACTGTTTCCCCACCCTTCCTCACCTCCCATCATTTCCCTTTTTTACTCCTTTACTTTAAAATAGCCACTATTGTTCCAATAAGGCCCTACTAAAACCATGTAAATACCAAATACATCAACACAGGATTAATATCAAAAAATGTATAAAACTGAACAATGCTCCCATCAGTGAAACCTGGGAAAACCCTAAAACATACATAATAAGGTGTCTTACAAATCGAGGATGCCATCAGGAGGTACACTACACAGGAGACCCTCTCTGCCTTTCCACGCACACCTTACCCTCCTGCCTATATCTGCAATCCGCAATGGCTTAGCCACTCATTTGAGAAACTAGTGTTTCCAATACTTCACAGTTTTATTAGCCCATCACAATCTGAAACTATAGTTCTGCTCACTTCTGAAATTTCCCTCTCCAAACTTGAATTAGAAAGAAAACCCTAAACACAACTGCTAATATGTTCTCAATCCATAGCCCCATCCACTCAAATAAACAAAAAATGTCCAATGTCAGGCCAAGATACTCACCATTACCTTTGCCTATATGATCTGCATTTTAATCCTATACATTTGGATTTTGCTAAGATTTATTTATACTACAAGAGATTTATTTTTGTTTGCTGATGACTGCTGCAGATACAGACCTGGGTACATCATGGCTCTGGCAGTGAGAGAAGGGCATTTGAATAAATAACTATACTACAAAAAGAGCTCTGATGTGGACATAAATGATTTAACAGTACCTGACTGGATGTGGGAAGGAGTGCTTCACAAGGTGGCATGGGAGCTGTCATTGGAGGAGACAAGGGTGCTCACAGGGCGAATTCTAAGTGGGCATAATACACTCCTCAGCATGGGAATGGTACAGGAAGGCCACAGCACCGTAAAGATAAACAGGGAACAGTGAGTCCTGCATCTGCCTGGAACATAGGGTGGGGATTAGAGGAGATGGGAAGAGGAAGCAAGAGCCAAACAATGCATGATCAGTGAGTATGCTAAATCAGATATTTTTATTCTATCCTGTAGGCAATGGAAAATAATATCAGCTTTGTGTTTCTGGAGGATTACTTTGGCAGCCATTGAGAACAAATGATACAATGAAAGGAAACTGGTTAAAATGATGCTCCTGTGATCCAGGAGAAAGACAGGGTCAACAAAGATGCACATAAAGAGATAGAGGCCAGAAACGGTTACCCAGAAAAGAGACAGGAATTAATACTGTGAATTAGATTGTAGGGATAATGGCGGACGAAGTTCCCAGGTTCCTATCAATCAAAGGATAGACAGTACTGCCACTAACCTACAGACAGCTTCCAATAACACCAGGAAACATGGATGAATGAAGCAGAAGCTTCCACTTTGATGGCACATGGACCGAAGTGCCCAGGTGACATTCAGATGGAAAACAAGGCTAGTAGGAAATGTGTATCTGAATGAGCGGCTGGGTTCCCACATGAAGATTTGGAACTAATTGGTCAACCAGTGTTATCAGGGGTGGATAGAACCCTCAGGCAATACAGAGCTTTAAAAAAGTGTTCATAATAAATCCTTAGGTAGACAGATCAAGAAACCTATCAAGGAAGAATGAGCATCAGAGACAAAGCAAATCCAGAAAGTACTGGGATTTCTGGGCCCCATGTCTATCTACATCTGTGTCAGTCCTGTCTTTCTCTCCTGCATCACCATACCATCATCTTAACCAAATTCCTTTCACTGCATCATTTGTTCTTACAGGACTGCCAAAGTAATCCTTCAAAAATATGAAGTTAATATTACTCTCCATTACCTATAGGATAGAGTTAAAATATCTGAGTTTAGTTGGGTTAAAAAGTATCATAAGATTGCAGGTAACTCAAAAAGCAAGCAGGGTAGGGGGCAAGTGACTAAAGAACATACTGAAGAAGAGGGTAATAAGACACATAATCTCTGAAGTCTAGTAATAAAGGCTAGAGAAAGAAGCAAGTGGTAACTGCCAAAGACTTGAGGGTTAAGGGACAATGTCCAAGAGAGGTTTGGGTGGTTTCATTTGGTGGAAGCTTTTGGTGGGAGAAACAGAGGGCAGAGGTTCAAGACACAAAGGGGAAAGAAAGGAAAATGAAGGGCATGTAGTTGAGAAGAGATACAGGAAAAAGCATCAAAAGCTACAGAATTTAACCTTAGACAACAAGAGGGATATTCCTACCCCAGAAACCAGAGGGAAGGGTAATGGGAAATATACATGGGCTGGGAGAGAAATGGGTTTAAGGAAGCTAGAAAAGACAGGAGTGGCTCTGAGCCCTGTTCCCTCTCTTAAATAACTTACAATCATCTGGGGTGGGGGGGGGACACTAAGGAGGAAGGTCTAAGTTCTGGAGAAAATACGGTATAGGAGACTGAACCTAGAAAATATTCAACAATAATTCTCCTAGCATTTGTGTAAGCATGTGGCACTAGGTAGGTTAAATTCAAGAATATTCAACATGAGAAGTCATTAGTATTTTAAACTGCAAAGGTCTGGGATTCCCTGCAAAATCTTCAATTTTCTAATATGTCCCTGGATTTGTAAATCAGTGTCTACTAAATTACCCAGAAGACTATAATCAAATGAGTGTCAATCTTATCAGATAGAGGCAGAAAAGAATTAAAACTAACTCACTGGAACTGTAAGGTTTGAGGAGGAGCATTTTGTTTTCATCACAGTCTGTGCCCTTGCACTAAATTTACTTTATAACATACAGTAACTACAACGGGATTCCTATTCTTAAATTATGAAGCCTACATCTCAATAAAATGCCAGTTTAATAGACAAGACAATCAAGACCATCATCGCCACCAGAACCCCATAAGAACATGTGAAAGGTATTAAAACAAAACCCCTTTTATAGAGCTGGAGCTGTTCCAGGGTGGGCCTTTAAGACATTCTGACAGTGCACACAAATACTATCTCTGGAACCAGCCCAAAAAGGCACAGCTGCAAGACATCTTCGACTGAAGTTGTAACTGACTCAACAGCAGCTCTTCCTCTTAGCAAGAGAGTGTATAAAAGCCAGCAGCAGAGCTATTTTCCCCTACAAACTATTTAGTAGAACTGCTTTCTCCTAATCCAAATTGTAACTTTATTAAAAGGCTAAAATTGACAGTGTATCTTTTTTAATTTAAAAAGAAAATATTAAAATTACTAAAAAGCATCTATGTATGGTTTTCATTAAGAAAACTCCCCAGGGCTGGGGATTTAGCTCAGTGGTTCCTCCACCTGCCTCGCAAGCGCAAGGACCCAAGTTTGATCCCCGGTACCAAAAAAAAAAAAGAAAAAAAGAAAACTCCCCCAATTGAACCTAGCAGAGAAATATACATGTTTAAAGTTATAACCCATCATCATCACACAAGAAGACTGGATCTACAGAACTTTTTCCATCCAAATAGCGGAGAGGGGTGCAGGGCTGGGGACTGACCCCAGGACCAGCACATCCCGAGCCCTTTTCTTATTTTAACACACAGTGTAGTCACCCAGGGTGAACTAGAACTTGTGATCTTCCTGCTCCAACCTCCCAGAGTCCTGAGATCACAGGTATACACCACCATCTTGATACTTTATTCCACAAACTTTAAAATCTATGGCTTAAGTAAATAACAACTGCAGTTAACCCCAAGTGTTAGATATAGAAGATACATTCTGTAACTTCTCTGACAATAATTCATTCTGAGTAACAACAAAAAAGGAAATAAAGTAATCAACAAATGACTTAATTAGATTATCTAAAATTACAGAGAAACAGAACACTAAAAACTTGTGCCAAAATGCAAAAAATCCAATATTCTAAACCCAAGAGATAAGTGAACTCTTCAGCCTAAGCTTCAAATGTGTTTTCAAAATCCCCTACTGCTATTGTTCTAAAGCACAAGACTTTACTAAGAGTAATAGGTTTGTCTGTTTTGTGACCAAGCTCTCCACTCTACCAACAGCCTCATTTTTGCTTCAAAGCATCTCCACACAGCAAGGATTACTAAATTCATTTTATACTTGAATAACATGAAGCTCAAAGAAACCAAGTAACTTCCCTTCATAGGTATGAAATGCAAAACTGCGCCACGCTTAGTCTCCAGGCCAGCTGACTGCATCCTGGCAGGACAACATGATACCTGTTCTGTAGACCTCACTAACTCCAGAAGCAGCCTCACACACACCTGCCCACATCCTGAGCTTGCACACAGGCTTTACCTCACACATCACAACTTGATTCAACTCCTGTTTCTACTCTAACACAGTGTATTTCCTTTAACATCATTCTCAATGGAGAAAGGCTGAATCCCTTCCTTATAACACTAGGAAAAATACAGGATGTCTGCTCTTTCCACTTCTATTCAGCATTATACTCAAAGTTCAAGCCAGAGCAACTGGGCAAGAAAATAAATTTAAAGGCATCCTTTAAAAAAATCTAGCCAGGCAAGTGGTACATGCCTGTAATCCCAGCACTGTGGGAGGCTGAGGCAGGAAGATCACAAGCTTGAGTTCTATATGAGCAAACTAAGCGAGGCCCTATCTCAAAATAAAAACTAAAATGGGATGGGGATGAAGCTCAGTGTGAAGGCCCTGGGTCCAATCCCCAGGTGGAGGGGAGCACTAACGGGGAAAAAAGAAGTAAATGATCTCTATTTACAAAGGATATAATTTTGTTTATAAAAACTCTACAAAAAGCAACAACAATAAGACAATAAACTAGTTCAGCACAGTTGCAGGATGTAAGATCAATATATACAATCAGTTTTATTTCTACATAAACAATGAACAACAAAAACAAAGTAATTCCACTTATCTTCAAAAATATACATAGGAATACATAGGAAATTTAATCAAAGAAGCACACAACTTATACACTGAAAACTAGAAAACACTGTTAAAAGAAATTTAAAAAGGTCTAAAAAACTGGAAAGGCATCTTGTGTTCATGAATTCAAATATTTAACAGTGTTAAGATGGCAATACTTCCCACAGTGATCCACAGATCACTATCAAAAGATCACTACCACCATCTACAGATCACCTATCAAGATTCCAACAGCTTTTTTTGCAGAAACGGGCAAAGTAACCCTAAAATTCATATGGAATTCCAAGAGACCCTAAATGGCCAAATTAATCTTGAAACAGAAGACCAAAGTGAGAAGATTCACAGTTTCTAATTTTAAAACTTACTACAATATGAGAATAATGAAAACAGTATCGACAGACATACAAACTGACAGAACAGACTGAGAGTCCAGAAATAAGGGTACCAAACCTATAGAACTTAAACCCTTATCTCACATTATAGACAAAAAATAAGTCAAAATGGATCAAAGATCTAACTGTAAGAGAAAAAAACTATGAAACTCATAAAAGAAAACAAAGGTATGATTTCATGATTCTGTATTAGGTAACATGTTTTTAAATGAGACCAAAGCACAAGCATGAAAGGAAAAAAATGAACTGGACTTCATCAAAAGATGTTTTTGTTAAATAAAAGACAATCCTAGGGCCAGGGATTTAGCTCAGTGGTTCTGCTGCCTGTCTCGAAAGCGCAAGGACCTGAGTTCGATCCCTGGTACCAAAAAAAAATAAAAATAAAAGACAATCTTTCGTTGAAAAGGGGAAATTGAAAGAATAGAAGAAAATATTTACAAACTATGTACCTGACAAGGGTCTAATACCTAGGGCAAGTTAATGTGTGTGTTCAATTTAGGCTACCAATAAAACAAAAAGGTGTAACTAATGAGTTAAGAGTGGAGATAAAATGCAATCAAAGAAAAATATTCCATTAACCTAAAGCAGTGGTGGCAAACCAAAGCATATACACGACACTGAGCTGTTTGTATCACTGAAAGCTCTAAAAGGTTTGTCGTTACTGAGCTAGAGGAAGTTGGACATGCTGGTTCATGCCTGTGATCCCAGTACTTGGGAGGCTGAGGCAGGAGGATCATAAATTCAAGGCCACCTGTGGCTACACAGGGAGTTCCAGGCCATCCTGACTACAGAGCAAGAGACCTTGTCACAAAAGAAAAATTGACAGGAAGTGTGAAACAGAAAGGGGAAAAAGAAAGAACAGGTGAGAGAAATAGAAAACAAATAGCAAGACGGAAGCCAACTATACTAACAATTCTATTAAATATAAACAGTCTAAAAGCATCAATTAAAAGGCAGCAATTGTCTGAGTCAAAGAACAAGGCCCAATTCTATGCTGTGTATAAGAAACCTACATTAACGTCAAGGATTGAGAGCAAGAAAATAGTCGTGTAGAAGCAAACTGTGCATGCAGAATAAATTGTGATGTTAAACCAAAGAGAGGACCCTGGATAGCAGAAATGAGGTGTTTTGTTTAATGCATGAATGAAGAAAAGATCTCTATAAAAATACAAACATCCCATAAAGTGTGACTTGTATTCTATGCTTAGGACATACAGTTAAATCCCCTAAAGTGCTTACAACTTAAGCAATTATACGAGTAAATTTGGGTCACACAGCATAAGCTGGGTTCAAGTTCATGTTTTGAAAACACCAATGGCGTTGGCCCTGAAACATGTTGATTTATTGCTCTGCCACTCCTCCTCTACCCTAATTTCCACCATCTACCAAGTTAGTAACATGCCTACATGGCTGTCTTCCACATCTCCACAGAATACAATGCTGATCATTCAGGGAGAGAAAAGCTTAAGTAGGTGTGGTAGGTATACCAAGTGTTCACTCACACAGTCTTCACAGATAGCCTGCAGAGCCTTCACTCACTCCCAACTGTGTTTTAATTTAATAAGCTAAGGGGCTTTCAACATGTCTAATTCATGTTTCATGTAAGAGGATGCTCACTGAGCATCCATACTTTTGCTTGCCTTCATAACTCTAACACTTCAGTATTTTTGTTCTTCGATTCCCAAAATATCTACATTCTTTAAAAAAAAGCAATATCCAGGGACAACCCACTTTCCGGTCCCCCTTCTGTCTCTCTTAGGCAGAAGCTTTCTTTCTCCCAATAAATTTTTCCTGCTGTTAACCTCCACTGTTCCTAGAATTCATTCTTTGATTTTAGAGAACAGGAACTCGTGTTTCGGATATCTAGTAGGTTTGGGAGTTACATCTCTTCCCCCTATATCATTATCATTGCTATTGTTACTATAACACAGAAAAGAACACTATATTTTAAAATTAACATTGCTTTTTCCAAAACATACATACATTTCAGGAATGTTCTCCAATATTTTTTGCAAACATTTATTTGCCTCATTATATAAACTGTTTTGCTAATTGCCTAGGAGTGTCTACTTACAAACTCTTTTTAAAGCTTAAAAGAACATCAATGAAAAATTCATTTGAAAATAAAAAAAAAATATCCAATATTATTTGAACTTACAACTCAACCCAAAGGCTCCCACATATATATTTCTTTCTACCAGTTTGTAAGGTTTTAAATTGTGGCCAAAAGTGCTCAACAAACATTTTATTATGCATTTTACTTATTTATTTAGTCAATAGCTAGAAAGATAAAAACAATACCAAGATGCATATATGCTTAACATGTTATCTTTGCTTTATTTCTCTCCAGAAAGAGATTTAGTCTTTGTAAAGAAAGTGTAAAAATATTTTTCAAACTTTAATTTGAGAATACTGTGAAAAGTTCACATTCTATGGTAATAATTTGTTTCTCTTGGATCTAAACCTACCCCACCCACTGGGTTCAGAAAAGTGCTTGGATAGAAATCCTAGGAGAGTGACACTTCCTGGAAATTTCAGTTGAAAAAAGAAAAGTATCTTTTCCATGAAGGGACAGCCAACAGCAAATAATACAAATGTTCTTTTGAATTAAAACCAAAATCTATTCTCACATGAAAGATACATTCTTTCAACAAATATTTCTTCAACAAGTATCAAGAGGGTGATTTACAAACAGATTTGTACCCACAACATTTGATAAACAGTAAGATTCCATTAAATACTAAACAAAATTATTCAGTAAGAAAAATTATGTATCCACAATTTGGTAGAACAGTTCCCAGCTCCCAGCACAACTGTCTTTATCATTTATATTGCTGGTGTGGCTGGCTGCATCTCTAAGCAATCAGGGCCAAAGACTACAATCTTATGTTCATATCCTCCACAGCCTAATAGAGTACCTGGCACGAACTAGGTAGTCAAAGGAATGAATGACTGACTGACTGAATGAATGAATCTAATTGATTAAGTAGTAACAGTTACTACTAAAAACCAGTTTTTAAAAAATAAGACTCAGTGTGGGTATCACTCATTTCTGTTCATCTAGGCTCACTCTGTTGTCCTTTATATGTATGGCTAACCCTGACATTACCATTTTGAACTTAGTTTGACTTGTGAAATTAGCAGCTCAGTCTTCTTACTCACCTGTG
This sequence comes from Heterocephalus glaber, assembly GCF_053883595.1. Classification (NCBI taxonomy): domain Eukaryota; kingdom Metazoa; phylum Chordata; class Mammalia; order Rodentia; family Bathyergidae; genus Heterocephalus; species Heterocephalus glaber. The sequence continues at coordinate 14,054,441 of NW_028258343.1, read as the reverse complement.
AATCCCCAGCCTGGAACACAGTGAAACTGGGCACATGTGTTTCATAACAAAGAGTAACAAATACCAAAGACAGCTCCTCAAAGAAGCACTCCCAAACTTCATGTTATTATTCTGTAGTAAACACAAGGTAGCAACAATAAAATTTACTATTACAATTAAATATTTGATCCTAGGAAAATTTATGCTACCAGGTTTTACTGCACAGAAATACAAGACCACTAATAAAGTTGAAAATATCATCTAGTACATTAAAAAAATATGAAATAAGGTCTTCCTGGGTCAGAAAAATTAGGAAATCCTTCACAACAGTCAGTATATAATCCTGCTAAAACAAGCATTTATTATTATTTTTTTAGTTCACTGGTGGAATACTTGCCTAATGTGCTTAAAGTCCCAGGTTCAATCCCCAGCACTGCAGTAATAATAATAATGATAATAATTTTCAATCCCCAGCACTGCAGGGCCTACATGATGAAAACCAAATTCCTCAGAGGAACCCCTGGCTTTAGCACAAATGGGCTCCAACCCAGCTTTGCAGTCTGTCTTCTGCTTCTCTTTTCTACTTCTCATGCTCCCTTAACGTCAGCCATCCCAGTTCCTTCAAAATGAAATGCATCTTCATGTTTCAGTGAATATTAATACTGATTTTCATTTTAGGTCTGGACTGTCCACTTCCCATGTTTATTCCTGGGTGGGGAAGCTCTCAGGGGAGCCACCTGAGTTCCATAATGTTAAAATAATACTGTATACGATCAAACCTAATAATAGCTCTGTTACTGATTTTTACTTTTTTTTTTTTTTTTTGATACTGGGGATCGAACTCAGGTCCTTGTACTCACACAGCAGGCGGCGAAACCACTGAGCCAAATCCCCGGCCTGTTACTGATTTTTAAGCCACAAAATATCCAAAATGAGTCTTGGGTTTGAGGGGAACCCAGTAGAGTTATTTGTGAGTTTACAATACACAACTCACAAGTCTCAAGGCTGTGAAAGGGAAACCTGGTAGATGGCAAACCAATCCAGCAGCATCTCCAGACAAATTCACACACAGAATAAACAAGATGCCAATAATGTGAACCTCAGACTGACTGAAATGGGATCAGCGTAAGGTAGCCTATTCCCCAGATGGCCCTGAGATGCAACGTGGTAGGTGAAGGAAAACTTCCAGGGGCAGGAAGATCTCTGGTCAGGAATCACAGGAGACAGCTGAGGCCCAAGCAGTCACTGCTCTCACCTCCCTAGCCATCCACTCCATAAACAACACGACTAGCTCCTATAGGATGTGATGTGTCACACAACAAGGCAGGGCAGGCCAGAGAGTGTCCTGGGGAGATGTAGGTATGGGGCTCACCTCTGACAGGGAACAACACATGCACTCTGTGTTCTATGCGATAAGACACCGCCTCTAGATGCAGCAGCCCAACAGCACTTTGTATGGTCTGCCCTAGGTGAGGGAAGGACTGTGTTATGCCTATGAACACTGCACTGTGACAGATAGATAACTGCACTGAAAGGACCCATGCATTTACATATTATACTTAAACACACAGAGAAGTGTGTTCATACATGCATATCAGGCTAAAAGTATGCATGTGTATACAGACAGACCAGACTGAAAGTGTTGTGCATGTGTGTATAGATCCATATCAGACTCACGTGAGTGTATGTATATACAAACAGAGCAATCGAAAGTGTGTGCACACACGTGTGTGTACACATACAAACCAGACTAAAAAGAGTGACATGCCGCCCTCATAACAATCAACTTAACTGCCACGTCTCACTTCCCTTTTGGGCTGATGTGCATCATCCTTTCCTTTCCTCGGTCAAACCCCGTCTAATGAGTCTGAGTAGTTCTACTCAAGCAGTCGGGGTACAGATATAACTTGGAACCATCTCACATCCTCCTTCCCAATCCCTTTTTTATCTCCTCCCATTATTCTCTGTAATCCCTGGTTAACCATACTAGGACACATCCAGTCAATAAATACTGAGTGACAACCACAACAGCACAAATTTAAGTAGGTAAGGAAATTTGTTTTTTCTGTATATCCAATATAAATATTCTTCTCACTGTGCCCCAGTGTAGTATAGGGGCCTGAGGCACATTGTCTCTGCTGTGGAAAAGGACTGACCCCAGTATCCACTGGTCCCCTGGGAGACTTCCTTCCGCTTAGACCTCTGGTTATATAAAAACATCTATAAAGACTGAGTTTGTTTTTGCCGTCGAGTTTAAGGTAAGAGGATCTGTCCTGTACCAATAGTATATTTATATTTAAAAGAAACAGATGGAATGCATGACACTGGGCCTGGAATCCTAAAAACCTAGCACAGCTGATGCCCAGATGTACACAAACACTGTGACTCCTGCGTACCTCTGCCCAGGGCTGGGTCCAACAGAATCAGGAAACTGGAAAATCAACAGGCCAACACTTTAGGCAGGGTGAGGGCTTATTTGATCAGATCTTTATTTCAAAGTAAAACAAAGACTTGCTACACTTTTATGATCCTGAAAAACATCCAAAATGATCAGCCTATCCCTTTCTGGCACATAACTGTGGGCAATAAATATACACACTTTCTACTAATGGTGAAGTTTTAAACATTCATACCTAATGAATGACTGCCCTATAGGCTAAAATTCCCAAAAGTAAGCTCCATTATATTAACAATTAATGGAGACACATTGGACTTATTTTGCCAATGAAAAATAAGCAAGTTTAAATGGAAAATGTTGTTGTTTTAACCATGTGTACAGATTCACAGATAAAGACTGGAAATGCACAACCAAAATGGTAACAGTGTACATTCCTAAAATGTGGACGGCAAAGAAATTTTACTTTATTTTTTGGATGTTGCCAAGTTTTTGCACCTAACATGTATTGTTGCTGTAATTAAGAAATCTAAAGTCCCTTAAAGCAAAATAATGTACAGTTTCTTCCTTTATTTCATTACTCCTGCTTAGCATTTCAAAGGCAGCATAAAACAAGATGACAAAGTCCCAACACAGTTATAATAAATTAGAACTTTTCTAAGTGGTCTACATTTTTCTAAAACAGAGAGATACATTCATACCGTTGCTCCTCGAGCTTGGCACCATGTACAAGAAATCACTGGACTCAGAAGCACATGCTTTCAGACACTGTTATATGGAAGCACTTTTTAAATTAGATTTTAACTGGATTTAAAAGAATGAAAGGAATTTCCTGGATTTATCGGGGCAATTTCCCAACAGACTTTTGCCCCTACTTCTTCTTAACACAAGGATTAAAGCCACTTAGCAAATTACAGTGCAACTTGCCACTTTAAAAGCTATTGAGAATATGTAAATTAAGAGATTTTTTAAAAAGCAATACACATCAACAAAAGGCTTAAGAGTTCCCGCTCAGAAGTTGTTTTAATAGTTTCCTATGCAGTTAGTCACTTTTCAGCATCAAGCATCTGTGGTCACATCTAAATTGCAGAATGGATCCACTTTCAGACCACACAGGGACACGTACCTACTTAAGATCAAGACAGTCTTTCTTCATTTTGTTACCATATGACAAGCGCTACAGTCAAGCTTTCTCTACAACTTCATTAAAATATCAAACAATACATGCACAATTTCACACAGCACATGGACAGGGACATATTTTTCAGAACTGCAAAATGGCATCTGGAGAATGTCTCAAAGGAGTGACAAAGGCACTTCTTTAAGCCCTAACAAAGAGAACAATGTTTCCACTAAAATACTAAAGGGTTATTGCATTTCAGAGGAGAAAAAGCAGTAAAAACATAAAACAGAACTAAACATGTAGAAAGATAGTCTACAGAGAAAAATTAGGATCTATTGATGGAACAAGTTTAATTCATATTAACATATACAAGAGAGCTTAATAACTGTTAAATATCAAGTATTTCCAAATACTAAATTTGCAAAGAAAGATTTTAAGAAAAATACAAAAAAATAAAACAACTCAGCACCTGAACAAAAATTTTTCGATTTATAAGCACTGTATTTCTATGTGTTGTTTAGAAGATAGCTAATAAACAAGACATGCCAGCATTATAAGCAAGCTACCTACATGAGTTCCCTCTATGAGATGTACTGTCTACACCTCCACTTTACAGATGAAGAAACTGAAGCTTAGCGATACAAGATGACTCACCACCAGGCAGAGCTGGGTTTCAATTCCAAGTTCCGCACTTACCAGCTATGAAATTCTATTTTTCCAAGATATCTTTACTTTGACTTTCAAGACTATAGTCATCAAATAATGTTAATATGAATTAAAACCAAAATATTTTCAAAAATGGGTCAAAAACATTTTCCTAAAACAGCAGGCAAAAATGGAACTTGACACTGAATGAACTGGGGATGGAGAGGAAATCAGGATTCAAACACTCTTAATCAACCAAGTAACACTTTCAAAACACAAGACAGTAGCTTAAGAAATGTCTTAGGTTTTGCAAATGAGGAGACCTAGGGATGGAAAGAAAAGGGAGGGGAGGAGAGGGGAAGTAAAAAGAATTAAAATGGGTTATATACTATACATGCATCAACTCCCCCTGATGAATATAATTATTATGTACTGCAAACATGCAGTAATAAAAATGCAGAAATTAAGTTTTTGGTTTTTTTAAAGGCTTCGGAAGAAACAAGGAGAAGAAAGCCAAAACAAAGCAAATATCTGAAATACATTGGATGGAGGAAAAAAAGTAATTGGGACCTTAAGCTGTTCAACAATTTTCATCTGAAGTTTATATGCTTAGTAGACAGTACTCCAAAAAGTTTTTGATGACTTTTTATTGTTGGAAGAAAAAACACTGTCACATTTATAAACAATAGACTAAAATAAAACTAGTAAGTAAGTTACCAAGAGGTCAATTTTTCTCCCTGTGACTGTTTGTTTCTTGGACGCTACTTGTCAGCCCTTCTTAGAATCCTCCCAGAACACTACTCTCCAACTCATCCTCCTCACTTCCAGTTCTGATCGCATCACTCACCCTTTGGGAAAACCTGAGGGACTACTGATGAAGAAAGAAACCCCAAATTCTTCACCTGAGATGGAGAACCCTCCAAGCTCTGGCTTGACTGTGCTTTCCTACTTGCTGCTCAGCTCTGCCCAGGACAGAAGCTATTTCTCAGGGGGAGAAAGCCACAGTTTCCAGATGCACTTCTCCAAACAGCCCATGGAGCCCAAATGCCGCCACCATCACCACCAGGTAAAGTGCAGCTACTGGACTCTCATCTTGCCAAAGAATCCCTGCCACCACCTGGCTTGATGCCACCCCTCCCTTCTCTGCATCCCACTCCCCTGCCTGCTTCTCGCTCAGAGTTCAGCACTGTTCTAAACCACGAGCCCTATGCACCCGTCCGTCCCACCCAGCCTACTGAATAGGTGTCCTACCCATCTTTATGCCCTCCACAGCAATCAACACACCCTTTTGCACAAAGTTATGCTTAGTGTTAACTGTAATGAAAGAAAAGAGTTAATGAAAAAAAGCCAGAGCACCTGTATTTTCAAAGGATTTTGGGCATCACGATCTGATTCCTTTCAGTATCCAAGATAATCACCTTAATGATTCAACAAAGTTATTGCAGTATTAAGCAGCACTCTAATGGAACAAATACCATTTGCACATTTACAATAAAAAATTGCATGTCATCCTTTAAGATTCACATTAAGAAAATGTAAGGAGTGTGAGATTTACTATCTTCACCCTGTGTGACTGTTCCTCGTGGTTAAGAATGACCTAATAGGTCGCTATTCAAAAGGATACTAAGTTCTAAGAGGAGCAAGAACAAACTAGAAATCGCTCTGAAATAAGTTCTAGATTAATATACTTTAACATATATAATTCGCCTGACTCACATTAATTTTAGATCTGGAAAGGATCTGTAAAAATAACTTACCCAACTCTTTATTTCATAGTCTAAGAGAACCCAAGAAATTTTAAACTGAGCTAAGAAACTGAGAGCTCAGTTTTTTTAAAATATCCCGAGAAATGCCAGAAATGCCCCTCCTGACAAAAGAGATCTTCAGGTATTTCTCGGCACTAACACGTTAGTCAACTGGTGATGAGCAAACATTTCTGGATGAATTTGCCCTCAGTGTTTACCCAAATGGAGCTTTTTCCAAACACACTCCTCTTGAGACCCTCTTTTCCCAGTACTCCTCACACTGAGCTTCCGGACTGAGGAAAAAAAAATTAATAGTGTAGATTAGTGGCTGCTTTTTAAGAGTCACAGGCGTCACCCAACACTCATCAGCACATAACATGTATTAGAGCAGACAGGGAGGACCTCTCCCCTTCCACTGTTCAGGTTGGTGCAGCAACCTCTGCAGAAAACAGAAACACTGACCACTGGAGAAGCAAGGGCACATGTCCAGAAAGGCAGCAGCTGTGGAGGCCACAATCGAGCCACAGGACAAGAAATCCACTAGCATTTTATTCTTCTGGAACCCCCCCAAATATAATTTTTGTACCACTAACACATCATTAAGTAAAAGGCAATTTTGTCTTCCCGGAAACCTGGCCCACTCTATTACCTAAAAGCCAAATCCGCACCAAGTCTCCTCCACCAGTTTTGGCTATCACTGTCTCTACGTTGCAGAATAAGGGCATCCTATGAAATAGAACTCACAGATACCCATTCTGTTCCAGAAGAATGACACCATAAAAAAATATATAAATGCCACTACCCCCCATGCCATCAAAATAGAGCATTCCAAGCAAAATGCCAACGCACATTTTCAGCAATGGACTCACAGGGTACTCCATGAGCTCCTCAGAACTCACACGTGCAGCCCAGGCCTGCTATCACTGCCACCACCTTGCTCGCTGCAGCACAGGATCCAAGGACGCCTGGATTAGGGTAAACCCTTAAGCAGCAGCACTGACACAATTCAGTCCTGGTGCATAAGTCAGAGGTGGCCCAGCCCTGGATCAGGAAATAGTGCGAATGATACTACAATCCAAAGGTAAACAAATTAGAAAACAGAGTTTCTTTTCCAATCATAAAATTAATTCCCAATTTTCTTCTGCAGAGTCAAACAGATGGAAAATAATTCCAAAATGATTTGAAGAGTATACATATCCATTATTATCTAAATATAATGAATAATAAGGAAAGATTATGCAAGAGAAGTGAGATGACAGTACAGTAACAAATATTTTGCACAAGTACATTGTAACTATTTGCTTAAGAGCACACTTGTGTGCATACACATACATCACACAAGAATGCTTGGTCCAAACAGCGACAGTTTCTGTGCAACTCAGGAATCAATCACATCTTCTATAGTCTGGTATTTCCACAGTGAACAAGTTGATCTACAAGGAGATACTTTACATTACACTGAGTGACTCTTCAGCACAACACCAGAAAACTTAAGTGCAGTACTTATAAGATGTGCAAAGTGCTGCCAGAGATAAAAGGATTATTTTTAATTCTGATTCTTCCTACTCTATCTAGCCACTCAGGCCAATTTCCGTCCTATTTCTCCAACACTTAAGCTGTCATCTGTAGTGGAGTTTCCCCACCCACCTGAGTCATTTCAAAGCCTTCTGGAAAAGAACCAAAAGCATAATCAATGTTGCTAAACAGCATTCAGCACAGTCCCCACCCTAATACTTGGCTATCTATCCTGCTTATTTCTCCATCTCTTTCCATTCTTTTCTTCTTTCCCTACCTACAAATAGATTCTAGCAATTATTTCCTTCTCTGCTCCCTATTCCTTATATTTTTCTACAGTACAGCTCCACCCACTCTAGCTTTAATTCTTCTCTCAAAATAATGAAAGCCAAGAAATGTACAAAATGGTCAGTGAGTCTCCAGGGTGTAAAATGTATTCTCAAGATTTCTTGTACGGGGATTTTTTCCAAGAAAAACAAAAACTGATGATTCTCCATCTCCTACTTTTCAGAAATTCCTCCACATCTCACCAAAGTCACTTCCGCTGTCATACATAAATTCTTCTAGATTTAGATGAAGGTGCAACAGAGATGTGAGTGAGTCTGAGGCCACAATGACACCTCTGAAAGGACAGCTACCTGTTGACTGAAACAAGTGCGCAAATCATGCCAGACTGACTCAGGGTCAGTATGACTATAAACGCAAGAGATCACATTCTCTAACTTGCCTCAAATGCACTCAGAACATTTTTAGTACTATACTATGGCAATAAACTAAGAGCCTACAAGGTACTCTGCTTGTACTATGGAGTCCAAAGAAAGTAGATGGGAGAAAGAAAGAATAAAAGGGAATGACAGGACAAACATCCTGTCCTTCAGGTGGAAACCTTGCAAAGTTAACATCAATAAATGAGCCAAATTCCAAGACAGCAGTAGAATAAATGTCATAAGGCTATGTCTGAGCAATTGCCAAATGAATAAGGCTACAAATTCTTGTAGAAATTCAGCAAAATAAGGCAAATAAATATATTCCAGAGTAAAAGAAATCTGATACAGAAATGAGAATTTGCAAAATCATGGGGGCGTAGCACTTTAAGAAACTCACTGGTTTTAATATGGTGGAAAAGGGCCAGGGATTTACCTCAGTGGTTCTGGCACCTGCCTTGCAAGCTCAAGGTCCCAAGTTTGTTCCCCGGTACAAAAAAAAAAAAAAAAAAAAAAAATGGTGGCAAAGAAAAAACTTCAAATGTGTTTATATTAAATGTAAAACACATTTTTAACCCATACTCTTTTCAGGTTCACAACAAATAAACCTAAAACAGCAACAATCCAACCATATCATAAAACAGCTTTCAAATTTCTCCCAATCACTGGGCCAAATTAACTCAACAGTTGTGTTTGGGTGGTCTCAGATTTTCATTTTTTATCCTCAAGTTATAGCAAGATGAGCAATCCTCTGGGTCAGTGATCTCCAATTTATCTTAACAAGCATTTCACAAATTCTCCCCAGTAAATACAGCAAAACAACCAGAATGCTGTAGTTAAAGTATACTGGACTCAGTTCTAAGTCCAGCTCTGAAAGGAAGAGTAATTTTGAACAAGTCATTTAACTTCCCTTTACTGAATTTCTTCATCTATAAAATAAAGGGAGCGGAAATGTAATGATGCCTTTATAATTCTAGGATTATACATTTTTTTAAAGTATCTGGCATGGCAAACTGTATACAAAAAAAATGCCAAACATAGGAACCCCACTTGTGAGATGCACACAAACCTACATTTACTTAAGTATTATACAAGTTATGAATGTTGGGTATGAGGATAAAAATGACACAATGTTAATAATGATTCTATCTAAAGGCAAGAAAAAGCTGGCTTTCATTATTTATGCTTTTCTGTATTACAGTCAATAAACCTGTCTATTTACTATTAAAAAGGCCTATTCTCTTGAATCCAAGTCTGACATTTTGAATCACAGCTCTCAGCCTCTACAAAATAAGCTGAAGATCACAGAGTTCTCTCAGAAACACTAAGTCCAGCCTTAAATTAAGAGGGAAAAACTCTCAACTTTGTTTTTCCACAGCTACTTTTCTCATGGAGTCTGAAAGCCCCACCCTCGCCCCACCTCTCCTCACAAAAACCTCTTGGGAGTGATTGACTGCAAGTAACCTAAAATTGGAATTTCTGCAACTGTGAGGTTTTCAAAAAGCATTGCACTATCATCCTTCTATCTTTGCACACACCCAGAACTGGATTTCAAACTTATTTTTACAACAAAATCTCACAGTAGTACTTAAAATGTCCTCCCCCCGCCCCCTTTAAGCACGGGCAGACCACACTGGAAAATGAAGAGAACAATCTGGCACCTGTGGGAGTGAGGTCATCATCACCCACCGCTACGCACTGTGCCTGGACTGCAACTTGCAGCTTGACTCTCTTAGCCCACCCGAAGCACTTTATCACACAAACACACTCCCTTCCCAGCCCTAGAAAGCCCTGCAGCATGCTTGATTCTTGGCTTAGGAAGCCCTCTACTGTAAGTTTCCAGCTTTAAGCTCCTTGTAGAACACAATACCCAATACTTCAGGGCCATCCTTGGGAAACCAAACCTTGCAGCTCCAAAACTTTATGTAATACCTGGCAGGCCTAAAGGGGATGAGTTCTGCATGCCTATCTACAGGCAGTCCCTGACTCAGGGTAAGCTGTACTCTCAAGCCTGATGTGGGGTCTTCTTGGAATAAGACTATGGATACTCCCCAACACCAGACAGGCAGAGCACAGTGGACAGCGAGATGAAGGTGACAAAAAGTGAAGCTGTAATGTACATGGCTCCATCCCCAACTGGGGATAGGGAGGCTGTAAGATGAGAGAAACAAAGTACCTGGCTGTTCACACAGACAAAGTAATGCAAGTAGTATATGACTTCTGGCATAAAGTCATATACTCATTACTATCATTATTATTGTTATTTTATTATTATTTTCCCCTCACAGAAACAGTCATTTAAAAGGAGTATTAAAACCCCTAAACCTATCAAAGGTTGTCCAATTGTCTGTAATGCACCTGAAAGTACTTGAAAATCACCCATTTTAACACTTCTAAGGAAAACACACAGTAAAGAGTTTCAACCAAACACAGGGCTCAGTGTAGTACCCTCCATCCACACACCAGACTGCGAAGAATCTACTCTCCCTTCTCCTCCTACAAGTTCCCACCCCCAGAGACAGGTACCTGACCAAGAATCGCAAAGGTGAAAAGAGGTGAAAGAACCCAAGCCTCTGCCCAAGTCACCCAAGGGCCCACTCCACAACCTCCCTAGTCTCCTTTCCCTCCCTCTTCCAGAGCCACAGAGCCAGGCTCCAGCACCTCTCTACTCTGGTCCAATACACAGGGAAGCTGAGCTCCACCTCCCCAGGCTAGAAACCAACACCAACACTGGCTTTGAAATCCTTTTTTCAGGATTTTAGCATCCATAACAAAAGGAAAATGGATAAGCAAAGCCCAAATATGTCTGTGGTTTTTTTAAATCACTCTCAAATGCTAATTTGAAAACAAGACAACAAAGTAGCTAAGCCTCATTCTTTTCAATGCCCAAGACAAGCCTACGGGATCTCTTTGAGGGGACTCATTACCCACACAAAGCTCTAAAGATTAGTTCACCTTTCTGTTATCTATTGCTGAGTACGTGTTGTGTGGGGATCCACACAGAAGAAAGCTCTCTTCCTGTGATCCCAAGCACATCCGAAGTTCCCTCTCCTCACAGCACAGCTCTCACGGACTCACAGGACTTGGAGATGGCTCTGTCCTGGCACCTTCCCGATCTCCTTCCTTCAGTCTAACAGCGAAGCTGGAGAGATGAGGTGCTGAGCTAGAAAGTCAACCAGAATGTGCTCCCTGCCTCTCTCCACCACCCAGCCAGGCCTCCCATCTCCTTAAGCCTGACTCCCAAAGCTTCACCACCTGCAATGCATCCCAAATCTAAGCACTTTTTGTTTACTACACATACTCCTGATCCTTTCTATAAGGCCAAGAGCAGAGAACTATGTGTTCCTACTTTTAAAAAAAAAAGCAGATCTGCAATGATGCTTTTCCCATCATCTCAGCTGCCCATTCCCATGGTCTTATTTCAAGCTTTCGAATTTTTCCAACTGCGACCTTGAGTAAAATATTTACATCCCAATCCAGTTCACAGATACGCAGTAAACACCCCAGTTTTAATGGAAACAAGCGTTTTCAAATGACTATTTGTGATCCATTCTGCTCAAGACCGAAGTCTAACCTTAGGCAGCCTGTGCTAAGCCCATCCCCAAACCCTCCACTCAGCAAATCTCACTGCTAGCCAACTGCCTCTACCAGGAAAAGGGGCACCTCTTTCCTCCCGTTCACTTCTTTCCTCAGCCAAAGGGAAGCCTCTCCTACTGAATTCATGTAAAAGTTCTTTACAGGCTAGATGAAGCCCAAATTCTCATGCTGTTTATTCTACTTCACTCTTTAAATGCTGGCCATGACCCTCTAAAATGTCTTCTTGAAAAACCCAGCCCTAGACTCGTAGCCCTACCATTACCTCATTTTCACACAGCTAATCTCTGATCATCTTCCCCCTTTCCAGGTCAATCCCTCTTGAACCCCAACTCCAACAACTGTTTGAACCTGACTTTGTGCCTCTCTCGCCCCTCCCACTGCCACTCTTCCTTCCCCTGCTCAGGAAGCCTGGACTGCGTGAGCCACCACTGCACCTCACCTCCTTCCCCGTCCTCCAGCACCTGTTTTATGGTCACATCTAACTCTGGCTGTACCTCAGACTTGTACCCAAGTAGCTGCACAAAAACCAGAGTGAATTTTCTCAATTTCAGTTCATATTCACAAACTTTAAAAGGACCCTTTATGATCCCCAGAAATTGTACAAAATTCCCTAATCAACACTATTCCTACTATTCCCTATTCCTACTCTGCTGGGTATCAATTCTGTGCCTGCACCTAACGAAAAAACATTTCAGACTCAAAATATGGAATCAGACGTTCATTATAGTCTAATCAAACTAAAGATATCCTCCAGAAGAGAAACTCTAGTATTCTGTTTAACACACTCTGTTACCCAAGAGAAAAACAAAAACACTAGCCATGGCGGGGAGGGGTGTTCTGGGTTCTGCCCCAGTACAAGGTTGAGTTCTACTAAGTTCAGGCCCACACAGCCATTAAACAACAGAAGAAGAATATTTACTCTCAAAAGTGGTTCTGTTTTCTCCCCCTTTATGAAAATGCTTAGTGATACGTACTTTAATTTTCTTACCAAAGTAGTTGATCTGTAGCTATGTTCTGCCTCTCTAATCACTGTCAGGCATAACAGTTTATTGTCCAAGTATAATTTGTTCAGTCATGCAAACACCTGTGCAATCAGGCACGCTCAATTTGCAAGGGTCAAGTCCAACGGCATGGCCACACACGATAAACACCAATGCCCTGGCTGGTGGGCCTCTCACTGAAAGAAACAACTTTTCCCACAATTATATCTAGATTGAATCCAAGTGTCTAGTAAGTGTATTCATGTAACTCAACAACAACAAAACTAATGCACATATAGAGTTGTATTTGTTTCCTAACTCAGGTCACTAGTGGTGACCCAATGATGCACCTAAGAGAATAAACCCTAGAGCAGAATAGAGCTGTCTTTCTGAAATTCAAAAGCCAGGAGAAGGTAAGGCTAATGAAGTGTATCTGCCCAGCTCAAAATTCAAAGGGGCAAGCTGGGGGTTTTGCTCAGTGGTTCTGGCGCCTGCCTCACAAGCGCAAGGTCCTGAGTTCGATCCCTGGTACCAAAAAAAAAAAGAAAAAAGAAAAGAAAAATTCAAAGGGGCTACAAGAAGCCCCATTATGCAATCACTACAGGACTTCAAGAGTCATTTCTATGACTCTGAAACCTTGGTCTTCCTGGTAGAGATACAGAAATTACACACACACACACACACACACACACACGAACTCGAGATTTAAATCCATATGCCAGGACATAGGCAAGATGTTTTCCAAGTACATGAACTGGTGCTCTTCAGAACAAGAAGACACTTTAACTTGGAATAACTCAAGTGAAAAGCAAATACTTCTCGGATATCTGCAGATGTGGCCATTACATAGGCCTGCTCAACTTATTCTTCCAGACCTCCAGCATCAAAAAAGAACCAACACACAAACCACACCAACATGGTCATGCTAGTGTAGTAATTTCAATCTCACTTATTTAGTACCCTTTGCCCATACCCTGTCTTTCAATCATCCACTAAACCACTTTCCAATTATTCAGTTGCAAGACTGCTAAGGTGTTTGCTGCTTCTCCTCTATTCATTCACCCAACATTTAGGGAATGGCTTTTACGTGTCCACCACTGTGCTTGTACATCATAGCCTAGTTAGGGACACCGGAAGTGACCCCATGAGTACAATCTATTCTGAAAAATACCTACATCAAGAAATATCCAAAAATAAAAAAGCATAAGGGTAAGGATAAAGTAGGATAAAATTGGAGCCATACTACAACGATAAAGGGGACTTTAAAGAAAGGAGGTACAGATGCCCTTCCCACTTGCACTTGCAAAGTCATCAAATGCAAAAGGCCACTATAGGTAGCTGCTTTCAACTTTTTGCATTTAATCAAAATCACAAGATAGGCCCCCAAAATCAAAAGGTAATAATATGCCAAAAAAAATTTTCTACTAACAGGGTAAGTTATTTAATAGACACTAGACTCAGAGGTTTCTTTTTAAGATTTTTCTAAACATCCCACTTATATTTCAGTTTTCTGTTTACAATGCTAACGAACACTTCATAGATTTCTACAAACCTATGCATATCAATCACAACCGAATTCTCTGGTCCCCAATATAATTCTGATACTGCACTAGGCAAAACTCATCTGTGGTCAGCATCCCTTTCCAACTTTGGCTTCTCTCCCATCCCACAGTCAATTTTTGGCTAAAATAATGACAGGTATTAGTGGAAGATGTGACTTCAACTAAGTTGGAGGTAGGGGGTGAAGACAGGAAACAGGTGAAGGACAAAATTGAATGTAAGGTCAACATGTGTTATTGAACTTAGAGAGGGGTGAACAAACAGATGGATATTATCTTCCCCCATTTCTAGAAGAGAAAAAAAAGTCCAGTTACTACTGAGTTGTTTTGTTATGAGAAAATTTCATAAAGTCAGAGTTTCTAAGCAATTAGATTTGACCTGGGGCCTATGCTCAATAGATGAGTTTCTCAACTCCTGCAGTACTGACATTTTGCTGTGAGGAACTGTTCTGCACATTATAAGTTGTTACTAACGCCTCTCTGCACTGGATGCCAGTAGCCTGCCCTTGAGACACGCAATCAGAACTGTCTCCACTCACTGCCAAAGTCCCCCTAGAGAATCTCCCTTCCTCCAACACAGGGGATTGAGAACCACTGTGCTGGATTATGAGCCAAAGCTATCTGGTAAATGTACAGTGAAGAAAAAACTGATGTTGATAAACAGGACAAAATACTAAAAGACTGTGCCCTAACCAACTATTGTCAACATTTTAACGAAAAGGTAATAGCTGTCCTCAGCAGGAAGAAAAAAGTCAAATTCAAGGCCAACAAAATCTAGAGCGTGTAAGTAACACTGAGTATGTGTAGGTGGTGGCAAGTGTTCATTCAGACCACAGAATTATATTAAATGACTAAGTACACAGACGCTCAGGTGTGGTGGAAGCTGCAGGTAAGGGCTTAAGGAAAACATCAAAAGTAAATCAAACCAAGTCTATTTTCAAATATCTAAGCCCATTCCATAAGAATACTCTTAGACAGATTTTTATTTTACAAAATAACTACCTGGAATCGTAGAAATAACTAGGAATATATAGATAGGATTCTACATCCCAGCTCCAGCCATTTTCTTCCTACATGACAACCTCTGTGCAATAATTCCCTTTCCAGGGATGTAAAAGATATAACCAATGTAAGGACATCAGCCTTGTGCCTGGCACACTATCAGTACTAACAAAAGGCAATTACCAGTAGTTAGACATATATCTTATAAACACACTACTGATACAAAGTAGAACGCATTGCATAACTGGACTTAGAAAATAAAATCTAATCAGTTAACTTAAAAAATGGACAAAATCCATTCTATAAAATACGTGCCTTAGATGCCAAGATTTACCTTCACTTTTAAGGTGGAGAAAATAGAATACACCAAAGCTCATGATTATAATAAAAGCAAAATATAAATGCTGCCTTTTAAAATCATTTTCCACTTGTGCTAACTCAAATATATTCCCAGACTTTTATCCAAAATCAGCCAACACATCATTCAAGTGGCCAAGATTTAAAATTCACTTTATACATTTTCTGTGAAGCCTAACAGGAAAGGCATCTTCACACATACCCACAGCCATTCAGAGTTGCTGTTTTGCCTCCAGAAGTTGTTTTCTAGCCACAAGCTACAAAGTGTTCAGATCCTTTGGCAGCAATACAGGAAACTGCCCTTTTCACCCATTCTCCCACAAAAATGTAGTCAATTTCTAGGCAAGCCTATCTCTCAAAGCTACTTGCTTCACGGAGCCAAATGCACACAACTTTTTATTTAACAATATGAAAGAACCCTAAATAGTTCGCGTTTTTGTGAAGAAAACTAAAAGCAAGTCACCAAAGACATATGGGGAAAATTCTTTATTAAATCAGCTCAAAAAGTATGCCATACCAAGATTTGAAATTTACAGGGCATATGGAATCTATTTCTGTCTTATCCAAATCATCAAGGACCCACTGGCAACATGTGAAGTCACTTCCTGACCCCGTAGCCATCACTGGCGTCCCACGATTCTCAACCTGCATGTCTCAGATAACTAGTCAAAATGAGTCGCAGCATAATTTTTTAAAAATTAACCCAGATAGACACTTGCTAACTTCCATTTGAATCGGAGTTTTTCTACACTCTTCTGCATCACATAAAAGCATTTGGGGAAGTCTCAAGGATGAAGCTTAAATTCCCCTCAGCTTTTTATTCAGGCACACAAAAATCAATCCACATGTTTCACTTAAGGAGAGGTGAAGGTAGAGGGTGGTAAATTACCAAAAGCTGTAACACTTAATTTCTAAAAACAAATTCAACATTCCTTTTAAATACAAGATTAAAGACAACCCTTTGAAAATCACATTTGGCTTAAAATTTCAGACTAATCATTTACTAAAAAGATAATGAAGCCCAAATGGTTAAAAAGGCATCTGTAGTGGCTCACAAAACAATGCTAGATACTGCCATGTCCTAGGGGAATCAAACGCCAAAATTTAATCTATAGACCAAGTTTCTGTGAACCAAGTTCAAACCTTGAAGATTGAAAAAAAAAAAAAAAATCCACCCATTATTTTCCAAGAAACATTTTCTGACTCCGAGGATGACTTGCAAACGCAAACAAGTTCCAACAATGACTCAAAGGCAACTTCTCCAAGTGGGTACAATATCAGAAACTATCCAGAAACCACACACACAAAAATGATAAGCAAAGGAATCTTGATTCAAGTACACAAGACCCATTATACTTGACTGAATGGAAGATAATCAATAGAATATTTTTCAGTCAGAGTCCAACACAAATACTAATTTAAAATATGCTCCAGTCCAGCCCAAGCATGGTGGCCCACACCTGTAATCCCAGCACTTCAGAGACTGAGGCAGGAAGACAATCAGGAGTTCAAGTCCAGCCTGGGCTGTGAGTTTAGGGCCAGCCTAGAATACACAGCAAGTCCCTGTCTCAAAAAAAAAAGCAAACAAACAAATATTCTCAGGTTCAGAACTATTTTCCAAGGCACACTTTGAATTATTCCAGTAAAATAAATCCTATAGATGATACAGGGAAGAAATCTGGAAGATAAACCAGGAATTCACATTAGAAATTCAAAGGGAAATGCTGACACAGCTAGGAAAGAAAAAGATCTGGCTTGCTTGCATCCAGGTACAAAAAGGCACATCTTTATTTCAGGTAGTTCTTCCTGTTTAAATAGCTAATTCAGAGTGAAGCAAGCACTAATTGCAAACACGCTTTCCTTCACTGTTCGCCTTAACCAAATGTTACTAAAACAGTTTCTTTTCCATAAACAAAACAGAATATCAAAGAGGTTTCACAATATTGTTTATCAGCTTATCAGCATCTTCAAAGAACATCCGTAAATGTTAATATTTATGAGAAAATGTCTGTGGAAAGAGAAGACAGCAATAATCTGTGTTGGAGATTTGCTCTGGTGGGTAGAAAGTCATTTTGCGTGCTGTTCAACACCAGTACAAAATAGCCTGTAAAATGATCAGCAAAGAAGCCAACACACACACTTTCTGAGGTGTCCACATCACAAACTTACTTTCACCCAAGTAAACAACAGCAAAAGAACTACCTCGAGGCCGGCCGTCCAGAGGCATGGCAGAGGACACAGCACTCAGGTACACCGTCCAACACACGGGTTTTCTGTTCTATGTTGAGAAAATCCAAGGGAAAGATTTACTTCTGACTTGAAATAAATGGGAAATTAAGTAATCTCTGTGCTATTGTTACATTTTTTAATTTCTCACATTAGGAGCCTCATCTTAAAACTGAACTTTTCTAAACAGCAAAAGAGGTAAAAATGGGCCAGGGATTTAGATCAGTGGTTCCGCCGCCTGCAAGGACCTGAGTTCGATCCCCGGTATCAAAAAAGAAAAAAAGAGGTAAAAATGTAGACTGCACGATTTCTGTCAGCCCTACCCTATACTCACTTCATGTTCACTGTTACAGCACTGAAAAGTGCACACTAACATTAACGAGCAAGAGAGATGAGCTTGTTACCAAAGGGGCTGTCTGCATCTGCATTTGCACAGAGCATAGTGAAGATGATTGCAGGAAAGGATCTCTGCTTGGTCTCCTTTAATCATGGCAGAAGCACTGAAGGCCCTTCATGTATCTAAATGAAAACCTCTGGATATTTGGCTTCAATAAAGCCAGCGCCTTCTTCAAGATGGGTTCCAGCTATGAACTGTCCACATTTGTGTGCTGGAAAGGGTGAAAAGGGCAGTTTTCTGTGTTGCTGCCAATGGGTGAACAATCCACAGTAGCCTGAAGCTAGAAAACAACTTTGCTGAGAAGAAAACTGTAACTTCCACGCTGTTTTGGAATACTTGTGCAGAATGATGTGATTATTTTTCTTCATTCACTCCTATTTTCTGTTAACACTTTTCCAGTAAAATCCTCCCTTGAAATTTTATAATCATTTTTTTAATGATCTTGTTGGTGAAAAGAAAGTTCGAAAATAATGCTAAAGTGCTTAAATTCTTTCTCAGGGCCGGGGATTTAGCTCAGTGGTTTCACCGCCTGCTGCACAAGCACAAGGGCCGGAGTTCGATCCCTGGTACCAAAAAAAAAATTCTTTCTGGTCTTCTCCATCCACAATTAACACAGTATTAATTCTTTCCAGGTAGCCTCTTACAGGAAGCTCTTCCTGAATTCATCCTGCAAACATTTATTAAGCACTTAATAAGAAAAAACAAAAACAAAAATGCTCACACCCACACATACACACTTCCTCTCTACCAGTCTATTCACTAATACCAAAATGAATAAGAAAAACTCAAGGTCCTTAAAAAGCCAATCAAGTAATGGATAGAAACAAAAATGAGAGAATTCTGAGGATGGAAGGGACCAGCAGATCTATTTTTCATAAATTCACTGTGAAGCCATTTCATTGATGGTTGCTTTGTACACTAAGGTTTAAGAACCACTAGTTCGTCCACCAGAAAAAAACAAAACAGATATAAGTCGGTACATTATTATTTACTTACAAGACTCACCAATGGAGCTGTTCAATTAGAAAGTGGTTATATTTAAAATACCACTGCTCTAGGTCAGGGATTTAGCTCAGTGGCACCTGCCTCGCAAGCGCAAGGTCCTGAGTTTGATCCCTGCTACAGCAAAAAAATAAAATACCACTGCTCCAAAAACTTATTTCCTTATGACTTATTCAGGAATAAACTTGCTGCATGAAAGAGATATACCTAGACATTATATTTTGTGGTGGAAAAATAGATAAAACTACTACAAAAGAACTAAAATAGGAATCAGAAAGAGTAAATTCAAGTCTAATTGTGCTTAATTTGAATGAGAATAAAAACCCTATAAGATCTATTATCTCAGAAAGTAAATAGAATGATTTAATGAAAAAAATATACATATGAATATTCTGTAAAGTGTTTTAAAAATTTAAAGGGCCAGGGACTTAGCTCAGTGGTTCCACCGGCTGCCTTGCAAGCACAAGGTCCCAAGTTCAATCCCTAGTATCAAAAAAAAAAATTAACATTATTATACCACTACACTAGGTGGTAGCTCAGTGGTTTTCAGATGCCCAGTAGGTGAGGGACTGTGTCAGGTATAAAATGGGCACTGGATTAACATTGGCTGGTTTTAAAACTCAAATTTTAGGCTTCCAGAAAATTTACTAAGTAATATACTTTCCAGGGTTAGGACATTTCTAAGCAGATGAAGATTGTAAGAGTATTTTGTATAATTTTAATACTGCTTTCATATTTATATAAATACTATCACCATATCCAGTCTTCTGTGTTCTTCTTCAAGATTAAGTTTCCCCATTAGCCACAGCAATTAGACAAGAGGAAGAAATAAAAGGAATAAAGATAGAAGAAATAGGGCCGGGGATTTAGCTCAGTGGTTTCGCCACCTGCCGCGCAAGCTCAAGGACCCAAGTTCGATCCCCGGTACCAAAAAAAAAAGATAGAAGAAATTAAACTGTCATTATTTGCTGACGATATGATACCTTACATAGAAGACCCAAAAAAATCAGCCAAAAGACTTCTAAATTTAATTGACAGATTCAGTAGAGTAGCTGGATACAAGGTCAACTCTCAAAAATAAACAGCCTTCTCCTACACAAATAACAGACTTACTAAAAATTAGGGAAACAATTCCTTTCACAATAGCACCCAAAAAAACTGAAATATCTAGGAATCAATCTAATGAAGGAAGCAAAAGACCTCTATATTGACAACTATAGCACTCTGAAAAAAGAGATCGAAGAGGATATAAGAAAATGGAGAGATGTCCCCTGTTCCTGGGTAGGAAGAACCAATATAGTGAAAATGGCTATACTTCCAAAACTGATATACAGATTCAATGCAATCCCAATTGACATCCCAACAGCATATTTCACAGAACTAGAGAAAACAATCCAAAAGTTGATGTGGAATCAGAAGAGACCTAGAATAGCAAAAGCAATTCTAGGCAACAGAGTCATGGCAGGGGGTATCACAATCCCCAACTTGAAACTATACTACAAAGCCACTGTGATAAAAAAACAGCATGGTACTGGCAAAGAAACAGACCTGAGGATCAGTGGAAAAGATCAGAAAATGCAGAAACAGCTCCAGACATACTCAACCACCTCATCTTTGAGCCAACCATCCTCACTAGAGGAAAGATAGCCTCTTTAATAAATGGTGTTGGAAAAACTGGATTTCAACGTGCCAAAGATTAAAACTAGACCCCTATCTTTCACCATGCACTAAACTAAGAATGAAATGGATTAAAGATCTAAATATTAAAACAGAAACACTAAACTTGCTGGAAGACAAGTTAGGTAGAACTCTCGAAGACACTGGCATAGTAAAGGACTTTGTGAACTAATTCTCAGTAGCATGGGAACTAGCACAAAGAATCAACAACTGGGATCTCATCTTATTAAAAAGCTTCTGCACCGCAAGAGAAACCACCAACAGAGCTGAGAGACAACCTACAATGTGGGAAAAAATTTTTACCAGCTATTCCTCAGACAAAGGACTACTATCAAGAATATATAAAGAACTCAAAAAAATCAGACTCCAGGCCGGGGATTTAGCTCAGTGGTTTCACCACCTGCTGCACAAGCGCAAGGACCCAAGTTCAATCCCCGATACCAAAAAAAAAAGGGCCAGGGATTTAGCTCAGTGGTTTCGCTGTCTGCTGTGCAAGCACCCAAGTTCGATCCCCGGAACCAAAAAAAAAAAAAATCAGACTCCCCAAATATAAAGACCCAATTCAAAAATGGACATCTGAAATGAACAGACATTTCTCAGACAGAGAAGTACAAGAAGCAAACAAACATATGGAAAAAATGTTCAACATCACTGGTCATTCGAGAGATGCCGATGAAAACAACACTGAGATTCCACCTCACCCCACAAAGAATGGCTGCTATCGTGAAATCAACCAATAACAAATGCTGGTGGGGATGTGGAGAGAAAGGAACCATTCTCCATTGTTGGTGGAAGTGCAGACTGGTGCAACCACTGTGAAAATCAATATAGAGATACCTCAAACGACTAGGATTGGAAATTCCATTTGACCCAGCTATTCCTCTACTGGGTATCTTCCCCAGAGAATTCAAAAAATCACCACAGTGATATACGCTCACCCATGTTCATAGCAGCACAGTTTGTAATAGCTAAATGCTGGAAACAGCCCAACTGCCCATCAACTGGAGACTGGATAAAGATGTGGGGTTTTTTATAAAATGGAGTACTAGGGGCCGGGAATTTAGCTCAGTGGTTTCGCCGCCTGCCGCGCAAGCACAAGGACCCAAGTTCGATCCCCGGTACCAAAAATAAAAAAAAAATAAAATGGAGTACTACTCAGCCATAAAGAATGAGAAACTAGAGACATTTATAGCTAAGTGGATGCACACTGAGGTCATAAGTGAAATAAATCAGACACACCTGTGTAAATATCGAATAGTTTCACTGGTGTGAAAAACTAAAAGTGTAAATAAGAATCAAAATGTGTAACTGATATTGTGAAATAGGAAGAAAATGTCTAAAGGAATAGGGGAAATGGGAAGGAAAGGGGAAAGGAAAGAAAAGAAAAAATATGAGAAAAGGAAAAACATGGTAAATAGGGAAGGGTGGAGGGGTTGAAGGGAGGGCAGGGGAATGGGGAAAAAATAAGAACCAAGATATATCATGTAAAGGTACAAGATCCCAATGAGGAATGTAACTGTATTGTACACCTAAAATGTACCAATAAACTAAATGGAAAAAAAGATTAAGTTTCCCTGTGTACATATACAAGGAGTGATCAAAATATAAAGTGAATGTTTAAATTTAAAATT
The DNA here is from genome assembly GCF_053883595.1 of Heterocephalus glaber. NCBI lineage: Eukaryota > Metazoa > Chordata > Mammalia > Rodentia > Bathyergidae > Heterocephalus > Heterocephalus glaber. The sequence continues at coordinate 14,031,907 of NW_028258343.1, read as the reverse complement.
TAAATATAAAAGTTTGATGAAATCCAACATCTATTCATAATAAAAACCTTGTCAAAAATTGATGTAGGTGATCCTCACCTTAAAATAAGAGCCATCTATGACAAACCCACTGCCAACATCATACTAAACAGGGAAAACCTTGAAAGCTTTCCCTCAAAATCAGAAACACCACTTCTGTTCAGTGTGTCCTCGAAATTTTAATCAGAGCAATCAAATAATAGAAAAGCTTGAATAGGAAAGGAAGAAGGCACATTATTCTTATTTGCAGATGACAGGATCCTTCACATCCTTCCAGCAGTGATGGCAAACCTTTTAATAACAAACAACCAGCTGCAGCACATGTGCCATAGGTTCGCCACCACTGAATAAAGGATCCAAAAAACTCCACCAGAAGACTCCTAAAACTAATAAATTCAGCAGTGGCAAGATACAAAATAAACACAGAAAAAAATCAATAATGTTCCCATACACTAAAAAGGAAGCCACTGAGAAAGAAATCAGGAAAATAAACCCATTTACAGTCGCATCAAAAAAAAAAAACCAAAAAAATGAACTACCTAGGACTTAACCTAACCAAGGAAATAGAAGACCCCTATAATGGAGACTGCAGGGGACATTAGAAAATGAAAATATATCCCTGTTCTTGGACAAATGGAACAAATATCATCAAAATGGCCATATTGCCTAAAATGATATACAGATTTAATGTAATTCCACTCAACATACCATCGGCTTTCTCACAGAACTAGAACAAAATTCTGTAATTTTATGGAACCAGAAGAGAACAAGAATAGCCAAAGCAATCCTGGGCAACAAGAATAAGGCAGGAGGTCCAGAGATTTAGCTCAGTGGTTCCAGTGCCTGCAAAAAAAATAAGGCAGGAGGCATTATAATGCCAGATTTAAAGTTATACCACAAAGCTACAATAGTTAAAACTGCATGGTACTGGCACAAAAACAGACACTTTGACCAACAGAATAGATGACGCAGAAACAGCCCCAAGCATAACCTTCAGTTATCTAATTTTCATTAAGGGGACAATAATATACACTGGACAAAAGACAGTCTCTTTAACAAATGGAAAACTAGTTATCCACATGCAGAAGAATGAATCAAGACACATATCGCTCACCCTGTACTAAAATCAAATCAAACTTAATCAAACACCTATATTTAAAAAGAGAAACAGTGAATGTGCTAGAAGAAAATGTTGGCAAAACTCTTGAAGATGTGGGTAGAGGCAAGGACTTCTGAACAGAACCCCAAGAATCATATGGAATCATATCAAATTAAAAAGCTTCTGTACAGCAAAAGAAACAACCAATAGAGTGAAGACAACCTACAGAATGGGAAAAAGTTTTTTCCAAGTACTCTTCAAGACAAAGCATTAATACTTAGAATACATAATCAACTTTTAAAATATCAGAACCCCAAAATAAAAGACAAAATCAAAAACCAGGCAACTGAAGTGAATAGACACTTCTCAGAAAAATAAATACAAAAAAAAAGAAAACAGAAAACGAAATTCAAATAGCCAATAAATACATGGAAAAATGTTCTGCTTCTTTGGCCATTAGAAAGATGCAAATTGGGACCAGGGATGTAGCTCAGCAGCACCACACCGGCCTGGCAAGCGCAAGGTCCCAAGTTCAATTCCCGGTACCAGAAAAAAGAAAATGCAAATCAAAACAACACTGAGATTCCACACCTTACTCCAATCAGAGAGGCTATTATTAAGACTCAAAAATCAGCAAAGGCTGGCCAGACTGTAGGGCAAAAGAAATCCTTCTATGTTGCTGGTGGAAAAGCAAACTACTACAACCACTATAGAAATCAAAAAACTAAAAAGAGAATCCCATTTGACCTAGCTATCTGTCTTCTGGTATCTTCCCAAAATAGCTCAAGTCATCATATTACAGCAATACATGCACATCCATGTTCCCAGCAGTACAACTCACAACAGCTAAAGCATGGATGTGGCCTATATGCCCATCAACAGATGAATGGATAAAGAAAATGTGGTGTATGCACATAATGGAGTGGAGCCATAAGAAAGATAAATTTGAATCATGTGTAGAAAAATGGATGGATTTTGAGACCACAATACTAACTGAAATAAGTGAATCACAAAAGGTTAAATACTGCCTGGCTTCTCTAATATGAAAGCCCCAAAATATAAATATTTTAAGAGCAAAACAAGACAGTCATGTTAAGAAACAAAGAGGCAGATTCTGTAGAGATGAGAAGGACATCTGGTGAACAAGGAGGAGGGAAGAAGGAATAAATACGATCAAGGTAAGTATATGTATCTATTCCCCGAGCTGAACATAATCACTACATATTGCAAACATATACTAACCAAAAAAGATTTTTTAAGGTTTCCCTGTGTTCATCATATACATGGAGTGATCATAATATATGGTGAATGTTTACATTTTTTTTTAATTTATTACAGTACAAAACACACTGCCATTAATCTCCTTCAAAATACTTCCCCTCACTTTGATTACTTTATCCCATTGTTCTTGACACTTTCTGAAACAGTTCAGGAAGTGTTCCTTCTGGCTTTATGAGGTGTACTCAAAACAATGAGTGCCACTGCCTGGTGCCATCCAACAGAAAGGCAGGCTTATAAAAACATTACAGTGTCTTTATCCACCCTATTCTCCAGACTCTGCACCATACCATTTCTGGCTCTTCCCCAAAGTTAAAAATGACCATGAAAGGTAAACATTTTGAATCAATTCAGAAGATCAAGGCAGCCACAATGGTGCAACTAAAGACAGGAAAGAGGCCTTCCAGAGCTGCTTCAGAAAGTGGCAAGAACAACAGGATAAGTGGGTTCAAAGAAAGGGGGAGTGTTATGAGGAAAATTAAAGGCAATGTGTCTTTTACTGTAACAACTGTCTTAATTTAAACATTTGCTAATTTCTCAGTCATACCTCTTATGTAGCTCTATGAAATTAAATGTTCATTCTTTTAACTTCTACCTAGTACTCAATTATAAAATAAAATATAAGTTCTTTTTCCTAATTGAAAGAGAGAGGTCACTAGCAGAACAATTCTGCTAGTGTCTCAATCACCACTTCCCCCGTGTCTCCTTCACACATAGATAGGTACCATACAGGAATCTCTAGAACACACAGAATTGCTAGCTAGTGTGATGTGGTCAGTGTTACTTGATATTTCCAAACTGTTCTCTAAGATGGTTGTGCCAATTATGGTCTCACCAACAGTAACTGATGATAACAATTTCTCTACATCGTCCAACTCTTGGTAGCATTGTTAAATTCGTATTACGATGGCTTTGTAAAAGTCTCTGTTTTAACCTGAATACTCCAAACTACTAGTGAGTTATTTGGATTTTCAGTTCTGTGAACTGCCTACATTACTCTCTTTTTCCATTGTTCAAATGCTACATTCTCCTTGCAAAGGCTTAGGAGCTATAATGGGTTCCTGCTACTTCCAGATGAAATCTGAAGACCCCGGCTAGTACTAGGCCCTCTCTACCCATCAGTCCTCCCGCTCACATTCACCCCAGTCTTGGCACAGGCTGCACTCATTTCATCTCCATTCTTCTCTTCTTATGCCTTCTGCCAGCCTATGCACCAATTCTTCCCAAAATTCTTCCTTTCAGTTCTTTTAGGTACTTCAAAAAACACATTACTAGTCATACAATTATCCTGTAATTTTTTACCTATTAAGCTCATGAGTCTTAACCAAATGGCTCACGTGCAAGAATTCTTTGGACTTGAACATCACCCATTCTAAGCACATACCATAAGGGACTGGGCACGCAGAAATACATCAGAAAAACATGTTTCCCTAATAAATGAAAACCACTTGATGACATCCCATATTAAAAAGTTAAATTTCCTATCTATATCAGAGTTGAGTTTGGAGTATTTCAGGGTCCCCCGCTGCTTCCGCAAACCAGAAACATTAGGTATAACTGCTTTAAGTCTGAAATTCACTTAGGCATAATCGCAAGGGCTAAAAATGAGACACTTAAATGTGTATCATCCACACCCCAATATGTATTTTAACTCAACAAAAGCTGACAACGAGGCAAATAAGCCTCCCTTCCACAGGGCCAGGTCCCTAAACAGCTGTTACAGCTCCCCCTGGAACTCAGCAGATTCGGTCTCAGCAGGCTGTTTGTTGCCTAGGAAGTCAAACAACCACCCATTACCTCACAGTCTTGCAAAGATGCAAATGTTTGCCAAAAAGATACAAGGCCAATATTAAATGCACCGGCTGATTAATTGTGGCTCCAGGAGTCAAACATCACAGTAATAGCTTTGGTATCACTCTGAAAAGTTATGTGGACATTGCATTAGGAAAAAAAAATGACTTCTTGTATGGTTATAAGTTCTTCTCCCAATATTTATTACAAGATAACACTTAAGGATAGCAGCTTATTCATCTTTTTGAAATAAAATAAAGGATAATCTACAGGGATCTTCAATCTTTATTCAATTTTACTGTCCTATAAGTGATCAAACCTCCCAATGTCCTATCAAGAAAACACTTAAAGAAACTATGGTAATTTTTCATTATAATAGTTTACAAACATTGTGTGTATATATGTGTGTGTGCATGCTTTCTAGGTAACCCTTAAGATAATCATCAAATTGGGAAAAATTTTATTAAGCCAAAAAACTCATTTGTTCATTCAACAAGAATGTATTGAGTTCCTAAGCTAAACATTAAAGATTTAACAGTAAATGTTTTATTTCCTCAAAAATTTTTAAGATAATTGCATAAAAAGTATTCATTCATATTTCCAAAGAGTCTGACATTATTCTAAAGTCAATTCAAATTTCTGCTGAGAAGCAGTTTTCAATAGCTTATTCAAAGCTGCCAAGATTGGAAACATTTGTAAGGAAAGCGAAGTGAAAATTCTGCCTCATATAACTTCTATAAGTGCTCATCCAAAATTCAAATAACCAACATATGGTATACTTATGTGGTGGCTACTAAGATGTCAAAAGATCTAACCCTAAAAAAAAAAAGATACCAGTAAACAAAAAGCCAGTGCTCCAACATGTTTTAAAATTAGATATATTAAGTCAGGGATTTAGCTCAGTGGCACCGCGCCTGCCTTGCAAGTGCAAGGTTCTGAGTTCGATCCCCAGTATCAAAAAAAAAGAGGGAAAATTAGATATATAAGTTTAAAAGTTGGTAGCTATAATTCATGACAGCAGATTTTGCCCTTCACGACTGCTATGAACAAAGATAATGGTGGTTAAAGATAACCATCACTAACACTATCCATCATGCTAATGGAGCATAAGAATTCCTCACACATTTTAAGAATTAATACCTGTTTTAGAATACTACCTCTAGAGCTTGCCTAGTATGCATAAGGTCCTGACTTGACCCCATCACTGAAAAAAAATAAAATAAAATACTACCTAGGGAGGGAACAAAGCAACCACTAGGCCCTTAGAAAAGTATACACCAAACGAGGCTTTTGTGACAAAGCAGTTTTCTGCTGTGTGCAGAACAATATTTCCCCTTCTGAGACTACCTGGTCATGTGCTAAGTATCACTAATGGTTTGGGTCATTATTCAATGTGATGATTTTGCTCCCTAGAGAGCAAAGCAATGAAGTAAAACTATCCCAACATCTGATGCTCAGAACATACTAGACTATGGAAAAAGAAGACTAACTGGCTTAATATTTTAAAAGGGAAAATGGTAATTATAAATGTATAATTAAATCTAATTTAGCACTTTGAACATTAAAATATCACACTGTCTACAAACATAACTCCCTAATGAAAGAGCCCTCAACACATTATGTCTCCATAATCATGAGTTTTTGATCATATGGCCTCTAAAGCACACACCAAGTTGTCTACACTAAATTATACCAGTTCCGTGGAAATTCTTTAAAGCACATTACCCACTACAATTAAGTACATATTTATATTTTCTCCAATAGTAATCAGATGGTTCAAATACCATAAATAATTATTTAATGCAATGTTTCTCACTCTGAAATAATCTGAACTTGCCGGGTCTTTATTCCTTGTGTCCTCCATTCTCCACACTTGCTATAAAATACTTGTTGCATTTCTGAATGGCCAGTTCACTCTGAGTACACCATGATAGCACAACTCAGGTGGAGAGGACTGCAAAGAATTTGCACGGCTATTGCAATTCTCTCTGTCTAATCAGTTGCTTTTAGCAAATAGTAAGGGTTTCAACCTTCCCATCTCCCAATCAGTGTAAGTCATCAGAGTATGGAAAGCAAATACTAAATGGGGGGGGAAAGTCTCATTTTGCTTGAGTATTCTTCCTTGAACTTCTTTATCCTTTCCAAATTTCTGAAAAGAAACACACGATGATTCCTTATAATTTCTTTTGATGGACTACTCTTAAGAGAAAGTATCAAGCAAATCTTGAGGCTTGCAGTGTTTTGCTTGGGACTGAAAAGTGTAAGCATCTAGTATTTATTTTGTAAAAACCTGGAAATTATGCCTCATCACACTCAAGCATTTGTGAAAAGGCATTTTTAGCACTTTCCACTAATCAAAGACTGAAGAATCACCTGAGTAAACAGTACATTCATCACTGTTCTTTCAAAAGTTAAATCTACATTCTTCAGCTTTATTCTACGGAAGTACGTTTTTAAAACATGCAGATGGAATTAGAGCTAACACATCTCTATTTTTAATTGCCAAGTTAACTGCTAAAATTAAATGTTCATTTTTCCCCATGGAATTCTGAACATGATTCACATGTCAAACAATGGCTTAGATTTTATACTTTACTTTGGAAACGTAAGAGACACTTGTCAAATTACAAACCTATTGCCTAAACATTGCAGTGACATTGTACTGCCACCAAATAGCCAAAGGTTGATCTTTACTAACAGGACGCAGCTGCTGGTGCCACAGTGCCTAAGTCTGAACCAAGCTCTGATTGTTTAGAGACCTTCATTCAACAACGAGACCCTCGCAGGGAGACTTCTGGGGCTTCTTCCACACAGTACTCTGGCACCACACAAGGTCTATTCTTTAGTAAGGATAAGAAGCGGATTGGAGCCATCCACAAACACAGGCACACTCATAGCTACACTAAAACTTACTTGGAACTATTGTTTACAGTTCTTCAATGGCTTTAACAAAAGGTTCAGGGCTATGCCATTAGCTGCACCCTACCAAGCCCTATGCAGAAACGGAAGGGAGACCCGAGGCTCACCAAAGCAGTGACTTGTTCGAGAGCAAGCCAGCAAGAAGGTTGTGCCCCCGCAGCACTGACGCCTTCCTAACCACCGGGCACCACAGCCTCACACAGCACCCTGGCCTCGGTGGCCCTCACCTCACCTGTACCTCCTGCTTCTCCAACATTTGGTTTATAAGTATTTCAAAGCAGGAGCCTGAGCAGGTGTCCATACATTTCCCTCCCCAAAAAACCCAAAAATTAAATTGCTGGCTTAAATACTCAACTAAAAAGCAATTTACCTAAATGTCCATTTGGACTAATGGATAAAAAAAGAAGGCAAAGAGGTAAGCATGAGAAAACATACAAACATTTATTGAAAGGCCATAACAAAATACGCTACTTAAGTGATAAAAATGGACCCTCCCCAAAAAAAGTTATACAAAAAGCTGACTAGGTACCCAAGGCTCCAAGAAAACCACATGGACAGTAAATTCACTGGAACATGTTTATGACAATAAGGAGGTGGAAAGAACACATGCTAGTCTCTATTTAAATTATCTTATCTAATCAATTCAAATTTATACTAACAATAAATAAATCAAGTCAGCCAGTGGTACAGTTCAAAGCTTCCTGATTTCATCTAATTCTTCTGTTAAATGAACTGCCTCTAAAAAGAATTTATAAACATATTCTGTGAAAATGTATAACTGCAAGCACTTATAACCAAAAGAAATAAATAATCCAACCTGTGAGACAGTAATCATATTCACCCCCTAAAAATCAACCTTTTAACCATTAGGCATTCATGTTTCTAGCTTAACCTTTCTCCAATTCTGAACACAGTACTTCATAAAGTATACACAAAAACTAGGAAAAATGCTATGTTAATATTAACATTACTAGAAAATAACATTTTTTCTTTAAATGACAAGAAATGATTTACTGAAGAGGGTGTAGCTTCATGCCACAGGGGATATATGGTATAAAAGGGAAAGGAAACAAGGTATTTGTTTAAACTATAGAGCAAACCTCAAAATGGCTTTAATTTTGAAGACGTCCCTAAATACATATTTGAAAGGAAAGAAACATTCAAAGAAATGCTTACCAGATAAATCCACGAAGCAGGTATATATTATCACTTAGATGCCTACACATTATCACTTCAAAAGCCATAGAAATAGAGGAGGAGGCTTCCAGGCTGCCATAGCACCGCTCCCAGCACAGAGGAGGTGAGCCCCACAGGCAAGAGCAGCAACGCCCCCACCCAAAGCCCCAAACCCAACTCACCCCCCCCCCCGCACACCACCCCCAGACCTGGTGGATGCAATGAGAAGACACATAAACAAGCCTCAAATCCAGATTTGCAAATCACCTACAATAACCCCAAAGGGAAATGAGACGGAAAAATCTCATGCTCAGCCACCTGGACTCCCTGAACTGACAATAAAAGATGATCTGGAAAAAATGAAATCAGAAATAATCTCTCACATAACAGCAGAGATTTTTCCAATAGTGCAAGACATGATTAATAAATCTAGAGAGGATGCAGAAAAAAACATACAGTACCTGCCAGGGATTTAGCTCAGTGGTTCTGGCGACTTCCTCATAAGCTCAAGGTTCCTAGTTCCATCCCCAGTACCAAAAAAAAAAAAAGAGGAGCTGAGGAAAATGATGAAATCCCAACATAGAAAACAAACGGAATCCATAAAACGGATTCAAATAGATTTCCAGGAGATTAAAAACTCCATTGAAAGTCTACACAGCAGAATGAGCCAATGTGAGGACAGAATTTCAGATATAGAAGATAAAATTGCAATTACTGAACAGAAAAAAAAATTTCTTTAAAATGGTAACTGACCATGAGAAAGCAATCCAGCAGCTGCTAGACAATGCAAAGAAAAACATAAGATTGATTGGATTCAATGAAGAAACAGGAGAGTGCAGACAACATACAAAAAACTATTCACAAAAGTGATGGCAGAAAACTTCCCAAGCAGGGGAAAAGAACTTGACATACAGATAAGGGAGGCATATAGGACTCGAACTAGCCTTGATCAAAAAAGATCTACACATAGGCATATAACTGTTAAGATTCCAGAAACCCAACAGAAGAACAAAGTTCTACAAATAGTTAGAGAAAAGAAACAAATCACATACAAAGGAAAGCCCATCAGAATCACAGCAGACTTCTCAAAGCAAACTCTCAAGGCAAAAGGAGTTCCTAGTGACATATTTCAACCCCTAAAGGAAAACAGCCTCCAACCCAGATTGATGTACCCTGCAAAACTGTCTTTCAAAATTGATGGAGAAATAAGATACTTTCATGACAAAGAGCACCCTGGGAACTTCATGAATACCGAACCAAGACTGCAAAAACTTTTAGACAATATCCTAAGAAAAGCCAACAAGGATCACAGCCCCAGGAAGCCCAGCAAAATGAATCCATCGGGTGACAAGAAATTAAACACAAAGAGGGAGAATCTAAAACACAGAAAAAGTCATGACAGAGATAAGTCAATACGTATCAGTTGGGGCCATCAATGTTAATGGTCTCAACTCACCAACCAAAAGAAATAAACTGGCAGAATGGGTCAAGAAGGAAGCAACAATATGCTGCATACAAAAAACACACTTAATTCAAAAAGAAACTCATAGGCTGAAAGTTAAAGGGTGGAAAACAATACTCCAAGCGACAGGAACCCGAAAAAATCCAGGAGTACCTATCCTCTTTGCAGGCCGAGTGGATTTCAAACCAACACTGATTAAGAGAGACAAAGAAGGACACTACGTCCTTGCAAAAGGAATAATCCAAGAGGAAGAGATGACAATCCTAACCATATATGCACCAAATAGAGTGCAGCCAACTATAGAAAACAAATACTAATGGACATGAAAAATCATACAAGCACTAATACAATAGTAGTGGGAGACCTCAATATCCCACTGTCACAAATAGATAGATCCAATAGGCAAAAAATAAACAACAAAATAGTAGAACTCAATCAAACTCTTGAACAAATGAACTTAACAGATGTTTACAGAGTCTTCCACCCCACAAAATCAGAATACACATTCTTCTCAGCTGCACATGGGTCATTCTCCAAAAGAGACCACACACTCACACATAGAACATGTTTAAGTGAGTGCAAAGGAATTCAAATTGTCCCCTATATATTATAAGACCATAGTGCGATGAAATTGGAGATCCATAGCAAAAGAAACTGGAAAAATTTCATGTACACATGGAAATTGAGCAACACACTTCTGAATAACCAATGGGTCGCACAGGAAATTAAAGAAGAAATCAGACAGTTCCTTCAAAGAAATGACAAGGACAATACAACATATAGGAATCTATGGGACACAATGAAAGCAGTATTGCAAGGGAAATTCATAACAATGAATACTCATATTAGGAAAACAGAGTGAACCCCATTAAACAACCTGATGATGAACCTCAAGCTACTGGAAATAGAAGAGCAGGTCAAACCCAAAGCTCATACAAGGGAGGAAATTATAAAGATCAGAGCAGAAATCAATGCAATGGAGACTAAGAGAACGATACAAAAAGTCAATGAAGGCGAGAGTTGGTTCTTCGAAAGAATAAACATAATTGACAAACCGTTACCCAACCTTCTCAGAAAAAGGAAAGAAAAGGCCCACATCCAGGCATTTAGGAATGAAAAGGATGAAATTACAATGGACCCAGCAGAAATCCTGAGGATCATCAATACCTACTTCGAGAACCTATACGCCAATAAGATGGACAGCACAGAAGAAATGGACAGATTCCTAGATAAGTATGAATTACCAAAGTTGAATGAAGAAGACCTAAAAATTCTGAACAACCCAATATCAACCAATAAAATTGAAAATGTAATTAAAAACTTATCAACTAAGAAAAGCCCAGGCCCTGATGGCTTCACTGCTGAATTCTACAAGACATTTAGAGAGGAACTACTGCCACTACTGTTTAAACTCTTCAATGAAATTGAAAGGGAAGCAATACTCCCAAATTCATTCCTGGAAGCAAGCATCACCTTGATCCCCAAAGCAGAGAAAGACCCAAACGAAAAGGAGAACTATAGGCCAATCTCACTAATGAACATAGATGCAAAAATCTTTAATAAGATAATGGCAAACAGAACACAGAAGATCATCAAGAAGATCATACTACCTCAGGTCAAACATTGTGCATGGATTTCATTAAAATGGAAAAAAATTTTTTTTAAAAAAAGAAGATCATACACCGTGACCAAGTGGGACTCATCCCAGGGATGCAGGGATGGTTCAACATATGCAAATGAATCAATGTAATACACTATATCAACAGAGCCAAGGACAAAAACCATATGATCATCTCAATAGATACAGAAAAAGCATTTCACAAAATCCAATGCACATTTATGATAAAAACCCTACAAAAATTTGGAACACACGGTCTCTACCTCAATCTGATAAAAGCCATCCATGAAAAACCAACAGCCAATTATCATACTAAATGGTCAAAAACTGAAATCTTTCACACTAAAATCAGGAGCAAGACAAGGATATCCACTTCATCACTCCTGTTCAACATGGTTTTGGAAACGTTAGCCACAGCAATTAGACAAGAGAAAGAAATAAAAGGAAGAAAGATAGGAAATGAAGAAGTCAAATTGTCATTATTTTCAGATGGCCTGATACTCCTTACAAAAGACCCCAAGAACTCCACCAAAAGTCGTCTTAAATTAAGAAACAAATTCAGTAAAGTAGCTGGATACAAGGTCAACACACAAAAATCAATAGCTTTCCTCTACATGAATAACAAACTCACTGAGAGAAATGGGGCAATCAATTCCTTTCAAAATAGCATCCAAAAAACTGAAAATACCTAGAAATCATCCTAAGAAAAGAAATCGAAGACTTCTTCTCAGAAAACTACAGCACTCTGAAAAGAGAGATTGAAGATGATATCAGAAAATGGAAAGACATTCCTTGTTCCTGGGTAGGAAGGATCAACATAGTGAAAATGGCTATATTTCCAAAATTGTTATACAGATTCAAAGCAATCTCAACTGAAATCCCAGCAGGATACTTCATGGACCTTGAGAAAACAATCCAAAAATTCATTTGGAACAAGAAGAGACTACAATAGCAAAAGCAGTTCTAGGCAACAGAGACATGGCAGGGGGTATCACAACGCCCAACTTGAAACTATACTACAAAGCTACTGTGATAAAAACAGCATGGTACTGGCAAAGAAACAGACCTGAGGACCAGTGGAACAGATTAGAAGATGCAGAAACAACGCCAGACACACTCAGCCATCTCATCTTCGATAAAGGAGCCCAACACCCTCACTGGAGGAAAGATAGCCTCTTTAATAAATGGTGCTGGAAAAATTGGGTTTCAACTTGCCAAAGATTAAAACTAGACCTATATCTCTCAACATGCACTAAACTAAAATAGAAATGGACTAAAGATCTAAATATTAAAATAGAAACACTGAACCAGCTGGAACAGAGGTTAGGTAGAACCCTTGAAGACATCGGTGTAGGAAAAGATTTTATGAACAAAACCTCAGTTGCCTGTGAACTAGCACAAACAATCAACAAGTGGGATCTCTTCTTACTAAAAAGCTTCAACACAGCAAGAGAAACCACCAGCAGTGTGAAGAGACAACCCACAATGAGGGAAAAAAATCTCCACCTGCTGTTCCTCAGACAAAGGTCTACTATCTCGAATCTATAAAGAACTTCAAAAGATCAGACCTCCCAAATTTAAAGACCCAATGCAAAAATGAGCATCTAAAATGAACAGACATTTATCAGACAAAGAAGTAGAAATAGGAAAGAAACATATGAAAAAATGTTCAACATCATTGGTCATTCGATAGGTGCAAATGAAAACAATGCTGAAATTCCATCTCACTCCAGAAAGAATGGCTGCTATCATGAAAGTAACCAATAACAAATGCTGGCAGGGCTGTGGGGAAAGAGGAACCCTGCTCCACTGCGGGTGGGAGTGCAGACTGGTGCAACCACTGTGGAAATCAGTACAGAGATACCTCAAACAACTAGGACTGGAAGTCCCATTTGACCCAGCTATTCCCCTGCTGGGAACCTTCCCCAAAGAATAAAGAATCATACCACAGTCATATATGTGCACCCATGTTCAGAGCAGCACAGTTTGTAATGGCTAAAACTTGGAAACAGCATAAATGCCCATCAAATGGAAACTGGATAAAGAAAATGTGATTTGTTTATAAAATGCAGTACTACTCAGCCATAAAAAACAAGAAATTGGAGATATTTATATAGCTAAATGGATGCACATTGAGGCAATACTCTTAAGTGGAATAAATAGGACACACATGTGTAAATACTGAATAGTTTCTCTAGTGTGAGAAACTGAAAGTGTAAGTAAGGACTAAAAGGTATAACAGATAATGTGAAATAGAAAGAAAAGGGGCAAAGGGGAAGGGGAAGTGAGAGGGGTTCGGGAAAGGAAAGAAGGGAATGGAATTAATATGAGAAAATGAAAAAATGGAAACAACGTCTTTGTAAATAGGGAGGGATAGAGGGGTTGAAGGGAGGGCAGGGGCAGGGGCAAAAAAATAAGAACCAAGTGGGCCAGGGATTTAGCTCAGTGGTTCTGACGCCTGGCGCACAAGCACAATGTCCTGAGTTCGATACCCTGTACCAAAAAAAAAAATAAGAATCAAGAGAGATTATGGAAAGGTGCAAATTTCCAATGATGAATGTCATTATATTGTATACCTAAAATGTACCACTAAAATTAAATTTTATAAAAACTGCCTTCAGAAAGCACAATGATGCCTTAACCAGGACTTTGGTGTAGAAAGCTGTGAAAAGGGGCTAGGGGCTAACTCAGTGGTAGAGTGCTTGTCTTCCATGTACAAGGCCCTGAGTTCCTTCCCCCCACCTCAAAGAGGCCAAGCTACTTGTGGAACAATGAGAAGGTTTCATCTTTCCTTCAATTTCTTTCAAAATACAGTAGAATTTATTTTCTTTTAGCTCCTCAGGTTGTAAAGGAATAAATAAAATACTTTTGGTTCCTCTAAAGACAAGTGCTACATAAACCTTTGCTTCTCTCATGATTCAAAAGCTGGCTTGCAAAGAGGGTCAAAGAATTGAAATGAGCCAAAGTAAAAAAAAAATAACAAATGGCACCACTGAATTTACAAAGCACTTCTAAATTCACACTTTAATGTCAAGAACCAGTGGCAGGCCAAGGCTACTATCATTCCAGGATATTACAGGTTAACCTCACCTGCCAGGTTAACTTGCCCAAAGCATAGACTCAAGTCTTGAATTTTAAATCCCAAACTCTGCTTACTACAAACCTTAATCCGTCAGTCACAGAAGAATTTGTATTTATGAGAAACTATGAAACAAGACCTTTTCCTTTCTACAAATCATTCCAAAATACTAACTATATTTTTGTATATACCAATGTTGAGGTAAGAATACCTACCATATCATGGCACCTCCTTATTCCATGATACTTCTAAGAATCAAGAGCTAGCAACTCAACAACAGAAACAAACCAACGCAAATCTGGCCAAAGGTTTTAAACAATTATTTTTCCTGCCCCCCGCCACCATTCCATCGCTCCTAGGGCAGAGGAGGTGAGCCAATCCCAGCACCCAGGAGGAGGCTCCCTGCCACCATTCAACCACTCCTAGGGCAGAGGAAGTGAGGTGTGCACCACCACCCCCTCCCGCCATGGAAATGAGAAGACACCTAAACAAGCCTAAAAACAGACTTCCAGACCACCTACAGCAACCCCAAAGGTAAACGAGATGGAACACTCTGATACTCAACCACCTGGACTCTCTGAACTGGCAACAAAAGAGGATCTGGAAAAAATGAAATCAGAAATAATTTCTCAGAAAACAGCAGAGATTGTGCCCATAGTGCAAGACATGATTAATAAACCTAGAGAGGACACAGATAAAAAAATAGAGGAGCTGAGGAACATGATGGAATCCCAACATAGGAAACAAATGGAATCCACAAAACAGATGCAAACAGATTTCCAGGAGATTAAAGCCTCCTTTGAAAGTCTATGCAGCAGAATGAGCCAATGTGAAGACAGAATTTCAGATATAGAAGATAAGATTGCAGTTAGTGAACAGGAAAAGAAAAAATTCTTTAAAATTTTAAGGGACCATGAGAAATCAATCCAGCAGCTGCTAGACAATGCAAAGAAAAATAATATAAGACTGAATGGAATCAATGAAGAAACCAGAGAGTACAGATGACATAAAAAAACTGTTTACAGAAGTGATGGCAGAAAACTTCCCAAACGGGGAAAGAATTTGACATACAGATAAGCGAGTCATATAGGACTCCAACTAGCCTTGATTAAAAAAAAAAAAATCTACACACAGGCATATAATAGTCAGGATTCCAGAAACCCAACAGAAGAACAAAATTCTACAAGCAGTGAGAGAAAAGAAACAAATCACATACAAAGGAAAGCCCATCAGAATCACAGCAGACTTCTCAATGCAAACCTGCAAGACAAGAAGTGCTTGGAGTGACATATTTCAAGCCCTAAAGGAAAACAGCCTCCAACCCAGATTGATGTACCCTGCAAAACTATCTTTCAAAATTGATGGAGAAATAAGATACTTTCATGATAAAGAGAATCTCAGGATCTTCATGAATACCAAACCAGCACTCAAAAAAATTTTAGACAATATCCTAGGAAAAGACAATGAGGCTGACAACCCCAGGAAGCCCAGGAGAATCAATCTGCTGGGCGTGACAAATTAAAAGTAAAGGGGCAGATTCCAACAAAAAGAAAAAGTCATGACAAGCCTTTTAAAACTTTTAACTTCATCTCCCCAATGAGGGTATAATTCAATCTTGTTATTGTACTGATTAGTATTTTTCTGATTCTAGAGTTGCACATCTTTCCTTGTGCTGTACTGGCTATTTATCATCTTCTTGTGTCTACTTTTTAATTGGGTTGTCTATTAATGAGCTGTAAGAGTTCTTTATATATTCTAGTCATAGGTTATATGCATTGTAAATACAGTCTGTTTAAGGACTACTTTTCATTTTAACGATGTCATTTAAAGTTCTAAATTTTGATGGAATTTCATTTATCAATTTTTTCTTTTATACATCATGTTTTTTGTATCCAAGGAAGCTCTTGCCTACTCTAAATTCATAAACATTTTCCCTTATAATTTCTTCTTAAAGTTTTATGCTTTTAGGCTTTCATATTTACATTCATAGATCCTTTCAAGTTATTTTTATGTATGGAAATAAAAGGTTGAGGTTAATTTTTTATATATGGATACCAGGTGTTCTAGAGCCATTTGCTGAAAACACTATCTTTTCCTCTGCTCTTGAATAGAGTTTATATTCTACAAAAAGTTACTGTTAAATAATCTTTCAAAACTCAGTGGACCATACATGAGTGGTTCTATATCTAGATTCTGTTTTATTCCAATGATCTATATGTCGTTCCTTACACCAACACTGCCTCGATTACTGTAGCTTTAGAGGAAGTCTTAAAATTAGGTACTAAACATCTTCCAACAATGCTTTTTTTTTCTTTTTCTTTTTACTTTTCTAGGTCCTTTGTACTCCTACATAACTTTTAAATTTCAATATCCAACTCTTCATTTATAGCAAGTATACACAGACCTGAATTTTTATATATACCTTGTGTTTTCTAATCCTGCTAAATTCAAATACAAGTTCTAGGGGCTCCTAGAGATTTCTGAGTATTTTCTCTGTAGATGATCATTTCATCTACATATAAAGATTTTGCTTCTATCTTGCCAATCCTATCCTAATTGTGTCATTTTGTTGCCAGACTATTTTGTTTTGGGCCTAGGTTTCAAAGTTTAAAGGACAGATGAAGAGTAGGCATATCTGCCCTTGTTCCCCACCTTAGAGAGAAAGCACTGTATCTTCTCCATTTATATAAGGCATTTTTGCTGGAAGTATGGAGTGCATGTCTTTGATCTGTTGAGAAGGTTCTGTTCTACTTGTAGTCTCCTGATAGCTTTTACCATGAACAGCTGTAGAATTTAGTGCAATACTTTTTCTCCAACTAGTGACAGGATCATATGGCTTTTTCCTTTCCTCTGTTTACATGATGACTTTTGGGGGTGGATCTTCCAATGCTGAACCAACTCTGCCATCCCTATAATAAAATCACTTTCTACATCCTGCCAGATCTGACTTCCAATAGTTTGTTTTGTTAAACAAATTTCTATGTATGTTCATATTTTTTTTCTACTATTATCTTTATCCAGTTTTAGGATTAGCACAATATTGAGTTCCTAAAATGAGGGGAGAAGTGTTCCTTCTTTTTTCTGCTTTAAATGTTTGATATAATTTATCAGTTAAAATGCTTACGAGCCTGCTGTTGTCATATAGGTAGGTTTTCAACCTAGGAATATACTTTCTTTAATAGGTGCTATTCAAATTTTATATTTCCTCCAGAGTTAGTTTCATTATTTAAATTCTGTAAAATCTGTGGTAATGTCTCCTAGATCTTGATATTGTAATTTTAAAAATGTATAACTCATATTGTGTAATAGGAAGAAAAGGTCTAAAGGAGCAGGGGAAGAGGAAGGGGTAGGGGAAAGGAAAGAAGGGAAAGAAAAAATATGATAAAAGGAAAAAAATGGAAACAAAGTCTTTGCAAATAGGGAAGGGTGGAGGGGGTAAAGGCAGGGCAGGGGAAGGGGAAAAAAATAAGAACCAAGATACTCGTGTAATGGTACAAGATCCCAATGATATGTAATTGTATTTTATACCTAAAATGTACCCATAAATTTAATGGGGGGAAAAAAAACAATTATTTTTCCTGAGAAAACCTACAAATGATGAATAAGCACATGAAAATATGCTCACACCATTAAATAACAGAAATGAAAATCAAAACCACGAAATACCACCTCACAGCCATTAGGATGGCTATTATTTAAAAGGATGGGGGGAACAAATGTAGGCAGTGATGTAAAAAAAAAATAGAATCCTTGTGAAGCACTTGTGAAAACATAAATATAAAATGGTACAGCCACTGTAGAATACAACCTGATGGTTCCCACAAATATTCAGAACTATATGTGACCCAGCAATTCCACTCATAGGTATATACTGAAAAGAAGTGACAGGAACACTCAAAAAGATACTTGTATACCAGTGTTCAGGGCAGCAATATTCACAACAGCAAAAATGCAGAAGTAACACAAATGTCCACCAACAGATAAATGGATAAACAAAATGTAGTATAGACATACAATAAAATATTCAGCTTTCAAAAGGAAGAATATACTGATACATGCTACAAGACAGATGAACCCTGATAACATGCTAAGTGAAACAAGCCAAGTAAAAAAAGATAGAGATTGTATGATGCCACCTATATGAATTATCTAAAATAGGCAAGCTTCTAGAGACAGAAAGCACAACAAGGTTACCCAGGGCTGGAGGAGAAAGGGGAAGAAGTTATTATAGAATAGATATAAAGTCTATGTTTGGAATGATGAAAAAGTTCTGAAAACAGTGGTGATAGTTGAACACTATGAATATACTCAATGCCACTGAAATGTACACTTAAAAGGCTTAAAATGGCAAATTTTAGGGGGTTTTTTGTCTAGTTTTAGTGTATCTTTATGTATATTTTCACCACAACAAGATAAAACTCTGGGGCTAAATCTATAGTATCAACAATTACTTGAAGACATAAACATAGAAATGACTATTAAAACATTCCCTAACAAATATGGAGAGCCACACATTAGTATGCCAGCTTGCGAATACTTCTCATGGTATAATGTTATTGGTAACTAATGCTAGAGACCTATTTTCCCAACTAAATGAGGAAAATAATAATTATCATGTTGTTTCCACCAGAAAGTGTGAATCTGGTATCTGAGACCAGTAAATGCACTAGAAAAGAAGAAGATAGTGAAATCCAACTCATTAAGTTAGAAGTGGAGAAAACGAAGCCTAGCAATACTTTTCCAAGACCATACAACTGGTTCATGATGAAGTGATGACTAAAACAACTCAAGTTGTTTTTGTTCTCTTAGACACTGTTCTTCCTACACTTAGTTCTGCTTAAACAAATCACTTACTCTCCCTCTCAAGACACAGCATTCATTTTGAAATTCAAATTTCTTGAAAATTACACTTCAAAGATCACCCTACAACTCTTGAATCTACTGAATTAATTCCCATACTCCTAATCACTAAAGAATTAAGCTGGGACAGTATGCTATGGGGGTTATTTCAGGAGAACAAAAGCAACTAAATTCAAATCCTTAAAAAATGAGAAACTGGGCCAGTGATTTAGCTCAGTGGTGCCACCGCCTGACTGGCAAGCGCAAGGTCCTGAGTTCGTTCCCTGGTACCAAAAAAAGAAATAAAGTATCAGGATTGTTTTAAAAAAAAAAAAATGAGAAATCAATATGCCTAAATAGCTTAGGCAAAAAGGACAAAAGATTGTTCACACCTAACTGAATGACTGCAAAAGGGCAATTATTCACATAATCCACATCCATAACAAAACGTACTTGCAGAGTTTAAGCGTCCCACCAAGGTGGAAGCCCTGAGTTACACAGACAAAGTTAAAGATCCTAAATTGAGACAGGCAGGTAAAAAGACTTCTCTTACAAGCAAAGGTAGTTATTTGTTAGCACTCCTGTAGCAATAGTTTCCTGGCTACTTAAAAGAAGGAAACATCAAATGCAATGATGAACAAGGCCAGAAACAGTGTGCAACTGAGATGCTACCACAAACTCTTAATAAGGAAATAAATGTTTAGCTTCCTTCAACCACTAAATAGGGAAAGTTATAGAATTCAGCTCCCCACATCATTCCCCTGAATTGCCAGTTCCGTATATTTGCCCTTCTTAGATCTACTGTCTCAATGTAGTCCTACACTTGTGCACTTTACCTCTCACCTGCTGCTTCCTCCTCTAATAACACCAATGTCTTGACCTTCAAAACATGGTCAAAGGCGTACATCCTTCCAAATAAAGTCAACAAATATTTTACTGTCCTCTATTATGTTAGATGCTGTAGGATATACAAAGCCATTAGTGCCCTATTCATTGTTAGCAAGAACCTTACAAACCAGTGGAAAACAAAAGAGGTTTACATCTACACAATCCAGAGAAAAACAAACATGTAAAAGATTACAACACAGGTTAGATGAGCCTGGTTCTAATCAGACTGAGTTCAAATCTAAGTCTGACTTTTTTAGACTTCACCTCTCTACACTTCAGTTTCCTTATTTCTATCATGTGGATAACAGTGTCCTGTTGTGTGGCTATGGGGTAAAATGAGGTAATGAATATATTTATCAGCCCAGGGCCCAGCACAAAACAAGCACTCATTACCAATGTCAGTGTTAATTAGTACAACAGAAAACATGAATGCTGCCACAACACAATAAAGGATCGCAGTTTGGAGGCCAGAACAGATCCTCTAACTGAAGTGATTAGAGACGGTTTAAAGGAAACAGCAGACTCTTAGCTGCATCCAGGAAAAAGACCTTCTGCAAAGTGAACCAAGTGACACTAGCTGTAATCTGATTTTAAGCTAGTTTGCTTTGTGCACAGGGAGTAGGGAGTGGGAATCATTTAAAGTTTAAAGGCTCTAGTTTTCATTTACAAGTTAAAAGGCTGAGTTAAAGAAATGCTGTAATATTTTGGAATGTCCTAAGATTCTGAAAAACAGCTGTACGGAAGGCAGGAAAGAATCATCTGGATTGCACACAGGATCTGATGGAGTTGGAGGAGAGGACATAAACTGCTAATTTTTACTTCTCCCACAGATGCAAGGGAGCTATGAGAGTTTGAGAGTAAAAGAGTAGCATAATAAACCAAGAACAGAATCTGAAAGAGCATAAGGACGTGATAGTAGATAGTGGGTAGATTAAACTAGAAAATGGAGGCCACAGGGATGAAAACCAAGAGACAATGGACAGGATTCAGGAATGCTGGGTGTGTGGTGGGAAATGACAGCTATGGAGGTTTACAGATATCCAAGCTCTGGCCAACTCTTTATAGTGACCAAACACAAGAACTTACAGAAGCCATCCTGCCCGGCATGGCGGCCCATGCCTCTAATACCAGCTCCCAAGAAACTGAGGCAGGAGAATCACCATGAGTTTGAGGCCAGCCAGGGCTACATAATGTAAGCTCAAGGACAGCCTGGAACACTTAGCAAGGCTGACTCAAAAACACCAAAGAGAGAGAGAGAGAGAAGGAGAGGTGAGTGGAGGAGAGGGAAGGGAAGGGAAGGAAAGGGAGGAAAAATCATCTAAACTCTCTAGACTTCAGTTCCTTCATAAAATAAAACATGTACCTCTTCCAAACCTGTAATTTTATGATTCTGACACAACTGATCTTGATTGGGGTCAGGCTTTCCTTTTCCTTTTTTTAAATAAGATCCAGATGATTCCAACGTGCTCTGAGAAAACTAAACACTTACAGGCTGATCAACAGGACATCTCTGAGTAGCTCAGAAGCGATGGGATAGAATATAAGACCCACACTTTTCTACAAACTGAAGAAGACTTTAACTTTCCATGGAGAGCAGGGAAGCACCGGGGAGAGAAAAGCAGATACTCTCAGATGAGCTATCTCTACTTCTCTACCCAAAAATCTGTCTCAGTTCAACTGTAAGTCAACTCACATTGTTATTATCACTTTAGAAGTTTCTGTACAATAAAAAAATTATCAAAATCAGCTAATACAGTCACTTATTCTAAAGCAAGCAAAAAAATTCATGTCTACATTTCATTGAAACTTCCATTTCATTTACTTGTTTTTATTCATTCCACCAGTTAACTACAGAATCACCGGGAATACATGAGTAAAAGAGGATTTTTGCCCTAAAAAAAGTTTTATATATATATATATATATATATATTTTGTTGGAAAAAATGACAGGATGTTAAAAGCCAATATGATAAGCGCCATTAAACTTCCTGGGAGACACAGAAGACAGAGGTCTTGTGAGAAGGAGAAACACAGAAAAGCTGACCTCTGAGCTCTGCCTGTAATGAATGATAGGAGTCGCATTCACAGGAGCCAGGGTTTGACAGACTGGCTATAAGGAAAGGACATAAATGCTCATCACTTAAGGGGAAAACACTGAAAAATTCAGCCTCAACTATCATTATAATTTCCTTTTCTCAAAAAAGTTATTAATCTTATACTTTAAACAGCCAAAACATGTCAGGCTCATATTCATGAGAAAAACATCTTCAACAATTTCCAGAAAGTATTTCAGGGAATAATGGTTTTTATCAAGTATTTATGTCCTTTAAATGTATTTCTTGTGTAAAAAGAAGACAAAACATATAAATATATATATATACAAAAAGACATATAAACAGAATATCAATAAAAGTTACTATCAAATATGCACGGGACAGATCTTCAGAGGATATATTCTTTTTATTTTTAAGTGACTTGACTCTGAATCATTCCTAACTAAACAAATTTATCATTATATTCCCCATAAGATGCCGCAAATCTTGCATAGTAATGCAGAAAATAACTTCTCTACATAGATAACATTTTTATTTTTCATATAAGAAACAGTACACCACTACTCTTATGAAGGACAATCCAGTACAAATTTAAGCTTCTCTAATTCACAATTCATTAATATCACAAATGGGAAAGAAATAATGAATCAGATTATTCTACTGCTGTCACCA
Organism: Heterocephalus glaber; assembly: GCF_053883595.1. Taxonomy (NCBI): domain Eukaryota; kingdom Metazoa; phylum Chordata; class Mammalia; order Rodentia; family Bathyergidae; genus Heterocephalus; species Heterocephalus glaber. The sequence continues at coordinate 14,009,014 of NW_028258343.1, read as the reverse complement.
TCTAGAAAATTACAGAATAAATTTATTTACTACGAATGACGGTATTCAGTTTCTGTAGTTTAAAGCAATTTCATGTGTTTTTTTAAGTATCAGTTCTTTTAAAATAAATAATGGGCTTCTTATAGTTACAAAAATAATCTTACAGTTATTTGCCAACCATTCCTAAAAGGCCTGAAAGGAAACTTCTATCTAAAATACAGTATAATCTTTCATTTACTCCCAAACCTAACTCATTGGAAAACGAATACAGAATTCCATTATACTGTTTTCTATTCTTAGAGAAAAAAATGGTTTTTCAAAACACAGCATTTTGTTTTTACTAGTATGGTATGCAGCTGTATTATTTGTACTGTTGCCCAACATTCAATAAGTGCTCAAAGTATTTATAAATTGGCAGTTCATATTTATAGTTAACAGAAGAGTCATGATAGTGACTACTGTGGGCACAAGAATAAAACTAAACCATATTTATTATGGAAAAGAAAGCCTACAAAAAATAAAAAGAACTGTTGCTTATAGGATGAACATTATCCACATTAAACTCTACATGGGGAAAAGAAAAGCCAATTTACAAAACCAACAAGTGTTTTAAAAAATGCCAGACACTGACTTCCCAAAGGTTGGAAACATGATATAAGTATTATGCTATTCCATTACAAAACAGTTCTTCACAAATTCACAAAGTCAGGATGAAACCTCATCCATTCACTCCAATCAGAGGAAACAAAGCTGTACACAGGAAGCCAGGCAGCAGCTCACTGATCCAGCATTACAAGGCTGACCTCCACGCAGAATGTTTAGCTATGTTTTATTTTGGAATAAAAGATAAACCATAGGATGTCAACCCCTCCCCATTTCCTCTGAGGATGGAATGTTCAACTGTGGAATATGTAGGAACTCTCACATTTCCAAATTTCCAGTCCCCTATCAGAAGAGAAAGAAAATTATAAAGATGCTGTCAACATGCAAACTCCTGAAACTCTTTGTTCCAATAACTGAACAGTAAAATAACATTGTAAGAGCTAAAAGATCACAAATCATAAAGTGAGCAGAGGCCCTAGAGAGCATCGACTTCATCCTGTTTTTCTGTATGTTGGTGAATGTACAGTGTAGTATCAAGCTTTAATTTCTTCTTTTATAGTGCAGATACTGTTTATGCTATGGCTAAAGGAGATTTGAAGCTTTTTTTTTTTTTCCAAAAGAAGCCTAACTGCTTTATTCAGCCAGTGGCCAGATGGCACACCCTGGCAGGCAGCACATGGGGGAGCAGAGCACCTACAAGTACACACCCCTAGGTCCCACTTCCTCCCAGCTCCCCCACCTCCCACAGCGCTGCAGGTCAGCAGCCTTCAGCACACGGGCCTTCAGGGACACTTAAGATCAAACCCTAACACACACTAACACCAGATAACTGCTATACTGACTGCATCTTCTGAGATTCAGTAAAGGAAAACATTATCCTAAATTTCAAATCTAAACCAAAAAAACTATTTAATAAGAATCAAACAGCCCACAATTCTATTTGCATAGAAAATTTCAAGCTAATAAAATTGAATGAATAAAATTTTTGAACTCCATTTTAAGATACAGAATTACAGTGTTATAAGAGTTCTAAAGATTAGTTGCACAACAATGTGAATAAACTCAATACTATTGACCTATACTATTGACCTAAAAATGGTCAAAATAGTAAATTTCATGTGTATGTTATTACAATTTTTTAATCCCATTTTACCATCTTTTTGCTACTCCCACTGAGATAACTGATTCTGGTAAAAATTACCTATAGATACTAACATTAGGTGGAAGATTGATAAAGAACTCAACATTCATAAGGTAACAAAGTCTCTTGTCAGATTACATCCTTGTATCAAAAAGAAAGACACAATTTTACAATGGGGATATCTGTCATCAACTTAATCAATCTTAGCTTAACTAATAATGAGATAATTACTTCACAGTTCCTGAAATAATACAATATGAATTACACAAAGTGGTTTACTAAATACTTTTATCAAAATATTTATTCTGAATGCAATGATTCTTTAGATCTAAATTTTACTTTACAGAAAATACAAAATATGTAAGAATGAGCTAAACATAACCACAGAAACAATCAGGCCAACTCAGAAAAAGACTGTGGAAGACATTAGAGCACATTTTCCATCTCTCCAACAGATCACTGTCATGGTAATGAAATGGGAAGGGAAGGACTAATTTAGATTATAGGATACTGAAGTAACATAACCATAACTAAAACAACATGGGCTCTTTGGCAGAATCATGGTTTAATCAACACACTACAAGAGCCATCAAGGAGATGATGGGAGAGATTTTACCATACCACAGATACTACCTAACATTAGAGAATCACTGCCAATTGTTATATACCAAAATAGTGTCCTCATTAAAGAGTAAAATGCCCCCCTTTTAAAATACATAGCAAAAAAAAAAAGTCAGGGTCAAATGTCATGTGTTCCATAGTTTAAATTATTTTAGAAAAAATATACATGGGAAAATGTTAATACAATGAAATAATGTATCTAGGCAATAATAATCAATAGTTGGCTAAAAACTATTAGGTGAAAGTTTGAGGGGAAATTTTATAACAGACGGATCAATCTAGCTGAAAATACCCAAGCCCACTGATCAATCTTCATCCCAAAAAGAGAGCCAACCACACACTATCTCTTGAGATGCAATAAGAAATAAACACCAACGACTATGAAGGATTCTAATTGTCCCATACCATCACACAAGTCAGCCTTACATCTGCCTGAGATCTACCTACCCACTAACAGGGTATTCAAAGACAGAAACATTAACATCACCACAGACAGGGATGCTCCAACAAGGGCCAGAATGAGGGAAATTTATAGGATAAAACAGATTTTCTTCAACAAATAAACTTAAAAGGAGAAGAAGAGAAACTACATATTAAAATATTCAAGATACAGCAACCAAATTTAATATAATATAGATATTATTTGAGTGCTAATCTGAACAAACCAACCATAAAAACATTTATGAAACAACTGAAGAAATATAAATACTCACTGAACAGTTGATGATATTAAGGAAATACTAAGGTTTTTTAATGTGACAATGGTATTGTGGTTTTCTTTTTTTTAAGTGCTTACCCATTACAGACATTTAAAAAATACATGAAGTGACGCAATGTGTGGAATTTACTTTTAAAAATACAGTATGAAATGGGGGAGGTTATGACAAATAACATGGGCTTGGGGGTGCACAGAAGAAACAAAATTGGCCATATGTTGATAATTAGCTGGAAGATAGGTACATTCTATTCTGTATATTGTTAAATCATACAAAAGTATTTTGGGGCCGGGGATTTAGCTCAGTGGTTCTGCTGCCTGCTGTGCAAACACAAGGTCCAGAGTTCGATCCCCGGTACCAAAAAAATAAAAGTATTTTTGCTAAAAATATATATATACATAATAAGAAAAGAGGGAATGAACCCTAATCACAGCATATTCACCAAATCATAAAATCTTTACTACAGAATAAAATGAGCAGCAACCAAAATAAGGTAAAATAAGAATAAGCAAATTTATCAGTATTATCAAAAAAAAAACGATGTAAAGTCCATGCCACAACCCTGATAATAAATGAAAAACAAGACAAAATATTACATTCTCTTAGAATGTACTAAACATGAGGGAATAAATCTGTACACTTGAAGATGTCCATTTACAATAAAGACAATTACAAATATCCTTCAAAGGATCCCTGCAGAACACATTTATTTGATTTCCCATGTACTTTGGTCACTTTCTGATTTACCACCTTCCCACTTTAATCCTTCTACTTTATAACTGCCAAGGGAGAAGGGCAAAAGTAGTCACTAAGGATAGTTGCTCAGTGGGTGGGAAGTTTAAGTAGCAAAACTGAAATGTTTCTACCACTATGCTAGAAAAATCAAGACTAGTTTAACTATAAGATGTCTCACTTAACTGAAAACCCAGTTTGCAGTCCATAGAAATTACTATGGCAGCTGCTTTCTCCTTCTCTTTTTTGGAAATGAAGCTGGACTACAAACTTGTGCAATATGCATTTGGATGTGGTATTTGCAGAGAATTATTATCTTCCCAAATTCTAAGTGGTTCCATCTGTTTTAATGGGGAATTTGGCTTACACTGATTTCAGAAAATGAAGAACTAAGAAAGAAATATCCAAATATCCTTTACAATTAGCTTTGGTATACTCCTTGAGTAGTTGTAAGAAGTAACAAAACCAATGAAGTATTAACGAAAAAAACTGAACTGGAAGCTGATAAAAAGCCACCATATGTACCTCAATTTATATAATGAAGGAACAGATTACACTACAAAGAAGAAATCAGCAAAATAAAAATTGTGAGAATATGGGACAAACAACCTCATTTCTAAAATAATAAAGGAGGAGGAGGAGCAAAATGTAAGGAAATACTTTTTTAAAAGGAATAAAGCAGATTAAGACTGAAGAGACTTATCACTACTCACAATGTATGGGCCTAACACGGATTCCAATTCAAACAAAAAAACATATACTAACTATGCAGGTGGAATGATAAGCGACTTGGGATTTTTGCTTCAAAGTAATACAATAGGAGAAAAAAATGAACCTTTTTTATAAAAGGTTAGTCATGGTTGATAACTGTTAAAGCTAAGTGGTAGTAATGTGTGGGAATAAGGAGCCAATATACCATAGGGTTTACTTTTATATATATTTAAAACTTTCTAAGTCAAACTATTTTATAAAAAAGGAAATAATCATGAAGTTAGCATACACAATAGAAACTAATTAAAAATAAATTTAAAGGTTAATGTCTAAAAAATAATTAAAGATTTTGGACTTAAAATGGTAGCAAATAAAATTTAGAATATTTCACGTTTAAATAACTTTAATCACCTTAAAGTGTAAACGACCATCAAAATCACACAGTCAGTCCTTGGCAAACTCCCTGTCACATGCCACAACCTCTTGTCCTGGGAACGCACTCCCCTCCAGAAAGCCTCTTTCTGCTCTCCACCTGCTCCAACTACTAAAAAGCTCTTCTTATTTCAGCTGCAAAACTTCCCTTCTCCAAATGTCTTACTTTTATTCACACAAAAAGGATTTTTCAAATACAGATCACAGTCCACTGGTGAGCTGTAAAATCAGGCTGTGGATTGTTGTGGAATTTCATTATTATTAAGTAGAAAAGAAAATCTCACAGCACACTAGACACCTCAGGGCTAAAAACTCGTTTGTGAAACATATATAGATATATACATACTCACACTGAACAAAGGATCAAAAAGTACTATCTATTTTCTACAATGGGTTTTATCCAAAAAAAGTTAGAAAGCCAATGCTCAAAGCTGCCTGCTTCAAAAAGCTGCCTGCCTCAACAGGTCTTACCCTTTAGTTATTCCAAGAGCTACTTCCTCGTGTGCTATAATTTCCCCTCACCTGAACATCCCAGTCACAGTTCATGGACATGATTTCAGTTTATCAAAGCTTCTACTCAGTTTATTAGACAAACATACACTTAATGCATACTATGTACCCTTTAAAATGTGAAATCTAAATATTCAGGTCAATGTAGAGCAATCAATTACAATCCACATTTTGCATAAATTATTTCATATATTCATTTAAAGTTTTCTTTGAGATACTAACAAAAACTTCTGTATGTCATGTAAGGGTCTAGAGCACAAGAAAAAATTATAGTCTGGAAAGACAAGTAAGTTAACAGATTACGATAGTAAGTAAATTAAACAGGGCTATGAATCAAAGGCTGAGGCCAGAACCCTTGGAAAGGAAAAACTGAAGGCATAAATCAAAGGAAAAATGTCTGAAAACAACAGAAGGAAAAATAAAACAAGAAACTGAAACATGTCAGGAGATAAAGCCAAAGACAATGTGGTTGATCCACAATGTTAAAAGTAATAGAGGGAAAAATGTGTTCAACAGATTTGACAACTGTACCATCCACTTCCTAGCAAAGGTCAATTTCAGCTGAGTGGTGAGACCAGAAGAATGTGCCTTATACGGAAAAATAAAGGATCTACTACTTTTTAATGAAGTCCCACACTGACAAGAAGGTAAGAGATTGAACAGACCTTTTTAAGGACACTCATCATTTTATGGTAACCTCAACTTTTGCTGAAGTCTTTTCAAGTAGACTTAGCCTTTTTTTCTCACAAATTTCATGTTGCTTATTTCAGCCATTTTTGTAATATAATAATCTGTACACAGCTTATCAGATTTCCTACAGACTTCTGTGGACTCTCTATATCCAAGGGACATGAAACCCATAGTCAAAGAGACATCTGCACTCCTAGATGTTCACTACAGCAGCACTATTCACAACAGTCAAGAAATGGAAATAACCTAAATGCTTGCCAACTAATGAATGAAGAAAGATAATGTGGTTACATATACCATGGACTTACTACTCAGCTATAAAAAGGCAAGAAATCCTGTCATTTGCAACAACATGGACAGAACTGGAGATCATAACATGAACTGAAAAAAGCAAGCTAGGCAAAGAAGTACCACATGGTCTCACTCATATGTGGAATATTAAAAAAATGATCTGGGCTGGGGATGTAGCTCAGTGGTTCTGCCGCCTGCCTCACAAGCACAAGCACCCAAGTTCAATCCCCGGTACCAAAAAAAAAAAAAAAAAAAAAAGATCTCATAAAAATTCAGAGAAACATGGTGGTTACCAGAGACTGGAGAGAATAGGTGTGAAAGAGGTATGGAGACAAGTTGATCAATGGATACTAAGTTATAATTATCCAGGGATATGAAGCTCTGGTATGTTACTACACAGTAGGCTGATTACAAGTAATGATAATGTACTATACACTATATTTCAAAAAGCTCGAAGGGAATTTGAATGTTTCCACCATAAAAAGTGATAAATTTCTGAGGAGACATGTTTGACATGACTTAAACATTACACAATGCACACAGGTATGAAAAATCATACGGCACCTCATAAATATGTATTTGTTAAAAATTCATTTAAATTTTTTTAATTATTGGCAATATTGCTTTGGATAGGAAATGACCAATGCTAAAAATTCAGTAACAAATACCACCACAGATCTCCCTCCAATACACTGGGGTTTTTTTTTTCCCTGAAGTTGCTACAGACATATCAGGGAAACTTTATCAAATATTTTGTAAAAATCCTACATCAGTTTTTCCTGTTAGGACATTTTCAATCACTTTCTCCACAGAGACAAATGAATGAGCCAGACAGCTTGTAAAAATTAGGACTTATTCCAGACATCTGAATGAACGAAAACAGACCCAAGAGACAACATCCCTTGCCCACTATTACGTGTAGTGTTTAGTGGGGCCAGAACGATTTTCCTTCTACCCTCTTCTACTCCACTCAGGAAACAGGGGGAGGAAACAGTATCACTTACCTGTTTTGTGAAAATTCCAGTCATAAATACACAGGACAAATGCCAGCAAAAGTCTACACTCTCCAATACTGACCAATGATGGCAATCTCTCCATTAAACACACCTGTCACTTGAAGTTATTCAACTGGAGACACAAATTTTGACCATTCACTAAATGGTACTTCCAACTGCCGGCTTCAACAACAATCCTTGGTGACTTGTCAACATTCCAGATGGGCTCAACATTCCATTTTTAAAAGGTAGGGGATGGGGGTAAAAACAGACATTACCAGTCACCACCTTATTCTCTAAATGCTTCCATTTGCCCTTTATAATTAAAATCAGTAAAAGAGTATTAGAAGAATCTCATTAACTTCTTTCAAATTTCTGAATGAAAACTACCCCCAGTGATCAAATTATACCACAATAATAGGGTACCATGGGCTCTGGTACAAGACAGTTACCTCTGGGGAGGGGAACGTGAATAGGAACTTGGTTTGAAGGACTTTACATACTCTCAGGCCTGGGATTTAGCTCAGTGGTTCCGCTGCCTGCCTCAAAAGCAGAAGGACCCGAGTTTGATCCCCGGTAACAAAAAAAAAAAAAAAAAAAAAAAAACATATTCTTAGAAATATATAGCACAGCAGCTATGACTGTAGGGTCTGGAACCAAACAACTGGGTTCAAATCCTTGCTCTGCCATTAGCTGAACAACAATGAACAAGTTACTGAAACTTGCAGTGCCTCCATTTTCCTACAGGAGTCCTAGGGTAACAGTACAGTACTGTGAAAGAAATCAGACACACAAGCTTAAATATCGCATGATTTCTCTTATATGAGAACTCCAAATAAGAGCAAAAGATAACAGGAAAAAGGGAGACAGAGCTTTCTCAAATGAGAAGGGGATCAAGAAATAGAACGATAGGGGAGGGATGGAGGAGAAGGGAATGAAAAAAAAGAATTAAAATGCGTTATGTGCATGTACCAACTCCATACAAGGAATGTAAATATTATGTACTGCAAATATCTATAAATAAAATTTTAAAAGTAAAAAATAGTACCTATCAGTTACTGTGAGGACTAAGTAAATATACGCAAAAGTCCTTATAGAACAGTGTTTGACACACGTTAAACATCAAGAGATGATAGCTATTACCACTATTTTATAATTCAATATATCTTTACAAGGAAATCATATTAATTACATATAACTGAAAGTAAAAATTAAAATATAAAATAAACTGTCTCCAACATAAAAATCCTGCCTGTTAATTAGGAAAAGCATTTCCACTATTAAGTGATTGTCAGGTACAGCTAACCTGCTAACAATTAACATAATGATGTCTAAACCAGTTAATAATCAGTGTCTAAGGCATGTACTTTCCACTCTATACTGCCTGGCAGACCCAAGCACAAATCAAACTGCTTTGATTTTGTAATAACTGTGTATTACATAGTCTGGTTCTAACATATTGCATAGATCACTCTACACAAGAAGACAGAGGAAGGAAGGGAGGGAGTGAAAAATTCTAAAAACATTAAAATCTAACAAAGACAGGAGTGGAGGGGGGTTATATCCTGAGACTATACTACACAAACAGTATCCTGAGACTATACTAAAATTGGAAGATTGGTTTGCTCTTGGTACAGAAATTGTTAAGCCTTTTTGTTTTTGTTTTTAGCACTGGCTGAAGCACTCCCTATATCCACAATGCTGTATGTGGGGCAAACTGCTTTCAGTGAGCAAAATAATATTCAGATGCTTACGCCAAAATCATGAAAATTAAATGTTATAAATGAACTGTTTTCTCTTAGCCCATGAATATGAGTAATGTTTTAGAGATCAAGAACTGCATGGGGCGGGGGGGGGGGTCCCTTATTTAAAATTATATGAGGTCTAAAACAATATAGGTGGGACATGGGGATGCCAGGGAGCACATGGGAAATGCATGTAAGATGACAGCCCTGTGTTGCCAACAGCTTAAGCCAGAAGGCACATGGAGCTTACCATGCACTTTTCTACCTATATTTTTAATTTTCTGTAAGAAAAAAGTTTTAAAGAGAAACACTTTCTACCCTGCCAAGGTACTCTCTTCAAAACAAAGCACTTCAAGAGACAGATACAATAAAAAGACGGCATTAGAAAATTCAACAACAACCAAAAAAAGATCCTCAAAAGAGCCACATTTTCCTCCACTACTGTCCTGCATGCTGCACAGAGCAAGCAGCACACAGGTCGCAGATTTGCAGAATGCTCTGGATCCCACCCTTGAGTCTTTCAACCCAAGCTTGCAGCACTGAGGGTGGAAGTGGGCTGCAGTCCATTAGGTCAGCACCACATCTGCACGGCATGTGCAGCCCTCAGCAAGGCCTTTCACTGCACAGCACCCAACGTCAAGAATGCCTTCAACATACAGTACCTCCATCTTCCGGCTTCCAGGTGGGGGAACTCGGGAGGGGAGGGAGCGCTTTCACACTCCCATATGTGCATAATCTAAAACAGACAATCTAGTTCTGGTCACAAGCACATAGATAAACTCTTGATTTATTTTTCAGTGGACAGACCAAGCCATTGTCTGACACTCCAAACTTTTCCTACTCACAATTTTTATCCACTTTATTAGGAGGGTTCTTTTTTCTCCTTAAGAAAAGTGGGTTAAAAGGAAACTTCACGGAAGATGTTCACTTAGCAACTTTTCTACCAGAGTGTAGAAACAACTAAACAGAGTACTGAAAATAAAAAAGTAAGACTATAATGGACTCCAAAAGCCAAGGCTGATTATGAACTATTGTCTACTGCCACATTTGCTTTCAAATACTTGGGAAAGCATTTGGCATCATTTTCTAATAATCTCATACGACTTCCACTTCCTTGTTTTTTCACTAGTATTTCAAACTGTTGACACATTTACTGGACTATTTTTGGAAGACCTGGCTTTGCCTACCTTCAGAGATCAAGATATAAAAAAGCTGTAAGACATTCCTTTAGCTGCAAAACTTGGCAACCTTCCTGAGCTCTCCAAGAAAACTTCAGTTGGCTCCTCCATCAGCAGCAGAAGAGCATGGTGTGGAAGCAACAGCCCACACAAGGACACTGGCTGTGCCTGAAACCCATTACCATACTAAACTGCTGAATGACTAGGTACATTCAACCTGTCCCCGATTTGCTTTGCTTACCTGTCAGACCTATGTATGGTACAAAATTATTTTAAACATCAAATGGCAAAATGTTCTCAAGATTTGTTTTTAAAAAATTGTTTTTAGCTTTACAAAACAAAAAACATATATTAAAAAGAAAAAGTAAGAGAACACTCAGGGGCTGGAGATGTAAGCGCCATGTCCTGAGTTCGATCTCCGGTACCAAAAAAAGAAAAAACACCCAGTATGCCATCTGACAGCATATGTTAATAGTTTTATACTATAATCTAGGAGGAAAAAAATGTATAAAAGTACCACGATTAAAGAAATATTTTAAACCTACCCAATGTTGAAACTTTAGTCACTGATACATTTTGCCAAGTCACATGCAATCATTGTACTAATTATCTAATGATTTTATTTAAATCAAGTCCATTTAAAAATACCCATGTGAGCCTGGCATGGTGACACAAGCCTGTAATCTCAGCACTTAGGAGGCCAAGGCAGGAGCATCACTGTAAGTTTAAGATCAGCCTGAACTCCCTGCAGGATCCTGTCTCAAAAAAAAGAAAGGAAAAAACAATGTGCGAGAGCTGGGGGCCTTAGCTCAGTAGCAGAGCTACTGTGTGAGAGGCCCCACGTTCACATGCTTCCTGTAATCCCAATTACCTGTGAGGACAAGGCAGGAGGATGGTAAGCTCCAGACCTGCCTGTGCAACTTAATGAGAACTCGTGTTAAAATAAAAATAAAGAGAGCTAGGGATGCAGCTCAGTGTGAGGTCCTAGGTCAAATCCCCAGAACTGCTGGGACAGACACACACTCACATTAGCCTTAGGCTAAGTAATATCAATGAAACCACAGTTCTGAGTTACTTGTCTATTTTTCTGGTGCACCCTGACATACGAACTTGAGGAGTAAAAGAAAAAGATTCCTCTCTGTAATGCCTCAATCACTTAACATACCACCACTTTTCGGGGCAAGTGTCTTCACAATGTTGTCTGCAATACCATTAACAAATAGAGGATTTGAATTTATAAATCTCCAAAATCCACTGGGCAACTTAATCAACACTAATCGCATACACTCACAGCCCTGAGATCTTCCTGGGGCTTCCTAAGACCACACGATGAGCCACTATGAGCCCATACCTTACTCAGAATCTCCCTTTTGGTTTCAATATCCCCAAACTCCAAACATAAAAATCCCAGAGTTCTCTTTCCCATCTTGCAAGATGGCAGGCGAAAAAGCTGAGAAGCCCAGTACTAAAGAGGAGAAACCTGAAGCCAAGCAGGCTGATATCACTGGTACAACCGTGCCAAGGAATGTGAAGAAGACTTAAAAATCCAAGAAGGGGCAGCCCCACTGTAGCCGAAACCCTGTCCTGGTTAGAGGAATTGGTAGATACTCCCGATCTGCTACGTATTCCAGAAAGGCTTTGTACAAGAGAAAGTACTCAGCTGCTAAATCCAAGGTTGAGAAGAAAAAGAAGGTTCTTGCTACTGTCACAAAACCAGTTGGTGGTGACAAGAATGGCGGTACCCGGGTGGTTAAGCTTCGCAAAAGTGCCTCGGTACTACCCTACTGAAGATGTGCCCTGAAAGCTGTTGAGCCACAGCAAAAAACCCTTCAGTCAGCACGTAAGGAAACTTCGAGCTAGCATCACTCCCAGGACCATCTTGATCATTCTCCCTGGGCACCACCGAGGCAAGAGAGTGGTTTTCCTGAAGCAGCTGCCCAGTGGCTTGCTACTTGTGACTGGGCCTCTTACCCTTACTCAAGTTCCTCTGCGTAGAACACACAAGAGGTTTGTCATTGCCACCTCCACCAAAATTGCTATCAACAACGTGAAAATCCCCAATTCCTCACTGATGCTTACTTGAAGAAGCTGCAGAAGCCCAGACACCAGGAGGGTGAGATCTTCAACACTGAGAAAGATACCAGATTTCAGAGCAGCGCAAGGCCGATCAGAGAGCAGTGGACTCGCAGATTTTACCAAAAATCAAAGCTGTTCCTCAGCTCCGGGGCTACATTTGATCCCTTTTTGCTCTGACAAATGGAATGTACCCTCACAAATTGGTGTTCTGAATTTCTAAGAATGTAATTAAATAACTGTTATGTTGTATAAAAAAAAAAATCCCTAATATTTGTACCTTCGTATTAGTGTAAATTCCACTCCTTATTTACACCACACCTAGTAATGAAATCTTTTACCTTCACAATATTTAACAGGGCCCCATGGGTTAAAGGTTAGCTTAATGCCCAAATCATATTCAAACAAATTTCAAATTTATGTGTAGCAACCATGTGTCAGTTTAAAAACAGACAAACTATGAGATTCAGGAAACTCTAAAATAAGGTTGCTGTTTCTGATAGGTAAATGCTCACCAAATCTGTTTTTATTGTGTATTTTTAAATCTAGCCCAAGTATACAATATTTATAACTACTCCTTTAAAGAACACACAAAAGAAACATACTATATGTTCAATGACATCAGTTATCCTCTCCCATCTGCACCCTAAATGCTGACTCAAACACCAAATTTTGCTGCCTGTTTTTATCTGTAATTGAAGTCAGCAAGCAATATGGAAAAAGAAGTACAATTTCATTATGGCTATAACCCTTACCAAATGTAAGCACCACAGTGATCTTGTGAATTTTATTTTAATCAATTTTAAACCCTTAAATCCAGTGGACTGAACATGAGTTAATTTCTGTTCCCTCCCAAAACCACACTAAAATGACAGTAGAAAAAAAAAATTTTAAGTACAAATCCACACACAAAAAAAAGAAAAACAGCAGAGGACAGGCCAGCAAATGAAATATGCCAACAGAATTTTTGAAGATGGAAAGCAGATGTACAAAATAACTGACGTAGCAGAGCAGGAAGCTGAAACCTGAGTTCTTGTTTTGGTAGGGGCTATAAGAAACACAATGATGGCTGGAGAAGCCCTGGGAGCCTTAGGGACTGCAGGTTCCAGGTACCTCTGAGGCTGGAGCAAGAGACAGAGCCAATAATAGCCTTCAAAAGACTGCAAAAGATGCCTTCACAATTAGAGGGAAACTAATCACTAAGAAACCTATACACTGCCAAACTATAAACAATCAAACTGGGAGTAGAAAAATAATCTTAAGTGTGGAAAAAGACATTTTTAATACATGCACAGTCTTAGGAAACTGACCTCCCATTTACATTTCCATCAGCGACTACTGCATGTGTTCATGTAAAGTAAGAAAAAGGGACACAGGCCCAGGAGAAATGGAATCCAGAAAGAAAGACAAAGGGGATTCCCACCATACAGCTACACAGCAGTTCCAGAAATAAAACTTGCCCAGGATGAAGGGAGGCCCAGGAAAAAGAATGAAACTGAGAAGCTGCCTCATACTTGACCCTACTGGCAGGAATTTTATAGTTCCAACAGTTTAGAGCTGAATTAAGGATGCATACAAAGAAAACCGAGCAAAAAAGGGGGAAAAAATACAACAATAATCTTCAGGACAGACTAAAAAATTGTAAAAGAAAGTACATGCAATCAAAACTAAACTTTCAAATGTGCTGCTGGAGACTGAAAGAGGAGTGTGGCTGTGTGCATGAGAAGACAGAGCTAGTAAGACCACAACTGCAACTAAGGTATAACATCACTGGGCATCTTATTTAAAATGCACAGAATCAACAGGAGAAAGCAGACTTCAGCAAGATAGCAAGAGAGGCTTTTCTGGGGCTTGTACCCAGATAAAAACATCAATTTGAGTGACTATCCACATACCAAAATATCTTCACAAGAGCTGAGCAAACCAGAGAGATGCTATTAAATATCTGTGAAACCAAATTTTTTACTTCTAGTATGCCCCCTTCTCTCTCAGAAAAGTGTATAAGCTTTTTACAAATACTACAATGTGAAAATATGGTCATCTTTTAAAAATTAAAAAACAAGAAAATTACATTTTATATATAGACACCAAACATACCAGAAATAAAATCAAAAGTATTAAAGCAGTTGCCTCTGGGGAACAAAAATCTGTCTTGAAAAGAGTTAGGGGGCCGGGGATTTAGCTCAGTGGTTCCACTGCCTGCCCTGCAAGCGCAAGGTCCCAAGTTCAATCCCCGGTACCAAAAAAAAAAAAAAAGAAAGAAAGAAAACTGGTGGGGGAGATGGTCAGCACATTTTATTCTATGTTTCATACTTTGGTATACTTTTTGGTTTTGTTTTTGAGACAGGATCTTGCTACATAGTTCAGGCTGGCCTTGAACTCACTATGTAGCTCAGGCTAGCATTGAATTTGCAGCAATCATTCCTGAGCCTCCCAAGTGCTAGAATTATCGGCATGCTCCATCACACCTGGCATCTGGCAGATTTTTCCAGTGCTGTTAACCAAAGGCCCACTGGATGCTGAGCACTGATCAAGGGACTCACCCCAAGGTTATCCTTCATAATGGAAGAGGTGGGAAATGCCTGAGCTCAAGAGGTGAAGCCAGCAACATCCACTTTAGGTCAAACAGATCTAGGCCTTTTCGCATCTTTCTGCTGACATTTTAGTGAAAGAGGTAGAAACTCAACAGTCTAAAATAGAGCCAGTTATCCTCTGTGAATGAATGAAATGGTCTAGAAGAGGTGAGATGAAAGGAAAGGGCAGGAACTGAGACCATACAGAAAAGAATTCACAGTGCAAAATGGTGTGAGAATTGCTAAACTAGCTAAGCGCTTCCAATGGAGAAGCAATTTTTCTAGCCAATATTTACGTAAAACCTCCCGATTTCTTTAATGTTGGCAGCTAATTTAAAGCTAAAATACTAAGCTGTGGGAAAATATGTTTGCAGGTATATTTCACACACAAAAAGAGGTGGACTGAATTTATAAAGGTCACATTTTAATGTCGCATGCAGTTTAAACATTATCAATAAAAATTCCTTACGCCAGCAAGCTTACTGCAGTTATATAAAAAGAAACTTATACTACAAATGCACACACATTTTACACTCAGAATCAGTTACTCCCAGCAACATAACAAAAAAGACACATTTTCCCAGTGTTATCGAAACTAGCTCCCACCAGCCTGCTACATACGGCAGTCTCTTTTGTGCATCACCATAAAAGGTGGACAGTGGACAGAATTTGTCAGGTCGGAGTCTTCTAAAAGTTCAAAAATTCTACACATAGTGTAGTGAAATAGTTATGCATGGTTTCGACTTGTTTTCACCACAGGAAGCCCCAGCCTCCTATGGAGACTGCACCTGCACTCAGACCATCACTCCTGACCACTGCATAAGATGTGCTGAACACACTTGAGGGCTCCTCCTGTTTCTTCCTCTTTTGTTTCCCTCCCCTCCGGTACCATGGATCGAACTCAGGACCTTGCACTTTCCAGGCAGGTGTGGCAGCACTGAGCTAAATCCCCGGCCCCTCCCTAGGGCTCCTCTTAACAATTTTCACAGATGCCAAGCACTATCTGAAGTATTTTATAAGCATTAGCTCATTTAATCCTCATATAACTCTATGAGCTAAGGATTTAACCCCGTGTTAAAGGAAAGAGGGTTTGAGGAAATACTTTGTCCAAAGTCACTGGCCTAATTAGCAGCCTAACCAGGACCAAATAGTACAGACTTGTTACGATCCCCTCTAATCAACCTCTCCATCAAAAAAATTTGGGAGGAAATAAAAGCACATTCATTAAATTCACGGGTAAGAATATGAGAGGCCAAGATTATATCAGAATTCAGATTAACCTTGACAATTAGGTAAAAGGGGTCGACTAAAGGATTGAACTGAATGGAAATAAGTACACTCAGGCTAGGGAGTAGAGGGATCAAGGATGAAAGAGCAACAGGGCAGCATGAAAAATGAAAGGATGCCTCTAAGATCGAGATTTCCTAATCTCAAAAACAAGAACTGGGGCCAGGGATTTAGCTCAGTGGTTCGCTCCCTGCCTGGCAAGCGCAAGGTCCTGAGTTCAATCTCTGGTACCAAAAAAAAAAAAAAAAAAAAAAGAACTGAACTCGATGAGTAATTCCAACCTTTTCTGTCTCTCAAGGTTATCTCACATCCCCAGGCCAACCTCGCTTTCACCTACTCACCTGCACACAAACACATCACCTGACTTACAGTCCCAGGCAGCTTAGGAACCTCTGAAACCCAACAAGCCCCGCTGCCCATCTCAGGTTAGGAGTCTAAAGTAAAGCATTTCCAACCTGCTTCTGGCCCTGAGCATGTATTAATCCAAGTTTCTTTTCTTTTTTCTTTTTTAAGCCTCTTTAGCCAAAAAACAAAAGAACCAAAGAATATGGCAGAGTATAAATTACATTTTAATGTCATGTCTTCCAGCAAGTGGTTGTGTATAGATATTGTATAAGAAACTAAAAATATAAGCACCTGGTGTGGCAATGTACACCTGTATACCTAGCACTGGAGAGGCTGAGGCAGGAGAATCTTGAATTTGAGGCCAGGCTGGGCAACTTAGTGCCTATCTTTAAAAAAAAAAAAAAAGTAAACAGCATTGTTGTTAAACTGGTGACAGATCCATCTCTAATGCTCATTGGGTCTGGAAACTTAATTCAGGCTTGGAAAAAGATCATTAAGCAGTCAACAATCAAGACCCATATGACAAGTTTTCTAAACCACAATTATCTATGAAAGCGGCAACTAAGAGGTAGCAGAAGTATTAAGTAGTTGAAAATGCTTTCACAAATGTTGAGTGAGAGCAAAGCAAGAGGAAACTAGCTTTCCAATTAGAACATGAAAGACTGACTCTACATATCATGAACTTTCCTACCTGACCATGGCAGTAAGGTCCAACAGATTAACAAAACCACTTCCAGACGCTTTCCATACCTTCTGGTTCTTAACCTGGAAAGAACCAAACCATCCCTCTGACACGGGACTTAGTTACTATACAAAATTTTTTCTTGGCTCTTTAAAGTAAAGCTTTCGGATCACAGTTTCGGATAGTTCTTATTGTCCAATGGTTCCATATGGCTCAAATACACGAAGATGAAAAAATTACCAAAATGAGAGGTACCTGTAAAGTAAAAGTCAGTAAAGTAACTGAAAATATGAAATCAGCTCAACCAGGCATAGTGGTGCACGCCTGTAGTCCCAGCACTCCAGAGGCTGAGCCAGGAGGATCGCCATGAGTTTGAGACCTGACTAGGCTACACAGTGAGTTCAAGGCCAGGCTACACTACAAAGCAAGACTGTCTCAAAAAAACAAAACAAAACAAAACAAGAAAGCAGCTGAATTTCAATCTTGGGGGCGGGGGGGGGCGGGGGGGGGCGGGGACAGACATAGCATGAAGGCACTTCCAGGCCACATGATTTCTTCAATGCTTGGAATCAAGGACTTAGATATAATACTACTTTAAAACAGAGAATTCAGATAATCTCTGATTTTCTCATTAGATAAATACTATCTCCAAACCAGGGAAATAACATATAGATTACCTACCCTTCTAGACATGAGAACCGCACATCTAAGAAACCTACACGGATCCCAAGCCACTCACAGAACAAGAGAGAATAATATCCAGTGGTTAAAGTAAACCAAACCTTCTATGTTCTCTACAAGACATTTCTATATAAACTATATACAGTTGCTGTTGTGCCCAGATCGCGAAGTCCCCAAAGACCACCAAGGAGCCGATTCCGATGTAAACACACGAGGGTCGTTTATTCAAGCTCGAGCAGGGGCACTCAACCGTCACCGACGCAGCGGATCAAGATTGAGAGCCCCGAATTGCAAATCAGCAGGGTTTTTATTGTGGCTACCGCAAGGTTTGGGGATGTTCCATTTAGCAGTTACATGATTGGTTGATATTTAGCAAGCATGGGGGGTTGAGGGGTGGCTACATGTAGAGTTTATGGGAAAAAGGAACAATCAGCACATTGACAGAATGTTCTATAGATAATGGGCCCGGGAGCATCTGTTTTCTGGGCAGACAGAGGATTGAGTTAGGAGCTGTGTCCTTTTTTTATCTGTTGTCCCACAGCAAGGACATTTTATCATTATTTTATGGGCACAAAGGAGACTAGGGGAATAGTTGACTTCAGTGAAGTGGAATTCATGTCAAGGCCACTTCACTGTCTTATTTTAAGATGGAGTCAAACTTTAAAATGGAGTTAGTTAGGTCTCACATTGCTACAGAGCTCCAACTTACAAAAAATCTTTACTAACAGTACCTCAGTATGTAAAGGTTCACCTTGAGAAAATTTCAGATACACAATGAATTAATTCTTGAAGTACTTATTAAGTTGAAACAATGTGTAGGTGCCCCACCTAGTAAATACCACGTATGTAAGAGTTCCACTATCACAGGACACACACAGATCCACACACTTTACACTTGATCTTAGCCAAAAGGCCGAGAAGCGATAATCCACACGCATTATAGAAAACAATGCCAAAAAGTTTAGTTATAACTACTCATCATATCCAGATGATATCAGAGATGATTTCTTTCCTTTCTGGTTTACTTGTAACCCTAAGTAACTATACTTTGACAGCTAACTTGGAGGCCACTCCCCTCCGGTTAATAACACCAGGGACTGATTCCATTTTAGATTTTCGTTCTTGGTGCTGCCCAGACAGAGGAATGATAGAAATCTTACGAATATCAAGTTGCTGCTTTATGCCAAAACATGGCGTTCCCAAAGGATGCTCTGTCTAGAATCTGTGGGGGAACCATACACAAATGTTCTATTTACTCAGGTCTTCCACAGAGGCTGGAAATGTTTGTGTGTGGAGGGGTGGGGACAAGGGCGAAGAGTGGATTTGCTGGCTCCCAACAGTTCAGCCCTGAGATTCCAAGATTCTATAAAAGAGCAGTAAATGAGGGTTTGGCAAGTATTGGCTGACTATTGAAGCCAGCAAAAACATTTACTTGAGGCTTTTAAATCTGTAAGGGTACCCAGTGGTTAGGGACAGTAATTCTGAATCTGAAAAAAACAAATGAGGTCCCTGGACCTGTTTCTAAATACAGGCAGGGTGGAGGAGATAGGCACATTTCCTTTGTTTTCTCCAAGTAAACAACACAGACTTCAGAAATACAAAATGTGACTCTCCGTGGTATTGGTCCTTGTAAAGCGTGTTACTGCCTCACAAAAAAAAAAAAACTAGAAAGTTACTTTTCAAAGTTCACTCCCAGCTTCTAAGTAGACTAGTTCAAAAAAGAAACAAAAAAGCCCATGCTTCCTGCAGAAAGAGAATCAAACCTTCAAAACACTTAATATCCTGCTATATAAAATATAAATCCCCATTGGCATAGGAAAAGACTTTATGAACAAAACCTCAGTAGCACAAGAACTTGCACAAAGAATCAACAACTGGGATCGCATCTTATTAAAAAGCTTCTGCACTGCAAAAGAAACCACCAACAGAGCTAAGAGACAACCTACAATGTGGGAAAAAATTTTTAGCAGCTGTACCTCAGACAAAGGTCTACTATCTAGAATATGTAAAGAATTGAAAAAAATGAGACCCCCAAAATTCAAAGACCCAATTCAAAAATGGGCAACTGAAATGAACAGACATTTCTCAGACAAAAAAGTAAAAGCACCAAATACACATATGAAAAAATGTTCAACATCACTGGACATTTGAGAGATGCAGATGAAAACAACACTGAGATTCCACCTCACCCCAGAAAGAATGGCTGCTATCAAGAAATCAACCAACAACAAATGCTGGCGGGTTTGTGGGGTGAAAGGAACCCTTCTCCATTGTTGGTGGGAGTGCAGACTGGGGCAACCACTGTGGAAATCAATATGGAGATACCTCAAAGAACTAGGACTAGAGGTCCCAGTTGACCCAGCTATTCCCCTGCTGGGTATCTTCCCAAAAGAATTAAAAGAATCATACCACAACGAAATATGTGCACCCATGTTTATAGCGGCACAGTTTGTCTAATAGCTAAAGCTTGGAAACAGCCCAAGTGCCCATCAACTGGAAACTGGATAAAGAAGATGTGGGTTTTTTATAAAATGGAGTACTACTTAGCCATAAAGAACAAGAAACTAGAGACATTTATATAGCTAAATGGATGGATATTGAGGCCATACTCTTGAGTGAAATAAATAGGACACACGTGTAAATACTGAATAGTTTCTCTGGGGTGAGAAACTGAAAGTGAAATTAGGACTAAAATGATTAAAATGAATAATTGATAATTTGAAATAGAAAGAAAAGGTCCAAAGGGGTAGGGGAAGTAGGAGAGGAAGGGGAAAAGAAAGAAGGGAAAGGAAAAATTATGAGAAAAGGAAAAAATGGAAACAAAGTCTTTGTAAATAGGGAAGGGTGGAGGGGGTGAAGGGAGGACAGGGAATGGGGAAAAAATAAGAACCAAGATACGTCATGTACAGGTACAAGTACCCAATGATAAATGTAAACGTATTGTATACCTAAAATGGACCAATAAAAGAATTTAAGGAGAAAAATAAAATATAAACCCCACTTCCTTAAATAAAATGGCAAAATACAACCTTTGTAGGTCACTAACCACAGTAATATGAGAGTGGTGATTCAGAGCAGAACCCGATGTTAAACTTAACTACACAATATTACTAATTACAGAGAAATTTCACCAATAAATATTTTGGTTGAGGATTGCTCTGTCATCTTTGCAAGTATTTTTAGTTGAATGCAAGTGGTTGGGTAGAACACATGGACGTGGTTCTGATTTTTAAATATCTATTTTTACATTCTGGTCACTGGTTAGGTTTGCTAAACTCAATTCTTTAGAACTGGTCATTTGAAAAGGGTAAACCACAAGAACGTTAAGTTAAAAAGCAAAAGACCTAATGAGCTCACCAACCCAGATGAGCACAGAGTTAAACCAGAACACTCCGGGTGATCACAAATCTAACCATGGTCCCCTTCATCACTGATTCCTGAGGGACGTGTAGATGAGCAAACTGCACTAACACTAGGTCTCCAAATACACCAAGGGCTTCTGCGTCTCCTGTCTTCTCTTTGCTGTTCATTCCTGGTGGGCCTCCCTTCAGATTCCTCTCCTGACCTTGCTTCTTTCCACTTTGACTTAAATTTCAGATTTTAAATATACATACTCAATTGCTGCAAGCATTCCTTAGCAGTATAAATTTTTTACACAAAGTCACAAATATTTTACTGAAATTCTGGTAAAATTCTGGTACTAAATGAATGTTTGGTCACTTTTAATCTTTTTCAATGAGCCTCATCCAATTTAGACTTCAAGAGTCTGAGAGCTGATGGCTCAATTCATCCACACATTTCCTCTCAGAGGTTCCTGGACACAGTGCTCTTACTAGTACTACTAGAGGTAACGGTCATGACTAGGTCTTTTGTGTGTGTGTGTGTGTGTGCCGGGGATCGAACTCGGGACCTTGTGCTTGCGAGGCAGGCGCCGGAACCACTGAGCTAAATCCCTGGGCCAACTAGGTCTTTTTTAAGGAGAACGTTTTTTAAGGAGAACTGTCCGCTCCCATTATTCTTAATGAGCAGCCTCTTGTTCTCAGCAATCGGTCTGCACACAAGACCACTACTGACTTCAGTGGGAATTCTGCCCAAGAAGGGAGTGAGGAGGACAGGATTAAATTAGCCCTAAATTCACCACTGTTTCAAGCCATTACCACTTGTTCAGTTCTCCAATAACCTCCACAGAAGATCTCTGAGGTTGGATAGCAGTTCTCAAAGTGAATCCTCGAAAGATCACTGCAGCTCTGACAGGTGACCCAGCAGCCTTATGGACGGCTGGCCGGCCTTTACCTCAATTCAAGCCTGCACTACACCCCCATCCATGGCTGCAACAGCAATCTGGTGGGTGATTTCTCAGAACGGAAACTGTAGGATTGACTGCTGCTCCTTCCCCACTAAAACCTGTTGAAAGACTGAGCAGTCTAAATCCCGGCCCCCACAGCCAAGAAACAGACTGTTTCCCACAGGTGTTAAACCCAAGTGGAAATGACAGGACACTGACCAAAATGTTAATTCTTAACACAGTGCTATAAATGATAGAGCATACAGAAATGAAGAATTCTGATGAAAGAATAAAAACAGGCAAACACAAAGAGGAGACTGAAGGAAAAAAAGTTAAGGAAAACTGAAAAGTGTTTTTAAAAAGCAAAATTAACAGAAACAGGAACAAGACATTTGGCCGACACACACACAGCATTTCGGATGCAAGTCCAAAACCTGCAGAAACATGTGATTCAGGGGGAAAAGATACTAAATCCACTCTCCCTTCCTCCCACCCAGGGCTCTTTAAAAGGGGGGAAGCTTTTCTGGTGACAGGGACATTTACTGCAGGGCGTCCTCGGCCCGGAGAGAAGACTGCTCGCTGCGATCTCTGCCCACCAATCTCGCTCTCTAAGCGCCAGGGCTCCACCGGAGCAAGCTTGACCTCCAGGGGGCCGCGGCCGGGCAGAGCAGGGTGACGGCCGCCCACCGAGGGCGAGCGGGCCGTGGGGACCACGCGGTCCCGGCTGGAGACGGGGCGGCCCGGCCCCACTCCGCTACTGCACCGCACCCCCGAGAACGGTCCCACCCGGTGCGCGGCGCGGGGACCGGGAAGCCATCTGCGAGACGCCCGCGCGGCGGAACTGCGGCTGGGGCACCAACGCTCGGGCACCAACGCTCGGGCGGCGGCGCGCACCCGGGGGCGACGGGCGTGCGTGGGGCGTGCGTGGGGCTGCGAATCGCCGCCGCCCCAGGATGGAGCCGGGCTCGGGCCCCAGGCGGGGCTCGCCGCCCCCGCACCCCAAGCCCAGCGAAGAAGGAAGCGGGACACCGGACGGGGGAGCGCGGAGGGGCCGCTCCCTGCCGCTTCCTGCCGGGACCCGCGCCCGGGCAGCCTGAGGAGACCCGGGCCGCGCCTGCAGCTCCCACAAGCCGGGCCGCCACCCGCGCCGCGCTTCTTACCCCGCCGCCGACGCGCCTCAGCAGCTCGCTCGCCCGTGCGACCCGTCCCGCTTCGGTCCGTCCCGGCCGCCGGCCCAGCGCGCCCGCCTCCTCCTTCTCCTCCTTCTCCTCCTTCTCCTCCTTCTCCTCCTTCTCCTCCTTCTCCTCCTCCTCCTCCTCCGGCCCTCCCTCCGCTCGGTTTCAAATTGAAATTCCCCGGCTGGGGCCGTCCGCGAGCCCGGCGTGCGCCCCCGCCCCCTCACAGCGGAAGCCCCGCCCGCGCCCCCGCCCGCCGCGGAAACCCCTCGAGACGGCCACGCCCTCTGTGTCAGGCCACGCCCCCGCGCCGGCCGGGGCCCCGGGGGAGGGGGGGTCCCCTTGGGATCTGCGGAATTTAGCCCCGCCCCCACCTCCCCAGGTTACCGGCGCTCTAGGGTCGCGCTTCGCCCTCGGAGTCGCCCGGGATAATGACAGCTAGTGAGTGCGTGCACTGCCTTCTCACTGCCAAGCCTGGCCTTAAATGCCCTCTCAACTTTTAAAAGTTGTTTCTTCAAAGTGCATTCACGGCCTAACCCTCCTTTGAGTGCCAGTTCGGTGGCAGACCTTAGAGTAAATCCAGGAGACCCAGAATAAGGGAAACTGGGTCCCCCTCAGTCTGGAGTGAAAGAAGTGCTTTCATAGAAAGGCCCTGCAAAGGAGCCATTTATTCTTCCTGTGGGAAGGCTAGGAGGGATTGGGGAAGCCCCATGGAGGAGGGGCCTTCATGCTCGGCCGGCCCGAAAAGGGAGTAGGAGTTCTCCAGCCACAGGGCTGGTAGCCTGGACTGCAAGGCAGACAGGGCTGAAGCCCCTGGAAAAACCTGAGCTGGGCTCCAGTTTTGCAGTCAAAACTGTGGAAGCATGCACACTTACACACACACACGCACACACACCCTCCCTGGTTCTTTGTACAATGAGGCTACTACCTGTTAGACTACTTATTTCATCTTTTCTGAACGTTTGCCTATCAAACTGGTGACTGGCTGGCCAGGCCACTACCTCTGACATCTGCAAGGCACCCACCTCTTCTTGGCTTCTGTCTACTTCTGAGGTCTGTAGTGATCCCACTTGTGCCTGAGTCTCCTTTTCTTTCCTAAACATAACCTTTTGTAAAATTAACAATGTTGGTGGAGCAAAGTGGTCCACACCTGGAATCCTAGCATTCAGGAGGCTGAAACAGCAGGATCGGGAGTTTGAGGCCAGCCTGGACAGTTTAGCAGGATCCTGATTCAAAAAAAAAAAGGTAAGAAAAAATAAAATTAACAATAACAGTGTCAAAGGAAATCTCACCTACCATACATATCTTCTATGTGCATGATGCTTTCCAAGTACTAAAACACAGTCACATATTTTATCATTTGAACCTCACAATAATCTATGAAAAAGGTAGAGTGTGTGTAAGTATTACATCAAAGAGAATGGGAAGATACATGATTTGCTAAGATATTTCTGGTAAATAATGAAAATAGCTAGCGTTTATTGTGTGCTGTAAGCAGTGGACATTTTATAGGTCCCTAACATGTGTTGATTTATGTGATCCCAAACTCATATGCTGAGTATACAAGGGAGCTAAATAAGAGTGGAATCCTGATTACACATAGTTCTGGGAAAGAGAAAATGAAAAGAGAGAGAGTGAGAGAAAGACAAGGAAGGAAGGACAGAGAAAGAAAGTGGCGAGCTGGGAATTTGTATGTGTATGTTTTCCATAACAAAATAACTGAAAAACAATTTCTAAGTAGGAGAGTCTTACT
The DNA here is from genome assembly GCF_053883595.1 of Heterocephalus glaber. Classification (NCBI taxonomy): domain Eukaryota; kingdom Metazoa; phylum Chordata; class Mammalia; order Rodentia; family Bathyergidae; genus Heterocephalus; species Heterocephalus glaber. The sequence goes on along the minus strand of NW_028258343.1, from coordinate 13,983,816 downwards.
TTTGCTCGGGGCTTCTGTCCCTGTCACTTGCCTATCTCTGGCCCTGTTCCAAGGTCGAGCACCATGGCAGGGGTTCACAGTGGACCAAAGCTGCTTCCCTCATGCCAGCCAGCAAGCAAAAGGAGTGGAAGCCACCAACAACCCAGTCGTTCCTCCCAGGACCTGCTGATATGACCTGATTTCCTCCAACTAGTGGCGCCATTAGCTGGGAACCAAACCTTCAATACGTGAGCTTTTCAGGGACATTTATGATCCAAACAGTATAGAGCATGCCCATAATTAATTTCAGCTACTAGAAAAACTGAGGCTGGAAGACTGACAGTTCAGAGGCCTGCCTGGAAAACTTAGTAAGAGGCTGCACCAAAATAAAAAGGGCTGGGGATATAGTTCGGCCATCAAGAGCTTGCCTAGCACACACAAGGCCATAGATTCAATCAGTAGCACCACAAAAATGAAATAAAATAAGCTAAGTATGGTGGCGCATGCCTGTAATCCCAGCACTCAGAGCCTGAGGCAAGAGGATTGTCATGAGTTCTCCTGAGCTGCATATTGGGTTCAAGACCACCCTGAATGACATAGTGAACCCTGTCTCAAAAACCAAATAAATAAAGCAAAATAAAAAGACAAGTATGGGCATGAGTAATAAAATATAATGCCTTTATCATAGAAAATTATATCCCTACAATATTCTCTGTTGAAACATGTGAATCACTTTTCTACACCATCTTTTCAAAAGAACATTGATAAGCTAAATTATATCCATAAATAGGTAACTTTGAGAATGTGGAAGCCAGAAAAATTTAGCCTAAAGAGATGATTGAAGGTAATTAAAAGGTTGTTATCAGATATGCAAAAGCTACTGTATGGAAGAATTAGACTCTGTAGTGTGGCCATAGATTTGCCTGGTCCCAACATGGAATAAGCAGATTCAGTGAGGACCTAGCAGGAACTGAGGATATGAAAAACCAAGTTCCAAGTTCTAAGGATGGAATATGGTGCTGGAGATCTTAGCAAACAACAGGTGGTAGTCCCGACAGGCAGTGCCAGCTAACTGAGAGAGAAGTGGGGTTTGGACAGAAAGCAGGACAAAGTCCTGAGCAGGTGATATCTACAGATGCAGGCAGCTGAAATAATGCTGGGAATAACAGGAGGTAGTTCAAGGGAAGAATATTAATCCTCTGCAAAACAAAATGATAAAAACAAGACTAGGTCTTCTCACGAGCCAGATCATGGTAACAGCCAAGGCACTGACACAGAGAACCAAACAGAAATCTAGGTTCTAGACCTGAGAGTCCCCACATCCAAAGTTAGAAACCCTGCCTCAGTCCTGACCACTATCTGCCAGCAAAGCCAGTCAGTTTGGCAGTGTGGACTAGAAATTTACCCAGGACCCCCTTAACTCCCTTACTTCACCAACTCAGTCCCCTATCGGCATCTCCCCTTTCTTAATCTTGTAATTGGTGTTGATCTTTGTTATGATTTAGATCCAAGATGGCTCCCAAAGTCTCATGACTCAAGGGGCACTATTACACCATTGTCTCAAGGGGCACTATTACAAATCCGCTGTTGGGAGGCGGAGTGTGATTAAAGATCACTGGGGCGTGACCTGGAAGGGTATATCTCCTTCCCACCTCCCTTCTCTCTGCTTCCTGTCCTCCAGACATAATTAGCTTTTCCTCCACCACACCCCTCTGCCATGCTATTTCTACTCTGGAGCCAGCTGACCATGGACTGAAACTCTGAGCAGAAATAAACCTCTCCTCCTTTAATTTGTAGGTATTGGGTATTGTGTCTCAACAACAAGAAAGTGACCAAGACAGTGATGTCTGTTAACTGAGGTACGTAATTTCTCAGCCACATAAACCCTTATGTCGTCTTCACTGGGTATGTGTGGGTGGGTGTGTGTGGGTGTGTGCATTCCCCCCCTACTCCTCCCTCTCTCATTCTGCATGGCCTCTCCAGTAGGGTACCTCAAACTTTTTAAATGGCACCTGGTAAAAACAAAAGCCACAAGACCTGCAGAGACTGCAAAAGTCACGCACCATCACATGTCCCGTTCTATTGCTCAAAGCAAGTCAGAAGAGCAGCCCTAATCCAAAAAGTAAGGTCATAGACTTCTCCTCTTGGTAGGAGCTGTGTACTGTGTATACCATAATGAGAAACTCCAGGAGCAGCCATCTTTGTCAACAATTCACCGCACATGCTGGGCTTTCCTACTCCAGGATTATAGGCTGCCCTTGAGAAGCCCCTTCCATTCCCATCTGCAGAACGCTTTCCACAGGTTTTCCATTAGAAGCACCACATAGGACCCTTCTCCATCCAAGTTACAGAAAGTGATGGTAATCTCCTGTGAAAAGCCCAGGTGGCTAATAACAGCCATTGCATCCCAAGCCTGCCAAACGAGGTCTTCCCTCAGTGGTAGCTGGAGTTGTGCTACAAACACACTCCTGCTTCATCTGCCCCAGTGATGGGCGAGGCAGGGACATGCTGAGCCTGTCAGCAGGAACCAGCTCTCCACAGTCGCTGCCCATGGGATCTCGTGGCCAATTGCTCCCTAGAACTGAAAACAGAAATGGAATAGGCCCAATAAAAACCTCAGAAAAGCTACACTTGGAAAGGATGTGATAAAGGCACATTCTTTCAGTTTAATGATCTGAATGACATTACATACCAAGAGTAATGTCATGCTCTGGACATACAACAATGAATAATGTGTCATGCCTGCTGGCCTAGAATTCATAGTCTGGTAGATAATAAATTTGGTAAAGGGAGTCAGAAATTTTCGTTCCTGTCTGCCCTCAAATTCTTCTATCTACCCTAACAGAGACTCCATTTAGTCTCTGCCATCTTCCAGTATATATGAACTATGAAGAGAAAATAGTTTCCTATTGATATACCAATATCCATTTAACCATTCATTTTAATTGAAGTAAGCCAGGTGTGGGGGAGCTCTCCTGAAATCCCAGCACTCCGGAGGCTGAGGCAGGAGGATCTCTACAAGTTTGAGACCAGACTGGGTTACATAGTGAGATTCTGTCTCCCAAAAAAGCGAACTAAATAAATAGGGAAATAATCACAAAATAAAGTTAGAAAAATGTCTGCTTTACTTTACGTCTCAGTGATGAAGGGTTATAGGGCCTTGAGATGGGTCCAATCATCACTGGATGAGGGCTTAGGTCAAAGGACAGCTCCGGGCTCATTCACAGACAGATGGAATCTAAGGCAGCAAGACAGTGGTGTTTATGAGCCTGGAGACCCATTTTGTAAGGAACAGGCAGATGTCCTGCTATGGGAATGGACTGAGACAAAACCCCAAACATGGAGTAAAAGGGGCTGTGGTCCAGCGACACTGACCTGCCCTTGCCCAGCCCTGTCCAGACAGGGGCGACAGGGGCTCTGCACTTCCGGTGATTCTATGTGGGGGTGGGGAAGCCAGTCCCTGGGCTTTGCCTGACAAACAGAGCCACGTTCTTTGAGCCACTGTGGGGAACCCTGAATGCTAGGCATAATTTGTAAGTGGCCTCAGCCGGTAGTGGTGAAAACCCAGCAACGGCTAGCATAGCAGCCGCAGAAGAAACTTGAATAAAAGTACCAAGGGAAAAATTAGAAAAATAATCTTTGAATTATGTGGGGTTTCCTTGGGATATTTGCATAGGCAAAAGCTCATTGGCTGGTGTGTTAAATCGCTCCCAGGACTGGAAGAGCAGACTGGAATTGGAATGTGGCAGTTTCTAAGAAAACAAATTCTTCTAGTTGGAAAAGGGACTATCTGCGTGGGGTGGTCCTTAGTTTATTCAAAACAGATGTTTAGTAGAAGGCTGTGCCAGCAAAGTATCATCTTTTGTTTTGCTTTTGGGTAGATTCCCAAGGCACAGAAATGTATTCTACATATTGAAAAACACTTAGGAGGGCAGATTCAAGATTATGTTACACTATTAGTGCCTTTAGCTCCACTTTCTCCAGAGGGAATTCTTTCTGGAAATTGTGATTGCTAAAAAGAAAAACACACCCAGAAAATAACATAGAATGACTCAAATACAGATGTTTTACAAAGGCAGGACTTTGTCTGCTTTGTATATTATTATTATATTTTAGTTTTTTGCTCAATGATTCAAAAAGCCTTCTTTATTAAGTATTTGTCAAAAGAATAAAAGAAGGGCCAGGGATTTAGCTCAGTGGTTTCGCCCCCTGCTGCACAAGCGCAAGGACCCAAGTTCAATCCCCGGTACCAAAAAAAAAACAATAAAAGAAAAGCACAAAGCCAGGTGTTGTGGCACAAGCCTATAATCTAGCACTCTGGGAGGCTAAGGCAGGGGGATAACAGTCCAAGTCCAGCTTGAACAACTTAGCAATTTAGTGAGACTCCATCTCAAACTTTAAAAAAAAAAAAAGTTTTCTGAAGGTCTAAGAATTAGCTCAGTGCAAAGACTGAAAATGAATGAGGGTACTTCTATTTCCTATAGTTTGATAGATCTGTTATTGAGAGAAGAATTCCCAGAATACAATACCTAAAATGATGGATTGAGCTCAAGGCCTTGCGCTTGCCAGGCAGATGCGGAGCCACTAAACTAAATCTCTGGCACCTTGTAATATATTTTTAAAGTGTTTTAAATACAGAGCCGAGCCTGGTCAAAAAGGTAAAGTACTAGTAAGACACCAGAATCTAAGGGAAAGGCAAATCCCAAAAGACAAGCAAGAGCTAAAGCCAGCATAGTCCTCTGCACACACTGATAAAGTCGTGCCCTGCACAAGAGCATGTGATCAAGGTGAAAAATGAGGTGATTTTTTAACCAACTCTCAGTGCTGCAAGGGTTGAATCAACTCAGAGCATGAAGTGTCCTTTTGAAATTCATCCATCCCTAGGAGGTGCCACTTGTAGAGTTTGCCCTGACAAAAACAAAGCTGGCCTGTACCCGGGGTCATCTGCACATTCCTGATGCTGGCGGACCTTTGTCTTCCACAGGCCGCACTATTAGGAGCTAGCTGGAGCTGGAAAGCAGCTCCTTTTTGAGTAAATTGAGAAAAAGTCATCTTCTCTGCAGAAAGATTTTTTGTAAATTATTTGTATTAATTCTTGGAAGAAGAGGGAGATTAAAAACAGGCGCCTAAGAATGTCTAACATAGGCCCCCTGTCACTGGGATTCAGTTAAATGAGCTGGGGAGATAGCTCAGTGGTAGAGCCCTTGTCTAGGATGTATGAGGTGCTGGGTTTGATCCCCAACACCACACAAAGAAGAACAACAAAGAGAAACACAGTGTCCATGTTGTTCTCATGGCCCAAGTACCCCCAAGACAAAAGTTTACCACCTGGCGTGTCAATCTTTTCCAACAGATTTACTTTGTACTAAATTTCTAAGGGGCTCTCACAATTACCATTCCAAGGATCATGAATGCATGAACATGAACCCTCAGGGATTACAATTACAGGAATGATCAGACACAGAAAATAAAGCATGCTGAACATATTTAAAAAGAGACTCCAGGAAGGCAAAAGAGCGGGCTCCATCAACCTCCTCCTCCTCCACAGAGAAGAACCAAAAGCACAAATGAGAAGCTGAATTTTGAGGGGCGGAGAGGAGACAAAGGAGAGACAGGAGCACTGAAGAGACAGAGATCCGGCTGGTGGCACAGAGAAAGGAACAAAGAGCACAGGTGACTGTGACGTTGGCTTAGGTGCCAGCAATGCTTGCCCCGAGTATGGGGTGCGCAGGCTTGGAGCCCAGTTAGGGAACCATCTGGAGCTGGCACAGTAACTTTGCTTAGAGAGAGAGCTCCCATTCTCTCCACCCAATCCCCAGAGCCCAGGCAGCTGCCATGTGCCACCATTTTGGAAACAGGTCCACTGTCAAAATTTAAATAGCTCTAAGGGACAGAGCCTCTACTCAGACCCATGCTTGGGGACACAGGCATGCTGCCACATTAGCACAAACAGCTCCAGCTGCACAAACCAACCTGACCCAGCAGAGCAACTGTGACCCCAGTGTGCAAGTCCTCACAGCGTACTGCTCTATAGGGGACAGGCAGTTCAACACAGTGCAGAAAAGTGACATAGCTAAGACCTATGAAAGCAAGGCCCTTTTCCCAAGGAACATGGGGCCCATCCTCCTCTCATTCCCTGTCACATCCTGCCGTTGTGATCAGCACCCATGCCACATCTAACTGGGCCTGAGGGATACCTCTCATCAGCCAGTTGCACTTGGTCCTACACTGCCTGAAGACTCATCTGCTACACCCTACATTTTACTGCTCACCCAAAAGGGGTCACAGAGGAAATTCAAGAAGAAATCAGACAGTTCCTACAATTAAATGACAGTGACAGTATAACATATTGGAATCTATGGGACACAATGAAAGCAGGATTATGAGGGAAATTGAGAGCAGTGAATATTCATATTAGGAAACCAGAGTGAGCCCAATTAAACAACCTGATGCTGAACCTCAAGGTACTAGAAAAAGAAGAGCAGGTCAAACCCAAAGCTCATACAAGGGAGGAAATTATAAAGACCAGAGCAGAAATCAATGCAATGGAGACTAAGAGAATGATAGAAAAAGTCAATGAAGCCAAGAGTTGGTTCTTCGAAAGAATAAACATAATTGACAAACCCATAGCCAACCTTATCAGAAAGAGGAAAGAAAAGGCCCAAATCCATGCAATTAGGAATGAAAAGGGTGAAATTACAACAGACCCTGCAGAAATCCAGAGGATCATCAATACCTACTTCAAGAACCTATATAATACGAGAACCTATATGCCAATAAGATGGAAAACACAGAAGAAATGGACAGATTCCTAGATAAGTATGAATTACCAAATTTGAATGAAGAAGACCTAAAAATTCTAAATAACCCAATATCAATCAATGAAATTGAAAATGTAAATAAAAACTTGTTAACTAAGAAAAGCCCTGGTCCTGATGGCTTCACTGCTGAATTCTACAAGACACTTAGAGAAGAACTACTGCCACCACTGTTTAAACTCTTCAATGAAATTGAAAGGGAAGCAATACTCCCGAATTCATTCCTGGAAGCTAGCATCACCTTGACCCCCAAAGCAGGCAAAGACCCAACTGCAAAAGAGAACTATAGGCCAATCTCACTAATGAACATAGATGCAAAATTCCTTAATAAGATACTGGGAAATAGAATGCAGAAGATTATCAAAAAGATCATACACCCTGACCAAGTGCGACTCATCCAGGGACACAGGGATGGTTCAACATATGCAAACCAATCAATATAATACACTATATCAATAGAGCCAAGGACAAAACCATGTAATCATCTCAATAGATGCAGAAAAAGCATTTAACAAAATCCAACACAGATTTATGATAAAAACCCTACCAAAAAATGGAACAGACAGTCTCTACCTCAATCTGAGAAAAGCCATCTATGAAAAACCTACAGCCAATATCATACTAAATGGTCAAAAACTGAAAGCTTCACACTGAAGTCAGGAACAAGACAAGGATGCCCACTATCACCACTCCTGTTCAACATAGTTTTGGAAACATTAGCCATGGCAATTAGACAAGAGAAAGAAATAAAAGGAAGAAAGATATGAAATGAAGAAGTCAAATTGTCATTATTTGCAGATGACATGATACTCTATATAGGAGACCCCAAGAACTCCACCAAAGTCTTCTAGACTTAATAACCAAATTCAGTCATGTAGCTGGATACAAGGTCAACACACAAAAATTAATAGCTTTCCTCTACACAAACAACAGACTCACTGAGAGAGAAATAGGGCAAACAATTCCTTTTACAATAGCATCAAAAAAACTGAAATACCTAGGAATAAACATAACAAAAGAAATCAAAGATCTCTTCTCTGAAAACTATAGCACTCTGAAAAGAGAGATGGAAGATGATATCAGAAAATGGAAAGACATTCCCTGCTCCTGGGTAGGAAGAATCAACATAGTGAAAAGGGCCGTACTTCCAAAACTGCTATATAGAGTCAATGCAATCCCAATTGAAATCCCAGCAGCATAATTCATGGACCTTGAGAAAACAATCCAAAAATTCATTTGGAACAAGAAGAGACCTAGAATAGCAAAAGCAATTCTAGGCAACGGAGACATGCCAGGGGATATCACAACCCCCAACTTGAAACTATACTACAAATCTACAAAGCTATGAAGCATGGTACTGGCAAAGAAACAGATCTGAACACCAGTGGAACAGATTAGAAGATGCAGAAACAACTCCAGACACACTCAGCCACCTCATCTTCGACAAAGGAGCCAAACACCCTCACTGGAGGAAAGATAGCCTCTTTAATAAATGGTGCTGGAAAAATTGGGTTTCAATTTGCGAAAGATTAAAACTAGACCTATATCTCTCACCATTCACTAAACTAAAATCAAAATGGATTAAAGATCTAAATATTCAAACAGAAACACTAAACTGGCTGGAAGAGAGTTTAGGAAGAACTCTTGAAGACAGTGGTGTAGGAAAAGATTTTATGAACAAAACCTCAGTTGCCCATGAACTAGCACAAACAATCAACAAGTGGGATCTCTTCTTACTAAAAAGCTTCTGCACAACAAGAGAAACCACCAACAGTGTGAAGAGACAACCCACAATGTGGGAAAAAATCTTCACCTGCTGTTCCTCAGACAAAGGCCTACTATCTCGAATCTATAAAGAACTTAAAAAAATCAGACCTCCCAAATGTAAAGACCCAATCCAAAAATGGGCATCTGAAATGAAAAGACATTTCTCAAAGAAGTATAAATAGCAAATAAATATATGAAAAAATGTTCAACATCACTGGTCATTTGAGAGATGCAAATGAGAACAATGCTGAGATTCCACCTCACTCCAGAAAGAATGGCTGCTATCATGAAATCAACCAATAACAAATGCTGGCAGGGCTGTGGGGGAAAGAGGAACCCTGCTCCACTGCTGGTGGGAGTGTAGACTGGTGCAACCACTGTGGAAATCAATATGGAGATACCTCAAAGAACTAGGACTGGAAGTCCCATTTGACCCTGCTATTCCCCTGCTGGGTATATTCCCCAAAGAATTAGAAGAATCATACCACAGTCATATATGTGCACCCATGTTCATAGCAGCACAATTTGTAATAGCTAAAACTTGGAAGCAGCCCATCAACTGGAGAATGGATAAAGAAAATATGGGGTTTTGAAAAATAAAATGGAGTACTACTCACCCATAAAAATGAGAAATTAGAGACATTTATAGCTAAATGGATGCACATTGAGGCAATACTCTTAAGTGAAATAAATAGGACACACATGTGTAAATACGGAATAGTTTCTCTAGTCTGAGAAACTGAAAGGGTAAATAAGGACTAAAAGGTATAATAGATAATGTGAACTAGGAAGAAAAGGGGCAAAGGGGAAGGGGAAGTGGGAGGGATAGGGGAAAGGAAAGAAGGGAATGGAATTAATAGGAGAAAATGAAAAAATGGAAACAAAGTCTTTGTAAATAAGGAGGGATGGAAGGGTTGAAGGGAGGGCAGAGGAAGGGAGTAAAAATAAGAACCAAGGGAGATTATGTAAAGGTGCAAATTTCCAATGATGAATGTCATTATATTGTATACCTAAAATGTACCAATAAAATTAATAAAAAAAGAAAAAAAGAAAGAGCTACTAATGCAATTTCTGGTGAAGAACTCATTAGAATTATTCTAAGGAAGCTCAATGAGGTACAAGAAAACACTAATATGAAATTCAACACTTAGGGAAAAAAAATAATATGACTGAAAAATTCAGCAAAGAGATGGAGAGCATGAAAAAGAATCAAACAGAAATCTTGGAACTAAAGAGCTCAAAAATTTCCAATTAAAAACAGTATTTAGTCGAGATCCTCAACAACAGACTAAATTAAGCAGAAGAAAATTTCTGAACATGAGGAACTCTTTTGAAATTTCCCAGTCAGAACAAAAAGATGAAGGGAAGGGAAAAAATTTTCAAATCGTAAAGTTTCTAAAGGTATAGAAAACCTAAAGTTATGGACAACCAGATGCAGGAGTCCCAGAGGAGCCCAAGCAAACTGGATCCAAAAGTGTCCTTATCATGAAATATTGGAATCAGGTGAGCAAAAAGTCCAAGACAGAGAACACTAAAAATAATAAGAAATATGTGCCAACTCACATTTATGCATACCACTCCCATTAGAATAACAGCAGATTTCTCAGCAGAAACTATTCAGACCAGGAGAGAATGATATATTCAAAATTCTGAAAGAATAAAACCTGCCAATGAAAAACATTATAGCTAGTAAAGCTATCCTTCAGAAATGAAGGAAAAATGAAGTAAAAGCAGAGGGGCTAGGTATGGTGGCACATGCCTGTAATTCTAGTACTCAGGAGGCTGAGGCAGGAGGATTCCTGTGAGTTTGAGGCCAGCTTGGGCTATATAGTGAGTTCAGTGCCAGTCTGAGCGACATAGTGAGACCCTGTCTAAAAGACAAACAAAAAAAGCAGAGGGAATTCATCATTATTCAGACTGGTCCTCTAAAAAGTATGTAAAGGAATTCTCCACCAGGAAGGGAAAGGATGACAACTATCCTTATGAAAATACACAAAAGAATAAAACTCACTGATAAAGTAGATGTACAAATGAAAAAGAAAATCAAGTTCTACCATAACAGAAAACTACAAAAACACAAAGATAAGCAGTAAGAGCAATAGAAAGAAACAAAGAACACGCAACATGATCAGAAAACAATTAAAAGAAGAGTAAATCCTTACTTATCAATAATTTCCTTGAAAGAAAATGATTTAAATGTTTCCGTCAAAAGACAGGGAAGGGAAAAAATATACAGATTGTAAAGTTTCCAAAGGCATAGAAAACCTACAGATATGAACAACCAAGCTGCTGAATTGATTTTTAAAAAGATACAACTACATGCTGCCTGAAGAAACTCACTTCATTGGTAAAAACACATAGACTACCAGTGAAGGCTTTGATACAGCTAGTTTCAGGAGAGGTTTTTGAGGTGGGATTTTTTAAAAAAGTAGATACTTGTGTTCACATTAATTTTGCTTTTTTTATTTGAAAATTTGCACTTTCTAAAGGTGCTTGTTTGTATGCTTTTGTTTTTTTTTCTATTTAAAAAAAATTTTTTTTTTTTGGTACTGGGGATCAAACTTAGGACCTTGCACTTGCAAGGCAGGTGTGGTGCCACTGAGCTAAATCCCCAGCCCTTGACTCTTTTTAATTGAGTGTTTTAGTTTAGAATTTTCTGAGCCTGCTGCAGACAGGCAGATCTGCGCACACCCTACCGAGGTTGCGAGTGGCGCAAAACATGCCGAATCAGCCCCTGCCCTGGCAACAATCCACTGGACACCGCCCCCGCACCCCGCTCCTCTGTACAGCCACCTGGTTCCACATTACAAAGACACAGAGGACACTGGACAACCAGACCACAAGTACTGAGTCCCACCGCTCCCAGCCCAGAGGGCAGAGAAGCTCAGCCAGTCCCAGCACCCAGAAGAAAGCTCCCTAGGGAAGGTGAGCCCCGTGGGTGCCAGAAGAACCGCCCCCCCCTCCCGCTGTGGAAATGAGAAAACACATAAGCAAGCCTCAAAAACAGAGTTCCAGATCACCTACAGCAACACCAAAGGGAAACGAGATGGAACAATTTAATACTTAACCACCTGGACTCTCTGAACTGGCAACAAAAGAGGATCTGGGAAAAATGAAATCAGAAATAATTACTCAGATAACAGCAAAGATTATGCTCATGGTGCAAGACATGATTAATAAATCTAAAGAGGACACAGATAAAAAAATAGAGGACCTGAGGAACATGATGGAATCCCAACATAGGAATCAAATGGAATCCATAAAACAGATACAAACAGATTTCCAAGAGATTAAAAACTCCATCAAAAGTCTGCACAGCAGAACGAACCAATGTGAGGATAGAATTTCACATACAGAAGATAAGATTGCAATTAGTGAGGAGGAAAAGAAAAATTGCTTTAAAATTGTAAGGGACCATGAGAAATCAATCCAGCAGCTGCTAGACGATGCAAAGAAGAATAACATAAGACTGATTGGAGTCAATGGAGAAACAGGAGAGAGTGCAGATGACATAAAAAAATCTGTTCACAGAAGTGATGGCAGAAAACTTCCCAAGGACGGGAAAAGAACTTGACATACAGATAAGTGAGGCATATAGGACTCCAGCTAGCCTTAATCAAAAAAAGTCTACATATAATAGTTAGGATTCCAGAAATCCAACAGAAGAACAAAATTCTATAAGCAGTGAGAGAAAAGAAACAAATCACATACAAAGGAAAGCCCATCAGAATCACAGCAGACTTCTCAATGCAAACCCTCAAGGCAAGAAGAGCTTGGAGTGATGTATTTCAAGCCCTAAAGGAAAACAGCCTCCAACCCAGATTGATGTACCCTGCAAAACTATCTTTCAAAACTGATGGAGAAATAAGATACTTTCATAATAAAGAGCACCTCAGGAACTTCATGAATACCAAACCGGCACTCCAAAAAATTTTAGGCAATACCCTAGGAAACGACAATGAGGATCTCAACCCCAGGAAGCCCAGCAGAATGAATCCATTGGGTGTGACAAATTAAATTCAAAGGGGGAGAATCCAACAAAAGAAAGAGTCATGACAAGGCTTTTAAAACTTTTAACTTCATCTCCCTAATGAGGGTATAATTCAATCTTATTGTTGTACTGATTAGTATTTTTCTGATTCTAGAGTTGCACACCATTCCTTGTGCTATATTGGCTATTTATCATCTTCTTATGTCTACATTTTAATTGGGTTGTCTATTAATGAGCTCTAAGAATTCTTTATATATTCTGGTCATAGGTTATATGCATTGTAAATATGGTCTGTTTAAGGACTACTTTTCATTTTAATGATGTCATTTAAAGTTCTAAATTTTGATGGAATCTCATTTATCAATTTTTTTCTTTTATACATCATGATTTTTGTATCCTAGGTAGTTCTTGCCTACCCTGAATTCATAAATATTTTCCCTCATAATTTCTTCTTAAAGTTTTATACTTTTAGGCTTTCTTATTTAGGTTCATAGATCCCTTCAAGTTATTTTCATGTACGGAAAAAAAGGGTTGAGGTTAATTTTTTATATACGGATAACAGATGTTCTAGTGCCGTTAGCTGAAAACACTACCTTTTCCTCTGCTCTTGAATTGAGTTTATATTCTATAAAATGCTAATGTTAAATAATCTTTCAAAACTCAGTGGACCATATATGTGTGGTTCTATTTCTAGATTCTCTGTTTTATTCAAATGATCGATATGTCTTTCCTTGCACCAACACTGCCTTGATTACTGTAGCTTTAGAGGAAGTCTTAAAGTTAGGTACTAAACGTCTTCCAACACTGTTTTCTTTTTTAAAACTTTTCTAGGTCCTTTGTACTCCTACATAACTTTTCAATTTCAATATCTAATTCTTCATTTATAGCAAGTATACACAGACCTGAATTTTTATATATACCTTGTGTTTTCTAATCCTGCTAAATTCAAGTACAAGTTCTAGGGGCTCCTAGAGATTTCTTAGTATTTTCTCTGTAGATGATCATTTCATCTACATATAAAGATTTTGCTTCTGCCGTGCCAATCCTATCCTAGTTGTATCATTTTATTCCCAGACTATTTTGGTGGGGGCCTATGTTTCAAAGTTTAATGGACAGATAAAGAGTAAGCATATCTGCCCTTGCTCCCCACCTTAAGGAGAAAGCATTGTATCTTCTCCATTTATATAAGGCATTCTCACTGGAAGTATGGAGTACATGTCTTTAATCTGTTGAGAAGGTTCTGTTCTACTTCTAGTCTCCTGATAGCTTTTACCATGAACAGCTGTAGAATTTAGTCCAATACTTTTTCTCCAACTAGTGACAGGATTATATGGCTTTTTCCTTTCCTCTGTTTACATGATGACTTTTGGGGGTGGATCTTCCAATGCTGAACCAACACTGCCATCCCTATAACAAAACCACTTTCTACATCCTGCCAGATCTGACTTCCAATAGTTTGTTTTGTTAAACAAATTTCTCTCTATGTTCATACTTTTTTCTTCTATTATCTTTATCCAGTTTTAGGATTAGCACAATGTTGATTTCCTAAAATGAGGGGAGAAGTGTTCCTTCTTTTTTCTGCTTTAATTGTTTGATATAATTTATCAGTTAAAATGTTTATGAGCCTGCTGTTGTCATATAGGTAAGTTTTCAAGCTAGGAATTTACTTTCTTTAATAGGTGCTATTCAAATTTTACATTTCCTCCAGAGTTAGTTTCATTAATTTGTCTTCCAAGGTACTTCTTAGAAGTTGTCAAATTTATTTCAAAGAAGATTTTTGAAATATGCTTTCTATATCCTTTTAAATTCTGTAAAATCTGTGGTAATGTCTCCTAGATCTTGATATTGTAATTTAAAAAATGTATAACTGATATTGTGTAACAGGAAGAAAACGTCTAAAAGAGCAGGGTAATTGGGAGGGGTAGGGGAAGGGAAAAAAGAGAAAGGAAAAAATATGAGAAGAGAAAAAAAATGGAAATAAGGTCTTTGCAAATAGGGAAGAGTGGAGGGGGTGAAGGGAGGGCAAGGGAAGGGGAAAAAAAATAAGAACCAAGAGACTCATGTAATGGTACAAGATCCCAATGATGAATATAACTGTATTGTATACCAAAAATGTACCAATAAACTTAATGGGGGGAAAAATGTACCGATGATTAGAATGAATAATCGATAATGCAAAATAGGAAGGTAAGGTCCAAAGGGGTAGGGGTAGTGGGAGGGGCAGGGGAAAGGAAAGAAGGGAAAGAAAAAATGATGAGAAATGGAGAAAATGGAAATAAAGTCTTTGTAAATAGGGAAGGGTGGAGGGCGTGAAGGGAGGGCTAGGAATGGGGAAACAATAAGAAACAAGATGCATTATGTAAAGATACAATTCCCAATGAGAAATGTAATTGTGTTGTATACCTAAAATGTACCAATAAAAGAATTTAATTAAAAAAAGGAATTTTTTATAGCTATACATATTAAATTTTCAGTCTACTAGAATTACAGTGAAAGAAAAAAGATAAGGAAAGATTTCTCAAAACCTAAATAATGGGACAAGGAAATAGAAAGCCAATTGTGTAATATTAGCAGAGACGGCATCAGCAGAACTTCAGGAGATTCAGAAAATCATGATATCCTGACTAGTTGGCACAGTTGTGAGGTAAACTTTTTAGGGCAAAGGAAAAAACTTAAGGATGGTTGAGATTCTGGGTTTTTTTCACATGGGTTTCATAAACTTTTAGTAAATGATGCAATTAACTTTGCATCTGATGATTTTTAAATAAATATATAATGATATTTAGAAGAAAATATAGTTAATAACTTAATTCAATAAAATCAATTAAATGAACACATACATTTTCAAAATAATCTTTTTATAGTTTTCCATGTAGGGATCTTACATAACTAGATTTATTCCTAGATATTTGGGGGTTTTTATGCTATAATAAATAGCATCATTTTAGAAATTTCATTTTCTACGTATTTTCTGTATACACTATTATGTTTTATTTGCAAACAATAGTTTGATTTCTTCTCAATCATTTTTCCCTTTATTTTTTATCCTTGACTTATTAAACCAGCTAGGCCAGTGTTGAATAGAAGTAATGATAGTGTGCTTCCAAATTTTATTCCTGACTTCCAAGAGATTTCATTTATTTATCATTAGGTTTGCTATGATGATAGGCTTTTTTAGTAAATATTCTTAATAAATTAATAAATATCCTTTATAAAATATCCTTTATTACATTCAGAATGCCCCTTTTATCTGATTATAAGGGGACTTCATGAATTGATTTTGAAATGTTAAGTCAATTTTACACTCATAATAAATTAAAAATGATTATGATATTTTCTTTGTACATACTGGTATACTCAATTTGCAAAATTGTATTTAGTATTTCTGCATTTTCATTCATGAAATTGTACTGTAATGTTTCCTTTAAATAATGTCTTTATCAATTTTGGAATCAAGGTAACGTTGGCCTTATAAAATAAGCTGAAAGTTTGCACTTATTTTCTGTTTCCTCTAAAAGTTTGCATGATTGGTGTTATTTTTCTTACATGTGAAAATAACTAACCAAAAAAGCCATCTGGGGCCAGGGATTTAGCTCAGTTGTTCCACCACCTGCCTCGCAGGCACGAGGACCCGAGTTTTATCCCCAGTACCAAAAAAAAACCCAAGAGTAATACATCCATCCCATGAAATACATAACAACAAAAAAGCCATCTGGACTTGGAGATTTCTTTGTGGGAAGGCTTTTTGGGGGTCGGGGGTTGAGGGTGGTACTGAGGATTGAACCCAGGGTCTCATACATGCTGGGCAAGTGCTCCACACTGAGGTCCATCCCCAGCCTTTTTATTTTTTATTTTGAGCCAGTGTCTCACTGCATTGTCCAGGCTGGTCTGGAACTCATGATCCTCCTGCCTCACCCTCACCAGCACCTTGGATTACAGGCATGCAACATCGTGGCCAGCTTGTGGGAAAATGTCTAATTATAGTTTTTTTTTAACTAAAGTATTAGTTGCATTTTCAAGGAATTCTTGAATTTCTTTCCAAGTTTCAAATTTATTAGCGTAAGTTGTAATTTTTGATTGCCTTAATGTCATAGGGATAGTCCTCGCCGTTTATCCATGACCTTAGTCCTTATGCTTTCTATTTTTCTTTATCATTCTTGCTAGAGGCTTATCAATAGCGATACCAGACTACCTTCTGGTTTTATTGATTTTTCTCCACTTGTACAAGTGCTTTCTATCCATGTGATAACCTTTTTATTATTTCTTTCATTTGCTATTATTCTTCTAAAATCCTGAAAAAGCTACTTCATTTTGGGGGGATTTGTTTGGATACAGGATTTTGCTCTGTAGTTCAAGCTGGTCTATAGAGCCCAGGCTGGTCTTAAACACTCGGCAATCCTCATGCCTCAGCCTCCCAAGTGCTGGGATCACTGGAGTACACCACCACACCTGGCTTTACTTAGATCTTTCCTTCTTTCTTTTTCCTTTTAGAGAAAGGGGAGGGGATCAAACAGGGCCTTGCATATTTTAGGCAAAAGTTCTCTACTATGAAACTATATCTCCAAGCCTCTTCTTTTCTAATATATGTATTTATGACTATAAAATTCTTTCTAAACATTTCATATATTTGATGTTATAGTTTTGCTTTCATTCAGTTAAAATATTATTTTAGTTCAAAATTTAGATCTATTTTATGGTATTTGATATCAAGACTTATTGTAAAACTATAGGATGTATGATATTGCTAGAAAGGTAGACAAAGAGACCACTCTATAGTAATACAGACCCACACATATATGGTCACTCGGTTTACAAAAAAGGTGGCTGCTATAGGGAAATACAGAGAGGACATTCTTACCAAATAAATGATTTTGTGTCCTTGGATAATCACATAGGAAAAGAAATGAATCTTACTCCATACTTCCCTCCATATACAAAAGTAGTTTAGTTGGATTGTAGACCTAAATGGTAAATGGTAAAGCAATAAATCTTCTGGGGCTGGGGATTTAGATCAGTGGCAATGCGCCTGCCTCGAAAGCTCAAGGTCCTCAGTTTGATCCTGGGTATCAGAAAAAACAAAACAAAACAAACAAACAAACAAACAACCCAATAAAGCTTCTACCTACAAAATAACGTAAAAGAATGCCTTTGTGATCTTGAGATAGGCCACAATTTCCTAGAATTCACACGCAGATGTGCACACACATACACACTAGCCCTAAAGAGATTGTTACATTCATTTATATTAAGGATGTTTGCTCATCAAAAGACACCGGTATGAAATAAATATTTTGAATTCCCACATATGTCAAAGTATCCTTATGAAGAACACTTATAAATCAATAAAAATGAACTAAAACACTCAATGAAAAAATGGGCTAAAGACAAAAATTTAATAGAAACAGGATGCTTGAATGGTCAATAAACACAGGAAAAGGCACTGAAAACATCATTAGTCACGGGGAGAATACAAATTAAAATAGCAGAGTTCTATCACTAGGCGCCCACCTGAATGGTTAAAAGTAAAAAGAATGATAATACCAAATGTTGAGGGTTAACTTGGAATACTAATTTGGAAAACTGTTTGGCAGTGTGTGCTATAGCTGAACATATGCATATCTTATTGCCCAAAACTTCTACTCCAAGGGACATGTCCTAAAGAAACATTACATAAATGCATTCAAAGATATGTATGCAAATGTGTATAGCAGCATTTTTTAATAAAGGCCTAAATAATAAAATATCCACAAAAATACAATTGTGGTATATTTATACAATCAGTTATGATAAAGCAATAAAAATGAGTGAATTATTGCCACAAATCAAACATGAATGTCCCTAAAAAAAATATTAATGATGCCAGGCATGATGGTGCAGGCCTATAATCCCAACACTTGGGAGGCTGAGGCAGGAGGATAACTGAGAGTTCAAGGTCAGTTGGGCTCCATAGTGAGTTCAAGGCCGGTCTGAACTGCATAGCGAGACTCTGTTTCAAAAAAAAAAAAAAAGAAAGAAAAATATTAATGCTGAGTGAAAAAAGCTGAATATAAAAGTAAATGAACTGTATGAGTCTATTTACATAAAGCTCAAAACCAGGCAGTGCTACTCTCTGGTGACAGTTACTGTGCTGGGGGAGTCACAGGAGGGCAGGCACACTGCAGTGATGTGTTTTCTGATATGGATGATGGGTACACAGGTGCGTGAACTTGGTCAAAATTCACTGAGTGACAAAGCGTATGATTTCTACACTTTGATGCATGCGTCTTAATATTTCAATTTAAAAGTTTAAGCAAAAACTATATACTGAGAAAAACATGCATCTCCATGTGCTGTACCTCTGCTTTTATCTTGGGCCTTGACAGCAGAAAGAATTAAACAGCTCCTCACTTTGTGACCGTATGTCAAATTGTGTTAAAAATATCATAGCCTTGGGCCTGGGGATTTAGCTCAGTGGTTCCAGTGCCTGCCTTGCAAGCGCAAGGTCCTGAGTTTGATCCCTGGTAATAACAACAACAAAAAATTACAGCCTTGCCTAGGGGTGCAGCTCAGTGGTAGAGCACTTGCCCAACACTTGTGAGGCCCTGGATTTGATCCTCAGCACCAAATATGCCAATTTAAAATAGCACAGATCCTGTGGCACCGGGCCTGCCTCACAAGCACAAGGTCCTGAGTTCATTCCCTGGTACCAAAAAGAAAATAGCACAGAGCCTGCCCTAGACATGCTCTTTCACAGTACTGACCTGTTGCTTTAACTGCAACCTAGTGATGACTGCTTCCTAAGTAATTACCAGCTTTCATTTTTATCTTTGAAAAATTTTGTTAAAAAGAAACTTGGTTGTCAAACTTAAGTGGTAAGTTTAACTTTCTCTTTTTTTTTTTTTGTACCAGGGATCGAACTCAGGACCTCAGACTTGCCAGGCAGGCACTATGCCGCTGAACTAAATCCCCAGCCCCCAAGTTTACCTTTCTTACATGATTACATATATTTAATATTTGTCGGTAGTGGTTTTACTTTGTGTTCAGGAATTGCTGACTTTCAGATAAACCTGTGTAGGAAATGGACATGTATCTGCAGGACTCAATTTGCAGCACGTTTTTACTTGTGAACAACACAGCAATGCAAGTTGGCTGTGATCGCTGGTGTGAGTAGCAGAGGAAAAAGACCAAGAGCATGACTATGTTTGTGGAGAGAGGCACGTGAGAAGAAATACAACCTTCATCACATATAGGTTCTAAAGCAAAAAATATTTTTAAAAATTCATTCCCTAACTGTAGGATGCGTAGCCTAGATCAAGGCAGGAGGTAACAGGCTGAGGAAGGTAAACAGGTCGTTTTCTTCCAGTTTGGTGACATGATCCCTTTATTGGATCACGGAAAAATTCTAATAAAAAGAATTCCCAGAGGAAAGAATGAAAAACAAGAGCCAGTACACAGTGTAACAAAGGCAGCTGAAAACCTCTTCTAAGTAAGTACTTAACCAATTGTTTGGAATATAATAGGATTAATTCTAAGCAGGTCGAATTTTCTACTGCAATAATATTGACAATTTATGCCTCCTTCAAGTTTCTTTAAACTACACTTTAAGAACCAGTTTGCTATAAGAGGATTGATGTCTCAGTTCTCAATGATTCCCACTGGCTCAGGGCTATCAGGAAAGCTATGTAAAGGAAGTGTGTGCTGATCGGGCAGTGGTGCACCCTCTCTAGTCCCAGCTACTGGGGAAGCAGAGGCGGGAGGATCACCTGAGCCTATGAGTTTGGGGTCACCCCGGCACTATAGCCAAACCACATCATTTTAAAAAAAGAAAAACAGGAAAAAAATGTGTGTTGCTGTACTCAGATCAATTCAGATGGAAAAGATGGTGATGGCTAATAAAGAGAACATACGCTGTGTAGCAGAGCTCCATCCTACAAAGAACCCCTGAAACATTACCAGAAACCTGTGCAGTAGGCTCCAGTCTTCCTGCTCCTGCTCAATGTGTGACGCAAGCCTGAGAAAAAAACCTAAAAGACAGAACTAAGAGAAACAGAAATCAGGGAGCCAGGACAGCTAATGCTGCTTAATTAGCAAAGGTGCTGGTCCGTCCAAGCCACTGATTTTTATTAGTAATCAATTAGGGTAAAGGCATGCTACGTGCAAAGGTGGAACTGTCTTTCTCCAGCACTCTCATGACTCTCCTTCGGTCCTCTCTACTTTGGCATTTTCTCTACTACTTGAAGAGGACCCAGAGTTGAAATATTGGGCTGAATTACACAAAAGTGTTGTCTTTATAGGTCAAAACCAGTCAACCATAGGCAAAGCTACAATTTAACATACACCATAGTGGACTGCAAGGACCTGCAATCATGCAGTTTCTATGGAAACTAATGGAGACAAGGCTTGTAAAAGGAAAAGTCGAAGCATTCTCAAATTAGGAACAGAATAGACAAAATACATGATTGTAATTAGAACATTGTCCTTCTAGCTAAGAAAGTTTTAGATGTGGGAACGGAATTTGGGCGCAAGTTCCTCTGACCTCAGCACGTAGGCTTCGCCGGACTGACCTCTATAAAGAAGCCAGTTGTGGGGTTAACTCTCCACAGCCTGCACTGCTTACAGCCTGCTTTGGGCATAAGCAATATTGTGATTCCCCACACATCCAAAAGTGCAGGAATGGTGAAAGTTCTCTGCACACACAAAATGGCAATAGCTACCAAAGAATGTCACTCCCTACTGTATTACTACTTACCTAAACTTCAAGCTAGCATCTCCCACCCTTTATTTTTTGCCCCCCTTTTTTTTGAGACAGAGTTTCACTATGTAAAGTAAAGGCTGGCCTTGAGCTCACTACATAGCCCAGGCCGAGCTCAAACTCATGGTAATCCTTCTGCCTCAACCTCCTGAGTGCTGCGATTACAGGTGAGCATCACCATAGCTGGCTCAAGCTAGCTCTTTTTTGCTGTGCTCCTTACTTTCTGTAGCCTTGATATCATTGCTCAATCAAGTTTCTCCTTCCCTGCCTCCTTCCTCCTTTCTGCAGTACTGTGGGTTGAACCCTAGATCCACCCCTAAGCCCCAGATTAAACAAAAATGTCGTAATTGCTCTCTCAGCTTCAGTCTCAAGTCTTTTTAATTTTTTTAAAAATTAGATCTCTTTCTCTAATCTTCACCTCTTTGGGATTTGTAGTGTAATCATTCTTTGTAAGTATCCAATTCAAATTTCCCCACCCCCCTTATTTTTTTTTATGGTGGTGCTATACATCAGGCTCAGGGCCTTGAACACACTAGGCAAACATGCTACCCTTGATTATACGCCCAATCCCTTCTGCCCTTTTAAAATCCACTACCATATTTCTTATCACCTTTACTAAACTCTTGCTTGGCATCAAAAGACAACTTCATAAACCGTGCCACCAAAAGAAATATCCTAGACTTTTATCCTTCCACCTCCCAGAGAGCTTGGACCTTAGCTCGAGTCCATATAAACTGTTTAACTCTCTCACCAGTGGTCTGTGAGTTGATAATTCAGGATACTGCCATTTGACCTTTTGAACTAAAGAAAATATCCTTCGATGTCAGTGAGACTCTTCAGCATATCAAATTTATCAGCCGATTAATTGGTAAACATGGAAAGGAAGAGATATGAATATGGGAAGTCATTTTTGTCTTTATTTCTTTTTCCATTTCCTTTATAATCTTACAGAAAAGTCTATAATCCTGTATTTATTATGAGACTAGAACCATGTAAACTACTTTGAAGTTATGACTTCAAAAAGTTTTCAATATCATGAGGTCTAACAGGAGAGAGGAGACTTTATCATAAGTCCTATTTAATCAGCAAAGAGCTTCAGTAATTTTAGAACTTTCTAAACAAAATTATCTAAACATCTGGAAGCTATTAAAGAGCTGAGGAAGTGACCCCACAGTTACATTTAGAAAGGCATTTTTATTATAAATTCCTTACAAAATAAGTCTGTGGAAACAAAATTAAATTACTGTTACCATTTTACTCAAATTTCTCATACCAATTAGATATTTTATAATTGAAATATAGAATTACTTGGGGAGAACAATGGTTTAGTGTTTAAGCAAGTAAATGGATAATTAAAATATGTGATATTATGCACCTAGGTTCTGATTTTAGTAGTAATATATTAGTTATATACATTCTGATTTGTAGGAAATATATTCAAATATTACGGCTTAGAAGTCAGACAGAAAAAAAAAACAAAGTCAGACAGAATGAGCATTAATTTCCGACTCTAGCACTTACTAGTTGCAGAGACACAGGTAAAATTCATCAACTTGGAGTCAGGATGTTCTTCTCAGTATAGAGCAGAGACAGCCTTGCATAAGACGATTAGGTGGGTTAAAGATTGAGAATACTTGATCTGAAATGCTTGGGACTGGGCCGGGGATTTAGCTCAGTGGCTTTGCTGCCTGCTGCGCAAGCGCAAGGAACCGAGTTTGATCCCCGGTACCAAAAAAAAATGAAATGCTTGGAACTGTTACCAAGTTCTGTGATTCTTAGACTCTCTGGGGATTCTTTCCAGATTCTTGGTGTCCTGAATAAAGAATTGGATAAGACATGTGGAAAAGGTAGCAAGGTTTTATGTTTACACTGAGAAAGCTCACAGTGGACACAAGGTTAATGGCAGACATCTTTGTTTTCCCCTTTCTTTGGGCTGAGGTCAGATCTAGGCTGTCCTATCAAAAACCTGCTTGGTTTCACACCAAAAGAACTGAAGATAGTACTTTCTGATTGGTCCCAGGTGCAGGGCTTCAGAACTGTTTTCTGTGCTTATGTCCTGGATCTCCATGATTGACAGGTCACACCTACTTGTTCAGGAGGTTGGCCATGCCCTGAACTCCTGCCTTGGGACCAAGAGTGTTTCTGATTTTTAAAAGTATTTACACATATATAATGAGATATCTTGGGACTGGGACCCAAATCTAAATATGAAATTCATTTATGTTTCATATACATCTTGTATGTGTAGCCTGAAGGTAATTTTATATAATATTCTTACTGTGCCTGCAACTTAATCACACAAAGTCAGATGTGGAATTTTCCATTTGTGGCATCATGCTAATCCTAGCTCAGAAAGCTTTGGATTTTGAAACAATTCAAGTTTAGACGTTTTGGACCAAGGATGCTGAACTGTAAAACTTGGAAGCCTAGCACAGTGTCTACCCTAAGTATAACAATAAATTTCCTCTCTTCTTTTCTTTTTCTTTCACTTGCTTCCTTCTCACTCTCACCCCCACTATCAACATGTCACACCTGCTTTTCATTTCAAGGCCAAGGGCGATGTCACATAAAAGTTTTTTGAAACTTCCTGTATACTTCTTATCTTCCCATTGTTACCAACAGCTTAAAACGCTAGAAATCCCCAAGAGGATTATGTTTATTTCAGGGCTGAGTATAGGGGGAAAGTTAGGACAGTGTATTTTGTTTGGCAGTAGGTCAAGGAGGAAGAAAACTCTTTATCCAGGAACACTACTCTGAGTCATACAATACGTTAGTTTTATATTTGCTTCTTTTAATCCTGATACTATTCAGGTCTGTTTGCAAAGCTCATGTTCTTTTGGCTCAAAAATTTTGTTGGTGGCTTTTGTAGATTGCAGGAGACACACACAATTTTGCACAGTGCTAGTGAGTTTTAAACCACTGACTGACAAATGGATGCACAAAGCCAGAGCTGGGTGGGGGGCTATTGAAAAACAAAAACTAAAAGAGGAGGACCTAAGACACATAAATAGATCAAGAGCAGTGTTGCCTGAGAAACTGTTCTCGGATTCCCTAGCTGTGGAAAAGAGAAGGAAACAATAGCTGAGAATCAGAGCGAAGCCTGGGGCCAGGACACACAAAAACACCAGGCGAAGTGGATCCGCTGAGGCTGAGCTGTAAATGGAAGGTGCGCTGAAAGGAGGCTGAACTTTTATCAAAGAACAGGGTGTGGGGTAATGGAGCAGTGACTCACAATAGAAGCCCTCAGAACAGTGAGACTTCCCCAGGTCAGGGACAGCTCCTGAAACACCCTCAACCAGGCTGGGTGAAGTAGAAGGAAGACATGCTCCTCCCCAAGTCGGGTCCTCGCCAGCTTCCTCTTGTTTAAGAAGCTATTCCTGCTCTCAGAAGACTTGTCTGGCCATCCCTCACACTTCAGTGAACTCTCCAGTGGCTTTATGAATGATGAAGGAAAAGATTTAGTAATAGCACATACAGCTTTCTTGTTCAGGTATACCTTTATGCTGCCATTTAAAAATATATATATTTTTAAGCCAGGTGGGGTGGTGCATGCCTGTAATCCTAGCACCCAGAAGGCTGAGGCAGGATGATCCTAGTGAGTTCAAGGCCAGCCTGAACTACAGAGCAAGACCCTGGCTCAAAAAACAACAACAAAACCAAAATAAAAAATATTTTTAAAGTAGGTTACAAAGTTAAACTAAAATATTATTCTTGTAGTCATCTACAAAGTCTTAGTAATTAGTTGTGATTCTAATTTTGCTTCTAAACACCTACATTGGGTTTAAATATCGTTTCTGTCTCCTACACGCTGTGTGACTTTAAAAATATTATCCAACTTCTTTGAACTTGAGTTTCCCTATTTGTCTGTGCTGGCATTGTTGGTAATGTCTGTTTTAACTACAGACTAACACACTGAGCTGTCCATTACTTCCAGGATGCTACCATCAGACTCGGACATCTCAATACTTCACTTTGTTTGTTTGTTTGAGACAAGACCTCACTATCCAGTTGAGGCTGACCTTGAACTCACTATGTAGCCCAGACTGGCTTCAAACTTGCAGCAATCCTCCTGCCTCAGCCTCCTGAGTGCTGGGTTACAGGTGTGTGTTACCACAGCCAGCTCACACACTTCACTCTTCTACTCATGCCCTGTGATTTGGATCTGAAATGTCTCCTGAAAGCTCTGAGTCAGAGGCGTAGTCCCCAAATGGTGGTGCTGTGGGAAGGAGGTAGAAGTTTTAGGATGTGGGGTGTCGCTGGAGGAAGCAGGTCCTTAGGCCTGTGCCCTGAAGAGCACACTGGGAATAGGGACCACTGCCCCTCCTCTCTCTGCTCTGGCCACCACTGTGTTCTCACAGGGTGAGTCCCGTGGGGATTCTTTCCAAGTTCTTAGGGCCATGAACAAAAAACTGTGCACAGCATGCAGAAAAGCCAGCAAAGGTGTACACTTATTAAAGGTGGGAAACAGGTACACTCTACAGACTGAGAGCGAGCCGGGGAAAAGACCCACAGCGGCCCGAGGATAAAGGGACAGGGGTCTTTTGTATCCAAAATTCCCAACTTGGCTTTCCCCTCATGCAAATAAGGCTTTGGGACATTTGTCCTATCAAAACCCTACTTGGCCTGGAACCAGATTTAAAGTGGAATGTAATCATCATGTCCTATACAAAGACTTGCTCAGTTTCTCCTCACATGGAAATGAAGGACAGGGATCACTGTCTTTTGATTGGCCGTGCCCACATGCAAATGAAGTATTGTGAACAGTGTCTTCTGATTGGTCCTGTAAACAGTGCCAGATTCCAGTGTAGGACTGAAAATAGCTTTTTTCTGATTGGTCCACAGTGCTCAGCCATAAACTGATGTCATTTTGGGTCCTGTGTCCTCCACACGTCCTCTGTTTTAGGGAACATCTCACTCGACCTGTTACCCAAGGGTTTTTTATGAGCAAGTGTAGGCACATTCTGCGCAGGCAGTTGTTCTGTTTGCCCCAGCCCCAAGCTCCCACCTCAGTAGGGTGAGCAGTTTTCCTGCCATGTGCTCCCTGCTGGGATGTCCCACTTCACATGGGCCCAAAGCAATGGGACAAAGTGATCATGGACTGAGAACTCTGGAATTGTGATCCGAAATAAATCTTCCACCATTTAAATTGATTATCTCAGGGCTTTTGTCACAGGGATGGACAGCTGCCTACCACGTCCCAACTGGCTCTATCTATAGACATCTGTTTATAAACTCCATCTTCCCAACATTTCCAGATATATTTCCTTTCACCTCTACTGTCTTGTCTTGGTCTAAACCTCTGTCACCTCTCACCTGGAATACTGCAATAGCCTGCTAACTCCTGTTAATGTTTCTGCTCTTGTCCATGCCCTCATGAGCTTTAAAATAAAAGTCAGATCATGTCTAAGGACTACTATCTAGAATATATAAAGAACTGAAAAAAATAAGATCCTCCAAATTTAAAGACCCAGTCCAAAAATGGGCATCTGAAATGAAAAGACACCTCTCAGGTGAAGAAGTAGAAATGGCAAATAAATATATGAAAAAATGTACAACATCACTGGTCATTCAAGAGATGCAAATTAAAACAATGCTGAGATTCCACCTCACACCAGAAAGAATGGCTGCTATCAAGAAATCAACCAATAACAAATGCTGGTGGGGCTGTGGGGAAAGAGGAACACTTCTTTACTGTTGGTGGGAGTGTAGACTGGTGCAACCACTGTGGAAATCAGTGTAGAGATTCCTCAAACAACTAAAACTAGAGGATGTATTTGACCCTGCTATTCCCCTGCTGGGTATCTTCCCAAAAGAATTAAAAATGTCTTACGACAGTGATATATGCACACCATGTTTATAGCGGCACAGTTTGAAATAGCTAAATCTTGGAAACAGCTCAAATGCCTATCAATTGATGAATAGATAAAGAAGATGTGTTTTGGAGTCCGGCATGGTGACACACACCTGTAATCCCAGCACTTGGAAGGCTGAGGCAGGAGAATCACTGTGAGTTTGAGGCCAGCCTGGGCTACATAGTGAGTTCAGGGCCAGCCTGAACTTCAAAGGGAGACCCTGCCTCAAAAAAACAAAAAAAAGGAAGATGTGTTTTTTTATACATTGGAATACTACTCTGCCATAAGTAAGGATGAGCTTGAGACATTTATAGCTAAATGGATGGAACTTTGAGACCATATTCCTAAGTGAAATAAATTGGACCCGCGTGTGTGTTGTTTTGTTTTTGTTTTGTTTTTTTGGTACCAGGGATTGAACTCAGGTCCTTGTGCTTGCACGACAGGCAGCAGAACCACTGAGCTAAATCCCCAGCCCAGGACACGCAGGTTTAAATACCACATTGTGGGCCAAGGATTTAGCTCAGTGGTTTGGCCACCTGCTGTGCAAGCATAAGGACCTGAGTTCGATCCCCGGCACCAAATAAATAAATAAATAAATACCACATTGTTTCTCTGGTGTCAGAAATTTAAAGTGGAAATAAGGACTAACATATATAGCAGATATTGGGAAATGGGAAGAAAATGTTCAAATGGGAAAGAGAATAAGGGAGGGGGAAAGAGAAAGGAAAGAAGGGACAAGAAAGAAAAGTTAAAATAAAAGGAAAAAATGGAAACAAAGCTTTTATATTTAGGGAGGAGAAGGGAGGTTGGAGGGAAGGGAAAAAAAGAAAAGGTGGGCCGGGGATTTAGCTCAGTGGTTCTGCCACCTGCCTCACAAGTGCAAGGTCCTAAGTTCAATCCCTGGTACCAAAAAAAAAAAAAGAAAAAAAAAGGCAGAATATATCATCATGGACAGGTGCCAATTCCCTATGAGTGTTATCATCATGTATATCTAAAATATACCAATGCATATTTTGCCTTAAAAAAAGTCAGATCATGTCTACCTCAGAGGATCTGGTCCGTGTGCCCTTCTCTGTCCTTGTGCCCCATTGCTCTCCATCTTTTCATTCCACTCCATCGGCACTGCTGTTCGTGCTCTTCCTAGAACACATCGAGAACTACCCAGTGTCTTAGTTACTTTCTCATCACTGAGATTCAATACCCAACACCCACAATTTGAAGGAGGAGAGGTTTACTCTGGCTCACAATTTCTACAGGTTTCAGTCCATAGTAGCTGGTTCCAAGGGAGGGTGCCATGGCGAGGGGCATGGTGTGGGAGAAACAGCACATGGCATGGTGGCAGGAAGCAGAGAAGGATCGAGGGAGGAGGAGGGAAACAGACCCTTCTAGGCCACGCCCCAGTGAGCACCTCCTCTACCCAGGCTGCACCTCCCCACAACACATTCAGCTATAATCTCATCAGTGGACTGACCCACCAATGAGTATCACACCCCTGTGATCCAATCACCTCCCCAAAGCCTCACCTAAGAGTGCATGTGGCGTTGGGGGACATCTGGATATGAACCATAACGTTCAGGTAGATCCTCTGCAAGTGCAAAGCCCTCTGCCTGGAATGTTCTTCCCTCTTGTACACACAAGGCTGTTTTCCATCCTCCTTCAGGTATTTATTCAAACGTTACCTTCTCAAAGAATCCTCTCTCACTACTCTGTCTAATGTACTATGTCTCTCCCTCCTCATTCCTTTTCACCTCCCTCTCTTCTGTGCTTTATTTTTTCTCAGCTTTTATCACCATCTAATATCTATATGTTTTATTTCCTTATCTTCATTTTCTAATTGATCCCACTGGAATGAATTCCATAAGAGCAGTGATTCATATTTGTCATATACCTAGCATGTAAAATAATGCATGACATATAATAGTAAGTCAATAGATAAATAAATAATCTTGAACTAACAAATGAATGATTGGAAAACTATAATATAGCTCATGTACCTATACCTATACTGTACTTCAATGATATATCTTGGGTAACTTTGCTTCCTGGTGAAACTCATTCTGATGTTCAACTCTGGCCAATAGGAAAACCCTCAAATGCAGCTAATAGAGATGATACAAGTGGGACTATGAGCCCACACCCTTCCACTCACCTGAACCTGGGCACACACTACCTTTGTCCTAAGGTCTATTACTCAGAGGTAGAGATAAGAAAAAGAAAAAGAAACCCCTGAGGCCACCTGGAAGATTCTGAAGTCCCAAGCCAAGACAGACATGTGCCGGCATGACCTAACAACAACCTTTCTTCACTTGGAGATCAATGAAGGCTCATGCACATGGACTGCATTTCATACATCCAATTATAACAGAGTGAATTATGGGAAAACACATATGTGATAGATGCAGCTGGCATGACTCAGCATCCTGTCAATAACGTTGTCAGTCATGCTCTGGAAGACCCAATGGGAGAGCAGTGCACATTTTAAATTCTTTTTTTAAAAAATTCATTAAGTTTACTGGTACATTTTAGGTATACAATATGATGACATTCACCATTAGGAATTTGTACCCTTACATGATGCATCTTGGTTCTTATTTTTTCCCTATTTCCCTGCCCTCCCTTCACCCCCTCCACCTCTCCCTATTTACAAAGACTTTGTTTCTGTTTTTTCCTTCTCTCGTATTTTTTCCTTTCCCTTCTTTCCTTGCCCCTACATCCCCCCCACTTCCCCTTCCCCTTTGCCCCTTTTCTTCCTATTTCACATTATCTATTATACCTTTTGGTCCTCATTTACCCTTTCAGTTTCTCACCCCAGAGAAACTATTCGGTATTTACCCATGTGTGTCCCACTTATTTCACTTAAGAGTATGGCCTCGACACATTTGGAATTCTTAAACACAACCCTTTCAGTGCTTGCATCATTTTTCTTTCCACCAGTGTACTCTGAGCCTCTCACCTGATTAAAATTTGGCTGCTTTTTCCTTACCCTAGTGTGGTACATCCAATTTTATGTTCATTGCACACAAGAATTTAGAAACCTGTCCAGGACCCCATCACCCACAGTAACATAGCTGTGGCTATTGGGGTGATGATTCCCCAAGACCCAAAGGAAACAGAGCAGGAAAAATAAGCTTCTGGAAATCTTCGTTCAAATCAGAAGACAAGGAGGAAAAGCAAGATGCCAACCCCCAGTCACACCCACAGGCACAAGCTGCTGCTGGCAGGCAAGTATGTAAATTGGGGAAGGGAAAACCCTTGATGTGGATTAATCAAGCATCTGGGAATCAGGAAATTTCTTTCTGAATACAGAGGATGTCCATTATACCTCTTCATTTTGGGCAAGCTATAGGGGAGAGATGTGAAAGGGAATTTCCTTAGAAAAGAGCAGGACTCTAGGACATTTCTAGAAAAGTCTTTGTAAACCTGAATAAGTTAGACAGTTTCTGTCTCTTATTCTTATTCACTTATTCACTCTAGGATTTTTATATTCCATAAATTCTGACTTGCAAGGAGAGCTTACGGCTTGGAGGAGAGCTTCCCAGCATCCCTGGGAGCAATGATGGCGAGAAGTGTTCACATCCACTCCACAGCCTCATCTCAGGGTCCAGAACCGAAAAGCTGTGTGCAAAGAAAATGCTGAATGAGGGGTTACTCTTTTCCTCATTTAATTCTTTATCCTGAGACTATGTTGCCATGGAAAAAGATTTCGTGTAGAAGAGAGAGAGAGAGAGAGAGAGAGAAATAGAGGTACAAGAAAGAGGTTGATTGGGACAATAGCAGGAGAAGAGACCTGAAAAGAGTGAAATTTGGAAGGAGTAAAATCATGCATAAGTTGACAGGCAGTTAGAAGACAGCTGGTGACAGATAATCCATCAGACCTTTTGACCTAGAATTATCTCGCAACATGTATTTCTTATTGCTCCTGGAGGAACTAATTATGCGATTTTCATCAGTCTGAACAAATCTTTTTTATACTATTCTTTTTTTTTTTTGGTATCAGGGATCGAACTCCAGTCCTTGTGCTTGTGAGGCAGGCAGCAGAACCACTGAGCTAAATCCTTGGTGCTGCCCGGCCCTTTTATACAATTCTTTATGACAAACTCTGACATGCATCAGAAATTCCAAGGCCATGAAAACCCTCAGTGTTTATAGTACCTGCTCCAACATTATGCGAAGCATCAACTAATAACCTTCAAAGTTGAGGGCTGCACACACCCTGTACGGTTGTATCAAAAAATCGAGAGTTACAGCACTAGGTCATGTTGATGAGACCATCATTTTTATTTTCAAATACTAATATCGAGTTCAAAATATTCAGAAAAATAAACTCCCAGAAGAAAAATAGTGGAAAGCATTATTATTTTCCCTTTAAAGGTCTTACATGTTACTGATTACTTTTTTTTTATAGAAAAGGCATTTAGTCTGTCTCTAAGAGTTGCCAAAATCCCAACAGTTTCAGCATTGCTGAAAACTCCAAGTCCATAGCCTTCTCTGAGATTTAAGGCAAACTCTTTCTTAGCTGCAAGCCCGTGTATAAATGCAAAGAAATCTAAGCATTTCCAAAATACAATGGCACAGGTAAATATTCCCATTTAAAATAGGGAGATAAAAGGAATGGGCCCAAAACAATACCAAAATCCAGCAGGGCAAACATTAAATCCCATATTTCCATGTCCAGCATTGGAGCAATTTGTGGCAAGATATGAATTCCAAAGAGCTTGGGTGGCTCCATCTCTGGGGCACTCCCATTAGTTGCAGCTCTCGTGGCTCCTCTCTTGGGCTGGCTCTGCTCCCTCCTTGAAGTTTTCCTCAGATGATTCTTGTCCTTAACTTCTCCAGCCTTCTGTGGTCTCCACCTTCCTCTTCACACTGACCACCTCACACACTGCCCTCTCAGGGCACACTCCCTGGCCTCCCAAGCCTTCTTATGAAATCTGAGTGGAAGTCTTCCTGATCCCACAATTTTTGTTTTCTGAATGTACTTAAAACCAGCACCACGTAGATGACACCAAAGTCTGCCACCAGCTAGAGCAGTAACTGGCCTTCCTTCTCTCTTGGCTGTAGGGCTCCAGTACCTGCATTGCTGAGTACTAAGAATCAAATCCTGAGGAACAACTTCCCTAGGCCACCACCATTTTGGAATATGGTGCTCTGGGGCTCTCTTCTCAAAACAAAGTTGTTCACCTTTGCAACTTTGAGGCTGCAAAGTCTAGAGTCCTGGTGGTTCCTGTGATGTCCTTGGGCCATCTTTTCCATTGTCCTATTCCCTCTCAGCAACCAAATTCTCCTCTGCTTCATCTTTGCAATCTGCAACTTTACTGGAGCTTCCTCTCTGGCCAAACTTAAAACATTTTAAATCATTCTGCTGGGCCCTTTGCACTTGATTTTCAACATACATCTGGCTAAAAGCCCCTGACAGTAACCATGCCAGTACCTCAACGTTAGACTGCCTTGAAATTTCTTCCGCCAGATTAATTAGTCCATCACACTTAGTCTCAAGCAAAGTCTCTGGACAAAAGCAAAATGCAGTCAAACTTTCTGACAAAGCACAACACATATGGTCTGGATTCCAACAGTTAATGCAGTCCTTCTTCCCAGCGGAACCCTCGTGAGCCTGGTCTTTACTGGCATCATTTCTATCAGCCTTCTGATCTTCTGTGCTCTGACCAGAGTCTCCCATCTAGTTTAGCTTATAGCATTCCAGGGCTGCTTCTTTAGCTGGCATCTCTGAACCTCCCAAACTCTTTTCACAAGCCAGTTCCAAAGGCGACTGGGCCACATGGCCAGGTAATATCATAGCAATGACCCAACTTCACTGGTACCAAAATCTGTCTTAGTTACTTTTCTTGTCACTGAAACAAAATGCCCAACATCCAAAGTTAAAGGAGGAAAGATTTATTTCAGCCCACAGTGTGTAGAGGTTAGATAAGTTCACAGTTGGCTGGTTCCAGTGCAGGGTAACATGGCACGGGGGCATCACAGAGGAGAAATAATCCATGGAATGGCAAATATGAGGCAGCAGCACTAAGCCTGCCTTTCTCTTTTCTTGTTATGGATTATTTTAATATTTAAGAAAAACTGAAAAAAACCAAACAAAACTGAGCTACTTACCCATTCCTTTTTTGGCTTTTGACTGTGAGCCAGGGTCTTGGTAAATCACTAAGTTACCTAGGCTGGGCTCAAACTTTCTGGGTTTGAACTTGCAATCCTCCTGCTTCAGCCTCCCAGAGTGCTGGGATTGACACATACTTCTGCCAAGATGTGTTGCCACCCCATAACAGCAAGAGTAACTATTCATTGCCTGGAACTTCCAAAACCAAAATAACCTTTTTTCTCTTTGTAAGTTGATTATCTCAGGTATTTTGTGACAGAAAGCTGACTAACACAGGATATCACCAACGGTAGATGAGGTCATGAGGGTAGGTAGGGCTCTGGCCCTCTGGATTAGTATCTTAGAAGAACATACACCAAACTGCTTTCTCTATGCACACTCCAAAAAGAAGCCAGGAACCAACCCTGCCAGACCTTGATATGGGACTTCCAGCCTCCATAACTTGAGAATTTAAATTTCTGTTATTTAAATCCAGTATGGATGGCGGCCTGGGCAGATGAAGCCACTCAGGGTTATACAGTACGAAATTGCATACTTGGTCTTTGTCCCTGTTTCCTGACACAGACTTTCTAAAACCTTTGGAATGTAAGGAATAGTAAGTAATAAGGTGATTGTGAGTAGGCCCTGGAGAGCTTCAGGATGGGGCTGATTGCCAGAGGAGCCAAACACGTATGTGATTAGAAGTGCAGAATTTTGAACTCCACTTTGGAGAAGGGCGAGGGGCTGGAGATTGAGTTCAACCATCCCTGGCTAATGGTTTGATCATCATACCTGCACGGTGAGATGATCCATAAAAACCCGCAAACAACAGTATTAAGAGTTTCTGAGTTGGCAAACACATTCATGTGCCAGGAGGGGGGTGCACCCCAGCTCAACAGGGAAAGAGGCTCCCGTGCCCAGGACACTTCCAGACCTCTCTATGGAACTCTGCATCCTTTATAATAAACCAGTGAAACTCAGTCAAGTGATTTCCCAGGTCTGTGAACCATTATAGCAAAGGAGCCAGCCCGAGGAGTGGGGCACGGGAACCCTGGTTAAAAGCCAGGATCAGAATTACAGGAGGAAGCCTGCTACCTGGCACCGGAAGTGACACCAGTCTAGTGGGGCTGAGCCCTTTAGCCCGCAGAGTCTACCAACACCAGGGAGTTGGCGTCCAAACTGGATTGTGGCACACCCGGCTGTGTCTGGGGGCTGAAAAGCTGACTTCGGTGTTAAAACAGCTCACACATGTGCCATCAAAAATAGTCTGCGGAAAGTCAGCTCAGAGGGTCACACGTGTCTTGCGGGACCCTCCGACCGTCCATCAAGGGGAGGAAAAGCGGAGCTCGGCCCACTGGCTTGGGTGGCTAGCAGCAAAGGCAGTTTTGTGCAGGAATTCCCGCATCCTCCTTCAGGGCGCACTGGGGCCAGTGCCAGTGTGGGACTGCATAAGTCTGTAATCATAAAACTCCCCTAGCCCCAACTGTGATTGAATGTGAGTAAATAGATAAAGACGCTTGTGAGTTCCGGGACACTAGATAAGATCTGTATCAGCCATAAGGTCCCAAAGTAAATTACTCAACTCTTTGTTCGAAACTGATGTTCCGGACACCGCTATCTATAGAACAATCTACAAACATCTGCTGACCATCAGTATGTGTCAGCTGACCACTAACCTTTGTTCCTCTTCTGTAAATTTTGTCTGTTAACTTCCCCTGCAACCCCCTATAAAAAGAGCCTCGGACTCTGGGCTAGTCGCCTCTCTAAGCTACTTTGCTTTGGGAGTGCCGTCTGGCCAGACTAAGGTCCGTTTTACCTTCCAACTTGTCCGGTGTGTTCCTTCCCGGGTCTTCTTCGCTGCAGTCAGCTCCTCGGAGCGTTTGGTAAGGCCCTGGTCTCACCCCAGAGTCCCGGTAGAGACCCAGCCCCAGCGATCAGGAGGCCCAGGGAGAGAACCCAGCAAAGCAGTACGACCTAGGCAGGGGCTCCGAGGCGAGCCACAGGAAGCTGTCTGCTGCAGCCATGTCCGGACCACCGCTGGCGAGAAATGTGCTGTGCAGGGAACTGAGACCTGGCCACAGCCCTCCCTGCAAGATCCTCCCTCTCTTCCAAACCTTGGAGAGCTGGAGCCTGATTTTTATTAAGGGAACCAGGTTTTCTCACAATGTGTCATTTATTTATCTCTTAACACCCACAGTGTTCCCAAGGGACACCTAGTTTTTTAAATAGTACAAGGTCAGTTATTTAAAAACAAAAAAGCCCTACGTGTTGGCACAGCCTGTAATCCCAGCACTTGGGAGGCTGAGGCAGGAGGATTGGCACGAATTGGAGGCCAGCCTGGGCTACACAGTGAGCTCAAGGCCAGCCTGAACTGCACAGTGAGACCTGTCTCCAAAAAATCAAAAAAGAAAGGAAAACAGAAAGAAAAAAATTAAAAACAAAAAAGAATACCCAAGTATAGAGAGTTCTATGGGAAGCAACTGAACTTCCAGATATCATAAGGCTGAGAATTGTGACGAAGTGCTGGGGATTTAGCTCGGTGGCACCCTGGCTACTTCGAAAGCACAAGGTCCTGAGTCCGATCCTCAGTACCAGGGGAAAAAAACAAAAACAAAAATAAAAATTGCATCATTAAAGAAAGAAACTGCATTATAGAGTTACCTGATGAGATAAGCAAAATCGCGTGTGGAAGTGCTTAGCCTGCACAAAGAGCTCAATAAACAACAGTGATTATCATTTAAAAAAAGAATTGTGATAAACTTGAAGATAAGCCTTTCTTTTTCTTTTCTTTTCTTTTTCTGGTTTTTTGTTTTGTTTTGTTTTTTGAGTCAGGGTCTCATTATGTATTCCAGACTGGCCTTGAACTCACTATGTAGCTCAGGCTGGCCCTGAATTTGTGTGATCCTCCTGACTCGGCCTCCTGAGTGCTGGGATCACAGTTGTGGGCCATCTCACCTGGTTTCTTTTTCATCTTTTAGCCTGCAGTCTTTTGGAGCTGAAATTACTTATCTACACAGAAGTCTTCTCCACCCAGACATGGAGTCTATGGAGTGCTCTGCCATCTCTCAGAAACTTGGTAGGAAAATATTTTAAATATTGACCATTTACTTTGACATTGCATTATGCTGTCTGCCTGTCCGTCGCATTCATCTACAACTGTATTCTCTTTCATAGATAATAACCTTTTAGATTAGGGAGTAGCAAATTATGGTTTATTGCTTGTGCTTGCAAGATAAGAATGGCTTTAAGTGGCTTCTGCCACCTCAAAAGAATAACATTTTGTCATATGAAAATTATGTGAAATTCTAATTTGTGCCTGTAAATAAAGACATATTGGACACAACCACACTCGTCCACGTGCGTATTACATTGGCTGCTCTTGCACAAGGGAGAGTCAGCTGCTATAAGGTCCCCATGGCTCTTTGAGGCCTAAAATGCTTGCAGTCTGAACCTTTACAGAAAAAGCTTGGCGACCCCTGGCCTAGATGACAAAACATGCTTACTGAGCTCCTTGTGCATTATCTACCCCTAGGCATCCAGGCACTTTAAACTGCTTCCTAAGGAAGTCTTCTGTGTGTTACTAGCATTGATTTTGACGAGGCCACTCAAACTCTATTAGATAGGAAATGGTTTTGCTAAAGTTGCTTTATTTCTTCACAGAGCCAGGGCAGAGTGTGTGTTTAATAAATGTTTATCAGATAATTTAGTGAGTGAATAACACTGGTGAGTCTGGCAGCGTGTAACATCAGTGAGAAGCCAAGCAAGCATACTCGTCGCTGCTTTGCCTGCTCAGAGCTTGGTGCTTTAAGAAGCACATACAAATCTGAGATTACAGACTTCCCCAGTGAGTCTGCAGGACTTGGTGGCACACGCCTGAAATCCCAGCACTAGGGAGGCAGAGGCAGGAGGACTGCCATGAGTTCAAGGCTAGATTGGACTACATAGTGAGTTCAAAATGAGCCTAGACTACACAGTGAAACTTTGTCTCAAAAAACTAAAAAAAAGTCAGAAGTATGAGAAAAATGTCTACGAGTAGCAATCCAAATGAAAAGGTCAGAGAATCAACATTTGTCCATGTTCTCTCCCCATCTGCCAGGAGGTCTGAGAGAGAGAGGATGTTTACTCTTCACTTAATAAACACAGGACTCGTGTCTACACTATCGGCCAGCCTCTTCATTCGGGGCAGTGTGATTCTTCCACAATAATCCCAGTGAATTCCAAATGAGAGTCCTGACAGTGCAGAAACACAGCTTAGATTCTGCCCGTGAAGTAAGTGTACATGTGCCGGAAGAAAGCCCTTCTCTCTCCAGTGGTGGTGGTAGCCATGTGAACTGAAGATGTGACTGTCAGCAGTGATGTCTTTATTTCCCTGTACCTTTCACCCCAGGGTTTCTGGGCAACTCTGATTATGGACTATAGTCTATTTCATTTGCATGAAACCAAGAAAGTTCAGATTCTTTGGATTTGAATGGCAACTTTCTTCTCACTCCCTAAGCCCTTGAAAAATCTGTAAGTGCCTAATTCCCTATACTTAAATGTTTTTATCTTTAAATATTAAGATTGATCTTTCTCTTGGCCGACACCCGACTGTATGCGGGAATAGGATCTAATTCACTTTTGCATTTTCTATAGCAGTTAACAATTATTTGTTGAAAGAATTTGGCAAGATGAATGACTACATCTTTCATATACCACATTATAGTCACTTTATCATGAATCTTTTCAAGAGTCATTATGTTCTGTCTTTTTACTTTTCTTAACATTTTCCTTTATTTTAAAAAATAGACTGTAAAAATTGTATATTTTGTGGAATACCATTTAGATGTGTGTTGTTACATTTCTTATAGCAACGCAGATGATTATGTTTGTGTCTAAACCTCAAGCAAACTAGTCCTCCTAAAGGATTAGCATGGCGTATTATCACCCACTGCCATCTGGCTGTCTGTTATAAAGATATAAGCAAGATACTAGTTGAGATAAGCAATCCTTGTTGTTTTAATATTGTATACTATTTGATCTATGTTCTATGGCCATTGGGCAACCACTCTTAGTAAGTAATCTTAAGGGCATAAATAGCAGTAAAATGTTGTAAAACAATTAGAAATTAGGATGTTTTGAATATTCATTATCTTTTTTTTTTTTGAGGCAGTGTTTTGTTATATAGTTCAGACTGGCCTTGAACTCACTGTGTAGTCTAGGCTGGCCTCGAATTCACCTCGATCCTCCTGCCTCAGTGATCCTCCTGAGTGCTAGAATGAATATTCATTACCATATCCTTAAAGTTATTAGCTTCCTGAGATATAATTCATATACCATACAATTCATCCATAGTGTTCATTTACAATTCAATGTCTTGTAGGGTATTTATGGAGTTGTACAGCACTGCCACAATCTCATTTTAGGCCATTTTCATCTTTCCCAAGACCCTGAAACCCTTAGTAGTCACACCCCTCCCACAGACTAACACAGCTACCAGCTTACTTTCTGTCTCTCTGGACTTGCCTGTTTGGGCTTCCTAATTTCACCACATCCCTGTCAGTATTTGTTATTTCCTGTCTTTTTCATTGTAGGCATCGTAGGGCATGTGAAGTGGTATTGCTGTGCTTTTTTTTTAATCTCTGTGGTTTTGATTTGCATTTCTCTAAAGACTAAACATCTTGAGCATCTTTTCCTATAGTTATCAGCCATTTGTATAAATGCTTTAGTGAAATACCTATTCAAATCCTTCATCTTTTAAAAATTGGATTATTTGTCTTTTGATAATTAAGTTATAAGAGTTTAAAAAATACATTCTGGACACAAATTCCTATCAGATACATGGTTTGCAAATATCTTCTCTTACTGTGTAGCTTGTATTTTCATTTTCTGTCTCTCCTTTCTCTCTTCTCTCTCCCTTTCTCTCTCTTTCTTTCTTCCATTCTTCCATTCTTTCGTTCCTTGTTCTTTCCTTGGAGGTGCTAGGGATTGAACCAAGGGCTTCTGCATGCTAGACAACCACTGTACCACTGAGGTAGACTATTTTCTTGATAATATCCTTTGAAGCATGAAACCTTTTAACTTTGATGAAGTCCAATTTTATTGGTTATGGTTCTCTAGAGGAACAAAGTCATGGGAAAAAAATATATAATTATGCAAGTAAATCAGTTAGGGAGGCTTTAAAATCCACAGTGGGAGAGAGAGTCCACAATCATCCATGGGATCAGAAGAAGAATCCACAACAGCTACCTGCTTCTGGAGAACAGGAGGAGCCAGCAGTTGCTCAGCCCAAGGAGACAGAAGCTCAGAATGGGAGTGGTCCAGGTACAGTGCCAGGGCAAGATCGAAGGCCAGGCCGGGAAGCTCCCAGGGGAGTCACTGATGTGAGTGTGCTCAGAAGATTGAAGGAACTGGAGACCAGTGTCCCAAGGCCATGGGAAGCCTGGCTCTTCAGAGGCCGGACACTTCCTTCTCCTTTCCCTTTTCTGTTCTGTCCAGGCTACCAGCCCACTGGCAGGTTCAGCTTCCATCCAGGGTGGGTCTTCACTCAGCTCTCTGGCCTCCATGTGAGTCATCCACAGACACAACCAAAATGTGCTTTACTAACCTGCTGGGTATCTCCTAATCCATTCAAGCTGACACATCATGATTTACAATCCCACCAAAACATCTAGTTTTCTTTTGTCATTTGTACTTTTGGTATCCTATTTATGAAATCCTAGCCAGGCATATTGGTGCAGTCCTGTAATCCCAGCACTTGAGGAGGCTGAAGCAGGGGGATTGCAAGTTGAAACCCATCCTGGACTACAAAGAAAAACTCTGTCACAAAAGCAAAACAAAATCTTACTTTTTTCAACTATGCCCTGAAAGAATAGAAAAAAAATAATTCCCTGAGAACTTACAAATTCTAACAAGCTCTTATGTGAGATTGAAGTTAAATGTATAGGGCTGTCAGATTTAGCAAATAAGAACAGAGGATTTTCAGTTAAACATGAATTTCAAATAAGTAATGAATAATATTTTAGTAAGTCTGAAATATTGCACTAGAAATTGCTTTTGCTTTTGTCTAAAATTTTAATTTAACTGGGTATCCTGCATTTTATTTGGTAACTCTTCCAATGTGGTATATTATAGCAAGAAGTAAATTGAATTTAAGTTGTTCCACTTTAGTAGTGCCCTCTGGTGACACAGAAACAAATCCATATCCTTTTTTTGGAGGAATGTAACTTCAAAGAAAGCTTTGAAGAATTTCCTCAGGTAAAGGTCTACCAGAAGCTCACAATAAAAATCACAAAACCTATAAAAATAAAGGCAATGTATATATGAAGTAGGTAAAAAAAGTCAAAAAGTATACTCAAATCCATAGAGACTTCAGATACTAGGATTATCATACATAGACTATACATTGTTAATATGTTTAAAGAAATGAGATTTGATAACATGAGCAAAAGACTAGAAAAAAAGAGATTTTGAAAAAAACCTAGAAACTCTAGAAGGGAAAATAATATCTGAAATTCAAAACTGAGAAGTGGAGAAACAGCATACTAGACAAGGCCAAAGAAAAGATTAGTGAACTGGAGGGAATGTATAATGAACTTACCCAAAATAAAGTTCAGTGAGACAGAGATGAAAAATATAGAGAAGTTAGAAAGACTCAAGGACAAAGTCAGGATCTGTAATGAATTTCAATTAAAGTTCTAGAAAAGGCAAAAATGTATGGCAAATAGGCAATAATAATGTAGAAAATGGTTGAATGTTTTCAGGAATTGTTGAGAGATACTAATTTCCAGTCTCAGGTAGCTCAATATTTTCAAGCCAGATAAGTTAAATAAATTTAAGCCTAGATCTACAAAACTATAGGGTCCCAAAGATGAAAAGATGATATTTAAAGATTTTCAGCAAGACTAGATTGTCTCAAAACCAGCAGTATAAAACATCATTACGGTCTGGGGATTTAGCTCAGTGGTTCTGCTGCCTGCCCCGAAAATGCAAGGATTCCCAGTACAAAAAAAAAAAAAAAAAGAGACATCATTACACTCTGAGTAGTAATACAAACAAGCATGTTATCTCCTAATAAGTAAATGATCCCTTATCCTTTTACTGAAGGAAAACCATCAATGATCTGGATGCAAATATTCTTAGACTGGTTAATTTTTATTCTTACCCAGAAAGGAAGAAATGCAATAAATATGTAATAATTCAGGCTGTCAACGAGGTGTACAAAAAAGATTCAGATTGTCATCACAAAGATGGTTAAGGTTCCGTGGACAGCTCCCTGATCTCCAGCTCCGTATCCCCAGTCCCTGGGTGACCTCGTCCATACCCACAGTTTCACTGACCACGTGCTCAGCTGTAACATTTGAACCACAAAAAGCCTGCCTTGGCATCTTTCTATCCTCCAGCAAAAGACTCCTATTTTCTTTCCTTTTTTTTTCTGGTACCGGGGATCAAACTCAGGACCTTGCGCTTGTGAGGCAGGTAGCGGAACCACTGAGCTAAATCCCTGGCCCATGACTCCTATTTTCATCAAGAAAACCGAGGCTTTAGAAAGTAGCTCTCTTCCTTGCGTGCAATTCCTCCGCCTGCCTCTAGGGTTCTCACCACGATCTGGGAAGCCCAGGGCCAGTGAAGCTTTCTGTTTCTCCACTTTGTCGGTTACGAGTTTCACCAACTATTGTCTTGTAGCTTCTTTAAATCTATCACTTCAACTTTACTTCTAGTCGAACACCTCTGTTCAAGTTTCTTCTTCTCCCTCTCCCTCTCCCCTGCCCTCTCCTCCTGTTCTTCTTGCTTTTCTTTCTTCTGAGACAGAGTCTCACTATGTAGCGCAGGCTGCCCTCCAATTTGCTATCTACTCCAGCTGGCCTTGAATTTGAGGTCCTCCAGCCTCAGCCTCCCTAGTGCTGGGATTACAGGTGGTACATCACACCTGGCACCGTTGTGCAAGTTCCTGCCCCTCACACTCGGATTACTGCGGGATCACAGTGAACAAAGTGGACTCAAAGGGCCGGGGATTTAGCTCAGTAGTTCTGGGGCCTGCCTCGAAAGCGAAAGGTCCGGAGTTCGATCCCCGGTACCAAAAAAAAAAATACCCTCCTCACTTCAAAGTGGACTCAAGGCTTTAATTCTCTACTCTCTGCAGTAAATCCTGCATGTGTCCAAAAGCTGTCCTTCAGAGCCATCCTTCATGTATCAGTCCCAGAGTTCTTTAACAATTCCCAGTTTCCTGCTGCACAAGCACAAGGACCCAAGTTCAATCCCCAGTACCCCCCCCAAAAAATCCCAGTTTTTAGTGTAACAAAGTCACAATTGGCACTTGAAATCTTCTACAATCTGTCCCCAAGCTAAATTTACAGCCTTATCTCCCAGTCCACTTCGATCTGAACCAGCCAAACTGGTAGGCCCTGTCACTTTCGCATCTACTTGTATAGTCCTGCCTCTGCCACCCCAGAATGCATGATTTCCAGGGCTCCACCTCCTTAATCCAGTCATTGTCAAATCTGGTCACAGATATTACTTCCTCCTCTAATCCCTCCCTGTCTCTCTCAGCCCTTGGAAATCTTTACCCTTTGGTCCACTGTTTCATTTGTTTCCATCAGGGTGACAGTTGCCTCTGATTGCCAGGGCTGAGGGATTTCTGGGAAGATGGGAGGCTCCAAAGCAGAACAGTCCAGGGCAGGCTGGGATGGTTGGTCACTCCACATGATGTGTGTGGCGGGGGTCCCAGGGACAGGACAGGGAGGCAGCGCTTTCTTGTGGATGTTCACTCAGTGCATTCAGAGGCAGGGGTGGCCACAAAGCCCGGGGTGGGAGGAGACTGAGGACACTGGACCTCATAATAAGCCTCAGACTTCAAATAAGTACAGAGCCAGAAAAATCTAACTTTTGTAGCTCATTTCAGTTTTTTCCCTGCTTTCTTTAAGGAATTAAGAAGAACAAGGGAGAATAAATAATATTTCAAATACAAGAGTCTTGTTTTTTTAAGAGTAGGAAAAATTTATTGGGAGAAAGATAGCTTCTGTCTAAGCGAGAGAGAAAGGGAACGAGAAAGTAGGTTGCCCACAAGAGCCTTAATAAGGATCTAAGTGGGTAGGAAATCTAGACAGGTAAACAACCTCTTTTATTATTACCTTGGAAACCATCAGAATCAGAGCTATTCACTCCTGGAAGAAATGAGACCCAGAAGGTAAGGCCACATTTTCTGGAGGTTTTCTGGTGCTCAGTTAAAATTCAAGATGATTTATAAAGGTGTGGTAAGACCACAGCAGATTAAACAGAGGATTGTACTAGAAACCTCCAATTTGCCCTCAGTATGGAGCAATCAAATCTGTTGTCCAAGGAAAGAGGAGGATAAAGGAGCTGAATTTGCAATGTCCTGGTAAGTAGTAAATGAGGCGTGGACAAGTTGTGTGTGGATGAATGTAGAAGAGGACTGAAACACCAAGACAGTGCTAGTAAGTGTGAGGCGACACACATGTATGAGGCCTGTGGCCAGGACTTTTGGTTTCTGAGGCCTTGGGTCCTGTTGCTTTTGGACCTCAGTGGGCAGAGCTTCGAGGCGGTGGAGTAGAGCTGCCCACCTTCTAGTGGCTGGGAAGCAAAGGGGCGGGGCTTCAAATGAGCACATCACTTTCTAGTGCACGTGCTCAGCGACCTAACTTCTTTCTTCTAGGCCCCTCTTCCAAAGGTTCCTGCACCCTCCCAGCAGTGTCCCTAACAGGGGACCAGCCCTTAACACACAAGCCTTTTTATATTTTTATTTTTTGTGGTATCAAGGATTGAATCCTTCTCACTGAGCCATTTCTCCAGCCCTTAAAACATTTAAAAAAAATTTTTTGGGACAGGGTCTAACTAAGTCCCTAAGTTACCCAGGCTGGATTTGAACTTATGATCTTCCTGCCTCAGCCTCCCAGAGTGCTGGGATTATAGGGGTGCACCACCACTTCTTCTTTCAGGAGACTCTCAAGATCCAAACTATGACAACAGGTGTACCCATCCTTGAATCTTTCCAAGAGAGTACTCTTCTAGGGTCTCTTAGGAAATTTTCTGTGTGTGGGTGTCCTCATTCAAACTCAATT
Organism: Heterocephalus glaber; assembly: GCF_053883595.1. NCBI lineage: Eukaryota > Metazoa > Chordata > Mammalia > Rodentia > Bathyergidae > Heterocephalus > Heterocephalus glaber. The sequence goes on along the minus strand of NW_028258343.1, from coordinate 13,939,536 downwards.
TTGGGGCTTCGGATGTAGCTCCATAGTAGAACACTAGCCTAGCATATATGGGCATCCTGGGTTTGATTATAAGCACCACAAAAGCAAAACAAAACTTCAATTCTGATCTGACTAATGCCGCCATGGGCAGGGAAGGCTGGTGAACAGCAGAGAGGGGAAGGATTCATGAATCTCGAGGTCCCAGGCTGGAGGAAATATGGCCATTCACCCAGCCTGTACTCGATCCCAAGCTGAGTTCCCACCATCTCACTCCATGTGTCCATTACTGTTGTTGTTGTACTAGGGATAGATTCCAGGGAGCACCAAGCCACAACCCTTTTACTTAATTTATTTTTATTTTGAGACAGGGTCTTGCTCAATAGCCTACACTGGCCTTGAACTTGCAGTCCTCCTGTGTGAACCTGCCGAAGAGCTGGGATGAAATTGTAGGCCTCCACTTCCTGCTCATGATGTATTTGAAATCGACTAAGTGAACTATGCGATGTGAGCATTTTAATAAGACTGTAGAGCCTTTTTGTTCCTTGATCTCTGTAATAGCTTCCTGGTGTTGAACTTGGAAGCCATGTGGCATCAAGATAATTTTCTACATGATGCGATTTTAGAAAATGTTCTGTCTGCCAAGAAGGTGTCCTGTCTTTAGTTGGCATTGTGTTATTAAATAACTATGCCCTTCACTAAATAAGTTATATATATATATATATATAGAGAGAGAGAGAGAGAGAGAGAGAGAGAGAAGAGTTTATTGAGGGGAAGATAACTTCTGTCTAAGAGAGAAGGAAGGGAGCCCGGAAAGTGGGTTTCCCCACTAAATAAGTTATATTCCTAAACAAATTTGAAGCTTGAGATAGTTCATAATAATTAATCTTGCTCAACACATTTGTGGCTTATTTTTGGATTCTCAGATGATCTATAACATATGGTGATACTGTAATTGGACATGGTTGGTTTCTTTTTTCTCTTTCTTATTTGTTGGAAATAGGCAGAATACTGATAATTACTAATCCCCATATTCCTGCATTTTGAAGTTAGTGTTTGGCAGTGTGTTAGCTCTGTGGCCGCTGGAGGAAGAGCCACAGCTGGGAGCACTTTACGTGGGTGGAAGGAAATGTCCACGGCCATTGCTAGACTCACTCTCCGGGACACAGCCCCTGGCAGGCCATCAGGTCTCCAGAATCCACATCTCAGTCACCTCTTAGGACGATGTTCAGTCTTCAGAAAGTCTATTAAACAAATAACTCATGGTTTAGAACACTTAGGTGTGGGCAGGCCTGGTGGTGCAAGCCTGTAATTTCAGCACCCTGGGAGGCTGAGGAAGAAGATCACAAGTTCAAAATCAGCCTGAGCAGCTTAGCAATTTAGCAAGACCCTGTCTCCAAATAAAAAATAAAAAACGGGTGGGGGATGTAGCTGAGTGCGAAGGCCCAGGCAGGGTTCAGTCCCTAGTACCACCACCAAGAAAGAAGACAGACAGAAAGAAAGAGAAGAAAACACTGAATATCAGACTCTGAATGGAGCCCACAAAATCCCTGCCCTGGTGGAGCTTACTTCCTACTAGGAGATGGATTTAACATGTGAGTGTTCAAATACTGGTATGAATGTGGCTGATGGTCACATCAGTCAGTTTTCTATCACTGTAACCACTACCGGAAGAGGTAAAGCAGCTTCTAGGGAGGAAAGGCTTATTTTGACTCACGGTTTTGGAGGTGTCACTCCATGATTGGCCCTCCTGCTTCCGGCTTCTAGTGGAACCTCAGGGTAGGAGCAAGTGCTCCAGCACGGCTGTCTACCTCCTGGGAAAGATGCAGAGAGAGGACGGGCTGGGTCCCACCTCCCTTCACAGACACCCACTGGCCCTGGCCCTCCAGCTACCTCTGACAGGACCTGCCAGCTGGAGGGGCGTGGCTCAGCCCGAGCTGTTGCACCCTTCCCCTCACTTCCTTTTGCTCCCCCTTGAAGCCAAATGGACGGGACCATTTGCTTCAGTGTCCTCTCTGGCTATCAAAGCACATTCTCCACTCCAACAGGAGTGCAGCCAGGCAGCGTTGTGCCCCCCCACTTCAGACCACACTGTTGACTTTTTTTTTTTCTTTGGTACCAGGGATTGAACTCGGGTCCTTGGGCTTGTGAGGCAGGCGGTGGAACCACTGAGCTAAATCCCTGGCCACGACACTGTTGCCCTTTTGAGGAAGGGAGGGGACACCCTGGAGTGGCTAAGAAGATCAGGAAGAGAGGGATCCAGGCCCCTGATTTGCATACCCAGCATTCACAGCGAGCCTTCCAGAAGATTCCCTCATGAAACAGGCCCACAAGCGCTAGGGAAGTAGTTCTTCCCAGGTACTTCTGGAGTTTAGTCTGAGGGCTCCCTCCCGTATACCAGCCCCACGCTGCTGCAGCACAGGGACCGTTGAAACAGATTTGCTTTGGTTTCCTGTAAACCTGCTCATGATTTATTTCTCAGATAGTGTGGGCTCCAAAAGTCCTGTAAGTGTACTTAGGATTTTTATCCTGAGTAGTATGGACAGAAGCGATAAACACAGTTGTGAACACCAAAGAGCTCCAGAGACCAGCAGCTGAGACCCAGCACCCAGCAGAATTGACCTATGCTGTCCAGCACGAGCTGGCATCAGATGTTGACAGCCAGCAGTGACAGAGACCAGCAGCTGGCTGTGTCAGCCGTTGGCATCACAGAACTAACTGGTGTCATCTAGTGACATCAGGACTGCTGGGAGAGCTGCACTCTGCTGATTCATGATTTCCACCAGAATGGAGCAGAAGAACCCTATCTAGGCTGACTGGGAACGAATCCACAATCTCCCAGTAGCACTACTCTGAGAAAGAGCCTTTGGGGAACATTCTTTTTCCAAACTACAATAATTGTTCACAGCTTAATGGTTAATAAAATGGTTGCCTATGCATTATGTAAGGTATACAGTGTATTTTTCTGCAATTATTTTGAAACATGTCATTAGACTTTATTAGTACCTTAGTACCTTTAGTTTATGAGATTAATTGACTGACTTAAAATATAACTTGATGAAAATCAATAGGGTACTTTTGCTTTGTGTTGTTGGAGGAATAGGACCTGGTTGTTGTTGACTATGGATTATATGTCATGAAAGCACTCAGATACTTGGTTTCTTTGGAGAAAAAATAAAATTTCTATGTCATATCATACAATCAAATAAATTCCAGATTCATTAAAAAATTAAATAGTCAAAGAATAAATAGAAGCCTCCATACATGATCTTGGGGTTTTTTGGGGGGGTTTTTTGGTACCAGGGATTGAACTCGGGTCCTTGCGCTTGCACAGCAGGCGGTGAAACCACTGAGCTACATCCCCGGCCCTTGTTTTGCTTTTTGATACAGAGTCTTGCTATGTAATTCAGGCTTGTCTGGACTTCACTATGTAGCCCCCAGCCTGACTGTGAACTCATGATGATCCTCCTGCTTCAGCCTCCCAATAGTGTGATAACAGGTGGTCATCACCATGCCCAGCCACTATATATGATCTTATGACTGGGAAACATTTTCATATGTTAGAACAAAGCCATAAAATCATTAAGAAAAATTAACACATAGAGCAATATACAAATTTTCAAATTCTGATGCTACTAATTCCAATTAAACTACTAACCCCATTTAAAATAGACAGTTTAGAGAAAGTATCTTCTGTCTATATGCCGAAATTTTTTTTTTTCTGGTACCAGGAATAAGCTTGCACTTGCTATGCAGGCATGGCACCACTGAGCTAAATCCCCAGCCCTATATGATGAAACCTTTAAAATCACTAATAAATAGATTTTATGAAGTAGAAGGACAAATAACTTAGGAAAAAATTTTCTTATAAAGAAAGACATGTAAGCAGCTATTAAACATATGTCATTATAAGTATGAAAAAATTTCCCTGCCACCTCCAAGGTTCTGCAGATATGACCTGATGACAGACAAACAGGAGTAAAAGCATATGCGTTTGTTAAAATGCACACGCATTTGTTAAAATGCACATGTGCGTGGGAGCTAGACAAAATATGAAACTCAGGGGTGGGGATGTAGCTTAGTGGCACAGCTCCTGCCTGGCAAGCATGAGGTCCTGAGTTCAATCTCCAGTACCAAAAAAAAAAAGAAATAAAATTCAAAGAGCCAGATGTTGAAGCTTAAATATCCTTTTCTAAGAGTCTCAAGAGAGAACTGGGTCCTATAGGCCATTTCAAAGGGGTAGTAAATGATTTTTAGGAGAAAAGATTGGGCCCAAGGAACAATGACTGGGAACAAACTTCCCCAGGGCTTTAGGTGCAGTGTTCAACTTTTAGCCTTTTCCTTTATGATGTGACTTTAATATTCCTTGGTAATAAAGAGTCAGGAGGAGCCATGGTGCTCCTCTTTGGTGGATCTGGCCTTTAGGTTGATAAGGAAATTCACAGAAAGCCCTTCCCTGAATTTGCTGCTTCCTGGGGGCTCTCAATTTGAATCCAAAAGTAGCATATTTGGGGGTATCTTTTTCTGCAACCCAACAAAATAACATTCATATTCATTAAGAGTCAAAGACATGAGCTAAAATAACCATTTGTACTCTTTTGCCTTTTTTGGGACTATTATACAAGTGTATTTAACAAAAAATTAATATGATATTTTTAATTACTTTCTCATCAGTAGGACAGAATACCTAACATCCACAAGTGAAAGAAGAAATCATGCAGTCTGTGGAGGTTTCAGTCCATAGTTGGCTGACTCCAAGGCAGGGCAGCATGGAACACGGCAGAGGAGAAACAGTTCACAACATGGTAGGCAGGAACCAGAGTGGGATCAAGGGAGGAGGAGGGTTATGTGTTTCCAGGCCATGCTCACATTGAACCACCTCTTCCTTCCAGGCATCATCTCCCAACATCACACACAGCTTGAAACCCATCAGTGGACTGATCCAGTGATGAGTAGGACACACTTATGATCTAGTCACCTCCCTGAAGCCCCAACTGAGGCATGAGGCTTTAGGGGACATTTCAGATATAAACTATAACAGGTATTATCAGACCCTTCAACTGTATCTGACTACTGAAATAAAACTGTGATGAAATAAGCAGAGAGGTGTAGCTTACCTGTAGAATGTGTGCTTAGGATGCATTAGGCCCTGAGTTCAGTCATCACCACATGCACACAAAAATAGCTTACAGAGATTCCTCATCTAATGACCAAGTTCCATACCTGTGACTAGGTTGTTAAATGAATTGGTCACTAAATGAAGAATTGTATACGTACATTACAAGACTCAGGACAAAGAAATGGTCAAAAGAAATTCCAACTTGATGACTTTGCTTTTACTTGCATAACTCTTACAGTACTATACTGGATAACAGAACATAAAACTACAGTAATGTACTGTAGAGTACATTCAGCAAAAATTACACTACTGTATAAACAAGGTGTACTGAACAAAAAAGACAATGAAGCTTTATAAACAAGATGTACAGACCTGTACAAAAAAAATAAAAGATGAGTCATAAAAACAAGCAGCGGAGGGCTGGGGATTTAGCTCAGTGGCGCTGCACCTGCCTTGAAAGCGTAAGGTCCTGAGTTCGATCCCTGGTATGTGTGTGTGTGGGAGCAGCAGGTTGTAAGTCCCAACAGTCATTAACACAGGTAGATCATTAAAAGAGGAATATTTGTACTGATTTCTTAAAAATGTATATGCAGACATTACAAGCATTAACTAAAAGCGCTATGGTTTCCCCTCCAACTAAAGTCACCCTGGGTCACCAGGTGTTCTGGTGAGCTTTGTACTGCTATCTGACTATGTCTCATGTACTGCATGATTTCACCTGAGGTTCATACGAGGGACCAAGAAATCTTCTAGCACAAGCATTAAAACAGGGCTAATTTTTTGGTAGAAATTCATGAGGCCAGAACTCTATCACAAAAGAAAGTAAGGGACCTGACAGAACTTACCAGATGGAAAGGAGTCTGGCAGGATGAATGAGCTAATTTACAAATAAGTGCTGAAGGTCAGAGGGGGCTATGGTCCAAGAACAGTGTTCATTTGAACCAGAGCCCTTCCAGTCCAGTCATCTTGGCAGTGTACATCGTCCTCTGGGGAGAAAAAGGGCTGACCATGTAAAGGAACTTCCTGTCCCAATGAACTCGATATCTCTCAGTCGTCCAAATAATACTCTCCTGTTGTATTGTTATTGGGTAGCTCCTTCTAAAAGTGGCTCACCAAACAAACACTACTTCTTGTCTTGAACAAAGAATTGAACAAAATGAGCAAAAAGCAATTGCAAAGTCTATTTGAAAAAGTGTAAGTGAAGAGTGAGAAAGAAACTGGCTCTGTAGAGCCAGCATGGGTGGAGTAAAAGAGGAAAAAGCAAGATAAGAGTACGCCATGGAGGAGCCAGCGCAGTGGGGCATGCCTGTGATCCCAGCACCCAGGAGGCTGAGGCAAGAAAAACACAAGTTCAAGGCCAGCCTGGGCTGCCCAGTGGGTTCAAGGCCAGCCACATAGCAAACCCTGTCTCACCCCCGCCCCCCAAAAAGAAAGAGTACTAGCTGGAGGACACAGGGCTGGCCATCATGAGCAAAGCCACGATAGCAAGGTCTTCTAGGCTCGGTGTCCTTTGTACTGTCCCAACCTCAAGGAAATGCGTGAGAACTGTAGATACGGGTCCTGACACGTGGTGCTGGGGTCCCCCACCTCAGCCAGTTCTAGGCCATCCTATTGAAAATCTGCCGGAGTTCTTCCCAGAAATGGGAATGCAGGGCTTTGGGAGCTGCTCTGTGCATGTGTTCTGGGATCCTGTAATTAACACATCACGCCTACTTCCCCAGCCAGCTTTGCCATGCCCTAATTTTCTATGTCAGTATCACCCCCATTGCCTAGCCCTGGCAGAGGGTGATGGATGTATAGGGAGGAACTGTCCTCCTTTGCAAGACTGAGAGTCTCCACTGGGAACTGGTAGGCAGGTGATGTCCATGGCAGGCAGGGGGCTCCTGGAGCCGGGATGGACCAGCAGTGCCCAGGGAGACAGGGCTGGGGTAGGTGGCAGCCTGGCATGGTTTGTTATGGGTGCTAGACACTGTTGAGAACCCCAGGGCATTTCAGAGGGGTTTCACAAAGGACTGTCATTGTGATGTGAGTAGGTAGGTTTATTTAGCTATCAAGATTTATTGTTATTATTTTTTTTCTGGTACTGCGAATGAAACTCAGGACCTTGTGCTTGCCAGGCAGGCACAGTGCCTCTGAGCTACATCCCCAGCCCTCAGCTATCAGGGTTTAGATGTTAATATCAGCTAATTTTAGTCTCAGGTTTGCGAATCTTTAAAAAACTGAGGCTGAGCTGGGCGTGGTGGCGCAAGCCTATAATCCTAGCACTGGGGAGGCAGAGGCAGGGGATCACTGTGAGTTTCAGGTCAGCTGGGACTACATAGTGAGTTCAAGGTCAGCCTGAACTGCACAGTGAGACCAACAAAACAAAACAAAAGTTAGGAGGGGCTAGGGCAGGATAAAATAAAATTTATTAAAAAAACCAAAAATATTGAGATTGTCTACAATTTCCTTCCTTTCCTTCCCTCCCTCCCTTCCTTCCTTCCTTCTGTCTGGGTTGCTGCTTTCTTTTTTGACAAATCTGAATACTTAATATAAAACTTGATAAAAGTTATAAAAGTTGTATTCATTCATTGAGCAACCTCTATGCATTCGGGGACATAAAGACTTTAAAACACACATTCTGCATTCAAGGAGCATAAAGTCTAATGTGGGAAACAGGGAAATGAGGTGAAAGGGGGAGTCAGGGCAGCCACAGGGAGTTCGGAAGCCCACAGCTGGGGCACCAGACCCAGTCAGAGGTCCCAGACAGCCCCGCCTAGTGGTATTTTTTTTTTTTTTTGGTACCGGGGATCAAACTGGGGTCCTTGTGCCTGCACAGCAGGCAGTGAAACCACTAAGCTAAATCCCCAGCCCCTAGTGGTTTGTTTTTTTTGTTTTTTTTTTGGTACCAGGGATCGAACTCAGGACCTTGCGCTTGCGAGGCAGGCGCTGGAAACACTGAGCTAAATCCCCGGCCCCCGGAAGTGGTATTTTTAAAGAACTTGACAGAACCAATAAATATGGAACGTAAATTAAATAGATAAGTTTGTAGGAATTTGCTTGTTTTCTGATAAGAACCAGGCTAATATTCAGCCTCCTCAGCATCACTCACAAAGGCCTTGCTAATCCAGTGCACACCTCCCCACCCCAGTTCTACCCATCCCTCTTAACTCACCACATAGCCCTGCTGTTCCCATGACGCCTGGACAAGAAGGGTCCGAGTTCAAGCTGCCATATTGTTCTTGCACCACCAAGACCCACTGAACTTTTGAAGAGTCCAAGCCCATTATTTTATAGAGTGTCATACATGCTAGATTGGTCTGATTCTTTATCATGTTATTTTACTTGTTTTCCTAGCCTCATGCATTTCTGGTAAACCAGAAGTTACATTTAAGGCCTTAGTGGCTTTAGGTTTTATGTATACTAGCGATACTCCCAGCCAAGGTCAAATAATTTTGGCAAGAATATTTTGTGGGTGATGCTATGGTCTCTCTTGAGGCAGATTGTCCCAACACCATTGTTATTGTTATTTGCATAATAATAATAGCCCAGGGTCTTTGCACAGAACTATAGCCTCAGCCCTTTTTTATATTTTTACTTTGAGACAGAGTGATGCCAAGTCATTAAGTTTCCCAGGTTAGGGTTGAACTTGAGATCCTCCTGGTACTATTGTAGGTAGGTAAGTTAATTAGATTCTTGTAGGCAGTTAGATGGGATGGCCCTCAAGGACCCACCATGGACAACAAGATACCTTCACTGAAGGCCAGCATTGTAAAAGAGGAGAAACTACCACACCTGCCTGCTTCTCCCAGGATGAGTGGCAGTGATTGATAGTCTAAATAGGTATCAATCACCTGGGTAGGGGACCAAGATCTTAACCCATCCCTTTTAGGAAAGACCCTTGAACCATCCCTCACTGAAAATCCTTGTTCATTCCTTGAATGGTTGCTACATGACCTGCTTCCGCATTGGATCCCCATTTAATCAGGAGTACCTAAGCTATTATATTTGTAATCTTATTGGTTGTTAATAGATTTGTCCCACCTCATGTCCACCTTGTGATTTCTCATTGAACTTATATTACCTAAGCAACTGTACTTATAATCTTATTGACTATAGTTTTGTTCCACCTTGAACCTCACCTTGAGGCTTTGTCCCATAAACACCTTTGAGAAGTGGGATCAGTGGGCAACCCACTTTCTGGCCTTCCTTCTGTCTCTCTTAGACAGAAGCTATCTTTCTCTCAATAGATTTTTCCTACTCTCAACCTCTATTGTTCCTAGAATTCATTCTTCGATTTTAGAGAACACAAACTTTCGTTTTGGATATCCAGCAGGTTTGGGAGTTACCTCTATTCCCTGTATCAGCACAGGCTCCCAAAGTGCTGGGTTACAGGTGTGCATTACCACACCTGGCTGACCCCCCTCCCATCTCCCCACTGTCCCAACTTGATTGGCCTGGAAACCAGATTAGCAAAGCACACTCCAGTGTGACTGGGTGGGTCGTGGAGGTGGGCTCCTGGGTACTGTATGGCCCCCTGGCCCCTTCCGATGATTGTTCCCACAGCTGCTCCCCGGCCACCAGGACTCGAGCAGCTTTGCTCCACCAGGCTCTTCCCCCATGATGTTCCTGCCCTGGAGCCAGCCGTCCACAGACTGAATTCACTAACTTGTAAGCCAAACTAAACTACTCCTCTTTTAAATTGTGGGTATTGGGTATTGAGCCTCAGCAACAGGAACTCTATTATGCGTGGAACATTTTTTTCCAGCTTTTAATATGTATCGCAGTTATTTATGTTTCTTTCTTTGCTATCAGATGATCACTTCCTTAAGAACAAGGCCTATTTTACCTGGACAGCATCAACAGGGAGCTCAGGGATTAAATATTCAGTAGGGGACCCTTTTGCATCTCACAAGCAGCTCATCAATGCTATGGATGTAGACATCAGACCCCTCAAAATCAGTCCCCTCTCCCCTTTCTCCCCCTCCCTCTCTCCCTCCTGCAGTATTGGAGCTTGAACCCAGGACCTTCCCACTGATCTACATCCCCAGTTGTCTGATTTAGAGACAGAGCTTGCTGAATTAGTAAATCGGAGTTGAACTTGTGATCCTATTTGCTTTATTCTCCCAAGTTGCTAGGATTACAGGCACATGCCATCCTGTTTATTGTCTTTTTTCCTCAAGCCCTGGGGATTGAACCCAGGGTCTTTGTACTGAGCTACACAACCAGGTGTTTTGTTTTTTTTGTGAGACAAGAGTCTTGCTGTTGCTCAATTCCCAGGCTGGGCTTGAAGTTGTGGTCCTCTGGCCTCAGTCAATTACAGGTACTAATTTGCTTGTTCTGGGTTTCTTTGCATTAAAAACGAAAAGCAGGCTGGGGATTCAGCTCAGTGGTGCTGCAGCCTGCCTCACAAATGCAAGGTCCCCAGTTCAATCCCCGGTACCAAAAAAAAGAAAGAAAAGCAAACACCAATGGCATTGGTTCCAGGTGAAAGGTTTGTTTTCTATTTTACAAAACTAAGTGTGATAGTTAACTGATAGTGTCAATTTGAGTGAGAATTTGAGCGAGAAATGTCAATTTAGTGTCAACTAAATTGGCTCAGCAGTTCTGGGTGTGGAAGACCCACCCTAGGGAGGATTGTCTCCGGAATTCTCTGAGAGAGAAGAAGAAGGAAGGATTGCTTTTGTTTCTTCGGAGGAGCTCCACTCTTTGCCTTCTCTTCGGACGCTGTCTTCAGCTTCCGGCGCAGACCCTGTGGGCTCCGGGTATGGACTCCCTGGGATCCCCAGCACACAGATGGACCTTTCCCCTCTTCCTCACCTAAGCCAACCTTGTAAATTCTGATATATTTGTATACCTTGTATTATATCTGTTTCTGTAGTAAGCACTGTCGGATACACTAATTGTCTTTTTTCCATTTTACCCACATCAGTACCTTATCCTGCAAGACCCAGTAGTTGATTTCCCTTTCATTTCTTCCTCTCAAACCGTTATTAAAATTCCACATTTTGTCCACATTTTTTAAAAAAAGAAAGCTGATAAAATATCTCCTTATTCAGATACACATCCCTCTTTCCAAACATTTTGCAATCAGAACTGTGCATACGTGTGTGTGTGTGTGTGTGTGTGTGTGTGTGTGTGTGTTTCCCTGCGTTTTTCAAGATTTCCTGCAAAGCTAAACTCACAGGCGCTCACGAGACACCCGGCCGGGCCTGGAAGGCCACGCGCAGGTACCGGCGCTGCGCGCTCCCGGGACGCGGGGACGCGCTCGGCCCCCGGGGCGCGCAGCCGGCCATGCTCGGCCTACGCGGGTTACGGCTGTTGGCGGGGCTGCGGCTCGGGGGGCTCCGCACCTCCGCAGGCCCCGCCCCCGACCGCGCCCCCGGCGCCAGGCCCCGCCCCCGCCGGGTCCCGGAGCCCGGGCCGCCGCGCCACGCCGTGGAGCTCCCCGGAGCGGGTGAGCGCGGGGCCGGGTGGCGGGGCCCGCGCGCCGCGAGGGGAGTCGGTCAGCGCCGTTCGCAGGCCCCGGCCGCTGCGGCGGGAGCGGGGCGCCCGCCCGCCCCCAGGTTTCACTTTCGCTTCCCCTCCGGTCCTTGACCCTAGGCGCTCGGTCCTCGCGGCCCCTCCCGGCCCACGCTTTGGGTCGTAAACAAAACTGGGAAAGGTTCGCCTTTGTTCCCGAGGACGGTCATCCCCTGCCCGGCCCGCGCCCTGGTTCCTGCAGGACTTGATCTGGGTCAGAAGTGGCCGCTTTGAATCTGGCGCGAAGGCTCCACTTACGCAGCATCCCCTCTGTCCGGGCGTTTGTCCTGCTGAACTGTGCGGGTCCTGCGAGCTGGGGGCCCTAGGGTGGGGAAGCCGCCCTTCTGCAAGAGTCTGATCTTTTAAACATATGAAAAGCCAAAGAACGTTAAAAGGGGCCGCATAAATAGGTGTTACCTAGTGCGAAGAGGCTTGCGGTTGTTAGGCAGATGGAAAGGCCAGGCCTGGGGTGGGGGCCGGGTGTCCTTTAGGAGCTGCGTTTATAATAGAAGATGCGGGGATTTGCATAAGAGAAGAAGAAGGAGCTTTTTTGGTTGGTTGGTTGGTCTTTTGAGAGTGTAGTTCAGGCTCGCCTTGAGCTCGCTGTGTAGCCCAGTTTGCCCTTCTGCCTCAGCCTTCGGAGTGCTGTGGTCTTCTCTGTGGCTCTTCCTCTGCGTATTAATAGAGTTAGGGGTGTTTGTGGAGGTTATAGTTTCCTTTCATCCCTTTTATTTTGTCTCTTTCTCCTCAGTTACTTGGAGCCTAAAGGTCAAACGACCTTATTTATTTCCTCCACAGCTCCCTACATCGATCCAGACGCAAGATAGTGCTAGTTTTGGTAGCTTAGCCAGGCTAGAATGGGTAGCCTTAGCATTTGCTGTTGGTTCTTGGGGAATGTTCCTTCTGTTTGGCTGGTACACCCAACCATCTCCTTTGTATCCTCTCACTCCCTTTTGAGACACTCCTGCTATGTTCCAGGCTGGTCTTGAACTCAGGACCCTCCTGCCTCAGCCTCCCAGGGTGATGGGATTTCCTTTAGCTTTTCCCTGCCTGAGAGCTGTGGCTTGCTGCCACCTCACACCCAGAAAAAAAGTCAAAAGCCAAAATCCCAAGTGTGTTTTTTTTACTGGACATGCATTATTTTCATATCATCATAAAGCTGAAAAACCCTAAATTCAACTGTATGAGCCAGGGACCGTCTATATTTTCAAGTGATGCGGGGATTTAAGAGCTAGTATTGAGAAGCCAGTGTTAAATGGGTCACTTCATATTACCCAATGCTTAGATTAAGAATAAGGAGCCCTGGGTGCATGCCTGTAATCCCAGCATTTGGGAGGCTGAAGCAGGAGGAGCACCACAACTTTGAGGCCAGCCTGGGCTACTTAGTGGGTTCAAGGCCAGCCTGGAATATATACTGAGACCCTGTTTCAAAAAGCAATAAATAAATAAATAAGGAAACAAGCAATTGGCTTTACTTCTTTTGGTAGTGATTTTCATTCTGCCCTGTTTTATGTTTTACTGTGCAAGACTTTTCAGTTTCAGCTGCATTTGTGTTTTTAGTAATTGTTATGGCTTGCATCTAAGTGTTACCTTTAAAGCCTCATGTAGGCATAGGTGGAGCTTTTTCTGAGAGTGTGTGATTGATTAATGGTGCAATGCTGGGCTCAAGGGCACTAGGATCTAGGGTGTGAGTGCTACTCATCCTAAGTAGCCTGAATAAGATAAAAGGGCAGAAAGACACTGTTAAGCTTCCTTATTGCTTGTGTGTACCTTGAACCGTTTCTCTGTGATGCCTGTCTGCCATCTACCCTGCCTTGGAGCCAACTGATTATGGATCGAAACCTCTACAAACTGTGAACTAAATAAACCTTTCCTCCTTTAACTTTGGGTGTTAGATATTTAGTCTCAGCAACAAGAAAAGTAACCAAGACAGAATTTGGTACCAGGAGTGGGGTTGTTGTTGTGACTGCCTGGCCATGTGGTTTAGGAGCTGGCTTGTGGAAGGAAGAGTTAGGAAAGGTTTGGAGATGCCGGCAGAAAAAGTAGAGCTGTAACACCTGAGACTGTACTTAATGGAAGATTCTGGTCAGAGCCCAGAAGATCAGGATGCTGATAGAAATTGCGCTGGTAAAGATCAAGCTCAGATGGTTTCTGTAGCAGGGACATGGAGAGCAGAGAGACCACCTGGGCTTGCCTTGTGTGAGCAAACAAAACTGTATTTCCCCAAGCACAAACAGGTGGGCTGACTCCGAGAGCCACTACAAAATGGGGGGGGGGAGCATAGACTTAAGTAGGGAGGTGGTTGCTAGGTGATTTTCAGGCGTTGGTCAGAGAATTCATTGCCTGGAGGAGTCTGGGGGGAAAGATAGGGCAGCCTGTGCTCCTCAGACTGGGTGGCTGTATAGATGTTTCTTGGAACCCAAGGGCTGGGACGTGAAGGCCAAGTTTGTTTGAAATGGCTTTTCCCTAGGGCATCCAGCTTTCCTGCTGGGTGTGACCCTGGCCAAGCTGGGGTGGGGGGGTTGTGGCAGTGCCCACCTATGTTATGTCCTTGGGCATGATAGTTTCTGCTGGGCAGAAAGACTGCATTGACTGTTGGATTCCAGACCATGTGTGTTATGGCTTGACCATGTGTGTTATGGTTTGTTTGCATTTTGCTCACTGTCCAGAGACTTTGCCTGAGGCTAAGATTAAGGGTAGCAGGCTAATTAATCTTGCAGAAGAAATTTCAAGGCGGTCTGCTGTTGAGTTCATGGCATATCTACTGTTGGGGGCTTTTAGCCAGATTTATATTGAGAATCAAGAGCAAGGAGCCCAGCTGAATGATTTAAAATATTCTGATTTTGGCCAGAAAGGAAGCTCCAGTAAAGCAGTGGACTGCAAAGATAGAGCAGAAGAGGTCTTGATTGCTGAGAAGGAACAGGAGAATAGAAAAGATGGCCTGAGGCCATGGAAGGAAGCAGCAGGACTCCACCCTTTGCAGCCTCAGAATTGGCAAAAATGAAAGACTTAGTTTTGAGAAAAAGTCCTCAAAGCACTTGTTCCAGAATGGCAGCTGCCTAGGGAAGTTGTTCCAGGGGATTTGGCTCATAGGTACTGGACCCCTACAGCCAAGAGAGAAGAAAGCCTGGCTCCAGCTCCAGCTGGCAGCAGACCTTCGTGTCATCCACACGGTGCTGGTTTTAGTCTCATGCAAAATGCAAGAGTTGTGGGGATCAGGAAGGCTTCCACCCAGATTTCAGAAGAAGGCCTGGGAGGCAGGCAGGGTGCCCCTGAGAGGGCAGAGTGTGAAGCTGTGAGTGTGAAGCCAAAGGTGCAGTGGAGACCCCAGAAGTTTGGAGAAGCCAGGAACATGAGTTGTCTGAGGAAAACTGTAAGAAGGGAGCAGAGCTGGCCCAAGAGAGAGCCTTGGGAGCTGTCACCGCCAGCAGGGCAATAGGGGTGGAGCCATCCAGGCCTTTGGAGTTCACAACTTGCTACAGATTGCTGGGGGTGCTGGAAGTGGAACTGGGATTTGATGTTTGTCCTGCTGGGTTTTGGACTTGCTTTCGTCACATTCCTTTGTATCCCTGTTTGTAACTTTTGGAATGGAAATGCCTGTCTTGTGCCATTGAATGTTGAAAGTGTTTACCTTTCTTTGCATTTGTACAAAGGATTGCAGCTAAGAGTTTGCCTTAAGTCTCAGAGGAGACTTGGGACTTGGACTTTTCAGCAGTGTTGAAACTGTTCGGACCTTGGCAACTCTTGGAGATGGACTAAGTGCCTTTTCCATTAAATGATGTGAATGAGTCTGTGGCGTACCAGGGGTGAAATGTTATGGCTTGTGTCTAGATGTCCCCCAGAGCCTCCTGCAGTTGTAGGTGGGGCCTTTTCAGAGGTGGCTGCATCTAGAGTGTGTGATTGCTTCATGGTGCAATACTAGGCTCAAGGGCACTGGGATTAAGGGTGAGTGGTACGCGTCCTAAGGAGCCTGGCTAAGATAAAAGGGGCAGAGAGACACTGTTAAGGTCCCTTGTTGCTTTTGCCACCTTGTTTGTTCCACGGTCTGTTTCTCCTCCGTGACACCCCTCTGCCAAGCCACCCTGCCTTGGAGTCAGCCAATTATGTATTGAAACCTCTACAAACTGTGAGCTAAATAAACCTTTCCTCCCTTAACTTTGGATGTTGGATATTTTTGTCTCAGCAATGAGAAAAATAACTAAGACAGTGATAATGTTGTATGGTAGCTACCTGTGCCTGAAGGTTCAAGCTATGCATTGTCATGTTTCAACTTCTAAGGTTAAACTGCATTTGTGTTTCTAAAATACAAGTTTAAATATGGAAAGGCACCATTTAACTTCCCCAGTAACATTTGTTGGACACTTATGTACTAGGCACTGATATGCCTAAACTTTGAACTATATAAATAGTGTGATCACAGGGCCTGGTGGCACACACCTGTGATCCCCACACTTGGGAGGCTGAGGCAGGAACATCATTGTGAGTTCA
The DNA here is from genome assembly GCF_053883595.1 of Heterocephalus glaber. Lineage (NCBI taxonomy): Eukaryota > Metazoa > Chordata > Mammalia > Rodentia > Bathyergidae > Heterocephalus > Heterocephalus glaber. The sequence goes on along the minus strand of NW_028258343.1, from coordinate 13,923,452 downwards.
AGGCCAGCCTGGGCTCCATAGTGAGTTCAGGGCCAGCCCGAACTGCACAGCAAGATGCTGTCTTTAAAAAACCCCCAAAATACTGTTATTAAGAATGTATTGTTATTATTATTATTATTATTTATTTATTTATTTATTTTTTGGTACTGGGGATTGAACTCGGGACCTTGAGCTTGTGAGGCAAGGGCAGAACCACTGAGCTAAATCCCGGCCCTGTGTATTGTTGTTATTATTATTTTTTGTTACCGGAGATCGAACTCGGGTCCTTGAGCTTGAGCAGCAGGCAGCGAAACCACTGAGCTAAATCCCTGGCTCCGTATTGTTATTTTCTTAATGTTGAAATTGATTGATGTTTAAAAAAGATTTTGTTATTGCTCTTTTCTTCTATCCAGAAAATAGATGTGTATGTTAATAGTGGAAGTGACTTTTTGGCATACGTGTTAACTGTGACCTAATTTGATAGTTATTCTATTGTATGTTATAAGCCATATTCTGAATTCTTTGCTGTTGTATTTGAAAATAGAAAATTATAACAAAAGGAATAAATGATTTCTTTAATAATCTTAAAGGTGGATTCGTTTTTAGTAAATACATGGACTAAAAATTATATTAAATTGTATTAAATTATAGTTATATTAAATTGTGTAATTAAATTGTATCCTAGGAAGCTGTTCAATCATAGTCCAGGTGACACTGGACTGTCACTAATGGTATGGAGAACAGGGGTCTGGGGAGTCCACTGACTGATAAACTTGGAATGAACTTCATCAGTTTCCGCAGCTCCCCAAGATCTGTGTGATTTCTCCACTATAATAAGAAAACAGAGACCCAGTGTGAAATATGACTTTCGTATTAGTGTCTGACCACGGGAGAGCTCTTACAGAAGCTAAGACCATTTGGTTCTTACAGTCAAATTTCCAAAAATGCATATTTAGACCTATGTGTACTGTATTTAACTGTATTTTCAGTGTTATATGTAGTAAGGGAGAGAAACAACTTAAAAGTTGCTATGGAAGAGAAACAAAGGTTAGAATCAAATCAAATGAGAATGCATAAGTAATATTATTAAAAATAAACATGAAAAGACTAAGCCTTGTTCATTTGTTTTCAAGAGATATGTGTTTTACTTATTTATTTAGTTGTGTTTTTTTTAGACAGGGTCTCCTATGTAGTCCGGGCTGGCCTCGAACATGCAGGGATCCTCCTGCCTCAGCTTCTTGAGGGCTGGGACTACAGGTGTGCGCCACCACACCCAGCAAAAAAATGTAGTTTTAGAATTAAGAAAAGGTAGCTGTAAAAGATGTTGAGGGTTGTTGAGGGTTGTTGATTAACTCTGCCTTCAATTAACCTCGTGATCCCATGCTTTAGAACATGACTAAAGTTTTAGACGCTTACTGGTTAGCGTAAAAGTGCACTTAGGCAATACAAAATATGGTGTAAGAACTGTTTACGTAAGTAAGTGCTGTGGCCACCAGATGTTAAAATAGTTTGGTGAGCCGAATTGTTTTGGTTCGGATATGAGTTCTCAGAAATGGCAAGTCAAATGCTGCGTTTTTCTTCCTGCTATGTGTGAAAGGGGGCGAAGTTCCGGCATGTGGGACGGGGCACGCAGAGAAGAAGCCGTGGCGGCGGACTCTCGGGTCAGCAGGCCGTTGGCCACTGTAGACACTGACCGTGCCTGCGGAGGTAAGTGCCTTGTTAAACAAGTGTTTCGAAGCTGTGCGTAGTAAATTAGTTCTTTCTCCCTTCGTAAAGTATTTTAGTTAAGTGTGTGTCATGTTTTTGATTTTAGGTTAATATTAACCGTATCTGTCGATACTGGGTCATCAAAGCTATTGCAGACAGGATTAAGGTGTGTTTAGCATGATTTGGGGCCAGATCATTCTGTAAACTGGGTCTGCGCAGAATGGGCCGGATTAGTTCCTGGTTTCTAATCCCCTCTTCGGTTCTTCCGAGCTGCTGCTGATTCCAGCAGTGGCTGCTCATCTAAGGGCGTCATTGGCAAGTGTGGAAAATAATTAAACTCTTGGGCCGGGTTTGTAGCTCAGTGGTTCCACCCCCTGCCTCGCAAGCACAAGGTCCTGAGTTCGATCCCTGGAACAAAAAAAAAGAAAGAAAATAATTAAACTTGTAACTAAGATGCACTTACTGATCCAATCAAATCCTTGGTAGCTCTTCTGAGAAAGGCTTGCTTGCTTGGAATACTGTTGGAACTATATAAATACCTAATTTTGAACATCATGTCATTATAAAAACAATTTCGTGACATTTGGAACCAACCCCCTCTAAAAGCCTGACAAATTTGCCTATTATCCAGGTTACTTATAAGTAGGAAAATAAAGGCATTGTCTTAGATACTTTTCTCTTGTTGCTGAGACAAAATACCTGACCCCCAAAGCTAAAGGAGGAAGGGTTTATTTCGCTCAAAGTCTGTAGAGGTTTCAGTCCGTAATCGGCTGGCTCCAAGGCAGGGTGGCATGGCAGAGGAGAAACAGTTCATGGCAGGGAGAAGGTAGCAAAGCCACAAGGGATGCCCACAGCTCTTTCTGTCCCCAATCTTATCCAGGCTACTGGGAGCTGGTAGCATTCACACCTTTAATCCTAGTGCCCTTGAGCCTAGCATCCACCATGAATCAGTTCCCAGCGTCACCTACCCTAGATCCAGCCACCTGTGAAAAGCCCCACCTATGACTGCAGGAAGCTTTGGAGGGACATCTAGACACAGACATGACAGGCATCAGTGTACTCAACAGATGCACATTCAGTTCCCCAGTCTGCCATCCGCTGAGTCTCCTCACGCACAGGAAGCCTTGCTGTGACTTCCACCCTCCTCGTCACTTAGGGGCCAGCTTGGTGAGTCGGTGGACGGTGATGTAATTGTGGAGCTTGTGTCGGAGCGACCCTCTGTTTACTTAATGATGGTCCATTTTATTGTTCTATTCAAAATTATTCTGTTATTAGTATTGCAGTTTCTTACTGTGCTTCGTTTATTTTTTATCTTCATTTCTAATTCATTAATGTAACAATGGACAAAGCACTCTTACAAATCTATATACTTTTTATACGTAGGATATGTTTGTGATACATAGTAATCACATTTGTCTTGGGGAATGGGTCCACACCCTATGGCATCTTGACCATCTTTATTCCCCTCTTGCCCCTGCCCTTCTATCCTGTCCCTTCCCTTGGTCTCTTCCGGTCTGTGCCTAATTTATGCCATGAACTTTATCTTTTTTTTTTGGTTCCGGGGATCAAACTCGGGCCCTTGCGCTTGCGCAGCAGGCACCGGAACCACTGAGCTAAATCCCCAGCCCCCATGAACTTTATCTTGAGTATGGATATGGATAGGCAAAAACACCATCTCCATAGGTTCAGCCCTGTCTGTCGTTCCAGGTGTCCCCTGGGGGTTTGGAAATGGACCCCTGTAGCCAAGCGGGGATTTCTGTGTGGCTTTTTTTTTTTAATAACTGAGATTCTACGTTAAACTAGAAGTTACCTTCTTCAGTCTGTATTTTGAGAGGAAAAAACTGAGACTTAGAAAAGTTATGTAAATTCACAAAGTTGAAAAGAACTAGTTATAGAACCTGTGATTTTTGGATTGGTTAGTCATTTTATAGGTAAACATTTATTGGATCCTATCAGGCATGACGTTAGACATTGAAACACGTGACAGTCTAGACCTTCATGAAGCTCCCAACTTCATTGTGGAGCCAGGACATTAATAGCAGAAATCTCATATGATGAAGGTCACGTGGGCTAGCCTCGGCTTCGGACTCAATGCAGCCTTGGCTCTCTATGTAGCCCAGGCTGGCCTTGAACTCGAAGCGATCCTCCTGCCTCAGCCTCCTGAGTGCTGGATCATAGGTGTATCGGAGTTTTGTGTTTTGAAACATCCCATGTGATTCTGATGCTCAGCCCCTCAGAAAGCACATAGCTCTCCACCTTGCAGCCTTCTTTCTAAGAGCAGTTATGGTTTGGGTAAGGGAAGAGGAATACTTAAAATGTATGCGGTATTTTGGTATTTTTGGTATTTTGCTGATCAGTGTTTCCCACTCCTTGGTCCAGGAGAAAAGGAAGCGTGCAGAGCTGTCTGCCAGCCAGGACATGTGTTTCCCTCCCTTTCCTTTCCAGCTGGCCCTAGGGAAGTGCGCTGGAGATCCACAGCGCTTGGTGACTTTCATTCCAAGAGTCTGTACTCTGGTTAAGCAGAAAACCCTTTTGGAAAAGGGAGGCTGAATAGCAAGGATTGAAAGTTTTCCTCCTAATTCCATACTTCTTGAGCAAATACAAAGGTTATATCTAAAACAGTCACATCACTTCTTCTGGTTTTGTTGCTTTCCAGCTCGGGATAAACTACAGAGCTGTGGGGAGTGGTCAGGCTGGGGTCACCCACGTGTGCTTCCTCGCCAGCCTTGTTCTGGTCCCGGTTATGCTGGAGCAGGGGGAAACCTGCTCCCCTCTGCTGCTGTCGGGCTCCCGACTACATCTTTGCTACATTGACCCCCCCAGACCACAGGGAAGGAGGGGACATGTTGGTGGCCTTTGTCTAGTTCCTGATTTGAAAAGCGAGATTGGGCTGGGTGGCCAGTCTTTCAGGCAAATGGTATTTTCTTGCAGGTTTGGTACATTTCCTTCCTGAGAAATGACGCTGACCGTGGACAGTAGGGAAGGACTCCAGGTCACTCACGTCCATCCCAAATTCTGCAGTTATGCCACTTTTTGAGAGTTTAACCCTTACGAGCTAAACTTCTGTGAGTTAGTCTAGATTCCAAAGCACTATGTGTACGATTACTTTTCTGGGAAGGTGGATTTCAGATTTGGAGATCCAGCTTACACATAGATAATGGGAGAAACTGAAAACTTCTGCTGTGTTATTTTATTTCCACTTGAGTGATTATGGACAATTTAACTATGGGGGCTGGGCTTCTTAAACTGTAAAATGTGGATTATCATTCTTCCTTGCTTACCTCCTACTGTTGCTGTACAGATCAGAAGAGGAAATTTTTTTTTCAGTTAAAGAAATTTTTTTTTTTTGTGGAACCAGGGATAGAGCTCAGGACCTTGTGCTTGCGAGGCAGGCACCGGAACCACAGAGCTAAATCCCGGGCCCTTTTTTTTAAAATTCTTGGTTTTTTGAGACAGGGTCTCACTATGTAGTTCAAACTGGCCTTGAACTCACTATGTAACCAAGGCTGGCCTGGAATTCATAGTGATCCTCCTGCCTCAGCCTCCTGGGTACTTGGATTATAGGAGTGTACTAATGTGCTCAGCTTCAAAAGAGGAAATTATGCAAGAAAGCAGTTAAAAATGTAAAATAATGTATAACTGTTATTTACAAAACCTTTGAAACATATCCCATTGGGGGACATCTGATTATCTCTCTTTTCTTTCTCTTTTCTTTTTTTGGTACCAGAGATTGAACTCAGGACCTTGCGCTTGCCAGGCAGGCGAGGCGCCACTGAGCTACATCCCTGGCCCATGATTATCTTTTTTTTAATAATGGCTTTTTTGATAACTCTAAGGAACAAATAATAACATTTTTTGCAAACAAGAAACTACCAACTAGTTTTTTTATCAAATGAGATTTTGACAAAGCTGGCCTGGCGCCTAGGCAGTCATGGGCATGGAGGCATTAGGAGGAACCTCCTTTGACCCATGGGATCTGCTGTTCCTCAGAGGAGCTAGCAGTGTCCCCAAGACTAGCATAAATGTCACCCCAGGCACCTCTTCCTGAGGAACCTCTGAGAAGGCAGAAATCTTAAGTCTAAACTGATTCTCTGACTGTACTGTCTATGGTCTCAATAAACGGACCTAAAAGGGACAGAAATTGTCGACACCAAAATGATCATTTTTGCTACAGTGCCTAGGATTATAAACACACAGTCCCGAAGCTGCACAAGGTGGTTTTGCAGTATGATACAGCATGTCTCACGGTGCCACCCTGGCAGTGCACACTGCACCCTCTCCTGAAGCCTTTCAGTGCCCCTCTGTCAGTAGGTCACACGCTGGAGCACGCTTCTCCCCTCGGTGCTGAGGCACTAACTTCACATCAGTGAGAACTTGCCCGACCCATCCTGGGCAGCATGGCCCCACACCTGGCGGTGCACTCAGCGCTGTCAGAAGGAAATCAGATATTAAAGACACGATCAGTCATTCCTTCAGGAATGTGCAGTTTTGCAGTTTTTTGAAAAAAGTGATTATTATGTTTTAATTTGTAAAGTAATAGATTATTTTCATTTTATGCATATCAGATTTGTTTCATTCTTTGCCATGTATATATACTGCCTTTCAAAGTCATTCAAAAAGATATATATATGGAAATTTCTCTTAATGTATGAGTAAGTATAAACACCAAGAAAGAAAATGTTTTCTCTCTCTCTCTCTCTCTTTTTTTTTTTTTTTTTTGATACCAGGGATCGAACTTGGGACCTTGTGCTTGCGAGGCAGGCGCCGGAATCACTGAGCTAAATCCCTGACCCCCCAAGAAACAAAATGTGATATTCAAACATAGCTTTTGTACATAGAAAGGAAAAGGAGCTTGAGGGGAGGGGGGGAAGGGGAAAAAAAGAGGTGGGATGTATCATGTACAGGTGCAAACTCCTTATGATAAGTGTTATCATTGTTATGCCTAAAATGTACCAAAAATACATATATACATACATGATACATACATAAATGAATGAGATTTTGACAAGTTCAAGGCCAGCCTGGGCAACTTAGTGAGACCCTGTCTCAAAATGCAAAAAGAGCTGGGGATGCAGCTTAGTGCAGAGGTGCTGGGTTCAATCCCCAGTACTGAAAAAAAATGTTTTTTTAAGAAAATTTTGAGACAGGCTAAACTATCCAGACTGGGCTTGAATTTGCAGTCCTGCTGTCTCAGCCTCCCAGAGTTGATTACAGATGTATACTACCACTCTTTGCTGGATCTCTTTAATCAAGAAAGTATTGCAGGTAAGTTGGTTAGAAACCCAGTAAAGCACCGAGAAGGTGCTGTTGATAAGTACTGTACAGAAATTGCAAAGGAGCCTGTGCTGGAGCCACTCTCTGCTGATGGAAGAGCTCAGTCAGCTTCCCCCAGTGTGGATCTATGCCCAGCTTAGTGTAATTGACTCTAGTCTTTCTGTTTTCTCTTTCTTTCTTTCCCAGGGTCTTGCATCGTAGTTCAGGCTGTCTTGAACTTACCATATAGCCCAGGCTGGCCTTGAACTTGAGGTGAGCCTCCTGCCTCAGCCTCCTGAGTACTGAGATTACTGTACTCTAGTCTTTTAGAGTATATAACCCCACACCTGGCTGACTCTAGTCTCTAGTCTTTTAAAAAGAAGAACCGCTGGATGGTCAGGCATGGTGGCACGTGCCTGTGATCCCAGCACTCTGGAGGCTGAGCCAGGAAGATCACTGAGTTTGAGGCCTGCCTGGACTACATAGCAAGACCCTGTCTCACACAAACAACCCACCTGAAACAGAACTGTGCTTACCTCCCCAGCCATATTTAAATCAAGATTCAAAAGAAAATAGCTGAGAGTTGTTTTCAGTCGGGACTTTCTTAAATGTGGAATTCAGTTCTTCTTTTATTGAAATAATTAATCCTTATTTTACCCAGAATTCTAATCTTGTAATCTTTGGAGATTTTTGAGATATCGGACATTACCATTTTGTTACTTTATTAGCTAATATGATTAACTTATATATATATATATTTTTTTTTTTTTTTTAAACTTAGCACCTTAAATGTTTTAAAAATATCAATTGAAACTTTTAAAAAATTTAGAGAAAAATTCTGTTATCAAAAGTTGAATCGTAATACACACCTTCCCCATTTGAAGTTTTATTTTGATACCCAATCTTGCTAAGTTCCCAGCCTGACCCAAAATTTGTTCCCTTTCCTTCACCCTCCCGAGCAGTGGGGGTTTCTTTCAGGTGTGTGCTATGCTGCCTGGCTTGGCTTGGTGTTTTAGAGTGCTGTGAAAAATGCAGATGTCCAAGATTTAGGGACTAGCTGATTGCTTACACTATGTGAGTGCCTCTAGATTGCATATGGTACAATTCTTTACGACTACGATTGTATTAATTATTGATATTTTCACAAATTGTAATGTTTCTGAAGTCAGTGTTACAGGGACCACTTCATATACCTGTACATCTGTCTATCTGTGTCGATGTGTGAGGCAACAGTGAAAAAGTAGGCCAAAATTTTGAGTGCTGTGTGTAGTGCGTAAATACTTCCTGGGATCGCTCACCAAAATTTACAATGGTTCTGTTAAGAAGTAGGTTTGAGTCATTTTTTCCTTTCTCAAATTTTATGAATATTCTTTGTATTTTTACAAAAAATGCAATTAAAAATTTTTAGTGTGGTTAAAAATTTGCTTTTAAAAGGTTAGGCTTGGGCCAGGGATTTAGCTCAGTGGTTCCGCTGCCTGACTCGCAAGCGCAAGGTCCTGAGTTTGATCCCCAGTACCCCCCCCCAAAAGAGGCTTTATTGTTTCAGTAAATGTAGATGTGGGTAAACTTGTTCCTCTTTGTTGGTCTCCTTTGAGGGCCAATTACACTGGGGTGGATAAAAGCGGTGGTGCATGCCTGTAAGCTCAGCACTTGGGAGGCTGAGGCAGGAGGATTACCAGGAATTTGTGGCCAGCCTGAGCTACATAGTGAGACCCTACTCAAAAAACAAAAGATCCACCCCCCCAAAAGTTGGCTTGTCAGGGGTCGGCATTTCCTTCTCTAGTTTTTTATGTCCTTTCTCTAAGCTTAATTTTATTAGTCATTGGCTTAATAATGGTAGCTGTGTCACTGGCCTGACTGTTGGAAAGATTCAGTTCCTAACGCACGTTAAATCCTTAACAGTTAATGCATAACTAGTCTCAGGAACTTTTCACTGACTTAGCTTCACCAAAATTTTTCCTAAATATATTTGCTAAATGTAATAATTTGCCCCTTAAGAGTGGTATATTTATTTATGTTTTATTTTTATGTTGTTTAATTTTCATTTATTTGATTGCTGCTGAGGTTGCACATTCTTCATGTTAATGGTCAGTATTTTTTTCATGCTGTTTATCCATTTCATTGATTGAGTTATAAGAATTCTTTGTAAAGATAACACTTTGTCATATGTGACAAATTCTTTTTCCCCAGAAACTGGAGTAGTATTTTGTAGAAGACATCAAATGATGAAGCTTGGAATTGTATTCATTTTTCTTTTATTACTAGTGCCTCTTAACTTCACAGAATATTGCATTTCAATGCATATAATATACTTTGATCATACCGATCTCCTCTACTTATGTATTTTTGAGACAGAGTCTCACCATGCAGTCCAGGCTGACTTTGAACTCACCGTGTAGCCGAAGGTGGCCTCTATCAGTCTTCCTGCCTCAGCTTCCTGAGGTGCTGGGATTACAGGTGTGCGCCACCATGCCTGGCTTCATGAATAGGATCTTAAAATAATATTGAATGCTTCTGGCCACTGCTGAATTTTATATTTTCCTCATTTAATCTCCATAGAAACCAAATGAGGGAGGTAAATTATATTTTTTAGAAAGTTTTAGTACTTTGCCAAAGATTATCTAGATAGTAAGGAAGAATAATTCTATGAAATATAGAAAATAATATTCTAAGTCATATAATTAAAAAGTTTTAGGAATGGTTACTTTTTAAATAACAAGAAAAAAAAGAAATAGCAGAACAAAATTTAATTCATTCTCAGGTGTTTAATGAAGGGCAAGTGTGAAAACAATTGACCCACAATAACAGATAGACTGCTTAATTAGTTCCTCCCATAACTCATTGCTTTGTAGTTTTTGAGGGAATAAACAGAACTTGTGGAAAAATGGTTCATTTACATAAAATGACATGTGGTGCTTTAGTCACTAAAATAAATGTGGGGATCAGAGAGTCGCGGCCTTTGTTAACATGACTGGATTCATCAGAGCACATTAAAATGGCTCCTGATCATGTAATGGTACAAGATCCCAATGATGAATGTAACTATTTTATACCGAAAATGTACCAATAAACTTAATGGGGAAAAAAAATGGCTCCGAAACCATTATGGAAATTAACAGATGGAATAAATTAAATTTATACCATGAGTTGATGAGGTGTGCTTCACGCCTGATTCTTTTGCCAACCATAAAGTTACTGTGAAGGATTTTGAGCCCCTGGGCAGTGATTTCTATGTTTTGTTTCTGCAGTCACTGACCTTTAATATTTTATCAGTAAACTAGGTTATTACATGGATATTTTTACTCTGGATATTTTCATGTGAAAGTTTAAAAAACAGCACATTATCTCTAGAATCTCAATTCAAAATTGATAATGTCAAAGTTAGAAATAAAATACCTAGTAAGGAAAGGCAGAGGAATTTTGTACTTTGGCTATGCAAATAAACTTTACAAATAAAAATAAAGACTATTCAAGCACACGGAGGAAAGAGAGATCTTGTGCTCAGGTGAAACAAGTTTATCACAAACCCACAGGAACCACTGAATTAACAAAAGGTATATTGGGCCGAGAATTTAGCTCAGTGGTTCCGCCGCCTGCCTCGCAAGTGCAAGGACCCGAGTTCGATCCCCGGAACCAAAAAAAAGGGGTGTATTAAGGTTTGATAAACTGTACTAGAGCAATAAATATTATTAGGATTCTTTTTAAAAACCAGTTCTCCAATAATTTTAAACTTCGAGCTGTCTGTGAGGCCTAACAAAACAAAATTTTAGAATATTTGGTTCAAATTTAAATTGTTGTTGGTAAGATTGAAAGCTAAAGACATTTAGTCTGACCTGGTACTACTTACTTTTTGCCCGGAAGTTGTATTCTGAGTTGGATTTTACAGTCACTCTCATGATGCTACACTTGTTAGAGGTCTGAGACGTTAAAACCATTACTTTGAGAGAATTCAATTGTCCTTTGCTGATGTCTACAGAATAGATTTTGTAATGTTTGAAAAGAGCAAAAGTCAGTGGCTACAGATGGGTGTAACACAGGTAAGATATAAAACTGCTTAAAATGCCAAAAGGGTCAGCAGTCTTTTAAGTGTGTTCTTTAGGATTGCTCTTATTAGAGAAATGATTAGATCTCATGTTCTCAGTAAAGAATACATTTTACAGGGCCAGGGATTTAGCTCAGTGGCACCGCACCTGCCTCCCAAGTGCAAGGTCCTGATTTTGATCCCTGGTACCAAAAAAAAAAATTACGTAAAGAATACATTTAACATCGCTAATCAATAGTCATATCTGTACAAAAAAATGGAAATACAGGTTTCATTAAGCAATATGCATCCTTTCTGTGAGTAATGTACTGTCTACACGAGTTACACCATTCCATTCCAGTTTTTAAAATTTGTGCTTTGTTATTCCTTAAGTTGATGTCATTACCTTCTTACCAGTTGATGCTTGCAGTTTGAAAAAAACACAAAACTGCAGTTATAGGATTCTCTTGAAGTCCTTTTTTCTTTAATTTCACTATAAAATGGCTATTAGTGCAGGTGTTAACAGTACCTTTAACCTGGATCACAGAAAATCAGAACTGGGAGAGACCCCAAGATAATCTGTCTTTCTAAAATATTTCATTATAGAAACTTTCGAATATATTTCTAAGTAGAGAAAATAGGACAGTGAACCTTATGTATTCATTGCCAGCTGTTTATTGTATTATTTTGAGGTAAATCCCAAGGATATTACTTTACCTGTAAATGCTTTAGTCTGTCTTTAAAAAGTAAGGAACCACCGGGTATGGTGGCACATGCCTGTAATTCCAGGTACTTGAGAGGCTGAGGCAGGAGGATGAAAAATTTGAGGTCAACCTGTGCAACTTAGTGAGACTCTGTCTCAAAATAAAACAGCATTTTAAAAAAACTGTGACATGGTTCAGTGGTAGAGCGCTTGCCTAATATGCACAAGTCCTTGGGTTCAATTTCCAACACTTCCAAAAAAAAATCATTTAAATGTTTTTTTAAAAATTTTATTTTATTGATACATTTTAGGTATACAGTATAATGACATTCATCATTGGAAATTTGCACCTTTACATAATCTCTCTTGGTTCTTATTTTTCACCCTTGCCCAGCCCTCCCTTCAACCCCTCCATTCCTCCCTACTTACAAAGATTTTGTTCCTATTTTTCCATTTTCTCATATTAATTCAATTCCTTCTTTCCTTTCCCCTACCCCTCCCACTTCTGCTTCCCCTTTGTCCCTTTTCTTCCTATTTCACATTATCTATTATATCTTTTAGTCCTTATTTACACTTTCAGTTTCTCACACTAGAGAAACTATTCGGTATTTACACGTGTGTTCTATTTATTTCACTTAAGAGTATCGCCTCAATGTGCATCCATTTAGCTATAAATGTCTCCAAATTTCTCATTTTTGATGGCTGAGTAGTACTTGATTTTATATTAAAAAAACACATTTTCTTTATCCAGTCTCCAGTTGATGGGCATTTGGGCTGCTTCCAAATTTTAGCTATTACAAACTATGCTGCTATGAACATGGGTGCACATGTATGACTGTGGTATGATTCTTTTTTTTTTTTTTTATTCTTTTAATTCTTTGGGGAAGATCCCCAGCAGGGGAATAGCTGGGTCAAATGGGACTTCCAGTCCTAGTTCTTTGAGTTAGCTCCATACTGATTTCCACAGTGCTTGCACCAGTCTACACTCCCACCAGTAGTGGAGCAGGGTTCCCCTTTCCCCACAGCCCTGCCAGCATTTGTTATTGGTTGATTTCATGATAGCAGCCATTCTTTCTGGAATGAGGTGGAATCAGCATTGTTTTCCTCTACATCTCTCAAATGACCAGTGATGTTGAACATTTTTTCATATGTTTCTTTGCTATTTCTATTTCTTTGTCTGAGAAATGTCTGTTCATTTCAGCTGCCCATTTTTGGATTGGGTCTTTAAATTTGGGAGGTCTGATTTTTTCAAGTTCTTTATAGATTCGAGATAGCAGAACTTTGAGGAACAGCAAGTGAAGATTTTTTTCCCACATTGTGGCTTGTCTTGTCACACTGTTGGTGGTTTCTCTTGCTGTACAGAAGCTTTTCAGTAAGAAGAGATCCCACTTGTTTATTGTTTGTGCTAGTTCATGGGCAACTGAGGTTTTGTTCATAAAATCTTTTCCTACACCAATGTCTTCAAGAGTTCTTCCTAAACTCTCTTCCAGCCAGTTTAGTGTTTCTGTTTGAATATGTAGATCTTTAATCCATTTCGATTTTAGTTTAGTGCATAGTGAGAGATATAGATCTAGTTGTAGTCTTTGGCAAGTTGAAACCCAATTTTTCCAGCACCATTTATTAAAGAGACTGAGGGTGTTTGGCTCCTTTGTTGAAGATGAGATGGCTGAGTGTGTCTGGACTTGTTTCTGCATCTTCTAATCTGTTCCACTGGTGCTCAGGTCTTTTTCTTTGCCATTACCACGCTATTTTTATCACAGTAGCTTTGTAGTATAGTTTTAAGTTGGGGGTTGTAATACCCCCTGCCATGTGTCTGTTACCTAGAATTGCTTTTGCTATTCTAGGTCTCTTCTTATTCCAAATGAATTTTTGGATTGTTTTGTCAAGGTCTGTGAAGTATGCTACTGGGATTTCAGTTGGAATTGCATTGAATCTATATAGCAGTTTTGGAAGTATGGCCATTTTCATTATGTTGATCCTTCCTACCCAGGAGCAAGGGATGTCTTTCCATTTTCTGATATCATCTTCTATCTCTCTTTTCAAAGTGCTATAGTTTTCAGAAAAGAAGTCTTTGATTTGTTAGGTTGATTCCTAAGTATTTCAGTTTTTTGGATTTGTTTGGTCTATTTCTGTCTCAGTGACTCTGTTGTTTGTGTAGAGGAAAGCTACTGAGTTTTGTGTGTTGACCTTGTATCCAGCTACTTTACTGAATTTGGTTATTAAGTCTAGAAGACACTTGGTGGAGTTCTTGGGGTCTTCTATATAGAGTATCATGTCATCTGCAAATAATGACAATTTGACTTCTTCATTTCCTATCTTTATTCCTTTTATTTCTTTCTCTTGTCTAATTGCTGTGGCTAATGTTTCCAGAACTATATTGAACAAGAGTGGTGATAGTGGGCATCTTTGTCTTGTTCCTGATTTTAGTGTGAAGGATTTCAATTTTTGACCATTTAGTATGATATTGGCTGTTAGTTTTTCATAGATGGCTTTTATTAGAATGAGGTAGAGACCATGTATTCCAATTTTTTGTAGGGTTTTTATCATAAATGCTTGTTGGATTTTGTCAAATGCTTTTTCTGCATCGACTGAGATGATCCTATGGTTTTTGTCCTTGGCTCTATTGATATAGTGTATTACATTGATTGATTTGCATATGTTGAACTATCCCTGCATCCCTGGGATGAATCCCACTTGGTCAGGGTGTATGATCTTCTTGATGATCTTCTGCATTCTATTTGTCAGTATCTTATTAAGGATTTTTGCATCTATGTTCATTAGTGAGATTGGCCTATAGTTCTCTTTTTCAGTTGGGTCTTTCTCTGCTTTGGGGATCAAGGTGATGCTTGCTTCCAGGAATGAATTTGGGAGTATTGCTTCCCTTTCAATTTCACTGAAGAGTTTAAACAGTAGTGGCAGTAGTTCCTCTCTAAATGTCTTGTAGAATTCTACAGTGAAGCCATCCAGATCCGGGCTTTTCTTAGTTGGCAAGTTTTTATTTTTTAATTTTTATTTTGGTACCGGGGATCGAACTCAGGTCCTTGCACTTGTGCCGCAGGCAGCGAAACCACTGAGCTAAATCTGTGGCCCAGTTGGTAAGTTTTTAATTACGTTTTCAATTTCGTTGATTGATATTGGGTTGTTTAGAATTTTTAGGTCTTCATTCAATTTGGTAATTCATATGTATCTAGGAATCTATCCATTTCTTCTGTGTTTTCCATCTTATTGGTGCATAGGTTCTTGAAGTAGGTATTGATGATCCTCTGATTTATGCTGGGTCTGTTGTAAATTCACCCTTTTCATTCCTAATTGCATGGATATGGGCCTTTTCTTTCCTTTTTCTAATAACGTTGGCTAAGGGCTTGTCAATTTTTTCAAGGAACCAACTCTTGGCTTCACTGACTTTTTGTATCGTTCTCTTAATCTCCATTGCATTGATTTCTGCTCTGATCTTTATAATTTCCTCCCTTGTATGAGCTTTGGGTTTGTCCTGCTCTTCTTTTTCTAGAAGCTTGAGGTTCAGCATCAGGTTGTTTAATTGGGCTCGCTCTGTTTTCCTAATATGAGTATTCACTGTTATGAATTTCCCTCCTAAGACTGCTTTCATTGTGTCCCATAGATTCCAATATGTTGTATTGTCATTTTCATTTAATTGAAGGAACTGTCTGATTTCTTCCTTAATTTCCCCTGTGACCCATTGGTTATTCAGAAGTGTGTTGTTCAATTGCCAGGTGTTTATGAAATTTTTGCGGTTTCCTTTGCTATTGATCTCCAATTTCATCCCAGTATGCTCTGATAATATACAGGAGATAACGTCACTTCCTTTGCACTTATTTAAACATGTTCTATGAGCGCGTATGTGGTCTATTTTGGAGAACAACCTGTGTGAACCTGAAAAGAATTTGTATTCTGATTTTGTGGGCTGGAATACTCTGTAAAAATCTGTTAAGTTCATTTGTTCACTAGTTTGATTGAATTCTAGTATTTTGTTGCTTGTTTTTTGTCTAGTTGATCTATCTATTTGTGACAATGGAGTATTGAGGTCCCCTACTACTATTGTATTAGTGCATATGTGACTTTTCATGTCCGTTAGTATTTGTTTTATATAGTTGGGGACACTAGCATTTGGTACATAGATATTTATGATTGTCATCTCTTCCTCTTGGATTGTTCCCTTTACAAGGTTGTAGTGTCCTTCTTTGTCTCTCTTAATCATTATTGGTTTGCAATCCACTGGATTTGCAAAGAGGATAGGTACTCCTGCTTTTTTTTTGGTTCCTGTTGCATGGAGTATTGTTTTCCACCCTTTAACTTTCAGTCTGAGGTTTTTTTTTGAATTAATTGTGTTTCTTGTATGCAGGATATTGTTGGATCTTGCTTCTTGACCCATTCTGCCAGTCTATTCCTTTTGATTGGTGAATTGAGACCATTCACATTGATGGTTATAACTGATACGTACTGATTTATCATTGTTATGACTTTTTCTTTTTCTTGGATTCTCCCCCTTTGCATTTAATTTCTTTTCGCGCCCGATGGATTCATTCTGCTGTGCTTCCTGGGGTTGTGATCCTCATTGTCTTTTTCTAGGATATTGTCTGAAATGTTTTGGAGTGCTGGTTTGGTATTCATGAAGTTCCTAAGGTGCTCTTTGTCATGAAAGTATCTTATTCCTCCATCAATTTTGAAAGATAGTTTTGAAGGATACATCAGTCTCAGTTGGAGGCTGTTTTCCTTTAGGGCTTGGAATACATCACTCTGAGCTCTTTTTGCCTTGAGAGTTTGCATTGAGAAGTCTGCTGTGATTCTGATGCACTCTCCTTTGTATGTGATTTGTTTTTTTTCTCTAACTGCTTGTAGAACTTTGTTCTTCTGTTGGTTTTCTTGAATCTTAACAGTTATATGCCTATGTGTAGATTTTTTTTTGATCAAGGCTAATTGGAGTCCTATATGCCTCCCTTATTTGTATGTCAAGTTCTTTTCCCCTCCTTGGGAAGTTTTCTGCCATCACTTCTGTGAACAGTTTTTTTATGTCATCTGCACCCTTTCCTGTTTCTTCATTGACTCCAATCAGTCCTATGTTATTCTTACTTGCATCATCTAGCAGCTACTGAATTGCTTTCTCTTGGTCCTTTACAATTTTAAAGCTGTTTTTCTTTTCCTGGTTACTAACTGCAATCCTATCTTTTATATCTGAAATTCTGTCCTCACATTGGCTCATTCTGCTGTGTAGACTTTCAGTGGAGTTTTTAATCTTCTGGAAATCTGTTTGCATCTGTTTTATGGATTCCTTTTGTTTTCTGTGTTGGAATTCCATCATGTTCCTCAGCTCCTCTCTAGATTTATTAATCATGTGTTGCACTATGAGCACCGTCTCCGCTGTTATGTGAGAAATTATTTCTGATTTCATTTTTTCCATATCCTCTTTTCTTTTCCAATTCAGGACATCCAGGTGTTTGAGTATCAGAGTGTTCCATCTTGTTTCCCTTTGGGGTTACTGAAGGTGATCTGGAAATCTGGTTTTGAGACTTGTTTTCATGTCCTCTCATTTGGATGAGGTGCCGGAGGTGTGCTGTTTGTGCCCATGGGGCTCACCTCCACTGCACTGGGAGTGGTTGTATGGTGGCCCGGAAGCCTCTTCTGCATTGGGAGTGATGGTATGGCAGCCCGGAAGCCTCTTTCTCTGTGTGGGAAGCAGTGCTAAGTTGGCCTGGAAGCGTCCTTCTCTGTGCTGGGAGCAGTGGCATGGCGGCCCGGAAGCCTCCCCTGCTCCTGGAGCGGTGGTACGGTGGCCTGGATGCCTCCTCCTCTGCACTCTAAAAATTTTAATTTTATATTTACTGTGGTAGGGGTGAAACCCAGGCCTTTGTGCATACTAGACAAATGCTCTACCACTGAGCTATATCCCCTGGCCAGGAAATGTTTTTTGAATAGTGTCCCTAAAATATCGTTACTATACCAATAAATAATAGTAATTTCTATTCTCATGAAACACCCAGTCAGTTTCTAATTGTGTCATGATTTTTAAAAACCTGTTTGACAGCAACCACTGTCTATGCATCATACTTGGTAAATCTCTCTGCTTTGTAAATGGGTATATTCAGGCATTTACTTTTTGTTTTTGCTAGTTAGAACCCTTTATTTCTTTTTATTGTCATTAAAAATATTAACAGATTTATCGCACACATTAATGGGTTTCACTGTGACATTTGCATACATGCACATGTTTTACTTTGATCATATTCACACTGTGATTGGTGCATATCCTGACTGTTTTCAGGTATAAATCTGTTTTCTCGTCTGTGTGTGTATGCATGTGTGTGTGTATGTGTGTACTTTTGAGGAAGTTGGGTTGTATAGATATTCTCCTTCTGATCATTTAATATATTTCTCTGTTCCTCGTATTTCTAATAAACAAGTCGTTAGAAAGGGAGGCTTAATTATGTTTAGTATATTGATGAAAATGCTCCAAAAATAATATTTTCTTTTTTTTCTGATTTTTTTTGAGACAAGGTTTCCCTATGTAGTTGAGGCTGGCCTTGAGCTCACTACGTAGCCCAGGCTGGCCTCAGACTTTCGATGATTCTCCTACTTCATCCTCCCAAGTGCTGGGATGACAGACATGTGCCACTATGCCTGGCCAAAGATAATATTTTGAACTTCCATAGTGTGATATCAGTTAACACAATGTTTGTTTGTGTCTTTTTTGTGATCTTAAGACTGATGAGTGGCTTCAGGTCTTATTGTCTCAATGTCCCATTATTGAAATTCCCTATCAGCTTTCCACCTAATGGATCATCTATTGATGATCTTTGGGTTGATCTATTGCTTTGTTAAACATTTCAAAATGGGGATATTTTATCTCTGTGCATTTGCATTTATTAGCTGGAAATTTAAAGAACTTTACCTTAGCTATTTTATTTACTGAACAATATCCTGTTATAATAAAAGGCTAGATAGATGCCCGATTTTATTCCCTTTGTTATCAGATTTTTAGAGTCATGGTTCTCTGGAGTCCTTCGAATGTGACCTGTGAGTTTTTAGTTTTAATTTTCTTTTTTCTGTTTAGTATTGTTATGAACTGTGTGAAATACTTTACACCACTCAATTTGTTACTCAATTTGATGCTTAAATTGTCCCAATTTAGGCCAGTGGGAAGGCTTTGGAATTTCCTCTGGACACCTTTGGAACTGATCGCAAGTGCGATCGGTGAATCTTGAATGCCCTCAAAGCCAAGTGCGATCAGTGAATCTTGAATGTCCTCAAAGCCAGTGTGTTGAGGCCTTGGTCCCCTAAGGGTGGTGGAGACTTTAGGGGTCTGCTCTAGCAGGAGGAGGTTAGGTCATTGGCGTTGGATGAAAAAATGATGTTTCCCAGGGTTAGTAAAGCCATGGCATGTAGGAGAGAATGGTTGTTAGCTGGACCTCAGATGAGGGGCTAGCACACTATGCCCACAGGCTGACTAGTTGCTTTGTAAATAAAGTTTTATTGAAACAAAGCTATACCACTTCTTTTATGTTTCTTTGGAGTTGTGTAGTTGGGAGAGAGAGCGTATGATCTGCAAATACTAAAAGTTTGTGTCCTTTATAGAAGTTTTTGCCAACCCTGCTTTAGTTTTAAAAATGACAGTTATGAGTCACTGCCACTTATATATTGCTGCTTTCCTTTTCTAACTGTATCATCTTTGTTGAAATATTCACACACATTGTTAGTTGCCTTCTTTTTTCTAGATCCTGATGTGCCACAGATAAACTCGAAGAGTAAAGAAAAGGAATCAATCAAGAGCGAGCAAGAAAAGAAGAGGAAAAAAAAGCACAATGATTATCAACCCAACTATTTCTTGTCCATTCCAATCACCAACAAAAAGGTGCTAGTTTTTAATGCTATTTTTACTGCAAAATTTTATTCTAAACTGTATTTAAAGTGTACAAATGCCTCTCAGTGTACTTGCTCTCAGCTTCTAAGAGCTTTGATGGCAAGTTACTAGGACCATGCAGGGAAAATTCCTGTAAGTAGTAAGAATATATTTAAATAGTTTTGGAAAACATTAAACATTTTCATTTATTTATGTATTCAGTGCTGGGAATCAAACCCAAGGGCCCATGCATGCAAGGCAAGCAGTCTACCACTGAAATCAGAGAAATATCAAAAGAAAAATAATATTACTGTTGGGTTATTCTAGGAAATATCTGTCCTGTGAAATACAGTTTAGCTGGGTTCAAAAGAGATATAAAGAGAGAAAAATTATGTAGCCATACTCGATTTTAGATAGGACACAGTGAAGGGTCATATCCTGGTTCTACTAATACATATTTGATTCCTTTGGTGGGTGAACAATAGTCTTTAAAGTGATGTTTTTCTTTAAAGTGTTTAAGTGATGCAAAATCATATTCTTGCAAGTTGTTTGGATAGTTTTTTTTTTTTTTTCCTGGCTATGTAGCCTGGGCTGTCCTTGAACTTGCAGTGATCCTCCGGCCTCAGCCTCTCGAGTGCTGGGATCACAGGTGTGCGCCTCCAGGCTGAGGCCTTGCATCTGCTTCTGCACTCCTGGTAGGATGTGTGGGCAGTGGGAAGGGGTTGTTAGATGACACCTGTGTCACCAGCTCCATTGTGCTGTAGCCAGGTGGCCTAACCTCTGCATCAGCTTCCATAGGTGGCAGTACAGACCTGGGATGGTTCTTTTCCAAATCCCAGTGTGAGCCCACCTCCAACCTGCTCAGAGCCTCCAGGCCCAGCCCTGCTGGGTTCCCTGAGGTTCCGCCTCCCCTGCCTGCTCCCTGCTGGCCTGGCTTTCTGCTTCAGCCCCTCTGGGGTTCCCTGGTCTTCCTGCCTTCCCTCTTCCCCAGGCAGAGGGAGTTTTCTCCTCGCTCCTTTGGACCTTATCTCAGGTCTCTCCCCAGGGACCCCTCACCCCATCAGCTTCCCCCTTCCTCTTGCTCCACCCCCAGCTTGGACAGCTGTCAGGTTGTCATTTGTCACCTTTGCAGTTGGACACTTGCCTTCCTTGCAAAGTGTTTTAATGTATTGTTAGTACCCACACTAGAGCTTAAACCAGTAGTAGGCGCACGCACACACACACACACACGTTTGCACACACATGCACACAGTGCTGTCATTTCAGGGTAAAGTTTCCATCATAGCAAGTTAGAGTCAGAACTCTTGTTTTTGGCCATGCTGGGGGTGGAAACTGGGTCCTTGTGTGTACTAGGTAGTGCTCTATCCCTGAGCTATTGCCCAGGACCAAGGACTCTTAAAAATAATAAATACAGTGTTCCAAATGCTGGTTTCAACATATGGGTCTACTGTAAATCATTGTTTTAGCAGCAGTAGGGGGGCTTCTAATAGTGGGAAATGCAGGTTTATTTAATGTTTTTCTCTTAAGAGACTTAGTTTTAGGTAACAGAAAGCTTGAAGAACTTTGACACAGATATGGAGGAGATGGAAGAATTGAACAGGATGAGGAGACGTATTTTATGTCTTTTGCATAAGCCTTTTTGTGTAGTTTGTTTTAAAGTATCTAATGTTAATTTTCTTTTAAAACTGCTTAGGAGCCTTTGTGAGGAGCCCTGGGAAAAGGGGCAGCATTTGTGCCCTTGTTTCAGTGGAAGACTGAATTCCAGATGCCAATTAAGCGACCTGCGCGGCCGCTGTTGGGAGCCAGCGCTTTCACAATGAGTTGCTCTACTTTTGGCCGCTATTTGTTGGCATCTAGTTTTAAAGCAAAAAACATTCAAAATTACACAGGTCTTTGAATCCAGACACATTCTTAAAAGTTTGGAATTCGGTAATAATGGCAGATCTGTAATGATAGAAAATCTTGACATCCTGTTTTTAAGAATTAGACCTGGGGAATGTACTGGAATGGCTACATAAAAGTTTCAGAAGTGTATACGAGTATGTGATTCTTCACATTAAAGACAAAGGAAGAAAACATTTTCATGAGGGCATAGTAAATCTTAAATGTTTCTTAACTGACGAATTATTTCATTGTTAATCTCCTACTTACGTGGCTTTTATATGCTTTCTTATTTGAGGTAATGTCTTAATCAGATTTTTGTTACTGTAACAAAATACCCAAGATAACTGACTTAGATACAGAAAAGTTTCATTATGGCTCCTGGTTTTGGAAATTCCAGGCTGTGATCGATTGACTCCATCTGTACTTTGAGGCTGTGGGGAAGCAATGGAAAAATGTGGCAGAGCAGAAAGGCTCACGCCATGGCCAGGGAACTAAAGGTGGAAAGAGCAAGGGACTGGGCTGGGGTCCCATAGTCCCCTTCAAGAGTCCCCTCCATGCCTCAGTCTGTCCACCTTTGGAAAGCTCCTCCGTCTTGCAGAAGTGTCCCTCAGCAGCTAAGCCTTTGGCCCATGTAGCACATGGGATGTTGAAGGCCATTCACGATCCAGACTGTAGCTGGTGACAACATAAGGCAGTGAAGATGAACCTTTTAGAGCTTTCGATGACACAAATAACCCAATGTGGTTCGTGCAGTAGGTTCACCATCACTGAGTAAGGCAAATCAACGTTGAAAAAAAGCAAGGAAAAATCAGAAGCTGATGAAATTAGGAGCATGTTAATTTTTTTGTAAGTTTTAAAATTTGCTAGTGGAAAAGATATTTTTTAGGACTTTTAAAAGGGTTTAGTTCTGTATTACATCCTGTTGTAATGTCAAAGTTGCTGGTGTTATGAAAATATGGGACATTGGTGGATACAGCTCTTTTCTGGGAAATAGAATAGTAAAAAGTATTTGATGTCATCATAGTATTTTCTATAGAACAGTCTTCTATTTGAGGATGATTTTTTTTTGTACTGGGGATCAAACTCAGATCCTTGTGCTTGCGAGGCAGGTGGCGGAACCACTGATCTAAATCCCCAGCCCTGAGGATGATTTTTAAAAATTTTATCCCAGTTATTGTTATACGATTAGCTTTAAAATCCTTTTAATGGTTGTAGATAGGCAAGAAAAATGAGAGTATTCAGCTATTAAGAGAAGTTAGGTAGCATTTTAAAAACTATTATTACTATTTTTTGTGGGGTTGGGAATTGAACCCAGGGACTCATGTATGTGAGGAGAATTCTGTACCACTGGACTACACCCCTAGCCCCAGACAGCATGCTGATATGATAATTATGGTGACTCTTAGTGGGGCAAAAAGTTTAGGAGACACACACACACACACACGCTTAACACAATTTCCAAACCAGTGTCAAAAGATGAGGTCAGAAACATTCTTGTACCATGTATTAGCATGGAATTCATCTTTTTCAGCCAGAAGTGTACCAACTTCATTGCATTTTTTGAATTCATATATAGTGAGTCAATTAGAAAATGCAAAAGTTATAAAAATGAATTTTCTAATTGCATTATTTTTAGGGATATAGAGTGTAGCTTAGTGGTGATGTTTAGCAGATGGTGTCTGCTTTTATTTTGTTAACTCAAAGTAACTACTCAATGAATGAAATATTAAAGATTTCAATAAAGTTGTTGTTTGAAGACATTTCTTTCAATGCTATATTTACATTGGACTTTATAGTACATTTAAAAATGTGCTTCGTGCAGTACTCCCAATGGGTAGGAGTTATGGTGACAGGTGAGCTTTAATCACTTTGTAGAATTTTAAACAATGACTGTAAAAATTAGTTACTTTTGGCTTTTGATGACCTTGGTACTTTTAAAAATTGACCTACAGTTCAGGCTCTTTTTTTTCTTTTTTTCCTTTTTAAGAATGTAATTAGAGATAAAATGCATCTTAAAAAAGCCTTTAGATATCAAGAAATATATAAACTAATCTGAAACATCAAAGCATAGTTAGAAATATATTGCTTGATTAGATTAACTTTAGAATTTTTTATAGGGTTGAGGTTAATCCCCCATTGTTAAGTATTAAAATGACTTTGTCAAGATAATAGTCTTCAAAGTATTATAGTTTTAAATTTGTAATTTTACAAGTTACTAGATAATTCAAAGACACTAATGGGCCAAAACTATTTTACCATGTAAGATACTGCACTGAGATGCTGAGTCTACAACTTGATGGAATTTTGAACACTGTGTTAAATTTACATGTAACTACTGTTTGAGCTTAGAACAATGACTATGTTTTGGTGAGAATGTGTGTATTCTACACACGAGGTACAAGTAGAACCTAGTCCCTTCCCCATTTTCACAACCAAAAATCCCTCTAGATATTATTAAATGTCTTCTACAAAATTGCCCTAGTAGAGAACCACTTGTAGTAGAGCTTACAGTGTACTTTGATGTATCTTTCCTAATATAATCTTCAATATAGCTGTACAAATAGAGCAATGCAAATTTTATTATTGCTATTTTACGACTGAAGAAACTAAGGCCAAATGAGAGTAGGTGACTTAAATGGGGTCACATCTCGGGCAGATCTGGGGTTAAAACCCAGGATTTTGGACCCAAGTCCAGCACCCTTAATTTATCTCAGTCTGTATTACAGGACAAAGTTCTTACCCTAAGGCACTTTTCATGACCAATTAGATCAGAGTAACCATGGTGTCCACTAAGATTGGAAGGTATATAATTCTTTTATTTTGAAGTCTGACCTTTTTGAGCCCCTCATTACATCCGAAGAGCAGAAGCTTTTTTTCACAAGTGTGGAGGCTGGGAAACCTGAGATGGAGCAGCGGGTATCTGTAAGAGTCTTGCTGCATCATCCTTTGGTGGGAGACTAAAGAGCAAGAGAGAACACGGGAAGGGCAATCCTGTCCTTTTGTAAAGAGGCCACTTCTGAAATGGTAGCATCAGTGCTTTCAACAGGGGCACTGTCCCCGTAACCTACACACCTCCCGTAGATCAGCACTGCCTCACTGGGGACCAGCTTTCTAACACAGGAGCTTTGGAGGACACAGCACATAGTATCCAGTAAGACTAAAATCCATTTTGAATGTTTCTATCCCATTGATGTCCTGTTTCTTAGGTCAGTACCCACATCTGTGCCCTCATCTGCTCTCCAAAGCAGATGGACTCTTTGCATCTCTGTTGGCCTTTTTCTTACTCTTGTTTTCTACCACTTCTTCTTACTGCTCCTGAAGATGAAGATGTCTTCCTCATCTTTTCTCATGTTTATCACTTTATCCCTTTCTCAAATGTCTTTGCTTTTTTTGGAGGGTGCGTGACTGGTCTTGTCAGGGTCCTATCTCTACAAAATGTGTCAAGCCAGCTTGATTACAGAGGGAATCTGGAGCACTGTCTAGATTAGGCCAATTTTGTTAAGGTGTTCTATGCATAGATATAAATTATCAGTAATGAAATCAAAAGTATAGACCAGTGGTGGCAAACCTATGGCATGCATGCCGCAGCCAGCTGTTTGTTATCATAGGAAGCTGTAAAAGGTTTGCCATCACTGGCATAGACCATCCTTTGTTTCTGTTGTTTCTTTTCAGTGTCAAATCAGTTGATCTTATGTATCAACAAGCCTGCCAAGGGGCGGAATCAACCTTTTGTAAAGGTAGTTTCCTTCGTGGCTCCCCTAGGTCAATATGGGGACAATTTCTGTCATTAGCTGTGGCTCTTCTCATTCATCTAGATTGACTGCATTGTCAGCAATTGCTCTGGTCAGTGAGAGCAGCCAAACTTTGAACAGTAGACCTTCAAGGATGTTCAGTTTGGCTAGTAAAAGTTCCTAACAAAAATAAAAGTGTAAGTTTGAACATTTTGTGATTAACAAATCTTAGTCAGTGGATGGGGTGCAAAGAGAGCCTTATTCCATCATTTTGGGAAAGCTATCTACTTTGTGACATCTGTAGGGAAGGCTCAATTTTTAAATTATTTTAAACATTTTTTTTTTTGAGACAGGGTCACACTATATGTAGACCAAGCTGACCTTGAACTTCCTGTGTAGCACAAGCTGGACTTGAATCATGATCCTTCAGCCTCAGCCTCCTGAGAGCTGGGATTTCAGGCGTGCACCACCAATTCTGGCTTGGGAAGGCTTAATTTTTAGATACCTGTAGGTTGACAGGTACTAAGTTCTTGACTGCATATGGAACTCTTTGTAAAGTTTATTCTCTCACATGAGGCTAGATTAGGTTTCTAACTATTTAGCTGCCACTGCCATGGCTTTTAGAAAGCTTGCGTGTGCTTTGACCTCTGGATAGCCCCGTGAGCACCCGTCTTTATTGCTATAATCAAGCCCTTGGGAATCTGATCTCATGGGGAACAGTGTGTGCCCAAAGGAGTAGAGTAGGTTCCTCAGAAGACGGGAGCAAGAGTGGGCAGTCCTTATCTCCAAGTGATGTAACTTCACAATGGTGACAGGCATCTTGAGGTACAGGGTTTCTTTGTTTAGGACCTCTTGCTTTTGAGTTATAAGACGGACAAGCAGGTCCTCTGATCTCTGTCCCTGTAGTTGTTGGAGCTATGAAGACGCAAGCATCGGATTCTTTCAGCATTTGTTCTCTTTCTGGTTCTAAAGTTCTCCGAAAATGTTCAGCTGAGGTCATCACATCAATGTTTTCCCGTTCAATCTTTATTTTTTATTTTATTTTATCTTTTGTGGTACTGGGGTTTGGACCCAGGGCCTTTGTGCAGAGCTACATTCCCAGCACTTTTTATTTTATTTTTTAAAACTTTGAGTCAGGGTCTTCTTACTTTTCCCAGGCTGGGCTCAGATATGTGAGTCTCCCACCTCATCTTAGCTTTTCATTTTTTTAAAATTAGGTCACTGCCCTCTTGTCCCAGAGCCCATTGATAAATGAAGACCATCAGGGCTGTTTCAGTTCCACTAAGAAACACAGTGCTTCCTGCTGTGTTTAAGGCCTGCATGTTTAACAAGTGAGATTTCTCATCTAGCCCTGTAAGGAGAGACTGAGTCATCTTTTTTCTGTTTACATGGTGGGATAATAAGACCATTCAGTCTTTTGTGGGAAGACAGTGGGTGTATCTTCTAAAAGGTTTTCAGCTACTTTTTGGGCATCTTTTGGACCCTAGCATGAGGCTGTCCTCAAGCTTTTCCATCCTGTCCAGCTAATATTATCCGTTTCTGTGCTTGCAGGGTCCTGATATCTTAGGTATAAACCAATACAGCACAGGAAGTGCAGGGGCATAGGTTCCTATGAGGATTCTGAATTCCCTAGTCAGCTTTTGTGGGTTTTCTCTGGGATTTGGAAAATTTTGCTAAGCCTCTGAGTTCAGTTTTTGACCAAGGAGTAAAAGTCGTTACAGGAGCCAGCTGTTCCTAGGCCTTTCTAAGGCATTAGCCTAATTTACTTTTTTCCCTTATCCCTGGGGTGCAAGGGTATTTGAGCAAAAGGAGTAGCAGGTTCAGGGCAAGAAGCTCAGTGGCTGGGTGTATGCTTAGCATGTATGAATTCTTGGTTGTAAATACCAACCCCCAAACAAAACAACAAAATCTCACTGTCTCTTAGGTATTGGACATCCCTTCTTTTCCAGGGTATCCCATAAGTGAAGTTTGATCTAGACTCATTTGCCCACTGAGGTGTGTCTGTATCTCCTTCTCTAGAAAAGCATGGATACGGGCTCTGTAATGTCTAAACAGAAAATTAGCTGGAGTTCCAGATGGAGGAGTCCCAGACTCCTTGAATGCTGATGAACCCATAATATCTCGTCTTTCTAAAATTTACCTCCCTGAGGTCTCCTTCAGCTGGACCTGCTTAGTTCCTGTTGAGTACCCAGTGTGACCTGTGGATCCAACTGGAACTAGAACTACACAAGTAAATTCAGAGGGCTCCAGAGGCAAAACCTTGGGCCTCAGAGGCAGCCTGGAAATATGGAGCACAATGAGTGTCCTTTTGCTTGGTTCCTTGATGTTCCTGGAGGTCCCCGGTTGTCTCATTTGAATCCCACCACTGCCACCAAAATATAAATGGAAAAATGTGGGGGCACAGTCAGATTTTAATGTGTTTGAGTCAGAAGCAATTCGTGGATTGGGAACAGCAGACTGAAAGAGGTTTGGTGTCACAGTTTCATAGTGCCAGAACCGTGTACTTATGGGGAAAATGTGGAAGCCAGAGAAATTATTTCATTGGTTTCAGTTACAAAATCACCCTTTTCGGTTTACCTTGTTAGACTACCTAGGTCATGTGATCATGTATCAGTTGGCTGTTTACAATTGGCCGAATGTCATGTGTGTTTCCAACAGCAGAAATGGTCACATGACTCAAGTCTTGCTTATGCTTTTAATGTAAGCAAGGTTAAAGCTATATTTAACCTTGTTGCAAAATTTAAGGCCTAATTCATTTTGTTTGCTCAGGGATTTTTCAGGCCTTCTCTTTGTTTTCGTTTGGCTTTAGTACTTCCTCATGGGAAAACACCATTTCATCTGTTAGTCTCTTTCGGTCTATAAGGAATAGAGAAGTACTGGGGTAATGCAAATTTTTGATTTTGATTGTGGTACTGGAGTTTGAGCTCAGGGCCTTCACACTGAGCTATATGCCCAGCCCTTTAAAACAGTGTTTTGGGGGCCAGGGATTTAGCTCAGTGGTTTCGCCACCTGCTGCACAAGTGCAAGGACCTGAGTTCAATCCCTGGTACCAAAAAACCCCCAAAACCAAACAATTTTTTTTATTTTGAGGAAGGGTCTTGGTGAGGCACTGAGTTGCCCAGGCTGGACTCAGACTTGCAATCCTCCTGCCTCAGCCTCCAGAGTGTTGTGATTACAAGTTGGTGTGCCACCAAGGCTGATGTGAATTCATTGTAAAAATACATGGTGATAGAGAAAAATTACTCATGACACTCATTAAAGATGGCAAGGCAGACCTTATTCAGGGGAGCCATGCAGCCAGGTAGAGGCATTCTTGCCGTAGGGCCTTGCCATGGAGGGGAGGGATTGGAGTCAGTGCATAGAAAATTACAAAGAGGAAACATGGAGGGCGTAGGACTTGTGACTAAACTGCCTTGAGGGGACTGTTGCTGAAGGCCAACCACGGTGATACGGTGATACCGAAGGTGGTCACAGACCAAGGTTGAGGGCTCTTCACTAAATGGACTTCACAAGATTTTTATTCAGAATGGCTTCTGCAACAACAGGGAGCCCAAGGTCAGGCGTAATCAGGCAGAGGACTTGGAGAAACTTGACACACGTTTTTGTGAAAGGAGAGACTCTGTCGTGGGATGTCAGATCCTTGGACAGCATCTCGTGCTGTGCTCAGCCACATCCCACAGACAATGGGAACATTGTTCAGGGTAAAACAGCTCCTCCAGTATCCGAACAGACTGCTGTGCTCATGCGTCAGTATTTTTCTTATCTCTGCTTTTTTATGAATTCTGCTTCTGCAGCCAGCCCCTCTCTTTCCTCTGCTCTCATAGTACTTCTGCTTTCACAGGGTTTTTATGTGTTCCCTTTTCTCTGCTTTTTCTGGGTTTGCTCTTTTAAATGCAGACTGCTCTCTGGTGCACTCATATTTAGAAGTTGGCTAGGACTGGATCTAACCAGAAGTGGAGAAGGCAGGAAACATC
Organism: Heterocephalus glaber; assembly: GCF_053883595.1. Classification (NCBI taxonomy): domain Eukaryota; kingdom Metazoa; phylum Chordata; class Mammalia; order Rodentia; family Bathyergidae; genus Heterocephalus; species Heterocephalus glaber. The sequence goes on along the minus strand of NW_028258343.1, from coordinate 13,894,348 downwards.
CCTCTTCCTGTTTCAGAGGAATAGTTCCTGAGAGGAGAAAGATGAAGTGTTTACCTGCATGCAGATTGTAATGATTTTCTAACATTCGCATTTGGAATGCTTTGAACTCTGTATCCATGGTTATTTCTGTCCTCACATATCAGGAAAGATGCCAGTGATTATTCTTATTGAAATTATTGTTATCCTCAAAAATCTTAAGGTCCTCAGACCCCTTTACTTGGGGACAATTACTTCTTACAGAAAGGGGATGTTCTTTGCTGGTTGGACCTTTTTGTGGTAAGAATAAAGCTTTTTTCTTAAAAATCCTGACTAGCGATCAAGCACAATGCCTTTTTTTTCTTAGAAAAGATCATAATTAGTGAGTCATACTCTATATTGTAAGGACAAATTTCTTAAGATGCATGCCCATTGAGTTTTCCACTCAACCAGTGAACCAGTCTGTAGAAGAAGGGTGTTGGGCTCAGTCCTCTTAGATGGATAAACATTTTGCAGTTTTTCTCAATTTTTACAAGGGGTAATGTCTTAGTTGCTTTTCTCATTGCTGAGGCAAAATAGCCAACACCTAAAGTTAAAGGAGGAAAGGTTTATTTGGCTCACAGTTAGTAGAGGTGTCAGTTCATAATCGGCTGGCAGTAGCATGGCAGAGGGGCATCATAGAGGAAAAACTGCTCATGGGAGGCAGAAGACAGAAAAAGCAATAAGCAGCAAGGGACAAACCTCTTTCTGTACCCTATATTGTGTCTAGGCTACCCTTAGGGCAGGAAGCACTCACTCCCTTAATCCTAGCACTTTAATCCTAGCATTGTACCATGAATCAATCTCAGCATCATATGCTTTATATCCAGCCACCTCTGAAAAGCCCCAGCTATGTCCACATGAGGCTTTGGGGGGACATCTAGAAACAAACCATAACAGGTGATCAAAATATACAATATTTAAATAAAAAATTTTATTATGGTGAAAGAAACATTGGCGTTCATCCCCCTCAGTTTACTTCCTCTCACTTGGAAGACACTTATCACGTTGTTCTTGCCACTTTCTGAAGCAGCTCTGGAAGGCCTCTGTAGTGAGTGTCTTTGTGAGGTGTGATCAAAACTACAGTGATTATCGATTATTCATTCTAATCATTGGTACATTTTAGGTATACAATATAATGACATTCATCATTGGAAATTTGCACCTTTACATAGTCTCTCTTGGTTCTTAATTTTCACCCTTGCCCAGCCCTCCCTTCAACCCCTCCATTCCTCCCTATTTACAAAGATTTTGTTCCTATTTTTCCATTTTCTCATATTAATCCCATTCCCTTCTTTCCTTTCCCCTAGCCCTCCCGCTTCCTTCCCCTTTGCCCCTTTTCTTCCTATTTCACATGACCTATTATACATTTAGTCCTTATTTACACTTTCAGTTTCTCACACCAGAGAAACTATTCGGTATTTACACGTGTGTCCTATTTATTTCACTTAAGAGTATCGCCTCAATGTGCAACCACTTAGCTATAAATGTCTCTAATTTCTCATTTTTTATGGCTGAGTAGTACTCCATTTTATTAAAAAACCACATTTTCTTTATCCAGTCTCCAGTTGATGAGCATTTGGGCTGTTTCCAAGTTTTAGCTATTGCAAACTGTGCTGCTAAGAACATGGGTACACATATATCACTGTGATATGATTCTTTTAATTCTTTGGGGAAGATCCCCAGCAGTGGAATAGCAGGGTCAAATGGGACTTCCAGTCCTAGTTCTTTGAGGTATCTCCATACTGATTTCCACAGTGCTTGCACCAGTCTACACTCCCACCAGCAGTGGAGCAGGGTTCCTCTTTCCCCACAGTCCCGCCAGCATTTGTTATTGGTTGATTTCATGATAGCGGCCATTCTTTCTGGAGTGAGGTGGAATCTCAGCATTGTTTTCATTTGCATCTCTCGAATGACCAGTGATGTTGAACATTTTTTCATGTATTTATTTGCTATTTCTACTTCTTTGTCTGAGAAATATCTGTTCATTTCAGATGCCCATTTTCAGATTGGGTCTTTAAATTTGGGAGGTCTGATCTTTTGAAGTTCTTTATAGATTCGAGATAGTAGACCTTTGTCTGAGGAAGAGCAGGTGAAGATTTTTTCCCACATTGTGGGTTGTCTCTTCACACTGCTGGTGGTTTCTCTTGCTGTGAAAAGGTCCAAAGGGGTAGGGGTAGTGGGAGGGACAGGGGAAAGGAAAGAAGGGAAAGGAAAAATGCTGAGAAATGGAAAAAATGGAAATAAAGTCTTTGTAAATAGGGAAGGGTGGAGGGGGTGAAGGGAGGGCTAGGAATGGGGAAAAAATAAGACCCAAGATGCATTATGTAAAGGTACAATTCCCAATGAGAAATGTAATTGTGTTGTATACCTACAATGTACCTATAAAAGAATTTAATTTAAAAAAATACAAAAAAACCCAAAAAAACCCCTACAGTGATGTTGGGCTGGGGATTCAGCTCAGTGGTGCTGCCACCTGCCTTGCAGTGCAAGGCCCCGAGTTCGATCCCCAGTACCAAAAAAAACCCCCAAACAAACCAACAAAAAACTACAGTGATGTTGCTGCTGAGTGTCAGGGTCTTAAAAACTTTAGGGTGTGCATCCTCATCCACCTTATTCACTGGGTGTGGCTCCCTGCAACTTCTGGCTCTTCCCCAAAGTCAAAATGACCTGGAAGGTAAATGTTTTTAAATGTTTCTGGACCTCGAGGCAGCCACCACAGGGCAACTGAAGAACAAAAGAGGAGTACCTCCTGTTAAAGTTCTCTAAGTCAAGTATCTTGCATATGTGGGAACAAGCTGATAATCAGCATTAGTAGGTTACGTGACCTTGGAATTGTTCTGATTTTGGAGATTGTCTGTCTTTCTCCCTCCCTTTCTCCCTGTCTGCCTTGAGACAGGGAGTCGCTGTGTAGTCCAGGCTGGCCTTGAGCTCTCAAGGATCCTCACCACACCTGGCATGGTTTTTCTCCCTGATTTATAATTTGCTACGTAAAACTCTTGCTGACCCATCTCTATTTTTTGTACATGTGATTAGATTACAGGAGAAATTAAAGCCCTGCAAAATGCAGTAATACAACAAGATAAGCGACTGGCCAAAGCAATGGTGGGCGATGGCTCCTTTCATATTACCCTGCTAGTGATGCAGTTATTAAATGAAGATGAAGTGAACATGTGAGTAATACAGCTCTCTTGGATATTATTTTTCAAATTATTACTCCAATATGCATAAACATAGTAGAACTCAAAGTCATTGAAATTTGAAAGAAATATTCTTTATCCCAATTAATAATCAATATATAGAATTACCTAAATATTTTTCTTCTAGACTTTTTTACTGTATTACTATCAAATGGTAGCCCTTGGTTACACAGCTGTTTTTTTTTTTTTTTGTCTGGTATGGGAAATCAAACTGAGGACCTTGTGCTTTTGAGGCAGACGTGGTCCCACTGAGCTAAATCCCTGGCCCTACACGGCTCTTTTGCCCTTATTAATTATGTGACCACTCTGGAGTTTGATTTTACATTCTAGATTGGGATTCCAGGAAAAACTTCTGGGACTATCATTCAACCACCTTTTATTAGTTGTTTGGTTTGGGCAATTCACTGACTGTCTTAGTAAATGGAGAAAATAATACCACCAGTACATGTATAAGCTCTTAGTATGGGGCCTGGTATGTGGTAGGCACTATAGTGTAGCCATCAGAGCTGCCGTTTTACTAGGGGAGTGGACAATTTCAGTTTCACCCCAGTTATTCTTAAAGAGTCCTGGTACCCCACTCCACTCTTATTCCGGGGTCGTGATAAAGGTGGACTAGCAGATCACTGCTTTCCAGTCTGGGGTGGGAAACCTTGCTGTTCGCCCAGTTCTTTGGGAGACTGCCAGTGGCCCTTGCCCTGCGACTTCTCTACAGTCCGCTGATGAAACCCAAGCTGAGGCCAGAATGATTGCAGATGACTTCTGTTTTATACCTAGATATATCTGTCCCCCTTAGGAATGAAGAACAAGGCTTGGATTAGGGGAGGGTGAAGAAAAAGTAAAATGAAAGAGAGAAGACAAAATAAATTGATAACTCAGACTATCCTGCTGCATGTGATTATCAGCTATGTCTTCAGAGTTTGTTCTTCTGTTCTGTCTCAAGCTGTCTTCCTAACAACAGTCTTGGGTACCCCCTCAGGGCAGAGAGGAGCAGAGACTAATTTATTCAAGTAGGTAGTAGTTGTAGATGGACTCACTTGGCTGTCACCTTGCCCGTCAGAAGGAAAAATAGATGTTCCTGCGAGAAGAGAAGCCAAAGAAGTGTGCCCCAGGGAGTGAATGTTAGAACAGCGCATTTGTCAGGGTTCTCTAGGGAAACAGCCAGTGGGGTGGCCATCTTGCTATCCAGCAGACGTGTCTGTCTGTGTGTATGGAGAATTATTTAAGGAATTGGCCCAGTGTTACAGTCTCAAGTCCAAAGGCAGTCTTGAAGTAGAACTTTCTCAGAAGACCTCGGTCTTCTCTCTTAAGACCTTCAGCGATTGGAAGAGGGCCACCATATGCTGGAGGGGCAGAGGTGTCGGCTTGTAAGTGGTGATGTGGCTGCAGTGTGGGCACCCGAGTAGAGTAAAAGTGATTGTTTTCAGGAAAGACATTGTTTGTATGGAGGATTTTTTTAAAGTCTCTAATCTTTGATCCTATCCTATGTAATATGGAAGCTATCTGGATTGTCAGTTACTTGTCCTATATTTATTCTTACTGTTAAAAACATAGTATCATATGTTAGTGTTTAATAAAGTATTGGTTAATGAATTAGATATGGAATATGCAGGGACTATATTTTTTAAATCAGAAATTCATTCAGGTAAATATTGCCTAAGGTCATTTAAGTCCTCACAGTGTAGATAAGAGAAGTAGAAATATGTACCAGGTGTGGTGTGCATGCCTGTAATCCCAGCACCTGGGAGACTAGGACGGGAGGATTGCTGAAGGTTCAAGGTCTGTTTCAAGGCCAGCCTAAACTGCATAGCAAGACCCTGTCTCAAAGCCTCCCTCGAACCAAAACAAACAAAAGATAGAAATGCAAGAGGCCACATCCAGCAGGTGATTTGATAATATAGCTGTCCTATCTTAATTTGAAATATAAGCTTTAGTTCTGAATTCCAACTTCAAAATTCTGTTTTATATATGAATATACTTTAAAAAAAATCTTTTTACTATAAATTTTTCTATAGACCAGTCTTAGAATTCTATTCTGTTCTGTTAATTTATTTTTTTGAGACAAGATCTTGCTGTATAGTTCAGGCTAGCCTTGAACTCATGGTGATCCTCCTGCCCCAGCCTCCTGAGTGCTAGGATTATACAATGCACCACCACACCCAGCTTGTATTTCTTTAAAGAAAAATAATGTATGGAATTCACTCTGAAAAGTCTTGGCCTTTCTCACGCCTGCTTGGACGTACAGTTTCCTTTGAAATGAACATCTTGAATTCCCCAGTTTATGACAGATGAGCCCAAAGTGGTTGTCCTGCTATCTCATACTTTAACTCCCAGAGCACAGTGGGGGCCAGTATTGAGTTAGCAGTCCTTTTAAATGACTGTAAATACAATTAGGTGAGGTCGCATTTATTAAGTAGATGTGCAGGGACAATAAGAAATGTTACGTGTACAAGGCTGGTCTACAACACTGTGTTGTCCTTATGTCATAGCAGAGAAATGAAGCTGAGTAAGAAAGTCAGGAAATCAGTTAAATACTTTATAGGAAGACTAATTTAGAAATATGAAAGACCTAAGAAAATACCCCCCCACACATTTTACTGTGAACAGATCATTGATTGAGATAATTTAAATTAATGATGGCCGTGCTTGCTTCAGCAGCATGTACTCTAAATTAATGATGGTTTATTAGAAGGGTCTTTGAAAGCCCTTTCTGTACTGCAAGTGTGTGCTTATTTCTTTTGTAAGTAATTGCTGCCCTCTAGTGAGAGTTTAGTTTATTTTCACATAATAAAGTACCTATACCAAAATTCAAGATGGAAATAATTGATCCTACTTTTCAAAATATTCAAAATCTTTTAGTGTCTAATTTAATAATATAGTAAACATTTATTTTTACAAAGAACCATAAAGATTTGAAAACACAGGGTAGACCTAAATAAACATAGGCTAAATAACAACTGTAGCAAGCATGTACCTTCAGTTGGGACATATAATTAAGCTTATATTTTATTTGAATTCAAGTACAATGTATTATCTTATTATAAAGAAAACCATATTTTAAGAGATAATGTATATTTTCATAGAGTGCCTTCAAATAGTAAGTACTGTGTATTAATTAGTAGTTTTACCAAACATTTAGAACATTCCACATAAACAATATAAACTTTTATAGGTACTGTGTTTTTTTGGGATATATATCAGTAACTTTTTTGAGTTGTGTATGGAATATTTACTTTGTAAAAATTTCTTCATGAACTATAAAATAGTATTGACTTTTATATCTTTAATTATAATTACATATACTCTTTAATTATAATTACATCAAGATTTAATTCACTCCTGTGGTTTTGATTTAAAAATCAGTATTAGCCTTAATCATATGGGTTAGCTCTAGAAGGTGTTTTTACCTTTAGAAGGGTTTAGTTTGTTCCTTATTTGGTTTTGCATGTGTTCTTGCTTAATACGTTACTGAAAACGCGATTATCTCCTGCCAGTGGTGTGGATGCGCTTTGGGAATTGAAGCAGTCGGTAGAAGATGTCCTGCAGGGCAGATGTCTGACGTTGCCTTTCCAAGGGATTGGCACTTTCGGAAATCAGGTTGGCTTCGTGAAGCTGGTGGACGGAGACCACAGACCCCCACTCTTGGAGATTGCAGGTAAGATGGATGCCAGAGTCCTCACAGACATACTTTCAGCCGAAGAAGTGATGTGTGAATTTTTCCCTAGAGGTTTGTCGTCTTTTAATCTTTGGAGCCAGTATGTATAACCTCATTTTATGAGTGACTTGCTTTGGTATTTGCTTGTGTGAGTGAGGGATTCAACAAAGCACCTGAAACGTTGTTGTGACTCTTGGGCCTGAGGAATGCGTCGATTCTGGGGCTTTCTGAAAGGTGATAGACTGGACTCAGTCACTAAGTGTCAGTCCTGAGTCTGGAGGGTCCTAGTGCTCGTCATGAGACTTGACATGTGGCAGACACTTAGTAAGTACTGAATGAAGAAAAGTCAACAGTCGCCTATTGGAGGCTTGTGGGAATTGTCATCGGTCCCAGAGAGCCACTGGGTGAATCAGTACATTTCCGTGGTCTTACTCCTCCCTCCCTTTTTAGCTATGACCCTGAGCAGAAAGCCTGGGGTGATGGTTGCGACTTCACACTTGGAGACCATTTGTTGGGACTGCAGTTGAAGATATCAAGGAATTACATGTAGAAAAAAACACACCCTGGTTGAGTGACTTTGGGGTTTGATCCAGAGATTATAGGTTGGGTGTCATTTAGTGTCACCTTATCTCAGGTTCAGAAATCCTTGGCTTTTCATACACTCTCATCATTGGTCCATGAGTGGCCCACTTTTAGCTTCCTTTTTCCGTCTTCTTTTTCTTTTATTCTCTTTTTAATCCACTCTCCCTCTGTCTGTCCATATGTTTAATATATGGGAATCTATCAGAGAAAACAAGGATTTGGGCAGTGCAGTGGTACTCATTGTTAATTGGTTCCGGTGGGTGTGATGAGTATCAAAAACAGTGCCAAACAAATTGTTTTAGCTGGAAAGTTCTACCCAGTGTGTTGAATACAAGTGATGAGTATGAGGACAGAATTTTTGGATCAAAATACACTGAGTTCCAAATTCTACAAGTTGCAGAGAGTTAAGGACCAAGGTATGACTGTAATATAAACTATGTTGTCCTCTTCAGTTTCTTGACCTTCTTCTGTTTAAATGAACCAACATTGTGAAGTTGGAGTCTATTGCCTTATATTCTCCCAAGTACATATGTATTTATTTTAGTGATCTTAACTGCACATATGGAACATTATGTTGTCCGTGATCTACTTTTCCACCCAGGATCATATTGCCTCTAAGCAGTTTAATAATTGCTTATTGAAAAGCACATCTGGAGTTGAAGGCAGGATGTATTGAGGATTGGGTTTCATTGTCGGTAAGTTTGTCTTTTGTGCTATTAGGATATTTGTGATGAGTCTTTTGTGAACATCAGAGTTTTTATAGGGCTTGATCATCCAGAGTAGTTGTTGAGCTAGAATGACACTTACATGCTATCAGTTATATTGCCCAGTATATGGTTAAGTTTGCTTAGTTCACTATTCAAGTTTATCAAACGTGGAGCTGTTTAGTTAACTTACTAGTAAAAGATTTCTGTTAAGTATATTTTACATAAGAACATTTCATTTGAATTATGAATCTAAAATTCAGTATTGACCTTACTGGTGAAGCACCCACATGGATCTTAGTTAAGATTTTTATAAATTTGTCTCCTCTATATTCATTTCTTTTACCTAACGTGGGCCCAAGGAATTATACTTTAGTGGGAATAATTCATTCTGTTACTGTGTAGTTAGCTAGCATTCCTTAGGTGTTTGGGATTAAAAAAACCTGAAAAAAAAGTTTCTTGTCCTTGAAGGAGCTTACAATCTTGTGCAGAAACAAATAGTGACTAATTAATTACAATGCACCATGATCAGTTCTGTACCTAAAGGCAGGTACAGAAAATACTCATAGGAGAAGGAGTCTACATTGCGGAAGAATAAGTAAAAACTTTTTCATTGGACAGGTTGTCGGAGGGCATTCTAGGGAGAGGGAATTAATTGTATGTGCAAAGAAATAAAGGTATATTTAGGGACCAGCAATTAGTTAGCTTTAGTAGAATATAAATTGCAAGTCTAGGGTTTCAGTAAAATTAGATCCACATATTAAACTGAAATGGGACTTGAGGAAAGTGGTGAAGTTTAGAATAGTGACCAAGAAAGACAGATATAGAAAAAGTCTTTGAAAAAATTCAGCATCCTGTCATGATAAAAGGCCTGAAGAAACTCGGTATTGACTAATTACTCCTCAGTCTACTAGTAGCTGTATACAGTAAACCCACCACCGAAGTTATTCTGAATGGGCAAAAATTGAAAGCATTTCATCTGAAATCAAGAATGAAGCAAGGATTTCCACTCTCATCATTCCTATTCAATATAGTTCTTAAAATTTTAGCTAAAGCAGTTAGGCAAGAGCAAGCAATAAAAGAAAGAAGTCTGTATTATTCGTCTGAACTTTAGCACCCTCTTCTATACCAAAAATTTGTAAGTTTTGTTTTTTACCCATGTCCCAGAGTTCTTGGATGTTTTCTTCATGATTTCTGTTTATTTTTCTTTCTTAGTGTCTGCATATAATAGTTCTGGTACTTTATTTTCAGGCCCTGAAATTCCGTCTTCTTTTTGGTCCTATCTGTTGGTGAGGCTTTCTGCCAAGCTTTTGATTTGACTCACTGTGCTTTCCCATTCCAGGGTTTCTGTTTGGTTCTTTTTCAGAATCTCTTTTTGTTGAATTGCTCCTTCATATCTTGCATTGTCTTCCATTCAACTGTTTATTTGTACCATCTTTGAAGTCATTAATCATTTTATACATGAGTCTTTGAATTTTTTGTCAGTTCACCTACTTTGATGTCTTTGGATTCATTTCCTGATGAATTATGGAAATTTGGAGGAGTTGTGCTGCCTTGTTTTTTCATACTTCTTGTGTTCTATATTTAGATTTCTGCATCTGTTGGGATGGATATCTCTTCTACTTTTATTCAAGGGTCTCTTCAGTGTTCAGCCTTCCTTTGAGGGTTTAATTTCCAGCACCACTCACAGAGGAGAAAATGAACCTGAGTAATGTTGACAACCCAAAGACAAATGACATTCAGTAAAAGCCAATTAAAAGCAAAACTGATACCACTCTTAACAATACACAGTAATAATAATTTAGACTCAAAGGCAAACCATGTATTGACGTATAATAACAATTTACTAAAGGCAATGACTATGCCACCATTAACAATAGAAAAGAAACCACCAATAATTGTATAGAGTAAGCTAAAGAGCTAAACATTAATAAAAGTTAATAGTAATAATAACAAATGGCGGGGTGGGGAAAGGGAAAAATGCAAAAAGAGTAAAAAAATGTTTTTTGTTTTTTCTTTGAGACAGGGTCTTGCTATATAGTTCAGGCTGGCCATGAACTCACTATGTACCCCAGGCAGGCCTCAAACTTATGGTGATCCTCCTGCCTCAGCCTCCTGAGTGCTGGGATCACAGGCGTGTGCCACCACACCTAGCAAAAACAAGTAAAATTGGAGAAAGAAAGAAAAGATGAGAGAAAAGTGAAATAAAAAATACAATTAAAGGATAAAAAAATAGAATCAGGTAAAAGAAACACACAAACACACACGCAAAAGAAAAAAGAATGTAGCAAAGACCAAAAAGAAAGAAAGATAAAGGAAAAACAAACAAAAAAACAAAGACAAGGAGCGAAGAGTCCAAAAAAGTCCTCCATGTTGAGATGGTTGGTGGATAGTTTCTTTCCAGGGCCACCAGATATTAGAATCTACCAGGTATAGGGGAGAGATAGTGAGTCACAACTGAGGCCTGTTATGTTTCCACAGCCACTTTTTGCTGTCCGAATGCTGAGTCCTGTCCCTCCTTTCCCACAGGATGGAGCCTGTCACTGGTATGTTGTCTGCCTCAGGGCTGTATTCAGTTTAGGGGCTTTTCATGTTTGTTGTTGGCCTTCTGTGTATCTTGAGCCACTGCTCTTACCAACTGGCTTTGTAGACTGTGGGCTTGTGAAGTGCCACACTTGCTCCAGAGGCCCCTCTGTCCATATACCCTGGGATATGGCAAATGTCCAAGTGTTGCATTTGGTAGCTGGGAAAAGCAAATAGATAGTGAGTTCTGTGATGGAAGTAGGTAGCAAGGGGAGCCAAGAAGTTTACAGGACTAATTCCCAGCACTTTCACACTCAGCCTACCCAGAGGACCACATGTGAATGGCTTTTCACCACAACTGGTGGTGCTGTCAACCATTGTGTCCTCTACTACCTGAGCTCTCTGCCAGTAAAGTTCCCAGGGGGGTTGTGAGTAGCCTTCCCCCTCTTTGTGATTGTCTCGTAGCTGTGTCCAGCCCAGCCACTGTGGTAGGGTGACCCTAGAGACCATGAAGTGTGGATGTTCTATGAATTCTGCTTCCAGGAGTAGTTCAGTCTTAAACAATAAACCCTTTCACAAAATGGCTTCCAATTATATCACCCCTAAATATGGCAGATGTTGCAGTGGATTTCTTCTCCAAAGCTAGCCTGCCAAGGGAAAGGAGTCACTATTAGTGTAAAACCCTACACTGTTAAAACTTACAATAACCGTGGGCTTTTTCTGGGGCTTCTGGCCCTGTCTGGGGTTACCTTGTGTTTTCTTATTTTCCTTAGTTTCTCTGTAATTTTTATCTTTTCTGTCAGTTCTTTCTTGATTTACAGAGCTCTTCTCTTTCTCTTGATAAGTTGTTGTTTACCTGGTGTCTTGCTTCCAGGTCCTGGTGATCTTGTGATTTGTTGCTGGCTTCTACTCTGCCATATTATTCTCTAATTTGTTATCATTTCAAGGACTAATCTAAGGTGCAAATGTTGTAGTGGAGAGGAGAAACTTGAGCCCTGATATGTAGATGTGTTAAAAGGACAAAGGAAGAAGGACACTGGTGAAAGAGTGGTTGAATATTTGATGTGATGCATGCATGATTGGTTATCATACACATTAGAAAATTCAGTACAGTCTGGGTGGGGCAAATACTTGGAATAAGATTACAGTGATAAGGTGGAAGATCAGTGTTAGTCCAAGCGTGAGAGAGCTGTGGGCCAGGGATTTAGCTCAGTGGTTCCGCCACCTGCATCACAAGTGCAAGGTCCTGAGTTGGATCCCCGGTACGAAAAAAAAAAAAAAAAAAAAGAGTGAGAGCTGGAAGGATTGGAAACTGTGACCAGTGTACTGAACTTTAAGAATTTAGGAGATTTTTGGTTAATACAATGTTTAAGGAAACTTCTCCCTTTAAACTTCACAAAGGACAACAGATGATAGATAGTTTCAAACACAAAACAAATTATTAAGTTATAAAAATTATTAAAATTCATAATATGATTGCTAGATACAAGGTCAATATACAAAAAGGTAAATAATATATCTAGTTTTCCAAGAGATATACTTTTTGATAGTAACAAAATCAGTAAGAATATGTAGGAAGAAATCTACCAAAGGATAAGCATGACTTTTATGGGGAAAATATTTTGACTTTTGCATCAATATTAGGTACATTTATCAAAATGATTTAAAAAATTTTCTCTTTTCCTTCTTTATTACAAGAGAATCTATTTTTCTTCTTGAGAAATACATTTCTAGACTGGGCTAAACCAACATAAAATTGCATACATAGATTGAAAAAATCATGTAAATCTCTGTAGAATTATATTACCATATTACTTTTACCATAATTTTGGCTTATATTGATGATTTTATAAGAAACTTATGGAAAGTTTCTGTGTTTAAGTATTTAAAAATAAGTGTTACTATGTCATACGTTAAATAACATCAGAGCTGATTAGAAACATTTATTTTTAAAATTTCCATATCAGGACTGTTTCCCATGGTCAAATAGTTTTTTTTTTAGCTTCATAATGTTGAATATTTAAGTTGTTTTTTGAGTTAGAATAGTTGTCTGAAAGCTTAGAATTTAGTCGATAACATATTTCAATTTAGAATATAGGACATAATGTCATTCTTCTTGTGTACTTTCTTCATACCTAGTTTTATCTTATCTTTCCAGCTTTAGTCTTTGTCTCATTTTCCTTTTCTTTTTTGGTACCAAGGATCAAACTTGGGACCCTGTGCTTGTGAGGCAGGTGGCGGAACCATTGAGCTAAATGCCTGGCCTCATTTTCCTTATTTTGAATGCACTTATTTCATTAAAATGTACACTTTTTTGGAGTCATCTTAAAATCTAATTCTTAGGACAGGGTAGAGCAAAGTATGTGTAAACAAATATGCTAGCAAATGAAATGATGTTTGTGAGTCACATAAGACTTGAAATCATCAGTTGGCCAAAAACAAGACGTCATTTGGGAACCGATGCCCACAGTTGACAAACTTAATCCCCTTTTTCTGACTATTCTGGAGAAAATGTTAGTTTTAATATTTTCTTTTAGAATATAAATATCACTGTACTCAGAAACATTTCCAATTAGTCATTCATTGTTCTTTTAAATAATTCGGTGGGTGCCTGCAACATTGAGAATTCCATACATTCTTTGCTAATAGTCTCACAAAGGCATTTTCCAATACTGATGAAAGATCCATTGTGTGCTGCAGAATGTGCAATCTCACCAGCTTTGATAGGAATATCACACCAAAGATGTAGGTTTGTCATTTTAGCGAAGACCACTGCCCCTGTATTTCCTGTCTTGATTCCTGAGTATTAGGTACTGTTACTTTTAATATCTGTAATTAAAAACTGGTATTAAAATTATTTATGCTTACCTAAAAATTTCAACAAAACATTACAAAAAATGCCCTGAGAACAGAATTCGGTTTCCCTCGTGCAATTGCTGTTATTTTTGCTTTCATTGATTGATTGCATAAGGGAAACAACTTTATATGTTCTTATAACCACCAAGGCAAAATAGAACTTTTTAAAAAAAAGTTTATTTTATTGGTACATTTTAGGTATACAGTATAATGACATTCATCATTGGAAATTTGTACCTTTACATACTCTCTTGGTTCTTACTTTTCCCCCTTCCCCTGCCCTCCCTTCAACCCCTCCATCCCTCCCTATTTACAAAGACTTTGTTTCCATTTCTTCATTTTCTCATATTAATTCCATTCCCTTCTGTCCTTTTCCCTACCCCTCCCATTTCCCCTTCCCCTTTGCCCCTTTTCACATTATCTATTATACCTTTTAGTCCTTATTTATACTTTCAGTTTCTCACACTAGAGAAACTGTTCAGTATTTACACATGTGTGTCCTATTTATTTCACCTAAGAGTATTGCCTCAATGTGGATCCATTTAGCTATGAATATCTCTAATTTCTCATTTTTTATGGCTGAGTAGTACTCCTATTTATAAAAAAAACACATTTTCTTTATCCAGTCTCCAGCTGATGGGCATTTGGGCTGTTTCCGAGTTTTAGCTATTACAAACTGTGCTGCTATGAACATGGGCGCACATATATCACTGTGGTATGATTCTTTTAATTCTTTGGGGAAGATACCCAGCAGGGCAATAGCTAGGTCAAATGGTACTTCCAGTCCTAGTTGTTTGAGGTATCTCTGTACTGATTTCCACAGTGTTTGCCCCAGTCTGCACTCCCACCAGCAGTGGAGCAGGGTTCCTCTTTCCCCACAACCCCCGCCAGCATTTGTTATTGATGGATTTCATGATAGCAGCCATTCTTTCTGGAGCGAAGTGGAATCTCAGCGTTGTTTTCATTTGCACCTCTCGAATGACCAGTGATGTTGAACATTTTTTCATGTGTTTATTTGCTATTTCCACTTTGAGAAATGTCTGTTCATTTCAGATACCCATTTTTGAATTGGGTCTTTAGATTTGGGAGGTCTGATTTTTTTAAGTTCTTTATAGATTCAAGATAGTAGACCTTTGTCTGAGGAACAGCAGGTGAAGATTTTTTCCCACATTGTGGGTTGTCTCTTCACACTGCTGGTGGTTTGTCTTGCTGTGCAGAAGCTTTTTAGTAAGAAGAGATCCCACTTGTTGATTGTTTGTGCTAGTTCACGGGCAACTGAGGTTTTGTTCATAAAATCTTTTCCTACACCACTGTCTTCAAGAGTTCTTCCTAAACTCTCTTCCAGCCGGTTTAGTGTTTCTATTTTAATATTTACATCTTTAATCCATTTTGATTGTAGTTTAGTGCATGGTGAGAGATACAGATCTAGTTGTAGTCTTTGGCAAGTTGAAACCCAGTTTTTCCATCACCATTTATTAAAAAGGCTATCTTTCTAGAAAAAGAAGAACAGGACAACCCCAGAGCTCATACAAGGGAGGAAATTATAAAGATCAGAGGAGAAATCAATGCAATGGAGACTAAGAGAACGATACAAAAAAATCAATGAAGCCAAGAGTTGGTTCTTTGAAAGAATCAACAAAATTGACAAACCCTTAGCCAACCTTGTCAGAAAAAGGAAAGAAAAGGCCCAAATCCATGCAATTAGGAATGAAAAGGGTGAAATTACAACAGACCCAGCAGAAATCCAGAGGATCATCAATACCTACTTCCAGAACCTATACGCCAATAAGATGGACAGAAGAAATGGACAGATTCCTAGATACATATGAATTACCAATGTTGAATGAAGAAGACCTAAAAATTCTGAACAACCCAATATCAACCAATGAAATTGAAAATGGAATTAAAAACTTATCAACTAAGAAAAGCCCGGGCCCTGATGGCTTCACTGCTGAATTCTACAAGACATTTAGAGAGGAACTACTGCCACTACTGTTTAAACTCTTCAATGAAATTGAACAGGAAGCAGTACTCTCAAATTCACTCCTGGAAGCAAGCATCACCTTGATCCCCAAAGCAGAGAAAGACCCAACCGAAAAGGAGAACTATAGGCCAATCTCACTAATGAACATTGATGCCAAAATCCTTAATAAGATAATGGCAAACAGAATGCAGAAGATCACCAAGAAGGTCATACACCCTGATCAAGTGGGATTCATCCCAAGGATGCAGGAATGGTTTAATATACGCAAATCAATCAATGTAATACACTATATCAATAGAGCCAAGGACAAAAACCATATGATTATCTCCATAGACACAGAAAAAGCATTTGACAAAATCCAACATGCATTTATGATAAAAACCCTACAAAAAATTGGAATAGATGGTCTCTGTCTCAAACTGATAGAAGTCATCTATGAAAAACCAACAGCCAATATCATACTAAATGGTCAAAAACTGACATCCTTCATACTCAAATCAGGAACAAGACAAGGATGTCCACTATCACCACTCCTGTTCAATATAGTTCTGGAAACATTAGCCACGGCAATTAGACAAGAGAAAGAAATAAAAGGAATAAAGATAGGAAATGAAAAAGTCAAATTGTCATTATTTGCAGATGACATGATACTCTATGTAGAAGACTCCAAGAACTCCCCCAAAAGTCTTCTAGACTTAATAACCAAATTCAGTCAAGTAGCTGGATACAAGGTCAACACACAAAAATCAATAGCTTTCCTCTACACAAATGACAGACTCACTGAGAGAGAAATAGGGCAAATAATTCTTTTCACAATAGCATCCAAAAAACTGAAATACCTAGGAATCAACCTAATGAAAGAAATCAAAGACCTCTTCTCTGAAACCTATGGCACTCTGAAAAGAGACATTGAACATGATATCAGAAAATGGACAGACATAAGAAAATGGACAGACATCCCCTGCTCCTGGGTAGGAAGGATTAATATAGTGAAAATGGCCATACTTCCAAAACTGCTATATAGATTTAATGCAATTCCAATTGAGATCCCAGCAGCATACTTCATAGACCTTGAGAAAACAATCCAAAAGTTCATTTGGAACAAGAAGAGACCCAGAATATCAAAAGCAATTCTAGGTAACAGAGACATGGCAGGGGGGTATCACAATCCCCAACCTGCAACTGTACTACAAACCTACTGTGATAAAACATCAGGGTACTGGCAAAGAAACAGACCTGAGGACCAGTGGAACAGATTAGAAGATGCAGAAACAACACCAGACACACTCAGCCATCTCATCTTCAACAAAGGAGCCAAACACCCTCACTGGAGGAAAGATAGCCTCTTTAATAAATGGTGCTGGAAAAATTGGGCTTCAACTTGCCAAAGATTAAAACTAGACCTATGTCTCTCACTATGCACTAAACTAAAATCAAAATGGATTAAAGATCTAAATATTAAAATAGAATCTCTGAACCAGTTGGAACAGAGGTTAGGTAGAACCCTTGAAGACATCGGTGTAGGAAAAGATTTTATGAACAAAACCTCAGTTGCTCGTGAACTAGCACAAACAATCAACAAGTGGGATCTCTTCTTATTAAAAGGCTTCTGCACAGCAAGAGAAACCACCAGCAGTGTGAAGGGACAACCCACAATGTGGGAAAAAATCTTCACCTGCTCTTCCTCAGACAAAGGTCTACTATCTCGAATCTATAAAGAACTTCAAAAGATCAGACCTCCCAAATTTAAAGACCCAATCTGAAAATGGGCATCTGAAATGAACAGACATTTCTCAGACAAAGAAGTAGAAATAGCAAATAAATACATGAAAAAATGTTCAACATCTCTGGTCATTCGAGAGGTGCAAATGAAAACAACGCTGATACTCCACTTCGCTCCAGAAAGAATGGCTGCTATCATGAAATCCACCAATAACAAATGCTGGCGGGACTGTGGGGAAAGAGGAACCCTGCTCCACTGCTGGTGGGAGTGTAGACTGGTGCAAGCACTGTGGAAATCAGTATGGAGATACCTCAAAGAACTAGGACTGGAAGTCCCATTTGACCCTCCTATTCCACTGCTGGGGATCTTCCCCAAAGAATTAAAAGAATCATACCTCAGTGATATATGTGCGCCCATGTTCATACCAGCACAGTTTGTGATAGCTAAAACTCGGAAACAGCCCAAATGCCCATCAACTGGAGACTGGATAAAGAAAATCTCAGTTTTTTTTATAAAATGGAGTACTACTCATCCATAAAAAATGAGAAATTAGAGACATTTATAGCTAAGGCGATACTCTTAAGTGCAATAAATAGGACACACATGTATAAATATCAAATAGTTTCTCTGGTGTGAGAAACTGAAAGTGTAAATAAGCACTAAAATGTATAATAGGTAATGTGAAATAGAAAGAATAGGGTCAAAGGGGAAGGAAGTGGGAGGGCTAGGGGAAAGGATAGAAGGGAATGGGATTAATATGAGAAAATGGAAAAATAGGAACAAAATCTTTGTAAATAGGAATGGAGGGGTTGAAGGGAGGGCTGGGCAAGGGTGAAAAATAAGAACCAAGAGAGACTATGTAAAGGTGCAAATTTCCAATGATGAATGTCATTACATTGTATACCTAAAATGTACCAATGATTAGAATGAATAATCGATAATGTAAAATAGGAAGAAAAGGTCCAAAGGGGTAGGGGTAGTGGAAAGGGCAGGGGAAAGGAAAGAAGGGAAAGGAAAAATCATGAGAAATGGAAATAATGGAAGTAAAGTCTTTGTAAATCGGGAAGGGTGGAGGGTGTGAAGGGAGGGCTAGGAATGGGGAAAAAATAAAAACCAAGATGCATCATGTAAAGGTACATGTTCCCAATGAGAAATGTAATTGTGTTGTATACCTAAAATATACCAATGAAAGAATTTAACATAAAAAAAGGCTATCTTTCCTCCAGTGAGTGTATTTGGCTCCATTGTAGAAGATGAGGTAGCTGAGTATGTCTGGAGTTGTTTGTGCATCGTCTAATCTATTCCGCTGAGCCTCGGGTCTGTTTCTTTGCCAGTACCATGCTGCATTTATCACAGTAGCTTTGTAGTATAGTTTCAAGTTGGGGATTGTGATACCCCTTGCCATGTCTCTGTTGCCTAGAATTGCTTTTGCTCTTCTAGGTCTCTTCTGGTTCCAAATGAATTTTTGGATTGTTTTCTCTAGTTCTGTGAAATATATTGTTGGAGTTTCAGTCAGCATTACATTAAATTTATATAGCAGTTTTGGAAGTATGGCCATTTACACTATATTGGTTCTTCTTACCTAGGAACAGTGGATGTCTTTCCATTTTCTTATATCCTCTTCAACCTCTTTTTTCCGAGTGCTGTAGTTTTCAGTGTAGAGGTCTTTTGCTTCTTTTGTTAGATTGATTCCTAGATATTTCATTTTTTTGGATGCTATTGTAAAAGGAATTGTTTCCTTAATTTCTCTCTCAGTGAGTCTGTTATTTGTGTACAAGAAGAAATTTGTGTTTTGAGTGTTGACCCTGTATCCAGCTACTCTACTGAATCTGTCAATTAAGTCTAGAAGTCTTTTGGTGGAGTTTTTTGGGTCTTTTATGTAAAGTATCATATCGTCAACAAATAATTACAGTTTAACTTCTTCCTTTCCTATCTTTATTCCTTTTATTTCTTTCTCTTTTCTAATTGCTATGGCTAGTGTTTCCAGAACTATATTGAACAGGAGTGGTGGTAGTGGGCATCCTTGCCTTGTTCCTGTTTTTAGCATGAAAGTTTTCAGTTCTCGACCATTTAGCATGGTGTTGGCTATTGGTTTTTCATAGATAATCAGGTTGAGATAAAGACCTTCTTTTCCAATTTTTTGTAGGGTTTTTATCATGAATGGGTGTTGGATTTTTGTCAAATGCTTTTTATGCATCTGTTGAGATGATCATAATGATTTTTGTCCTTGAGTCTGTTAATATAGTGTATTACATTTATTGATTTACATAATTTGAACCGTCCTTGCATCCCTGGGATAAATCTGACTTGGTCAGGGTGTATGATCTTCTTGATGACCCTCTGTATTCTGTTTGCCAGTATCTTGAGGATTTTTGCATCTATGTTCATTAGGGAGATTGGCCTGTAGTTCTCTTTTTCAGTTGGGTCTTTCCCTGGTTTTAGAATCAAGTAACACTTGCTTCCAGGAATGAATTTGGAAGTATTGCCTCCCTTTCAATTTCATGGATGAGTTTAAAGAGTAATGGCAATAGTTCTTCTTTAAATGTCTTGTAGAATTCAGCAGTGAAGCTATCAGGACCTGGGCTTTTCTTTTTTGGTAAATTTTTTATTATGTTTTCAGTTTCACTCGTTGTTATTGGGGTGTTTAGAATTTCTGTATCTTCATTAAATTTACCAAGTCATATGTATCTAGGAATCTGTCCATTTCTTCTGTGTTTTCCATTTTATGAGAGTACAGGTTCTCAAAGTAGGTATTGATGATCCTCTGGATTTCTGCTGAATCTGTTGTGACTTCACCTTTTTTGTTCTTAATTGTATGAATTTGAGCCTTTTCTTTCCTTTTTTGATAAGACTGGCTAAAGGTTTATCGATTTTATTTATTCTTTCGCAAAACCAACTGTTTGATTCATTGATTTTTTGTTTTGTTCTCTTAGTCTCTATTGCATTGATTTCTGCTCCGATCTTTCTTTCTTTCTTTCTTTCTTTTTGTTGTTGTTGTTGTTGTTTTGTATCAGGGATCGAATTCAGGTCCTGGCACTCGGGAAGCAGGCAGCGGAACCACTGAGCTAAAACTCCAGCCCTTCTGCTCTTATCTTTATAATTTTCTCTCTTGTATGAGCTATGGGTTTGTTATGCTTTTTTTTTTTTCTAGGAGCTTGAGGTTCTGCATTAGGTTGTTTATTTTCTCTGTTTTCCTAATATGGGCATTCACTGCTATGAATTTCCCACATAGAACTGCTTTCATTGTGTCCCATAGATTCCTGTATATTGTACTGGTGTTATCATTTACTTGTAGAAATTGTCTAATTTCTTCTTTAATTTCCTCTGTGAGCCATTGGTTGTTGAGGAGAGTGTTATTCAATTTCCATATGTTTGTGGGAGTTTTGCAGTTTCTTATGGTACTGATCTCCGGTTTTATTGCAGTATGGTCTGATAATAGACAGGAGGTAACTTCAGTTCTTTTACATTTACTTAAACATGTTGTATTAGCTAGCATGTGGTCTATTTTGGAGAGTCACCCGTGTGCAGCTGAAAAGAATGTATATTCTGATTTTGTGGGGTAGAACCCTATGTAAACATCTATTAAGTCCATTTATTCAATGGCTTGGTTCAGTTCTAGAATTTCATTGTTGATTTTTTGTCTAGATGATCTGTCTATTTGTGATAGTGGGGTATTGAGGTTCCCCACCACAATTGTATTAGTGCTTATTTGGTTTTTCATGTCCTTTAGTATTTGTTTTGTTTAGTTGGGGGCATTTGTATTTGGTGCATATATATTTATGATTGTCTTCTCTTCCTCTTGGGTTGTTCCCTTCACAAGGATGTAGTGACCATCTTTGTCTCTCTTAATTAGTTTTGGTTTGAAATCTACTTTGTCTGCAAATAAGATTGCTACCCCTGCTTTTTTCTGGGTTCCTCTCACATGGAGAACTATTTTCCATACTTTTCCTTTCAGTCTATGAATTTCCTTTTGAGTTTGGTGTGTTTCTTATATACAGCATATTGTTGGATTTTTCTTCTTAATCCATTCTGCCATTCTCTTTCATTTGATTGGTGAATTGATGCCATTAACATTGATGTTTATATTGATATTGACTTATCCTTGTCATGATGTTTTACTGTTGTTGGCTCTTTTATTTTTTATTTTTACCCCTTTCCCTTTAGTTTCTTGCCTTGCTTGGTGGCTTCCTTCTGTTGGGCTTCATGGAGCTATGACATTCATTGTCTTTTTCTAGGATATTATTTAGAATTGTTTGGAGTGCTGGTTTGGTGTTCATGAAATTTCTCAGGTTTCTTTGTCATGGAAGTATCTAATTTCTCATCAATTTTGAAAGATAATTTTGCAGGACACAACAGTCTAGGTTGGAAGTTATTTTCTTTTAGGGCTTGAAATACTTCACTCCAGGCTCTCCTTGACTTGAGGCTTTGTGTTGAGAAGACTGCTCTGATTCTGATGGGCTTTCCTTTGAGGGTGATTTGTTTCTTTTCTCTAACTGCTTGTAGGATTTTGTTCTTCTATTGGGTTTCTGGGATCTTGACTATTTTATGTCTAGGTGTAGATTTTTTTGATCGTGGCTGGTTGGAGTTCTATATGTCTCACTTATCTGTATGTCCAATTCTCTACCCCTGGGAAGTTTTCTACTATTACTTCTGTGAACAGTGTTTTTATGTCAATTGTACTTTCTCCTGCTTTTTCGTGGACTCCTATCAGTCTTATGTTATTCTTCTTTGCATCGTCTAGCAGCTGCTGGATTGATTTCTTGTGATCCTTTACTATTTTTAAGAAATCTCTGTTTTCATGGTCACTAACTGCAATCCTGTGTTCTATATCTGATATTCTATCTTCACATTTCCTTAATCCTTTGTGAATAATTTTAATGCAGTTTTTAATCTGCTGGATATCTGTTTGAATCTGTTTCATGGATTCCATTTCTTTCTTATGCTCGTGATCATGGTTTCCATTTCTTTCTAATGCTGGGGATTTATGGCTTCCAGCACGATTCTGAGCTCATCTATTTTTTTTTTATCTTTTTCTGTTCTAGAGCCTCTAATCATGTTTTTCACTCTGCTCACCATTTCTGTAGTTATCTAGGAAATTATTTCCATTTTGAATTTTTCTAGAGCCTCATTCATCTGTTTTGTTACTTCCTGTGCTATGAGTTCAGTGTGTGCAGGTGGTTATCAGTTTTCCACCTCGTTTCCCCCAGAATTTGCCTTTGGTGGGGTGGAAGTCTGAGTTTGTGCCTTGCTTAAATGTCTTCTCATTTTTGTTTTTGGTTCTGTCCTTGGTTTAATTTCTGGGTTGATACTTCAAAATTGCTTATTGTAAGTATCTTTGTTGCTTGTATTTAGAACCTTTATGGACTGATTGCTTCTCAGAGGTGTCTTTCAGATATAGCTGGTCTTTAGGTTTTGAGTCTCTAATGACTTTTAGGCCATCTCATTTTCTTTATATCAGGAAGGACAACTGATTAGATCAATCACAATACCTCAGCCCAAGTGATACAATTAGCAACAGCATGGCATCAAGCACAGGTTAGAAAATGACAATTTATGATAGTTATTAGTCTATCACCTTTAACTGTGTGAATTAAATCAAAATCAAGGACCAACCCAACATATGTTTATAGTGAAGAAACTCTTCAATATAGCAACTTTACCCTTTGGGATGGAGAGTTAGAGGGAGTTGGAGAGGGAGGGATAGATAGGTGGAAGGATAGGGGAAGGTTAACAGTGAGGCCAGAGGACACAGGAAAATCACGCAAACTCTAAGAAACTGTTGAAGACAAGAGGAAAAGATAGAATGAAAGAACAAAGATGAGAACAGAACAACCTATCAGGAATAGGGAGGCTAGAGACTATATTTACTTTCCTTTAAAACTAATGACAATCAAGAGAAGGAAAAAGAGAAGAAAAGACAAATAAAGAAGAAATTCGAATTAGGGCCAGAACAGGAACAAAAAGGAAGATGAAGAGCAATGTGGGACAGTGAGAGAGCATATGAGAGAGAGAAAGAAAAGAGCAAAGAAAGAAAAAAAAAGAGAGAAAAATAAAAATTTGAAAAGAGTAGAAAAAAAACAAAAATTAAAAATTAAAAATAAGAGCAAAAAATAATTTTGAAAATAATAAGTAACAAATAACAAATAAAAATGAAGGGCCTCCTTTAGGGTCTGTCTCTGCTGTCACAATAGACAACATGGGCAGCAGTGTGCAGTTATACGTCAATGAGTCTTAGCAAGGCAGTAGCAGACCTGTGAGATTCAGGCAGATTTCTGGCTGCAAGTCCCTGTCCTCCTGCAGGGTTGCACTCTGCAAGGTTCTACTGCAGGTTCCAACTGCCTTTCCCCTTATAATAGTCCAGGTTCCGATGGGAGGTGATGATCCCTCCATCTTACCAAGCACGGTGGTCTGGTGTGCCTTTATTGCAGAGATTCTCTTCCCTTTTCCAGTGGGCTTCAGTTTTCATCAAGGCGCCTGAGAGAGGCCCTCCTTCTGTTGTTCACTTCTGCTTTATCTTCTGGTGCTCAGGACAATGGCCTGTATGACCCCCTGTGCCTCTGTAGTGTGGAACCAGGTAGTGGCACAGCCAGGAGGCCAGAGGGTGGGGGTCCTGCATGTGGCCACGTGACTAAGCTGGTCACTGGGGGGCGGGGCAAGGTCAGGATTTGTCCCTCTTTCATTTACTTGGTTTTCAGATATCCACTTGGACTTACTTTGTGTTAGGGTTTATTCTACTCATCTTACAAATATCAATTCATTTGGTCTCAGAAAAACAGGAAGGTAGAGACCATTTTCATCACCCTCCCTTTACAGAAGGTTCACAGAGCCGAAGTCACTTGTCAGTCAGCAGCTGAGCCAGGACTGACCAGATTCTGTGCTGGCAGTCACCGCGCTTTTTGTCCACTGTAGATGAGCGCCTGGGCCCCCCAGGCATCTCCTGCGAGCTCCCCTTCACCTTCTTGCCTTAGCCGAAACCTAGCTTTTCTTGGAGACGACAGCTTCCCTAGGGTGCAGGCTGCACATTTCACTCAACCTTTCCTGCCAGGGCCCCTCACATGAAGGCCTGTCCTTACTGGTAGTCCATGCTCTGGTTTTATCATCCTCCACCTCCTCTTTTTGCTCTCATCTGAATATTCTCTCTCTCTGTCTACTGGTGATCGAACCCAAGACCTTCACCTGAGCCATACCCACAGTCCCTGCCCCCCTTTTTTATGTGCAGTACTGGAGATTGAACCCAGGGCCTTTGCACTGAGCTGTATCTGCAGTTCCGATACAGAGCCTTGTTAATTCACTAAGTTGCCCAGGGCAGGCCCGAGCTTGTAATCCTCTTGCCTCGGCCCCCCAGAGTGCTAGGGTTACAGGTGTGCTCCCCACACCTGGCTTCTCTCACCCTGCAAAGTTCTCTTTCCTAGCTCATGTTGCAATCCTCGCTTGCTTCTGCAACGTGAGCACAACCTATTTCACCATCCTGGTTCAAGATGAATTTTAGAATCAGATAGAACTGAGTTTGTGTCTCTGTGCAGCCTGCTTCCAGCTGGGTGCCTTCTTAACCTTTTGATATTTGGGTTTCCTGTAAAATGGGCCCAATAAGCAGAGCATTTGGCACATGCGCACTCTTTAATCGGTGGTAGCTGTTACAATTGTTCATAATAAACACCCCACCCCACCACCATCACTGCTACTACTTTTCTGACAGTGTCTGGACTTCTTGGACTCAAGCATCCCACACTCGTCTTCCACGCCAGTGGTCTGTAAGCGTGGGGAAGCCTTTGACTTTTCATCTGCCTGGACTGTCCTATATCTGAGCCCTTACCCTTGGATACAGCCATCTGTTACCACAGCCTTCCACCCTTGCTGCCCCGTTACTGCTGTTCACTCCTGCCCATGCTCCAGAAGCTCCCTGAGTTCTCCAGACACTTCCAGGCCAGCATGGACGCACTCTTTCTTACCCTCATCAAGGCCTCGGGGCCTGTCAGTGTTCGAGGAGGCTTTTTCAGTTGTCCTGTGTCCTTATTCCTTTGTTTGAGCTGGCTGGCCGATACGGGTCATCGGTCAACTCCTTTGTTTGTTTTTTTGCCCCAGTGACCCTGGGCCAAAGACCCAAACCCCTTCCTCTTTAGCATGGCCCACAATATTCTTGGCATCTGGCCCCTGGCTGGCTCTCCGGTCTTATCATGGCCCCCTTGCCTGCTGGCTTTAGGTTCTCTTGCTTCTTGCAGGTCCCGGAACTCAACAAGTTCTTCACCACTGTAGAACTTTTGAAAATGGCTGAATATTCCTTCGGCTGGGCCCTTTTAATTCTTCAAGTCTCAAATGTCACCCCTCAGAGTCTTTCCTTGTCCACTGTGAGTAGTTATCTGTCATTATACCTCAGTGGGAGTCCCTCCAGCTCGTATTGCAAGTTTTAACAGTGATTGTCTATCTTTCTGACTGGATTAAGCTCCATGAGGGCAAGGCCAGGACTGTCTTATTCACCATTGAGTACTTTTATTATGTGTGACAGATTAAAAAGTGTCACTAAAGTGCTTATCAAAAGAATGAAAAAATGAAGAAATCACACAATTGTGTGGGTTGATTGGATGGCACATGTGTGTTTTCTAAACTCAGCTACAGCCTGCCTGGCAGCCCCATGGCTCCTGAGCAGTTCTCACTTGTCTACTCTCACTGCTTCAGCTTCTTGTCTCTCAACGGATAACCCTAAGCCTGTGCCCTGCTCATTTTGAGTCCCTATACTTAGAAAACCTAGAAACTTTTCATTTCTAATTGCATAGATGAGTCCCCCCAACTCCTGGCCCCCAGACAGGGGGTCTCGCCATGTAGTTCAAGCTGGTCTTGAACTCACTCTCTATGTAGCCCATGCTGGCCTCAGACTTGCAGCGGTTTTCCTTCCTTGGCCTCCCTAGGGCTGGGATTGCAGGTGTGTGCCACCATGTCCTATGATTGTTGTTTTCATTTTTTCTTTTGGCAAGTTTAACTAGGTGTTTATTATGTGGTTTATCCTTTTGAAGTACCAAGTCTTCAATTCATTGTTCCTTTTATTTTTATTTTGGTGCTAAGGATCGAACTCGGGACCTTGTGCTTGTGATGCAGGCGGTGGAACCACTGAGCTAAATCCCCAGCCCTATTGATCCTTTGTATCTCCTTTTAAGTCTCAGTTTCATTAATTTCTGCTATGATCTTTATCATTTTTTTCCTCCTCCTACTTTTAGATTTGGTTTGTTCTAGTTTTTGCAGGACCTTGAGATGTGTCATTTACTTATTTATTTGGAATTTCTCTAGTCTTTTAATGTGTACATTCACAGCTATAAAGTCTCTTAGAATTGCTTTCCTTGTGTCCCATAGATCTTGGTATATTGTGCTTCCATTGTCATTTGGTTCTATGAACTTTTAACTTTCTTCCCTGATTTCTTCTTCCACTGATTAATCATTAGTGTATTATTATTTTGGGGGGGGCGGTTTTGGTACTGGGGATCGAACTTGGGTCTCTCCGCTTGTGAGGCAGGTGGTGGAACCACTGAGCTAAATCCCCAGCCACATTAGTGTATTATTTAATCTCCATGTGTTTGTATAGTTTCTGTGGGTTCTTTTGCTACTGATTTTTAGTTTTATTCTGCTATGATCTGATAGTATGCAGGGGATTATTTCAATTCTTTTCTGTTTATTTAAGCATACATTATGGCCTAATGGCCTAATATGTTATCTATTTTGGAAAAAGTTCTATGTGCTGCTGAGAAAAACATGTATTCTTGGTAGGGGGGTACTCGGGATTGAGCTTTGGACCTTGCACTTACGAGGCAGGCAGCGAAACCACTGAGCTAAATCCCCAGCCCAGAAAAATATGTATTCTGTTGTTGGATGAAACGCTGTAGATATTGATCAGTCCATGTGTTTGATGGTGTGATATTTCTTTGTTGATTTTTTTGTCTGATTGAGCTGTTTGTGAGAGTGAGTTATTGCTATGATTGTATTGGTGATGTCTGTTTGTAGCTTTTGTTTTATGAAGTAGGCTGAGCCAACATGTGGAACATATATATTTGCAATTGTTTCTTCCTGTCAGATCATTCCCTTTAGAGTATGTAGTGGTTGGCTTTGTCTCTTCTAATCACAAACTCTTACATGTAACAGAGCTCCACCTTCCTAACATGTGTTGAAAGACCATCCTTTCCCACTGAATGGCTTTAGCACCCTTTTTGAAACTGTTTGACCAGTACCATGGTCCTTTCCTGCTGCTATAACAAAATACCTTAGACTAGGTAATTTAAAAACTGCAGAATTTTTTTTTTTTTTTTAGTACCAGGGATCAAACTTGGGAACTTGTGCTTGTGAGGCAGGTGGCAGAACCACTGAGCTAAATTCCCAGCCCAAAAACTACAGAAATTTATTTCTCACAGTTCTGGAGGCTGGAAGTCCAAGATCAGGTACCCACAGACTTAGTATCTGGTGAGAGCTCTGCTTCACGGATGGCTCCCTGTTGCTGTGTCCTCACCTGATGGAAAGCGTGAATACTGTGTCCTCACATAGAAGTCAAAAGGCAAAAGACAAAGGGGACAAGCAGGTTTCCTGCTAACCATTCATGGTGACATTGATACCACTCAGGAGGCTAGAGCTCTCCTCACATCTCACCTCCCACAGACCTCAACTCTTGTTGCCATCATCTCAGGGTTAGGTTTCAGTATAGCGACTCTGGTAGGACAGACATTGAGGCCAGAGTGCCCATGTACATGCGGACTTGCTTTTGAACGCTCTTCCATTCCATTGGTTTGTTTACAGTAGCCTTGTAACACGTTTGAAATCAGGAAATGTGAGATCCCTAATGTTATTATTTTTATCTTTTAAAAAAATTTATTGTTATTATTATTTCTTGGTTCTGGTGCTTAAACCTAGGCCCTTGAACATGCTAGACTGGTGGTTCATCACTGAGCTATACCTCTGGCCTTGTTCTTCTGTATCAAGATTGTTTGGACCATTTGGGATTCCTGAGGTTCAGTATGAATTTTAGGATTTTTTTAACCTTTGCAAAATATACTATTGGGATTCTGATGGAGACTGCGTTAAACCAGAAGGCTGCTCCGAGTAGCTTTGACACGTAAACAGTATTCCACCTAGGCCCCTGACTTACAGTGTTTTGCCATATGATTTTCCACAGTGACAGTGGTGCAGAGGGAAGATAGTTCAGTAGGAAGTGTCCCTTGAATTTTGTTTTTTCTCTGGACTAGTGATGTGTTATGCGATACTCTCTTGCAATGCTGGTTATTGGATCTAGCTCAGACACACTATTAAAAGAGTAAATAGCCAGCTAGACATGGTGGCACATGTCTGTAATCCCAGCACTCTGGGTGGCTGTGGCAGGAGGACTGCAAGTTTGAGCCCAGTCTGGGCAACTTGGTGAGTTAACAAGACACTGTCTCAAACTAAAAAATGAAGAGGCAGCTCAGCGTGAGTGCTCTTGGTTTAGTCCCTAAAAGTGCCAACTCTCCCCCAACAAAAACAAAGAGTAAGCAACTGATATTAAGGTGTTTTGTGTTGCTGAGCTATGGTGTTTGGAGGGTTAGATGGATCAAATGCACTTTTTGGGGGGTAATACTGGGGGTTGAACTCAGGATCTTCTCACTGTGCCACATACACTCTAAGCCCTTTTGTTGTTTACTTTGTTTTGAGATGGGGTCTCATTAAGTTGCTAAGCTGCCCAGTCTGGGCTCAAATCTGCAGTCCTTCTGTTTCAGCCTCCCAGGAATGCTGGAATTACAAATGTGCACCACCACACCCAGTTGATTAAATGCACTTGTAATTTAGTGTAGGTTTATGGGGAAATATCCCCATTGTAGAGAAGCATTTCTGTGTCTTCTTTCTTTTAGCTGTGTTTTGTAATTTTCAGTGTCTTTCACCTCTTGGGTTAAGTTTATTCCTAAATGTTTTATTGTTTCTGATACGGTAGTAAATGCAGTTGTTTTCTTAGTTTCCTTTTCAGATTGTCTCAGTAATCTTTTATAAAGACTCATTTCAAGTTTCATTTCTAAAAATAAAGTTTTTTCTGGTTTTTTTTTTTTCTGTTCTGTTTAGTATCAGGAATTGAACTCAGGGCCTCGCACTTGCCAGGCAGGCACTGCAATTTTTCTGATTTTTCCAAGTAGAAATGACCATTTCTTGTTGAATCCTAAAATATCCCAGACAGATGACTATTGCCAAAACTGTTGCACTTTATTGAACTTATTATTTAGAAATCTTTCTCCATCGGGATGGTAGCACTTTGAAGAAATCTTTAATTTTGTGTCCAAAGACCCTGCCACTTCGTAGTCACTAAATATATTTTAATAGGTAAATCAGTGAAAAATATATGTGATGTAAGCATAAGTTTAATTAAAAGAACATTAACCTTAGGTAGTCTCTCTTGCCTTGTTTACATTTGCATGAGAATTGGACTCACTATCTAGAATCTCCTGAAGTCTTGTCCAGAACTTGAACTGTGCTTGTTAGGACAAGAGGGACACTGAAAGGTGCTGATTCCTGTGGCTTCCTTGGCCTTGGCAGTACTGTCAGGGTCGGGTAAGGTCCTCAAGAGCCAGGAGAGCTGGCTGGAGTTAGAACGCATGCTCTGGTTTCCTGTAAGCTGCCTGCGCTGCAGTGCACACCATGTCTTAGAGTGCAGTTTTAAAGACTTGCTTTTAAGACTGAAATGTTTTAAAATTCTGTTTGACAGTGTTATACAGTAGTCAATTGGAAATTCCTATTTAAAATGATGAGTATAAAATTATAAAATTGAAGTTGGTGTCAACATTATGTCATTATTTTGAAACGTATATTTCAAATCACTTCTCTGAAGCTAAGATGAAGCAGTTTAGACAGCATGTGGAAATGGGAATCTTTTAAATAGTAATGCCACAGGAATGACAAAAAAGGCTTTATGACATTTATTTATTTAAATTTAAATGACTAAATATCTCTGAAATCTTATTGAGATTTGCCATATCATATGTGAAGTAATTTTTATAATAACTTACAATGATATTAGAAAGTATCTTCCAACTGGAAACCATGGAAAGAAATTGCTTGCTGTGTGTTGTTTATTCACAAATCAGTCTTTAAAACTAAAATCTAGTGTACTATTTCTATTATATCCACAGTATAGACATAGAATATACTAATTTTTAAAATATATTAGGACTACTTAATTTACATTTAGTATGTGATCATTATTTTTTATATATGATCATGATTATTTTCAAACTTGAGATCATGCTATCATGTAAACATTCCTCACAGTTTTAGAGAAAAGGGAAAATACCAAGGAGAAGAAAAGGGGAAATATTTTACTTTGCAAAAGAGGTGCATTATTTAAAATATATGATTTTATTAAAATCAATCTGTTATAATTTACTTTGAGATAACTTTTGAAAACTTCTTTACAATTTAAGTATAAATTTATTGCTACTACATTTTTAAAAGTTCACTTGGAGAAAATCTCCATGTAAAAATAAATACATATATGTAAGGAAAAGGTAGAGTTATAATTATGGGGATTACAAACCATTGTATTTTTATGAAATTATCTCTTTCAGTGTTCTTTTATATATAGCAAAGATTCCTAGTATTTAAAATGTATTTTAAAGAAGTTGTTTTTTTAGACAACTTTCATGTTCAGCTATGAGATAAATTATATTATTTAGGAAATGCTCTTAGCTGATTTTTGAAGGATGTCTGATGTATTTGCTGTGTGATTTTTTTTGTTTAGTGCTTGAAGGAATTTTTATGCTACTAGGAAGAATTAGATAATCTCTGTAATTATTCATAAGCTTCTCTTCCAGAATATGTTTGTCATAGATGAAAAGTGATATGTTTTTCACATTAGCAAAAACTCATCTCAAAAATGATATTTTGTGACCATTACCTGATATTCTGGCTAAGCAATAGATTATACTACTAGTGGAAACATAAATCATTATTAAGAAATTATTTCCAGAAATAATTTTCTATACACCTAGAAAATATATACTTGGGTACCTAAAATATACTGAGAAACTACAACCAAAAGAAATTAAATGTGACAAGTAATTGTTTTATAAATATCTTTTATCAATGATTTCAGATCCCATGAATAACGAAAACTGTTAGGTTAAACCTTTAGTAACCAAAACCAATAAACTGAAAAATGTTCCTACGGACTCACTTGATAATAAGATTGTTATATCAAATAATATGCACAAGTTAATGTACATAGTAAAGAATGGTACAAATGCGTACCATTTTCTGTTAACTGAAGGCCTTTTCCTCTGTCAGTTGCACTTTTGATAATCCTGCCAGTGGGGGTCCTCTGTAACGCTTCAGGGGTTAATGTGCTCGACATGCGTGGCAATGTCAGTAAGCAACAGAATAGGGGAATTTGTGTGCTCACATCTTTGTGCTGATTTTGTTTCCTAGGTGATAAGCACGTTTCTAAGCTGGTATCCGAAGCTCTGCTAATGTGATAATTTTCCCAATATTTGAAGATTTAGAAATTAGTCCTCAATCCCTTTAGCCACATCTTAGGAACTCCAAACTCCCTTACCTAAAATACCAGCCCTCTTTCTTCCGTATCACTCATAGCCCTTCCCTGATTGCATTTTTCTGCCTTTCAGTTATTAATTCTTGACCTTATTTTATGTATTTCTCTGTGGCACACAGCATAGAAGGGAGCTCTACAGGGGCAGGGAATTTATCTTGTTCCTTTTCTTTACCTCCTAGAATAGTAGCTGGCATATAATAGGTTCTTTTTGGGGGGCCGGGTACCACGGATCGAACTCGGGTCCTTGAGCTTGCGCAGTGCGAAGCGAAATCACTGAGCTAAATCCCTGGCCCCTATAATAGGTTCTTAATATTTGTTGATTGAATGAGAGATCACACCAGAGCTTGTTGACTGCACTTCAGATCTGGTGTACAAGTCTTTATCCCAACCACCTTTAGCTTTTGTCTGAAGAACATTTCTTAGAAAGGAGAAAGAAGATTTTGGATTCTTCATGTAGGAGGCAGTGTGAACTTAGTACTTAGTAAAATTTGGGTTCAAATTCTGTCCTCCTCACTACCTAGCTGAGGATTTTTGAGTAAGCTACTGACATTTTAGTCTTAGTTTCTTTGTTTTGTAAAGTGAGAATAATAACAGCTCACTCTTAGGGTTATTTTGATGAACAGGTGACAGAACATCCATTACACACCTACAGCTGGGTTGATACTTAGCTTGAGCCTAGCCAGTCCTGATGAGCAGCTCGTAGGGGCCAGGGTTGTGGCCCAGCCATGCTGGGCACTGAGATGAAGGTGCCAGGTGCCGCTCCAGGGTTCTGTCCGCTCCCAGTACGCATTCTCTTGTCTGCCCTTCACCCTCCTGGCCAAGCCAGCAGAGCGATGACCCGTGCCGGACGTCAGAGATGGCACTCAAAGATCTGTCGTCAGTAAACAGAACGCATCCATGGGGTTTTCCTGTTGTCCCAGGATTTTCGTTTTGAGACTCTGCTGTTCTCAATGAATTATATTCACCTTATTTTATTATTTTCGAGTGGACCGGCTGTTCTAATGGAACCTTTCATTTTCTTAGGAAGAGCAATATGGTGTCTTTGTTTTGCTCACCCATGCATCTGTTTCATTTCACGTTCCCAGGCAGAAAAACTGAAACCTTACACTGTTCAGGAAGAGTTCAGGGAGGACGGAGAGACGCTGAGTTTTGTTTCATCCAAGTATTTCTGGCTATAATTATGTGCATCTTTAGCAATCTCTGGACTCCAGTAGGACTCGCAGTTAAAACTAAGGCGTACTTTTCATTCTCATAGTGTGTTGAAAAATGTATTTTTAAAAAGAGTTTCTGGAGCCCTGGATGTTAGAGAGAAGCATGAGGGGAGTGGCAGTCAGGCCACCTGGGCTGCAGCTCCTCAAACACGAATCAGGTGCCAGAACCTTCAGGGTCGACTTCTTAGTCTTCAGTCTTCAGTTACCCTTAAAATTACCTCGCTAGCATTAACCTCGCCTACTTTTTTTTTTTTTTGGTACAGGGGATCGAACTCAGGACCTTGCCACTTGCGAGGCAGGCACGGTGCTGCTCAGCTAAATCCCCAGCCCCAACCCCACCTACTTTTGCATAAAGACAAATAAAAAGCTGTTTATAATAGTGTTTGGCAAGTGAGTCTTTACATTTATGGCAAAGAATTATACTTGTGTATTGCAGTGTAGTGCTTGTGTACCATAGAAATATCAGATTGCTAATATGTAGTCATTTTGAACCCATATGTGTAGTTCTGATGAATTCTTTTTATTAGGTGGATGATAGTCCTTAGTATGATTGTATTCTAATTTATCAACCATTCCTTTATTGATGGTTATTTCCAATCTAAGCTAATCCAAGATAATGCTTTAATAAATATCTTCCGTACAGGATTTTAGATTCTGACACTGCTATTGCTTTGTATTTTTCTAGAATTGGAATTGCTAGTTCCAAATGTTTTTGTGTAGTTACAGTAGCAGTTTTGTGTCCTTTTGATGTTTTTCAGAGATTGCAAAAAGGATGTTTCAAGAAAAAGGCATCCTGGCTGGAGAAAGCAGAAGTTTTAAGCCCCACCTGACCTTTATGAAGTTGTCCAAAGCGCCCTGGCTCCGGAAGCATGTGAGTGCACGTTTATGGTCAGCCTGTCGCAGGGGCTGCTCCAGCCCTCAGACAGTCGGGATGAGAGCCACTCGTGTGGTTTTGAGGCCCTGCCTCTGTGATCCCAGGCTAGTGTGGTTCCGATTCCTGAGGATGCTGAGGACACGCTCAGGTCCTCTATGGAGGCTGTGGCAGCTGTGCCCTGCGAGGTGCACACTGGGCGTCATTCACGGCCGCTGCTTCTGGCCGCCACCATGTGAGCTTCTTCCCGCCACCGTGTGAGCTTCTTCCCCAGCAGCCTTGAGGTGGAGCCAGAGCTTCTTGCATTGCTCTCTCCGCATGGTCCTTTGCCTCCTGCTGCTCCCAGCGCTTGCTCTGCTGCCTCTGTCCACAGTGCTGCTCACAACCCCTGGGTGCTTCAAGCTGGGCAAAGCCTGTTCCGCTCTCTAGTGGTCTTTCCAGGCCTCCAGAAGACATCTTGCTCTTCCAGCCTTTGCCTCCATGGAGATCCTGGGGAGAGTGTGCGGGGGCTGGGCCAAGAGTAGCTGGGGAACCTCTCTGCCCAAGTGCCTGAGAGCATTTACCCCGGAGCGAAGGCCAGCGGCAGCAGGCTAAGGCACGTGACTTCGAGTTCCTTTCCAGCCCACCCCTCCCCGTTCCCACAGTGGAACAACTTTTGATTTTGTCTGGATTCCCGAGCCTGTTTCCTGGAGCCCTAAGGGTGCCCTTCCTCGTTTCCCATTTCAGCCCAGGGACTCCTCATGCACATTAAGACATCTGGTGGGTGGCCTGCTCTGGTATAGCAGTTTTGGAGATGGGCTTTCAGATTAACACCCCCTCTCTGCTCTCCGTGGGCTTTGCTGCAGATAAGACTCATTTGCAGTTCTGTAAATGAAGGTCATGTTCATTAGTAAGTAGAACTTTTTTCTAAATGTAGCATGTTTTGCATCTGATCTCTCTGTCCTTACAAAGTCTTTTTGGTGTTTTAAAACATGGGCTTAGGTGATTCACTATCCCGCAGTTATGAGTTTTCTACAAACCGTTGTTAGAGATGCCCTCTAAAAGAAATCTTGCATTTAAAAAATTTTTTTATTTGTTTTGCATTTTTTTATAACTATGCCATAGATTCATTAATATTAGGTAGCATTCCAGAATATGTTTGGTAAAAATAATCTGTGTAAATGGTAGATTTTGAAATCTGGAATAACAATGTGTAAAACCTATAGACTGACAGTTCTCTACTCGTTATCTTTCCTGCTTTGCTTTCCAATGGATTGCCCTCTTCCGAGCGGTTTCACACTTAATCACAGACTGACAAATCAGTGCTGAAGGTAATATCCCCATTTCAAATGTTTCTTTGTCTTTACAACATCAATTCTGAAATGAGTACACCCACGACATTTGTCAAGGGAATGTCCAAACTGCTCCGGAGTCTGCACTTCAGCATTTCACACTGCACTTGGATGATTTCTTGGCCATTGATTTCACAGAACCGACTCCCTCACCCTATGGAAAAAGGGATACGAGACTCAGAAAGGTCAGGTGCCTTAATCACATTCTTTTTAGTTACAGAGTCCTGTCTTTGCATCTGTGTCTTCTAGCTCATTCTCTTCCCTCCCATCCACTCTAGTTGAAACAAATTCATTTCTGTGTGTGAGGAGCTCTGGTCCAAATCACAATAATTCAGCGAATGTTGTGCACTGTGCGCTGCACACTGGCAGCTGAACACACAGTGGCGATCAAAATAGACAGTCCTTGCTGCAGTGGTGAAATCAGACTTATTTAGGTTAGAATGTTTAATCTATAGAAAATAAATGGCAGTGGTCTCCACTTCTCCAAGGCAATGCGTTTCAAGACCCCAGTGGTGTCTGAAACCACAGATAATCCTGATCCCCGTGTACGCTGTTTTCTTTCTGTACATATATACTTATGGTAAACTTTCACCTTTTCACTTAAAGGAAACTCTATGCCTTCTCTTTAGTTTATCCAAATTGCCAGAATCATTACTTTTGCACTTTGGGGCCATTTTTAAATAAAATAATTGTTACTTATTTAATAAAATAACTCATGGCACTGTGATACCAGGACAGTTGAGCTAATAACTGAGATGACTGTGGAGTGACTAACAGGAGGGTAGTGTATACAGCATAGATTCCTGACCAAAAAAAGTGGTTTCTGTCCTGTTGGGACAGAGAAGGACGGCACAGGATTTCATCACAGTAGTCAGAATGATGCACAATTTAAGCTTATGAATTATTTATTTCTGGAATTTTCTATTCAATTTTGTGTTTTGTTTTGAAGACAGGGTTTTGCTATATAGTCCACACTGGCCCCAATTTCATGATGATCCTCCTGCCTCAGCCTCCCAAATGCTGGGATTATAGGCGAGTGCCACCACACCAAGCTTCTGTTTAATATTTTTCAACCACAGTTGACCACAAATATCTGAAACCACAGATAGG
Source organism: Heterocephalus glaber (assembly GCF_053883595.1). Classification (NCBI taxonomy): domain Eukaryota; kingdom Metazoa; phylum Chordata; class Mammalia; order Rodentia; family Bathyergidae; genus Heterocephalus; species Heterocephalus glaber. Next base: position 13,858,047 of record NW_028258343.1, on the reverse strand, counting down.
AGGAGGGGCCCTCTTGTATGATCTTTTCATCTTTTAGAAAGCCAAATAAGAATTTTTTTTCTTTTAATTTATGCAGTGACTCTTTGCAAGTCACTACTGTGATGGTCAGTTTTCCTGAAAGAAGAATATCTTAAGTTTGGGATTCACAAGTCACGTGGAGTGCTTGGGGAAGCTACAGAATTCTACTTTCCACCCTCAGATCAGTTGGTGGACCTAGACCTTGAGTTTTGATGTTCAAATAGTATCCTCTGTGCTCCGGATCCAGAGGTCTGCAAAATATACTGGTTTACATTCAGTACATTTTGACACCTGGAGGAGGCTTAAATAAATATCCAGCAGATTTTATTTTATTAAAAAAATTTGTTTTTCAGTACTGGGGATCACACTCAAGGCCTCTTGTGTACAACACAAGTGCTGTACCCCTGAGCAGCACTCCCAGCCCCCAGTAGTCTTTGAATGCAGCAAATCTACAGTAAAGTTAAACCAGTATGAAAAAGTGGTATAACTACAAGTGGATTTTATTTATTTACCTTATTATAATTTGTGGTTTGGAATGCAGGTTCCTTGAAAATACCTGACTCCTCTGTCTTTTTCTTACTTTTTACAGTTCCAATTATCTATTTCTTTTCTTAACATTACTTCACTTCTAGATGTTTGTTTTTGAGACAGAGTCTCGCTATGTGGCCCAGGCTGGCCTTGAACTTGTGTTGATCCTCCTTCTTCAGCCTCCCAGGTGCTGGGATTGCAGGCGTGTACCACCATGCCTGGCTTCACTTCTAAATTTTTTTCTTTTTGGTCCTGGGGATCCAACTCAGGACCTTGTGCTTGCGAGGCAGGCTGCGGAACCACTGAGCTAAATTCCCAGCCTCCTAAATTTTTATTCTACAAGTGAGTGGCCATTGCTTAAGACAGTAATGGAATGCATATTATTCAGGGTCCTCCAGAGAATCAGAACCAATAGGAGAAAGATGATAAATAAATAGATAATAGACAGATAGATAGATAGATAGATAGAGGAATGATGGATGGATAGGGAGATGGATAATAAATAAATAGATGGATAAATGGATGGATAGATAAATGATTGATAGGTAAGATGGATGGATGGGGAGATAGATGGATAGATAATGGATAGATGCATGGATAGGTGGATGAATGGATGGATAGATGATAGATGAACAGATGGATGAATGGGTGAATGGATGGATCGGATGATAGATGGGTAGATAGATTCATAGGTGGTTGGATGGATGGATGGATTGGGAGATGGATGGATGTGGAGATAGATAGTTGGGGAGATAGATGGGAAGATAGATAGATAGATAGATAGGCAGGCAGGCAGATGAGATTTATTAAGGGGATTGGCTCAGTAATTATGGAGACTGAGAAATCCCGCAGTAGCCACGTGGAAGCTGGAGAGCTTGGGATGCCAGGAGTGTGACTCATGTCCAAAAGCCTCAAATCAGAGAAGGTGAAGGTGTAGCTTTTAGTCAGAGGGCCTGAGAACCCAAAGTTCTGCTAGTGTGCATCCTGGAGTCTGGGAACCTGGTTCGGATGTCAAAAGGCAGGAGAGGAGTGTATCCTGGCTCAGGAGACAGATCAACACATTTATCTTTTCGCTGTCATTGTTCTCACCTGCTTGGCTGTCTGAATGGTGTCCAGCTCCCCACAGGGTGGATTTTCCCCCAGTCCACTCGGACTATATGCTGTTTTCCTCTGGAAACATAGACACATGCCACAATAATACATATTTTAACCCAATCAAGCTGAACCTAACATTAGCTGTCTCAGAATATACAAGTTAGTTTTTAGTGTTATTTAGATTGATGATAAAATAAAAGAGGGTAATCATATATATCTATATATTGGATTTGCCTCATTTCAAGCACTTTAATTTTTATTTAAAAGTTATTTTAATTATAAAGTTATTATCTGAACATATGCTTATTGTAGGTGATTCAAATACATACAGTCCTATAGGGTAAAAGAAATAAAACTCTATTATATCATAATTACATTTATCATATTTAAAACATTTTCTCCTTGATGAATAATTAGGTTAGTTTCTGTTTCTTTGCTACCTCAAACAGTGCAGCAGTAAACATCTTCATTCACTGTTCTTTGTTTAGATACCCAGTATTTCAAAGAACCCTTTCCTTGAAGTAGAATTCTAAGGTCAAAGAGTATTATCCATTGTCATTTTTCCAAAACACCTCAAACTGCCTTGTAAAGTAGTAGTGCCAATTTATAGTCCCAGTCACAGTTTATGAGAATAATCTTTGTTAGGATAAATTTGTGGTAGAGGACTATCAAAGATTATGAATGGTGCCTTGCAGTATTGGAATGGCATTTTGAGCTGTGAACTATGCAGCTGATGAGGAAAAACATGAAAAAATTTATGTTCTTTAAGATATCCTTGCTGCTGATAGTATCCTAAAGGACTATTTTAAGAGGACGCTTTTTATGCATACAAATATTTACTAAGCATTATCAATAACAGGGAAAATGTAGAAATAACTTTTAAATTTAAAATAGGGGAAGTTTTTAAGTCATTCATGGTAAAGAATACCAATGATCTAAAGATCTGTTAGAGTAAATCTTTATAAGGACTGTAATAGTATGAAGAAGAGAAATAAAATATAGAATGGACACTATAATTAAAGTTGTATAAAATAATTTTGGAGGGGTTTGCCTTAATGTTTTCAATGAATTATGGAGTTAAAAATTGGGTTGCCACAAATCTCCTTTTAACCCATGCCTTTTCTGATAGGTCAGCCAATAGAGCTGACTTCAGTATACCTCACGATCCAGGAAATCCCTCCCCATGTGTACGAAAGGTTTCCTTCTCCAGGGGTTGGGGGTTTTCTGGGTTCTGAGGGGGTGGAGCTTGGTGAGCTGAGTGTGGTCAGGATTGGGGAGGAGCAGGTCAGAGGCCCCACATTTCAGCGGCAAGGGGAGCTGCTGGATTCCCAGCACTGGCAGGCTTCTCAGTGTCCGGGGAAGTATTCCCTCAGTTTCTGCTATGAGGGCTGGGACACAGGGAGAATGCTAAGAAAGAGCTGAATAATACTTCCCTGTAAGATGCTTTGTTCAGAGGTTGGTGCTAGTTGTATATTCTTTTGGTTTTGATTTGACCTGCTGGAAGAACATCTGGGAATGATAGTGGAGCACTACTAAGATACTGGTGGGACTGTTGCTGGGACAGACATAGTAATTATTAGTAAAAAGGACTGTGCTAAGTAGAGACACACTGCAGATTAGGACAGACAAATTCTGAGATAGTGAAGTAGATGGTCCATCCATTATTGTTTCTAGGAGGTTTAATGAGATCAATCTGGTGTGGTAATTCAGTTAGATTTCTCTCCATTATCTGACCATGGTCACATTTTAATGATCTGAAAGGCTGCTATCCATGCTGACTTAAAGAAAGAAGCGGATTCAATGTTAGAGCCATAATCAGCCTGTTTATGAAGGTAAAGGATCTCATTAATATCAAAGATATGGGTACCACTGCTCCCAGCACAGAAGAGGAGAGCTGCACAGGTGCCAACAGCCCCCCCCCCCCCGCCGCTCCCCGCCGCCCCGGGAAATGAGAAGACACGTAAACAAGTCTCAAAACCAGACTTCCAGATAACCTACAGCAACCCCAAAGGGAAATGAGATGGAACACTGATACTCAACCACCTGGACTCCCTGAACTGGCAACAAAAGGAGATCTGGAAAAAATGAAATCAGAAATAATTTCTCAGAAAACAGGAGAGATTGTGGTCATAGTGCAATACATGATTAATAAATCTAGAGAGGACAACAGATAAAAAATAGAGGAGCTAAGAAACATGATGGAATCCCAACATAGGAAACAAATGGAAACAGATTTATAAAACAGGTACAAACAGATTTCCAGGATATTAAAAACTCCATTGAAAGTCTACACAGCAGAAAGAGCCAATGTGAGGACAGAATTTCAGATATAGAAGATAAGACTGCAATTAGTAACCAGGAAAAGAAAAATTGCTTTAAAATTGTAAGGGACCACGAGAAATCAATCCAGCAGCTGCTAGACGATGCAAAGAAGAATAACATAAGACTGATTGAAGTCAGTGAAGAAACAGGAGAGAGTGCAGATGACATAAAAAAACTGTTCACAGAAGTGATGGCAGAAAACTTCCCAGGCAGGGGAAAAGAACTTGACATACAGATAAGTGAGACATATAGGACTCCAACTAGGCTTGATCAAAAAATATCTACACAGAAGCATATAATAGTTAGGATTCCAGAAACTCAACAGAACAACAAAGTTCTACAAGCAGTTAGAGAAGAGAAACAAATCACATATAAAGGAAAGCCCATCAGAATCACAGCAGACTTCTCAGTGCAAACCCTCAAGGCAAGAAGAGCTTGGAGTGACGTATTGCAAGCCCTAAAAGAAAACAGCCTCCAACCCAGATTGATGTACCCTGCAAAACTATCTTTCAAAATTGATGGTGAAATAAGATACTTTCATGACAAAGAGCACCTTAGGAACTTCATGAATACCAAACCACTCCAAAAAATTTTAGACAATATCCTAGGGAAAGACAATGAGGATCACAACCCCAGGAAACAGCAGAAGGAATCCATCGGGCGCGACAAGAAATTAAATGTAAAGGGGGAAAATCAACAAAAAGAAAAAGTCATGACAATGATAAGTCAATACATATCAGTTATAACCATCAATGTTAATGGTCTCAATTCACCAATCAAAAGGAATAGACTGGCAGAATGGGTCAAGAAGCAAAATCCAACAATATGCTGCATACAAGAAACACACTTAATTCAAAAAGAAACTCATAGACTGAAAGTTAAAGGGTGGAAAACAATACTCCATGTGACAGGAACCTGAAAAAAAGCAGGAGCAGCTGTCCTCTTTGCAGATCAAGTGGATTTCAAACCAACAATGATTAAGAGAGACAAAGGACACTATGTCCCTATAAAGGGAACAATCCAAGAGGAAGAGATGACAATCATAAATATATATGCACCAAATGCTAGTGTGACCAACTGTATAAAACAAATACTAACGGACATGGAAAGTCATATATGCACTAATTCAATAGTAGTGGGGGACCTCAGTACTCCATTCTCACAGATAGATCAACTAGATAAAAAACAAGCAACAAAATACTATAACTCAATCAAACTCTTGAACAAATGAACTTAACAGATATTTACAGAGTGTTCCACCCCACAAAATCAGATTACACATTCATTTCAACTGCACACAGGTCATTCTCCAAAATAGACCACATACTCGTTCATAGAATATGTTTAAGTAAGTGCAAAGGAATTGAAGTTATCCCCTGTATATTATCAGACCATAGTGCAGTGAAATTGGAGATCAATAGCAAAAGAAACCACAAAAATTTCATAAACACATGGAAATTGAACAACACACTTCTGAATAACCAATGGGTCACAGAGGAAATTAAAGAAGAAATCAGACAGTTCCTTCAATTAAATGACAATGACAGTACAACATATCGGAATCTATGGGACACAATGAAAGCAGTCTTATGAGGGAATACTCATAATAGGAAAACAGAGCTAGTCCAATTAAACAACCTGATGCTCAACCTTAAGCTTCTAGAAAAGGAAGAGCAGGACAAACCCAAAGCTCATTCAAGGGAGGAAATTATGAAGACCAGAGCAGAAATCAATGCAGTGGAGATTAAGAGAATGATACAAAAAGTCAATGAAGCCAAGAGTTGGTTCTTTTAAAGAATAAAAACAATTGACAAACCATTAGCCAGCCTTATCAGAAAAAGGAAAAACAAAGACCCAAATGCATGCAATTAGGAATGAAAAAGGGTGAAATTACAATGGACCCAGCAGAAATCCAGAGGATCATCAATACCTACTTCAAGAACCTGTATGCCAATAAGATGGAAAACACAGAAGAAATGGACAGATTCCTAGATACATATGAATTACCAAAGTTGAACAAAGAAGACCTAAAGTTGAACAAAGAAGACCTAAAAATTCTAAACCCAATATCAATCAATGAAATTTAAAACTTAATTAAAAATTTACCAACTAAGAAAAGCCCAGATCCTGATGGCTTCACTGCTGAATTCTACAAGACATTTAGAGAGGAACTACTGCCACTACTGTTTAAACTCTTCAATGAATTTGAAAGGGAAGTAGTACTCCCGAATTCATTCCTGGAAGCAAGCATCACCTCGATCCCCAAAGCAGAGAAATACCCAACCGAAAGAAAGAAATATAGGCCAATCTCACTAATGAACATAGATGCAAAAATCCTTACTAAGATACTGACAAATAGAATGCAGAAGATTATGGAGAAGATCATATACCCTGACCAAGTGGGATTCATCCCAGGGATGCAGGGATGGTTCAACATACACAAATCAATCAGTGTAATACACTATGTCAATAGAGCCAAGGACAAAAACCATAGGATCATCTCAATAGATGTAGAAAAAGCACTTGACAAAATCCAACACACATTTATGATAAAAACCCTACAAAAAATTGGAATAGACAGTCTCTACCTCAATCTGATAAAAGCCATCTATGAAAAACCAAAAGCCAATATTATACTAAATGGTCAAAAACTGAAATCCTTCACACTAAAATCAAGAACAAGACAAGGATGTCCACTATCACCACTCTTGTTCAATATAGTTCTGGAAACATTAGCCACGACAATTAGACAAGAGAAAGAAATAAAAGGAATAAAGATAGGAAATGAAGAAGTCAAATTGTCCTTATTTGCAGATGACATGATACTCTATATAGAAGACCCCAAGAACTCCACCACGTGTCTTCTAGACTTAATAACCAAATTCAGTAATGTAGCTGGATACAAGGTCAACACACAGAAATCAATAGCTTTCCCCTACATGAACAACAGACTCACTGAGAGAGAAATAGGGCAAACAATTCTTTTCACAATAGCATCCAAAAAACTGAAATGCCTAGGAATCAACCTAACAAAAGAAATCAAAGACTTCTTCTCAGAAAACTATAGCACTCTGAAAAGAGAGATTGAAGATGATATCAGAAAATGGAAAGACATCCCTTGCTCCTGGGTAGGAAGGATCAACATAGTGAAAATGGCCATACTTCCAAAACTGTTATATAGATTCAGTGCAATCCCAATTGAAATCCCAGCAGCATACTTCATGGACCTTGAGAAAACAATCCAAATATTCATTTGGAACAAGAAGAGACCCAGAATAGCAAAAGCAATTCTAGGTAACAGATATGGCAGGGGATATTACAACCCCCAACTTATAACTATACTACAAAGGTACTGTGATAAAAACATCAGGGTACTGGCAAAGAAAGAGACCTGAGGACCAGTGGAACAGATTAGAAGGTGGAGAAACAGCTCCAGACACACTCAGCCACCTCATCTTCGACACAGGAGCCAAACACCCTCCCTGGAGGAAAGATAGCCTCTTTAATAAATGGTGCTGGAAAAATTGAGTTTCAACTTGCCAAGGATTAAAACTATATCTATATCTCTCACCATGCACTAAACTAAAATTGAAATGGATTAAAGATCTAAATATTCAAACAGAAACACTAAACCGGCTGGAAGAGAGTTTAGGAAGAACTCTTGAAGACAGTGGTGTAGGAAAAGATTTTATGAACAAAACCTCAGTTGCCCGTGAACTAGCACAATCAAGAAGTGGGATCTCTTCTTACTAAAAAGCTTCTGCACAGCAAGAGAAACCACCAACAGAGTGAAGAGATCACCCACAACATGTGGGCAAAAATTTTCACCTGCTGTTCCTCAGACAAAGGTCTATTATTTAGAATCTATAAAGAACTTAAAAAAATCAGACCTCCCAGATTTAAAGACCCAGTCGAAAAATGGGCATCTGAAATGAACAGACATTTCTCAGCCAAAGAAGTAGAAATAACAAATAATCATATGAAAAAATGTTCAACATCACTGGTCATTCGAGAGATGCAAATGAAAACAACGCTGAGATTCCACCTTACTCTAGAAAGAATGGCTGCTATCATGAAATCAACCAGTAACAAATGCTGTTGGGGCTGTGGGGAAAGAGGAACCCTGCTCCACTGCTGGTGGGAGAGTAGACTGGTGCAACCACTGTAGAAATCAGTATGGAGAGACCTCAAAGAACTAGGACTTGAAGTCCCATTTGACCCAGCTATTCCTCTGCTGGGTATCTTCCCCAAAGAATTAAAAGAATCATACCACAGTGATATATGTGCACCCATGTTCATAGAAGCACAATTTGTAATAGCTAAAACTTGGAAGCAGCCCATCAACTGGAGACTGGATAAAGAAAATGTGGTTTTTTAATAAAATGGAGTACTACTCATCCATAAAAATGAGAAATTAGAGACATTTATAGCTAAATGGGTGCACGTTGAGGCGATACTCTTAAGTGAAATAAGTAGGACACACATGTATAAATACTGAATAGTTTCTCTGGTGTGAGAAACTGAAAGGGTAAATAAGGACTAAAAGGTATAATAGATAATGTGAAATAGGAAGAAAAGGGGCAAAGGGGAAGGCTAAGTGGGAGGGGTAGGGGAAAGGAAAGAAGGGAATGGACTTATTATGAGAATTTGGAAAAATGGAAACAAAGTCTTTGTAAATAGGGAGGGATGGAGGGAGTGAAGGGAGGGCAGGGGAAGGAGGAAAAATAAGAACCAAGAGAGACTATGTAAAGGAGCAAATTTCCAATGATGAATGTCATTATATTGTATACCGACAACGTACCAATAAAATAAAATTTTAAAAAAATATCAAAGATGTGGACAGAAAGTTGGTGCAGGCTGTGAGATCATCCTCTAGTGGGGGTGGCCGCAAAGGACCAGTGTGCTGTTTGCAAATGGTGTTCAGTGTTGGGGTGCAGAAGTCCCTAGGCTCCAGCGTCCTGTTCCCTGGTAGAACATCTGTTTGCAGGTAATAGCATGCAGTAGAAGTAGCCAAAACCCAGTGGGGCAGCTAAGAGTTCTACATATTATTTTCAGAATTCTGAAAATATAGAATCTCTCCATTGAATTTCCCAACTTGCAGCTTCCTCTGCCAAAGCATGGGGTTGTGGTTTCCAAGTTAGAGAGCTGAGCTGAGGCTAAGGATACATCCTGGGAAGCATAAGGCTCTTTTTATCAATTACATTTTTTTCCAACGTGAGGAGACATTTAGTCAGTGTATGTGTCAGTTTTGGGTATTCTTAGTTTCATGAAATTCTAGTGAGTAGATTAGATCAGATAATATTGAAAAGAGTTGCACATTTTAGAGCTATTCTGATGATCACTGTTTTGTGATTTTTTTTTAATCAAATGAATAAAGACTCAAAATCTTACTATGTCTTTGAAATGGTAAGTGAAGCTCGCATTATTTGTACAGTTTTCTTAGAACACAGCTGTTTGGCGCCACTAGTCTGCTGCTTGTTTGGTTCCATGCTTTTTATAAAGTGAAGCCTTTTGGATTCATTTTCTCATTGAATGACCTTGTGCTTCTGTGATTTAAACATCGCAAAACCTGGTGGGTTAGCATTGTGTGCTAACACTGGGTGGCAGAAGAAGACTGGCTTTAAATTAAACAAGCATCTTAGCACAAACCCAGATTCCTCAAGAAATAAATGTGATTCTCTCCGGGATAGATCAGTTGTTGTTTAGACACACATTCTTTTCTAGGCTTCTTATGTATCTTCCCCGAATTGTAACTCTTGCAGTTTACTACTGTTGCACTGAAACTAGGGAAACCTCGGCTTATTCATTGGCCCTTCCTTGCAACGGCTTTTCAGAGTCATTGTCAGACTTCAGAAGGAAAAATGTGAGCTTCTTTGAAGATGTCAGCTACTGTTTTCGCTGAGAGTTTGTTGTAGGTGTGGAAGTTGATGTGCAGGCAGCCAGGGCTGGGGATGATGGTGCCGGAGGCGGGGCAGAGGGTGTGGCAGCCACAGGCAGGAGTGGCAGTGACAGCAGAAAAGGAGAGCCCAGGGGTGAAAACTGTGCTGATGGTTTGGCGGAAATTTGAGTCCCTGAATCTATGGAACCACCACAGGAACTAGATTTTTTTTTTTTAGACTAGGTTGGCTGAATCCTTTGTACAGTTCTCCAGCTGTAACCTTCAGATGTCCTCTCTCCTCACCCACCATTATTTACTCCTGTCCATCCGTTTATCCATCCATCCTCTTATCTATCTAACAGTTATTTTTTTCAGGATTTTATTAACTGGCCTGGTGTAATTTGATTGTCACTCATTTTGGGGGTCTCATGACAATGGATCTTTCAAAACCATCTCTAAACTGAGACTACTCTCTCTGGAGGAAATCTCTGTAATGAATGAGAAGGAGCAGGAGTTCTCTTGTTTTAACTCTGTTGTTTAGCCCCAGACCAATCCCCTGACATCTCTTAACACTTCTCATAGTGAGAGGAGCCTGGTCTTAATCACTCTTGACACCCATGCTATTTGGTAATGACTATAGGATAAGTATTTTGACCTAATAGGCTGCTGCAGCTTTGCAGAGAGAGATTTTTTAAATCCTAAATTTGGCTCTCTTGTATGCATGAATGGAGAAGGACAAGAGAAAGATCTTTAAGTTCTAAAGGGAAGATATGGTGGCCATTTCGATCTGAACCTTTGCCTGTGTCCTCCTGAAACCATACAGAGCAACAAGCAATGGAAAAATATCTCAAACTACACTTAGAGAAACAAGAGACAGAGAAATCCTGTAGACACCAAAGTCCACGCGATCATGACCAGTGCCTTCTAGGACTAGTAGGACTTGCCTGATGGAAGCTACCTCAGAGCAGGGAGGACTACAGAGCCAGAAGCAGCTCTTGACTTTCAGTGCCAAGGAAGAAGGCTTGGAAAGGTTGGGAGGGGCCTAGGAGGAGGACCCAGGAAGCCCCATCTTTGTGAAGGAGGGGAGCCCCTTCAACCCCAGTAGGGAAGCTCAGAGCTGCAGCTAGAAGCCCTTCTGATGAGGGGCAGGACAGGGATGTCCAGGTGGCCCCTCCCCACAAGCACACTGTCCCCTTAGCAAAGGAGGAGGGAGCCCTGGAACTGAAAGAGGACACTTCCTTGCCTTCATTCCAGAAAAGAGCTTGTCTTAAAAATACCCTTGGTACAAGGTAAATCACATTTCAGCAACCTATTCCTGAGTTTTCCAGTGCCAACGGGCTTAATTACCCACAGTTTTTACTTGTATTTGAGTCACTTTTCATATTACCAAGTGCATATAAAAACAGACCTTTTTGCTTTAATGGCTTTTGAGCACTAAAAACATAGTGACATCTGATGTGAGATGGAATTATAATTTCTTCTGTGATGCTGGCAGTGCCATTAGTCAGTCACCTGTGTCATCTACTGTGTCAAGAGTGCACTGCTCATGACAAGCGACTTCTCTTTTTCTTCTCATACTTTTTTTTTTTTTGGTACCAGGGATCGAACTCAGGACCTTGTGCTTTCGAGGCAGGAGCTGGAACCACTGAGCTAAATCCTCGGCTCCCTCTCATACATTTTTTAACATTGCACTGGTATATTGTCTGTTTCCATATATTGAAAAAAACCTAAATTATTAAGTTTATAATTGTTTAACAATTGCAAATAAAGTATATAAAGGTAAGCCTACGTGAATGTTTGGAATCTTTTAGTACTTCATGTTTTTTAAGAAATAGAGTGACACATATGTACATAAATAGAAACCTAGCTGGGGATTTAGCTCAGTGGTTCTGCCTCCTGCCTTGCAAGCGCAAGGTCCCAAGTTTGATCCTCAGTACCAAAAAAAAAAGCAAAACAAAATAAACAAAACAAAACAAAAAAGAGAAACCTAGATTATTATTATTTTTTTTTTTTTTTTTGGTACCCGGGATCGAACTCAGGACCTTGTGCTTTCGAGACAAGCGGTGGAACCACCAAGCTAAATCCCTGGCCTGAAACCTAGATTATTTTTTAAGGAAAGATACTACGAATTGATTAATACCAGGATTGTAAATGATTCCCAATTGGCCCTGATTTTCTTTGAAAACCCAAGAGAAAAATGACATGATCAATCTAATCTTCAGAGATGCATGGAGATTAGAAGCAATCATCTTTAGCAGCTTTTGAATTTTTTTCACTCAGAACATCTTCAGTTTTTTCAGAATTCTGCTATTAGGTACGTGGTTGTGAGTAATGATGAGCTAAATAAAGTTAATCTGATTTCTAGGATCTCTGGGACGCAACTGTTTGTTCTGAATTAAGATGAATCCCAAGATCTCAGCAGCAAAGGCTTATGTGTTTGGCTTATGTTGTGGGGGCAGCTGTGTCTCTGCCATACTCAGGAGCTTGGCTCTGTCGCAGACAGAGCTAGTCTCCTGGCCATAGAAAAGGGAGTTGGTAAACCACATGCTGATTCTTAAACCTTTTGCTAAGAAGTGTCAAATGTTGTTCCTGACCACATTTCATTGGCTAAAGCAAATCTCCTGGTCCCTTCTGCATTCAGAGGAGGATGTATAAATTGCTTCAGGAAGGAGCACCATGGCAGAGGCAGGGAATATTTTGGACACTTGTGTAGTCTTTCTCAGCATCATTTCCCAAATGTACTTGACCAGGAAATCTTTGGTTTTCCTTTATCTCATTAGTGTTTAGTAGAACATGGTTTAGGAAATACTGACCTTGATAGTTCAGGCTTAAATGATATTTCTGCTTTAAATGTCCAGCCAGGTTCTGTGGATATTTTAACTTACTAGCATTGGAAGCTCCAGACAAAATTCTGACTTAAGTACTGTATAATTAAAGAAACATAGTTTTAGAACTTGTATTGGAAAATGCAATAATAAAATATGCATGTGTTTGCCTTAACTGTATTAAATATAAATGTTCTGTCTCAACCATTACCACTAGTGATAGGAAATTTTTTTTTTCCTCAAGTCATTTTCAGATATTTTGGAAGCCCTATCAGCTGGTAATTTTATTTTCCTAATCAAGGGCAATGTGGTGGTTAGGAATGTCAGCCAGATGGGCTTTGGGATTCACCCTGGGGATTGGCAGAGCACACTTCTGGGAGTGTCTGGGTGGTCTGAGGAGGTGTGGCTTTGGGGTCTATGTCTGATTCCTCAACCTTTCCCCCCTGCTTCCCAGGCACATGATGTAAGCAGCTTTGCTCCTCTCCCTCTTTCTGTAATGATGTTTCTGCTTTATACCCTGCTGACCATGTACTGAATCCCTGAAACCGTGAGCTAAAACCTCACCTCCTTTTTAAGTCATAGATGTCAGGTATTGTCCCCAGCAGTGGATCAGCTGACAAATACAGACAGCATGGGGCATTATGTAGTGAACCGGTGAGTCCCCATAGAGGAGGACTGATTGTGGGTAGAGACAAAAGAGAATCTATGGCCAAGAAAACTTAAATTTTTATGCCAAAGTTGTGTTGATGCAGAATTATTTAGCTTGTTTAGTAAGTGACAGTAGCTAATTTTTGAACCAATTGAATTGTCACATAAAAATAAGCCAGCTGAAATCGGGGGATGGCAATAACATTTTCTTTATCACAAAAATAAAGATTTTTATCACTAGAAAGATTGGCCAAGCTCATTAGCCAGCCAGCTCTTGTTGATTATAATTAGCTACACAATGAAAGAAGGCAAGATTGTTTTTCTTAAGAGAATCATTTAGATTTTAGTGGAAACTAAGGTTGAAATAAAAAACTATTACTAGTGTGCATTGGAATTAGACTACCATTTCCTAAATATGAGCTAGTCTTTTTTCCTTTGGTACCGGGAATGGAACTCATGTCCTTGCTCTTGCCAGGCAGGTGTGGCGCCACTGAGCTACATGCTGGCCCTCTGAGTTAGTTTTCTGCAACCATTCACTAGGATTTTATTCTTTCACAGAGAGACACACCTTAGATCTAGAAAATGCTAATTCTTTGAGTTATTAAGCTGCTCAGTTCCTTTTTGAGTTTGTTACCCCAGTCAGTTAAGAGTATTGGTCTCTCTGCACCAGCCAAACTTCATACTATCGGTGCTTGAAGTCCTAACAAAGCCCGCTTAAGTTGCCTTAGTAGCTGGCCATCCTTGCCTGTGGGAATTTTGGTTTGCTCCTGCAGTGGGTTTCTGTCTCTAAACTCCACTTGATGGAGCTATTTTTGACCGTTGGCAGCATTTGTGATCCTGTCTCAACGGCCTGAGTTCAATTGGGTCTTTGCCCTGAAGCTGATGGCCAGAGGTTGAAGTCACCTCTCTTCCTTCCTTGCCCACTTCCTTCCCCACAGCTGAATTTAATTACAGTGACTTGCTGCATAACCGCATGTGGAGCACAGTGTTTCTCCCACAGTGATTTCAAGCTTGGTCCCAGGTCTGGTACGGGATTGTAATGAGCCACCGCCTGGTAGACTGTTCTGCATGAGCCTCCCTTAGTGGTCTTGTACCTTTAGCAGCAGCCCTTGCCCATGTATTCTCATTTGAGTTTTCATGACTTGATGTCTTGAATTCCACCTTGCTCCTTATCTGCCATGATCTTCTTCAAAACTCAAGGAATGGCACACAGAGTACTTTATCCTGTTGGGCTTTCAGTCCAGGTATCTCTGGAACTTAATTCAAGGAAATGAAGCCAGGCTTAGGAAGTGGTGAGTCGAGGTGGCCTGAATGGATGGGGAAGTCAAGTCAAACCTACTTCTCAACAGGTGGTAACTTTTTACATAGTACACATATCCTGCTGGCAGGTGCCAGAAGTGCACAAGGTAGAGACGGGGTGGGAAGGGAGGCTGGTGGCAAGTGTGACCCCTCCAGCTTCTTGGGGCTGTGTTTACGCTGACTGCATGTTCTGCAGGCAGCTGCATGGAGGAGTTTTAGAGCTCTCTCATCCTGTGGTACCAGTCCCTTCCTCTTGTTAACTTCCCACCACACACATTGCTTATTCTATCAGCATAGAAGTGCTTCTTGGCATTTGGAAAAGATCCCTAATTTGTAAAGTTGACAAGAGAAAAATCTATATGGAAATTACTGTCTGGTCCAAGACCTTTTTAACTTTACTTTTTTGGGAAGCAATATATAGTCTAGTATTCATAGATACAGGCTACCTCTTGGTGCATTAGAAAAGCTAAGCCGTCCCTTTAATGCTGTTTCTTAAGAGTAAACAAAGGAGAGAGGTCACAATTAAAATTTGGATTAAGTTTGAAATGTGGTCAAAAGAAAGGATCCAAGGGTGTGTTATAGATGAAATCATTTTACATAGTACTATGTGTCCTGTTAAAAAGCAAGTCTGTGGATACTTTGCTGCCTGGGGAGAAACATTCAAATTGCTTTAAGGTCTATACGTTACTGTTGGTCATGTGTGTAGTAGCTGTTCCATATCTGAGTAGTGTTTGTGTGTGTTTACCCAAACCCCTTCATCTGATATGATATCCAGCAGTAGATCCAGCCAAACAGCTTAAACGCCTGTAATGGGCTTGGGATCTGTAGCTCAGTGGGAGAGGGCTTGTTGAACATATATGAAGCCCTGGCTTCAACCCCCAGTACGGGGGTGGGGCGTTGTATCATTGTCCCATTTTATAACATGTACGAGAGTCAGTGCAGGTCTCAGCATCCAGTTCCTTTCACTTCTTAGAATGTTCAGTTGCTGGAGTCCATATACGCGAGGGAGAGACTTCTGCCTTAAGGAGTGGGTAGGGCATTCTCCCAGGCTGTCAGGGGAGGGTAAGTTGGTCGAAGCAGGTTGTTCTTTTGAGAATGATGTTGGTGAGGGGCAGAGTGGGAGGGATGGAAGAAGATGGGTGTGAGTCTGGGAAATTGATGAGTTCATAAGAAAGTGAGATAAGAATTCTTTGGGTGCATAGGAGCAGGATGAGCTGTGAAAGTGTTCAAGGCCTTTCTTACTTAAAATTATGAAACTACGCTGAATGACGCCTATATGCATTTAAATGACTTTGCCAATGTATTCCCTTCACCACTGGTTAGTTATTTAGCTCTTATGTGGATTGTATAAAAAGCTGCAGTTACACCTGAAGTTCTGTCTATAGAAAATCTAACTTTGATGAATGGTTTTGTGTTTTAGACCTCTAAACTAAACATAGAATGCATGCTACTGCCTTGTAAGTATTTTACAATATGTAGATTGGTGTTTAGGGCAAGTTAAAATTGTTAGGATTTTTCTATGATTATTTATTTATCAAGACAGGGTCTTGCTATGTAGTTCAGGCTGTCCTTGAACTCACTGTGTAGCCCAGGCAGGTCTTGAACTTTCAGTGGTCCTCCGGCCTCAGCCTCCCGAATGCTGGGATTACAGGTGTGCGCTACCATGCCCAGCTGTGATCTTATTTCTAAATCATCTTCTGTACAAGAGTCTTGTTCCTGTTGGGGTCTTTTGGAAAATGTTGATTAGAAAGGAAAGCTATGGCATTGAAAGAGGAAGACATTGGATTAAGTTATAAGTGTGTAAGACCATCGTAGAAATTTTGAGGTGGGGGATATTTTCTTTTTAGGGTATAGAAATGAATAGTTGAGTTGGTGAATTCAGAAGAACATGTACCAAAAGAGCAAAGCATTCAGAATCAGATGTGGTAGGGGGTGGAGGAGGAGGAGGAGGCTGCAGCTTGTTTACATTTGAATGACCACAAAATGTTCTGAACCAAGGACTCAGCAGGAACTGGAGCCAAGCAGCAGAGAGTCCAGCTGAGAAAGAGATGTAAGGAGCTGCTCTTGGATTCTCCAATTCCAAGGCCCCTTCTTTGTTTCATAACAATGAGAAAAGCCACATAGTAAACAGCTGTGTGACCAAGCAGCATATGGTCTCTCATGCCATGCCTGAGAGGCTCTGAGGAGGAGGAACGGAAGTTGGCTAAGTGGACAGAGTGTGCTCCGGTGAGAACAGACCAGTGGGGTGACTATAGGCCTTGTGCTGTTCCACTGTTACTATATTGAGCCCGCGACCTTGCGAGCTTCCCAGGTACTGTGACCTGTGGTGTCTCTGGTGGATTTGATGCGAGCCAGAGGAAGCCATGCACCTCTGTTCTGTTTGATGCCAGCAACTCCTGGAAGGAACCTCTGGGACCAGGAAGTGACTGTGTTTTCTTTTGGTGGCTTGGGTGAAGTGGCTTGTGCTATTAGGATTTGTAAAACCTTCCCTCTATAACTGCTTTTCTTGACACTTGCTGTGTGCAGCTCCTGTCAGAGTTAGAGAAGGTAGAAGGAAAAGATTAAAACACTATAGCTCTACAAGCCCAGTTTCTACTTAGTATGCAAGGTAAGGTGTGATATTGTAAATGTTAGGTAAAATGCTAAGGTGAAAAGATTCCACTTTTGCTTTCCCTAAAGCCTCAAGATTAAACAAGTTAGGAATGCTAAAAGCGAGTTTATAAATAAAGGGATCAGGGAGATGGCATGCCTACAGACTTCCATGGTGAGTGTGTGCATGCTGTAGCTTAAAGTAAAACGTTGAATTGAGAAACATACTCAGATAAACAACTGGTCTAGAAAACTCAGAACATCTCCAGTATTTTACTTGATTATTTGGATATTAACAGTATTTAAAAAGTTCCCTTTACAGGCTGCATTATTTGAATAGTTTTTCTGTATTTAAGTAGCATCTAAGAATTCTCTCTCATCTCCCTTTACCTCTCATGGTAAATTGAAATGCGTCTTTGCAGGCAGAGAGTTATCGCTTGATTTATTAATACCAATATTAAAGGCAGGTATTTCAGAGCGCTAGAAGTTCCTCATTTTGGCATTGGTTTTAGAAATATGAGAGTGTATCTGATTAAGTCTCAGGAATGATTAATAGTCTTAGAACTGTGACCTTGTAAAGTGAATGGTGTCGAGCTTGAGTATTGCTCTCTTCCTCCTTTCAGTTTGTCTGTGTTCTTCATCAGCCCTGAATCCGAGACCAAGCGCTCCCTCTTCTCAGCTGTGTCCTTTGGTTGGTGACCTGGTTCTCTGCGACTTGGCTTCCTTATCTGAGATAGTAATAGTGGGCTTCTCACACGGCTATTGCGATTGTTAAATGAGTTAATAAGAGTCCTAAGAGCGGTGCGTGTACATTGTCAATATGGTTTTTATTACTACTCCAGGATAGAAGGCATTTTTTTCAGATGTGTCTGAAATAATAAAGTGCCAATGTCTTTTAGATTTTTCATCACTCCTCCGTTTTCCTTCAGTAAACTTACTGCCAGACAACTTACTGCTCGAGGGAGGGCAGGGGAGGGGAGGGACCCAGCCACGGAGCGACAGGAAGACACTGGACGCGGGGCCCCCAATCAGCACACTGACCCCAGCCTCCGGGGTGGGGGGGCCCGGGTTTCCCACCGAGAGGTGCTGCCGGAAGGCTGCAGCTGACAGCTGTTCGTGTCCCTACCCGGGAAGATGCCAATGACAGGGACAGCACAGTGTGGTGACCCACAGCAGGGAAAGGGTCAGGAAGGATTTTAAAGTCATATTTACCCTGAAGAAGCTCCGTGTCAGTGGGTTCTGTCTTCATAACTTCGAGCACCAATATATGAACTTTCAATAGGACACTGGTCACCGAAAATGATTTTAATTTTTTAACCAATATACCACTAAGTAGTACAGTCCTTTTCTACTTACAAAGATAAAGGTAAATGATTACTATTGGTTTTTATCTAGCTGATGCCAAAAATGCAAGCCAGTTTGGTTTGGCTCTTGCTTTACGTTCTTAATTTTGGTTTCAAGTAATTACCATAGAAGAGGTACATTTCTTTAACTGCTGCTTGTGTGATACGAACAGCTGGTGGGGAATACAGCAGAAATCCAGGAATGCTAACCTTATCATCAATAGAATAAATAATTGGGGCCGGGGATTTGGCTCAGTGGTTTCGTCGCCTGCTGCGCAAGTGAAAGGACCCAAGTTCAATCCCTAGTACCAAAAAAAAAAAAAAATAGAATAAGTAATTTCTTTGTTTGATATATGTGGTTATCATAACAAGTAACAGAGGTTATCATCTATTATAAAAAGCCGCAACCTTCTTAATAAAAGAGTATTCATTGTTCTGATAGCAGTAACGTTGTCATAGAAATTAAAGATGAGTAACATGTATTTATCTTTCAGCACTTTAAATGATTTTTACCTTCAGCTTGTTAGCCGATGAGTATTTTTATATTTCATGGTTCTGTCTACTTCCTGTGTTAAATATAGAGCTGGATGATGCATGGTAATATAAGACCAGGCCCTCTCTGGCATATATTAAATTATGTGCATCATTTAGCTAAATGTAAATTATGTTGTGAGTGCTTCCTAAGTAAATAATTTCCATTATTTATCAGATTCAGCCATTAGATGATTCTAAAAATACTCACCGTGTTCTCAGTGGCGTGTTTTTTTTCAGGAGTTGGTTGTTTGGGTACCAAATTACAATCAAGAATGAAATGCTTCACAATTTCACAGTACATTGTATCAGAGGTTGTCAAGTAGCTTTGAATATCAGTGATAGTTCTCCCTGCGCTGAGACTGAAACTGGCCTAAGGAAAGTAAAATTTGAGATTTGAGTCCTTTTTTTTTTTTTTGGTACTGGGGATTGAACTCGGGTTCTTGCGCTTGCACAGCAGGCAGCGAGACCACTAAGCTAAATCCCCAGCCCCAGTCCTTTCTAATAATGAAGACAGTCTTGAAAGCTTTCTGTTTGATGTTTCTCTCCACTGATTTCTTATTTCAAAGTCTGATAGCCTGTATTTAACTTCTTATTTATTTCTTTTAGTTTTATGTGGCATAATTGATCCATCATTATAAATGGGAAGCCCTTAAGAATATACCTTGTCTCGGTTAGTTTCCAGGCAAAAATAACCTTCAAACTAGCCTATTACCCACAATATTTCAGATTTCAGGCTTGCAGCATCCCTAGCATGGTGTTATTGAAGATTTCCCATATATTGTTTCTCTAAATTTAAAATAACTCTAAATCAGTTAGCACTTGTACATCAGATTTTCCTGGCTTTAGCCATTTTTGTGTTTTTCTTTGAACTCTCGTAATGCATCAGAACTTCTATTTATCTTTAAACAACTGGGTATCTTGGCAGGCTTGGCCCATGAGGAAGGGATGCAGAGAACAGCTCAGGGCTTCTTAACCTGACTATAATGTTGTCACCCAGCCATTTTAACTTTAAAATATAGCCGTGAAGAATGATGTCTTTGAGGCGTTTTGGCAGCCCGATAGATTCTGTTAGAAAATAGAAACCTTCTGAGCCTCGCCCTTAACAATATCTGATTTTGATGTACTCACTTACTTTCTCAGAATTACAATTCTTTCTTTTATGATGAAAGAAAAACACCACCTGCTATAGCTGAGTGGTGAGAGAAATTCAGATAGATTTTATTAGAAAAGAAATATATTGTCCAAGAAAAAGTACTGCAGAGAACAAAGATCATGCTAATATTGTCATATATATGGGATAAAGCATGCCTGCATTATCTGTTTCTAGGTGCTTTATTATTAAACTTGTCTTCTGACCAGGGAAAATGACTTCAGTGCCTCCTGAGTCCCTATGCCTTTCTGAACCACGGCTTCCTCTATAAATTGAGTTATGGAATTAATTCCATTTCACTTGCTAATAAAAGCTAACTCCTTAAGGCTCTTGCTGAAGTCAGCTGTGAAGAATTCTGGCAAAATGGTTGCTGCTTGCCTTTTGCTAGAATTTAATTAGCTTAGCGGATCGGAGGTACTCAATGTCTTGCTGATTTCTTTCCTTTCTAAAAGGACATTTTATAAAATAGACAATATAGTGGCTAGTTGGTGCTGGCATCAGTATCTTGAAAACGGAAGGTCTTTGTATGTCTGTTAAACTATTACGAGTCTTTGGTCTAAAGACACTGCTGTACTCCCTACTTCCCTCCAAACAGACAAACCAACCACACAACGCTTTGAGATGGGTTCTCTGTTGACCACATGTCACAGATGAGGCAGCGGCAGGGAAGCTATTACACTGACTATGGTTTGACTCTGCAGCGCCACTGAACGCCCTGTGTGGAAGGCTTGGTCCTCAGCCCAGCAGCGTTGGGAGGTGGCAGTAGCCTCTGGAGGCCTGGCCTAGAGGAAGGAAGTTAGCTGGCTGGGCACCCATGAGGGAATATCTGGAGCCAGCCGTCCCTCCCTCTTTTGCTGCCCAGCTGCTGAGGTGAGCAGCTTTTCTTTGTGCCCTGCTCCTGCCCTGCTCTGCTGACCTCCCACAAGCCCAGAGCAACAGGGCCAACTGACCATGGTTGAAAACCATGAGCCAAAAGTACATACAAACTGATTTCCTCCATACAAACTGATTTATCCCCAGGTCTTTTGTCCCAGTGACAAAAAGCTGACTAACACAGCTGGACAGTGTTTGAAGCAGGACTTGAACTCACATTCTGATTGCTCCTCAGTCTTATGGGCTGCTGTTTCTCTTGCCATATCCTACTCTCATGACTTCTTTTACTGAACTCTGCATGGAGAGCATTTATGTGGTCAACTCTGCCCTTCTTGACACTCCATCCCCTTGCATTTGTGACAGTTGCTTATTGAGTGAGCACTGCTTATGTTAGGCATTGTTCTAGGCTCTGGAAGTAGTTCAGGGACTAAGAATCAGACAAATCTTCGCCTTGTGCAGCTTGCATCATACTGGCCAAGGCAGAAAAGGACAATAAAAATACTAGTAATAAATAAGTAAATTACACAGCACAGTGGAAGACAGTGGGTACTATGAAAAAGTATGCCAGTGGGCCGGGGATTTAGCTCAGTGGTTCCTCCGCCTGCCTCATGAGCACAAGGTCCCGAGTCTGATCGCAGGTACCAAAAACAAAACAAAGTATGCCTAAGTATGAAGAGGTGAGAGTGGAGAGGACCTGGAGAACCTCCAGCATAAATGGGTGGTCTGGGGAGGCTCTATGAAGAAAGAAGTGTTTGAGCCAGGAATTGAAGGTGCGATGCACCATGAGGGCCTTTGGGGAGGAACAGGCTGCAGGCGATGCAGAAACTTTGAGGTGAGCTCCTACCTGTCGGGTCCAAGGAGTAGCAAGGAGGCCTGGGAGGCAGAGAGGGGCGAGCGAGGTGGAAGACCAAGTCCAGCAGTGGGCAGAACAGCGCTTCGTGGTCTGCATGGGGAATCAGGCTCTTCCTTTGGCAGAAATAGGCACCCTTTGAGCAGAGAAGTGAACTGACCTGGTGCGTTGTTCTAGGATCACCCTGGCTGTCGAGGAGGCAGTGGTAGGAAAATAGTCAGGAGCAGCCGCCCTAGTCCAGGGGACCACAGACATGAGGGCGTCCGGAGAGAGGTAGCAGTGAGTGGCTAGAATCGGTATGTTGTGGAGGCAGAACCAGTACAGTTTGGACGTGGATTGAGAGAAAGCGGGGATGAAGGGTAACCCCAAGGCGTTTAGGCTGGGTTATCAGAATACAGGCACTGTTCACTGAGGCGGGAAGGGCTGTGAGTGGAGAGTTAAGATCAGGATTCCGATTTTGAACATAGAACAAAAGCATATTTAATATACCACCAAAAAGAGCACCTGAAATATCCAACAGTATAGCATTGGGTGGATAAGTTATTATACTTGCATACACTAGAGTACTATGGGGACAAAAGCAATCTGCACTTCTGTACATTGTTTACTGATGGATTTACTGAAAAAATAAAGCTGTCTATCAGATACTCAAGAAACAGCCTTAATCACACAAATTGCATAGAAAAAGTGAAAACAGCAAAATCCTGTGTTCTTGTATCACTAAAACATTTCTATAATGAGTTTTTGTCAGTAAAAAGGGAAACTGGATTGTAATTAGCTTCATCTCAAGTTTTAGCTTCGTCTCAGCATTTTGGTTCTCTGAGGCTGATGCTGGGCCATTATGTAGTGCAGGGGAGATGGAGATGTGATTTCCCATGACTGGGGAAACTGTGGAGATACCACAGCATCTCACTGTAATTTGTGAGCAATCAGCTGTTTCCAATTTGAATAATCTTTGTTTTTCAGATGATGTTTACACAAGGAGCTTAAAAATTGTGTCCATCTTATCAGAACCTTTTCCTCTCTATAAAATGTTTTAAAATCCATGTCATATTTTAAAAGTTCATCTATTTTTCCATTGTAATTATAGATGGTAACTCTGCCCTTGGTGTCTCAAATTTCATCACAACATGCTCACGTAGTTCTGAAGCCTAAAGTAATGAAGTCCCCAAAGCTGCCAATTTAAATCAGCACTCTTTAATTGATGGCTTTTACACTGCATGCTAGGCA